>NC_138132.1:24053768-24791268 GCF_964188305.1 Podarcis bocagei | reverse complement strand
GCTCTTTCCTGTCCAGCCTTGCGTTCTAGGTTATACAGATAAATAGGTCACAGCAGCCACATGAGTTTCTCAACAGAATGTGGTCTAAAAAGGACCTGTCACACACTCACTGGCGGGTGTGTGTTTTTTGTTTAAAAAAGAAAGCATGTGAAACAAACCTTAACACCTCACCAGACTTACAAGATTAAGCACCCTATAAATGTTCGAAATTGAACATGCACAAAAAGTACCATCAGTTCTGTTTTATAAAAATGATACGATCGCATTAACTGCGTCATGCAAATAATTCCTGCTTGGATGGTAACCTGTGTTAACCTGCAGAGAACAGAAGGGTGTGTGTGATAACCCTCCACTGATAAAACACACACACACACAAAATGCCAATGATAAGCAAACAAGTCATAGCTTTTGGAAAGCCCACTCACAAGTGATAAAAGAAGTGTGTCTTGTGTTGAAGGGAAGCCCATTGTCCTCTCAGTAAGATGGGCTCCAAAACTAAGAGGACCCTGAGGAAAGTGCCCTCTTGTGAACCCCTGCGCTGGCTAGAATGGGAGTAGACCGCTACAACAGCAGTGTTGCAATGCTCAACGGGCGGCTCAGAGCTATCGTTTAACTTTCCCAAAGTGCCTGGAGTGATGCTACATCAGGACATTATGACTCATTAAAATGGCAGAGCTATGTTTCAATTCTCCTGTTTTTCCGAAAATGTGCGAATTAGGTAGGTTCACTTTCAGAAGTGATCTTCGTCAGATTTCTTCCCCTTAATCCCACGCGTGAAAATGTCCTTTGTGTGCACCGTTACACCAGTAATGCTTGTTTGCAAAAAAAGCCCCTAAGAGCATGTTATTACACCCCCTGAACCCTGATTCATAAGGCAATCCTATGCATGTTTACTCAGAAGTTAGTATTGCTGTAGTCATCAAGGCATTTTCCCAAGTAAGCTGGCACAGGACTGTAGGCTTAGCACAGCAGATGTCAGTGAGGTGGTGGCACTTATCTGACTACCCAGGGACACTAGCATTGCTGCAGCTTCCTGGGCCAGGGAGAGGGCAGTAGCAAGGATGGAGCAGTGCCATTGAACCAGCAGGAGTATGGATTGGTTCTGCCAGTGCATTTGCACCGTGCCAACCTTGCCCCTTCTGCCCCTGGCAGGCAGCAGCAACGGGAGGTCAGGTAAGCCCCGCTGCCCGCTACTGACTTCGTGCCAGCCACTGACACTCCAATGAAGACCCACCCTGCCAAACAGTATTTGAAATTAGCCAGGTGCATTTTGCACCTGGTTATTGGTCACTTGCAACCAAGTGAAGATGCCCGGGTGCCAAGATGGCACCCGACATCTCCACCATCTGACTGGCTGGCACACAGCAGCATTTTTTTGGTGCTGTGCTATGGCACGAGTCTGATTTTAGCTGGAGCTGACAATACACACAATTCATTTTCAGCCTTGTAATATTCTTTTTTCAGAAGGGGCCTAAACATTCTGTTAGTGTGCCCGTAACCAAGGTGTAAGGGGTCATATGGCGAATAGCTTTTATATATCAGTTTCTAACACTGCTGCCATTATAGTTATGTCAGCTGGAGTTATGTCAATACAGTGGTACCTCGGGTTAAGAACTTAATTCGTTCTGGAGGTCCATTCTTAACTTGAAACTGTTCTTAACCTGAGGTACCACTTTAGGTAATGGGGCCTCCCTCTGCCGCCGCGCGATTTCTGTTCTTCATCCTGAAGCAAAGTTCTTAACCCGAGGTACTACTTCCGGGTTAGTGGAGTCTGTAACCTGAAGCGTCTGTAACTCAAGGTACCACTGTATAGCTATGTGCACTTCACAACATGGTCTGAAGGTATATGATGCAGCCACCTTGCTGAAGCTAAGCAGGTCTTACTCTGGTCAGTCTTTGGATGGGAGACTTTTCAGGAGTCCTATGAACACTGCCTTGAACTCCACCATGCGGGGGAAGGCATTATATACAATAAAACGCAAACTTAAAAGGTTGTTTCTCTCCCCACCCTGTCAACCCACATTTCGGTGTCCTGAGCACCCTGCACATGGATATTGTGGGAATCAGAAGCATCATGAAAACAGGAAGCTGTCTTCTTTGTCCATCTAACCCAGTGTTGTCTACTCTTGACTGGCAGCCTGACTGGGGTCTCAGGGTCTCTTTCCCATTGCTTGCCACCTGCTCTTTCCAACCGGAGATGCCAAGGATCGATCCTGGGAACTGCATGCAAACCATCTGCTCTACCGCTGAGCTACGGACTAAAGGAAGCCCATCCCATTGCCCAGACTTGACTGTCATGTTGGCCACATCCTTCATACAGAACACTCTTTGTTCAGGAAACACAGCAACAAGGTCTGATGTGGCATGAGATTAACGCAAAAAGAATGTGAAAAGAAGTTTGGAAATGGTAAGGACGCTCCAGTTGGGAAGAGCTGGCAGCGGGCTCGTGATCTGTGAATGTGCCCTTCGTTAACTGGCACTTTTGCTCTCTCCACCAGAGAGCTGTCAACAGAACTGCTCTTTTTACGGAGCTGGACCCAAGCCACAAGTTGGCACACAGCAGCAATCAGCTCAGAGTCACAGGAGAGATGGAAGCGAAGAGTGTCATTTCCGTAAAAGCAGGGAGAATTCCTGGGCTCAGTTCCATTTTCTATCTATCTATCTCTTTCACGTAGACGGATTCTGAAGGCCTGCTAAGAGATTGTGCACACAGAAATGAACTCAAATAACTGGTAGAATGCCCACTAGGGTTACAATGTCAGAGTTTATGGCCCTGGCACCGTTGCTGTGCATTAATCCCAGAAGCCTGCAGAAGAAGAACTAGATGCTTAGTTCAAAACTATATATCAAGGGTGGGGAACCTTTTCTGGCCAGAAGACCTGATCCTTATCTCTCCACCACTGGAAGCCCAAATCTGACAGGTGGTTGGGGCTTCTCTCCTGTCAATCACCTGACATCATAGCGACATCAGATTTGACAGCACTGTGAAGCCCTGGCTGTTGGGGCTCCTAAGAGCAGTGCAGAGCTCTCTGAAACAGCTTTTGCAAACAATCCCACACTGCTTTTTTGAATCACCAAAAGAGCAGTGCAAGGCTGTTTGCAAAAGGGCTTTCAAACAGCCCCTTATGAGCTTTGGCTGGGCACGCCTGTTCCCAGCAGAGGAATAGGCACAGACAGCCAAACTGAACAGGATTTAATACCTGCTCATCAGTTGATGAGTGGAGGTTAAATCCTGCTGATTTTGGCTGCATGCACCAGTTCCCGGAAGAGGAGTAGGTGTGCACAGCCATTGCAGAATCAAACCCACAGTTCCATGAGTATCTGGTAACCTCTAGGTTAGATTACTGCAAACCATTATACATAGGGCTGCCTCTGAAGATGGTTTCAAAACTTCAGCTGGTGTAGGATTCAGCAGCCAGGTTGCTCACTGGGACGAGATGGTTTGAGCATATTACACCAATTCTGGCCTGACTGCTTCCACTTAAGTTTCCAAGTGCTGGTTTTGACCTATAAAGCCTTAAAGGCTCAGGACCTCAATACCTCAAGGACTGTCTCTCCCAGTGTGAACTGCCCCAGACCCTGCGATCATCTTCTGAGGCCCTTCTTTCTGTGCCTCCTCCTCGAGAGGTCCGGAGGGTGTCAACGCTAGAATGAGCCTTTCTGCTGGGGCTTCCCATTTGTGGAATGCTCTCCTCCCCAGGGAGGCTCGACTGGCCCTTCATTGCATATCTTTAGGCACCAGGTGAAAATGCTTCTCTTCAACCAGGCGTTTTGCTGGTTAACATTTCATGGCCTTTTAAGTGTAGTTGTGGGAGGTGGGTTAGTGGTCAGTTTTTATTCTTGTTTTTGCTTTGTTATGTATTATTCTGTCCTCATTTTTCTGTTGCGAACTGCCCTGTGATCTTCGGATGAAGGGCGGCATACAAATTTAATAAATAATAATGAAGGATTGCAGTAACCTTTCCTTTTCCTAAAGGAGGGCTCTTGAGCCTGTCTGGTGCAGTCTTCTGTATGACAGAAGTGGCATGCTGAACTATTCAGTGCAATGGCCAAATGCTAATTACGGAGTCTACTGTCTCCCGCCCCCATTTCCACACTGCTAATTAAACTCAGCTCTCTAGCTAGGAAAGGGAACCGCAGTCTCTCATAAAGCAGAAGGGTCACCAAATGAGTTGGCCGCCTGGAGCCTTTACGTTTGGCACAATCCAGTTCCTACCAAAGACTACAGAAACACACTGCACACTTTCCAGCCATTTAGTATCTTCAGAAATCAGGGCACCTGCATTGCTCAACTCTTTTGATAAGCTTAAGGTCAGAGCACGCATAGAACCGATGGGGCAGATCCTTGCAACAAGCTAGGGAAGCCTTTCTCAACCTGTGGGTCCCCAGACGTTGTTGAACTACAACTCCCATCACCCCTAGCTAGCAAGGCCAGAGCTCAGGGATGATGGGATTTGTAGTCCAACAACATCTGGGGACCCACAGGTTGAGAACTGCTGAGCTAGGGTAACTCGTAGCACAGCCAGCTCTGAACGGGCCTGTAGTTGGAGGGATGGCATAAGAGAATCAGACTGTTGGAAAGCCCCATGTTTGTCCTTCTGAGCTTGCAAATCTTATGCTGTTAACCATACTTGACAGAGGAGGACATTTTAAGGCAGGGATGGCTAACCTGTGGCCGTCCAGATGTTGTTGAACTGCCCATCAGCTCCAGCCAGCATGGCGCATTGCTCATGGTGATGGGAGTTCAGAAATATTTGTAGGGCCGCAGGTTCCTCATCCATGTTTTCAGAGCTCTTTCTGCAAAGAGTCTACAAGGGAGTAACAGCACAAACCTCACAAACGTCCAGCTACTTACCGCAACCCTTGGGTTTTGGTGACAATGATGTAAAAGGTCGAAAGGGGGTGGGAAGAGAGGAGATGGTGAAGATCTGATCTCCCATCTCTTTAAAAATGGCAAACAACTGCCTCAAGGAGGGGAGCACCATCTTGATCAGGGCAGTGGTGCTGAGAGAGGGGAGATCTGCTCTTGTTTCCCACAGCGTTTCCCCAACTAAAGTAATTTCACCAAAGATGCTATTTTGCCTTGTAAGAGAAAACTTACATGTACAGAAATCTGGCTACACTTACATAGGAAGCTGCCTGTTATGTTTTATGTTATTTATATCCCACCTTTTCCCCTCTTACAGGATCTTAGGAGGCTCCCAGCATGAATTGAAACAAATGCAGCTAAAAGCATACAATCAATATAAATATTTTTTAAAAAAGTAGCCCTATTTAAAAACAGCCCTAGATACAGTTGACACTGTTTGAATGCACACACAAAAGACAACATATACAGCACCCACCCTCAGAAGACAGCCAGTTAGTGTCTGTACAAAAAAAAGTATTTGCCTGCTGGTGAAAGCAAAGCAGAGAGTGGGCCTGTCTACTTTCCATGGAAGCAAATTCCCAATCTGGGAGCAGCCACTGAGAAGGCCCTGTCTTGTGTCCTTACCAACCTGCCTGTGAAGGTGGCAAGACTGAGACAAAGGCCTCCCCAGAAGTCCTCAAAGCTCAGGCAGGCTCATACAGGGAGATAAGGTTCTTTGGGTAGCCTAGACCCAAGCTGTATAGGGCTTTGTAGGTCATAGCCAGCACACTGAATTGAAGTGGAACTGTTGTAACAGGAGCTTCTGTTCTCCCTATAACCAGATCTGGTCAGCAATCTGGCAGCAGCATCTTGGACCCGCTGAAGTTTCCCAGCACTTCCTAAAGGCAGTCCAGTGCAGAATACATGACAGTTATCCAAACAGGGTGTAACTAAGCTGTGCATCGCTATGGCCAGATCAGACATCTTCAGAAAGTGGTGCAGCTGACACCCCCCAAACACCTGGGCATCTAGCCTTAGGGTTGAATCCAGGAACACACCCAAGCAGTGAACCGGAGTTTTCAGGGGGAGCCTGTCTGACTTTTTGATTCACCAGGAACACCTCTGTCTTGTCTGGATCAAGCTTCAGTTTGTTCACCCTCATCCAGCATCACACCGAAGTCTGACCATTGGTCCATCTCTCTCCATATCGGCAGCAGCAGCCGGCAGTGGCTCTCTGGGGCTTTGGATGGGGGACATTTCCATCCCTACCTGAAGATGCCAGGGATTGAACCTGGGACTGAACCTGGGACCTTCTGCCTGCAAAACTGATGCTCTGCCACTGAGCCATGGCCCTTTCCCCTGCACTGAATGGCAGGGCAGCTAGACATAAAAAAAGGGGAGGGCCACATGACAGCCTGAAGAAACCCCCTCTTCCTACACAACTACAGTGGAACCTCGGGTTGCGAACGTGATCCGTGCGGGAGGCACGTTCTCAACCTGCAGTGCCGTTTCTGCGCATGCGCGGGTCACGATTTGGCGCTTCTGTGCATGCGCTGAAACCCAGAAGTAACCCGTTCCAGTACTTCCAGGTTTGGTGTGGTGCACAAACTGAAAACGCATAACCTGAAGCGTCTGTAACCCAAGGTACTACTGTATTAAAGGTGCAGGAGCCCTTTCCTCCCTTGCTGCCCTTCTCTACAGTGATGCGGGTCAGAGAAATATGTGATTTCACAACGTCAGTTCCTGCAACACCCTATATGGATACAAGCAAAGCCCATTTCAGAATTGCAATTATCTTTTTTGGGAAGCAAGGGTTGCTTTCAGTGCTAGACCTGCTGAAATCAGTGGGTGTGGTTAACTTAGGTCCATTAATTTCAGTGGGTCTACTCTTGAGTAAAATGTAGCTAGATGCAATATTTTAAATACACCATGCAAACACACGTTCTATGTATTCTATGAATCTGTAAATAGGTGGGGTGGTAGATAAGGTGATGGTTTAAAGTCAGAAGAAGCACATCATTCAAACATATCAAATCAGAAATGTTAGGCACATCGGATACAGGGTCACACTCATTGGTCCATCTAGCTCAGTACTACCTACACCAGGCATAGGCAAACTCGGCCCTCCAGATGTTTTGAGACTACAATTCCCATCATCCCTGACCACTGGTCCTGTTACCTAGGGATGGTGGGAGTTGTAATCCCAAAACAGCTGGAGGGCCAGGTTTGCCAATGCCTGGCCTACACTGACTGTCAGCAGCACTCCAGGGTTTCAGACAGGATACTCTCCCAGCCCCACTTGGAGATACTGGGAACTGAACCTGGGACCTTCCATGTGCAAAGTAGATGCTCAACCATGGAGCCACAGCTCTGTTCTGAAAACCCACATCACGCTTCACTAAGACTGTTGGTGATGGAGGGGTCGACATGCAGTGAGAGGAGGGGAGGAGAGAGACATGAAAATAATAGAACTCTAGAATTGGAAGGGAAGAAGGAGAAGAAGAGTTTGGATTTGATATCCCACCTTTCACTCCCTTTAAGGAGTCTCAACGCGGCTAACATTCTCCTTTCCCTTCCTCCCCCACAACAAACACTCTGTGAGGTGAGTGGGGCTGAGAGACTTCAAAGAAGTGTGGCTGGCCCAAGGTCACCCAGCAGCTGCATGTGGAGGAGCGGAGACGCAAACCCAGTTCCCCAGATTACGAGACCACTGCTCTTAACCACTACACCACACTGGCTCTGGATACAAAACATATATATAAAGTAGTATCATGGAAGTCGAGTGGAATCTGTTCCAGAAGTCCATTCGACTTCCAAAATGTTCGGAAACCAAGGCGCAGCTTCCGATTGGCTGCAGGAAGCTCCAACCCCATCAGACGTTTGGGTTCCAAAGAACGTTCACAAACCAGAACAATCACTTCCAGGTTTGCGGCAATCAGGAGCCAAAACATCCAAGTTCCAGGGCATTTGACAACCAAGATATGATTGTAATTGGAATCTCTGGATAACAGAAAGCAAAAAAGTAAAAATATACCCTGACTCATACCCGTGGGACCATTTAGCACACTGCGGCCAACTCCTGCAAAGCATTTCTACTCAGCACTTTGGCATTCTTTAAGCGAAGCTGGTTCCCATCCTTAATAATTAAGCCAGAAATCTAGAGCAACATGTTTTGCACTTGGGCATATCCATATTTCTTTTTTTAAAAAAAATGCATGATGTTAAATTCTCCTCCATGGAACTCCCCAGCCTCCCTAGTTCAACAAATGTCTTACATGTGTGTTGCCTGAGTTTCTCAGAGTGAAACAGTTGCCAATTTGTTCCCCAGCATTTCCCTTTAACTGCCATGCCAAACCACCAAAGCGCTTGGTATTACCACGGACTGATGAAATGCCATCTGCTAATGCAGACTGTCTTAGGAAGAGAACTAATTCGAGACTTATTCCAAGGTGGTCAGATCCCTGCCCCCAAAAGCTTACAATCTGGAAAATGCCACGAGGGAGACCAAGCAGTCATAGTTCAGCGAGAGAGCCCTAGGTCCAGCACTTCCAAGTAGGACGGGGGTGGAAAGCCCACTTGGCGTTTGAGAAAGTCGCTACCAGTCAGTGTCAAAGGTAATGAGTTAGATGACTCAATGGTCTGACAGCTCCATATAAGGCAGCTTCCTATGTTCTTATGCAAAGCACTTAAAGGGAAAGGGAATGAACAGGGTGAGTGTATAGGATTACTGCCATTACTTTGTTACAGTAGAGTATGGGCGCAAGGGGGCCTATCTCATTTTTACTGAAATATTGCAGTAGTCTTCCAACTAGGGATTCATGCCATGCTGCTGTTTCTGTGCCATTTGTAAAGGCTTTCTCCTTTTTTGCTGTGATCCCAACCAATTAGGGATCACACAGTGAACGTGATAACACCAAGGTGTCGCAGAGCCAATCAGGTCCGGCTATAGGACAATGTCAATGAGAGCAAACAATGCCAATCCTTTGCCCTTACTTTGAAGGTATGTTTAAGTGGGAAGGAAGGTCCCCTTTAGGATGGCAGACAGGCTCCCTTGACAACAAGCATTTTCATCCCACTCTTCAGGCAAAAATACTCCCAGGGTGACATGCAAAGTCACACAGCCCCCGTCCTCAAGCTTAGAATCTAAAGGACATGACACAAAAGGAAACAGGGATGGAGAAGGAGAAGGAAAAAGGCAGGCACAAGTTCTGAAAGTTACCGTTCTCGTAACAGCTAGGAAGCAATTTAGGTAGCCTGATGGAACGGCTGCTGCTAGGGGACATTTTTTGGGTGCAGAGTCAAAAGCAGCAGATGGTCTCTCTGCAGAGCCAACGGAATAGCTCTGCTTCTCTCTGCTCTGTAGCCTGATGGAATGGATGCTACCACTAGGCTGAGGAAGAGCCCAAGGCAGTAGATGGTCTCTCAGCAGAGCCAATGGAATAATAGTCCTGCCTTCCTTCTCTCCCCCTGCTCTGCAGTCTGATAGAACGGATGCCACGAGGGAAACATCCACTGCCTTGCTGTGTTGCATGGATACATTCCTTCCCACCACTCCATTTTGGGATTCCTTTGCCTCCCCCTGAAAAAAAAGAGATTGTCCTTTGATGGGGCATCAACATGTTCTTGAAACTCCACTTTTAGTTTGGACCAGCACTGCTTAAAGTGAGAGCTGAACATTACGAATGTATTTGAAGAGTATCATACGAATGCAGAAAACTATCAAGTCAGATAGCTGGTCCATCTCACTCAGCACGTTCTACACTGACTGGCAGCTGCTCTCCAGGGAATCTGAGACAGGGACCTTTCTCAGCCTTAGCTGGAGATGGCAGGGACTGAACCTGGGACCTTTCAATACAACGTGTGTGCTCTGCATGGAGCTAAGGTGGCTTTTTGCTTTTCACGTTTGCAAATGAATGTTACATTGATGGAAGCATAACGATAATAATTTCTGCTGTGCGATGAACAGTGGGGAAAGGCTTGAGTCATAATTTGAGTTCTAGATAATCTCTCAAGAGGTTTTATAACCATTTCCCTCCACGCTGCTCCTCCATGTTTTGCATCACACACATTAATAAGAGGAATCTAAAGCACAGTTTGGGAGCTCTGCTTAAGCAACTGCTAAAGAAAAAGTCTTCTGAAATGAGGTGGGGTTTTTTGCATCACAGCCTAAAATCTCCATGGGGGGGGAGAGTTTCCTTAAACAAAATTGTGGGAAGAGACTTCTTACCAGGGAGTAAGCCCCATTGAACTTAATTATACAGAATTGCACTGTAAATGTTGATCCCCCATTAGCTATTGAAAATCATCTTCTACTACATACAGGAAAGGTTGCACAAAGGGAGGAGAGGGTTTTTTGTGCTTAATAACTTTTTTCCAACAACGGTAAAAGAACAGGAGAGAGTAGGTCACATTATTGGAGCGAGGTGAGAATGTGCCAAGTGAATGGGGATATTTGACATCTATGGATCTTTTACGGTATGTGTGGAATTCAATGAAGTGCAATTCATAGCAGAACCATGGAAATTCATGGGCATAGCTCTGTTAGGTCCATTAATTGCAGTGGGTCCACTTTGAGTAACACCTAACTGAATCCCACCCTGTGTAATTAAGGCTGCAATTCTATGCTCACTTGAGAGTCAGCTCATTGGCACAGGACATGCTTTGCAAAGCCCTAGGCTCAATCCACAGCATCTCCAATTAAAAAAATGATATAAGATAACAGGCCTGGGAAAGACTTCTCTGCCAGTGGATCTGGAGAACTCCTGCCAGTCAGAATTGACAACAGTGGCTCAGATAATCCTTCCCCAACCTGGCGCCCTCCAGGGGACTACAGTTCCCATCGTTCCTGATCACTGGCTACACTGGTTGCCATCCTGGCATCCAGAGATCTCCAGATGGTCACAACTGGACCTGTGCCAGTTGAAAAACGCGCCTGGCGCCTGGCTAATTTCTAACTGGGGTCGGACATTGGTCTATCTAGCTCAGCATGATCTATTCTACAGTGACTGGCAGCAGCTCTCTGGGGTTTCAGATAAGAGACAGTCCCAGCCCCAGGAACTGAAACTGAGACCTCCTGCATGCAAAGCAGACACTCTACCACTCAGCTATGGCCCTTCCCCAGAGGAGGAATCATGAGTCCAGCTAGTTTTACTAGGATATTGCCTGACACTGTCTTGAACTCTCACCCCACTGCATCTCCTCTCTCTCTCTCTCTCTCTCTCTCTCTCTCTCTCTCTCTCTCTCGGGCTGGAAAGCCTGTCTCCTTGCTTTAAATCTCTTTTTATCAACAGTGGATGGATACCTGCCAAGGGGCTTCTCTCCCTCCCTCCCTCCCTCCCTGCACATAGCCATGCTCAGGCACACAGCCGCCTCCTCGATTAAAAAAAACAATGAAATGCTACAGGCACTTCTGCAGCCCCACCAGTCCTATAAAACCCGGGAGGGTTTTTTATTATTATTATGATTTTGTCACCGCGCCAAGAATCTAGATTTATGGACATGCTTCCACCCCCAGTCTTCCTTCCAGAGCTTTAAGCTTTGGGCTTCAAACAACGGATGTTCCTTCTCTTCCTAAACCCCCCTCTCCTGAACTGCCCCAAGGATCCCTAGATCAAAGAAAGAAACAGCGGGGGGGGGAGCCCCAACTGTCGGACTTTAGCCCTCCGGCCAATCTGAGGCACAGCAATTGAGAAAGCAAGAGTCTGCACTGAGTCCGGCATACATGCCTAGCTCAGTGTTGCGTTCAGACAAGAACATCAACCATTTTCAGGTCTCTTTGGGTCAACCCCCCCCCAACCTTATAACACTTCTAGGAATGTCGTTTTGGGGCTGTCCAATGAGATTTGAAGCTTTCTGCGAGTGAATTCAGGCAGTGGTGCCATCAGGCTAGGCATTGCAGGCAGCATAAAAAACTGCCCCCCCAAAGCAGACCCCCTCCCCAAAACCCCCCCAACACAGTAGGGTTGCCTTACTACCTTTTGAAGTAAGCAGAGTAATTAATACACCTTACCATCTAAAGAAAGAGCCCCCCTGTAAGAACGTTATGTGCAGAGTTTAACACTCCCTACGAGTACAAGACGTTCCCTTTCTAACAAACGCATCCAAACATCTTGCATGCCCCCGACACCCCTTTCAGAGATGCTGCACCCCCAAACGGGCAATGCAACCCACCTACCCCAGCCCACAGGGGAATCAACTTGAAAGAGCCACCTACCGTTCGTCCACCACCGCATTGCTTCAAGTGTGTGGGCTGATCGCCTTGCCTTATTCCCCCAGTGGCACCTGGTTCTGCTCTCCCGTAGAGGATGGAGGAAGAGAGAGGAGCTCAGAAGTGGAGCATCCCAGCTTGCTGGTTCCTCCCGAGCCATCCGAAGAGAAACATGTCAGGAAGGGGGAGGGAGCAGGCTGCAGCCACAGACTCTTTGCGAAGGTGAGCTTGAAAGGGGGGGGAGAGAGAGAGAGAGAAGAAAACCTCTGTGAGTTTCTCTCAGACTAGTTTCTGATTTTGTTTGTTTGTTTGGCTGGGCACAAAACAGCAAGAAAAACCAAAAGGATGCATATGAAAATGAAGTCCATCCACACCATATATCTAAAGCACATTTTGACACACATTTAAAGCACCTCTCCCCAAAAAGAATCCTGGGAACTGCAGTTTCACAAAGGGTGCTAGGAATCGCAGCTCGGGGGGGGGGGGGAACTACAGTTCCTAGGTTTCTTTGGGTGAAGTCAAGTGCATTAAATGTACGCTGAGTGGGGTTTGAATGTATGGGGACCTCTGGCTTACCTTACATGAGCAAGGTTCCTTTCATATCCCTGCCTGTGAAGCAACACACAACCCCCTGATGGAGTGGGGGGTGTTGCTGACTGTTTGGGGGGGGGAGAGGAGTTCACCCCTCCCTGGTTGGGCATTCCTGTTTCATCTTTTTTGCGGGGGGGTGTGTGTGGAATGGTAGAGGGCTTGATCCATGGAGATTTACTGGGAGAAGTGATTTGTATCCAAGTGGTCTCTTTCTCTCTCTCTCTCTCTCTCTCTCTCTCTCTCTCACACACACACACACATGCACACATATACACGTCAGTTCCACGGCGCCCACGTGCAAATTAAGGGGAAAGGGCCGCAAGTCAGCGGCCGGACACCTGCTGCGCATGCAGAAGCTCCTGGGTTCGATCCCCGGCAACTGCATGTAGGGTTGGAGGGGGTGGGGAGGCTTCCGCTTTAAACCCAGGAGAGCCCTCGTGCAGGATATTGAGCTGGGCAGAGCAATGGTTTGACTCCGCAAAAGCCAGTTTCCTACGAAGTTCTCTGTCGCGCTCTCTCTCTCTCTGGGGCTTATATGGTCATATTATGAACATTATTACTCCTTTTATAATGGGATAGCGGGCAAATCACAAAGCAGGTCGCTCCCCAGCAGGAGGAGTTTCCCTAGCCTGGAGGATCTGTTGCCGGGAAGAGGCAAAGACACCCCCTCCCACCTCCCCACGAAAACAGCCCCCCTTCCTCTGTCGCCAAGCCTTGCCGCGTCTTCGCTCCGCCAAACCGCGTCCCACATCAAAGCCCCGGCCCGCTCCTCTCCCTCTCTCTCCACGAGGTGCCAAAAGAAGTTCGAGCCCAGGAACCGAGGGCGGACGCACAAAACGCCCGGCGCGGACTCTCCCTTGCTCCCCCGTTACCTTGCGCCACGCCGCCGGGCTCCCCACAGTCTCGGCAGCTGCTCCCGGCTTCTTCCCACCCCCGCAAAGGCGACTTCGCGGCGGCCCAAGCGCAGTGGATGCCTCCTCCTCCTCCTTGGTCCCCCTCCTCCTGGCTTCGCGCAGTTAGGGCAAAATGGAGCAGCCACGTGGGGAGGGGGGAGAGAGACAGAGGCGGCGGCGGCGCAGAGACCCAGCCAGATCCGCTGGATCCCAGCCCACCTGCCTTCGCTCTGCCCTCTCCAGAAGAGGATCGTTCTGCTAGATCCCGCTTCTGTTGCGCCCAAGTCCGTTATTTGTTCTTTGGCTCCTTCTGCAGTCTTTCTCTCGTGCGCTTTTACGCACACGCTCTGTCTCCGGAGTCTCTCTCTCTCTCTCTCTCTCTCTCTCTCTCTCTCTCGTATCGGGTTACTCTGTAATTGTTGTGCTCGCGATCGCGCTTGGAAGAGATTTGCTCCCGCTCTTTTCTTGCCTTGCGTTCATTCGCGGAGCGAGACGCTCTCCTTCTCCGAGGCTGAAACTGGAAAAGGTAGGTCGCTCTCTCGCTGGCTCCCTGCCCGCCCAGTTCCCGCTTCAAACTTGGTAGAGGGAAAGAGTTCGTGGCCCAAGAGGGGAGGGGTTAGGGGGAAGGCGAAGAAGAAACAGGGGCGGGGGCGGAGAATCAACCCCCCCCCCGCACACACACACACACGTGTCGGAACAGCTGAATTCAGAGTGGGATTGAATAGAAGGTGCGTCAACTCCTTGCCTAGGGAAATGATTCTGAAATATTCTCTGTGGGTAGGTGGGTGCCCTCAATTGCCCTTACGAAACTGGGGAAAGTGTTGCTGTCAGGGGTGCCAATTTGAATAAAATACTCTCGCCCCACACAATCAATTTGAGGGGGGCAGCCCCCTCAAATATTTTATTGGGGGGGCAAATACCCCGTCGGCCCCTAGAACCGTTGGCTCCTATGGTAGCTGTGATGTGAGGTGTGTAATCTGCTTCTTTAAGGCTGAGGCACACCATGCGTAAAGAACAGCCCTGCTGCATCAGACCAATGGCCCATCAAGCCCAATATCCTGTTCTCACAGTGGCCAAACAGATGCCTATGGGAAGCAGGACTGGAAAGCAAGACCATTCTCCCCTCCTGCAGGGTCCAGCAAGTGGTATTCAGAAGACTCTGACTTTGGACACTGGGCATCGCCATCATGGCTAGTAGCCATTGATTTAAGACACATATCTTCCACACACAAAAACACTCCTCATTTGTTATGGTTGCTGGGAATTGTAGCTCTGTGAGATTAACTACAACTCCCAAGATTCCTTGTGGGAAGCCATGCACTTTAAATGTATGGTGTTCTGCATGCTACCCAAGTTACAGATTCTGGTGAAAAACTAAATGGGGTTGTAGCCAACTAAGTTCAATCAGAGTAATCCCATTGCAATTAATAGTCCTCATTTAGTAATGTCCATTAATTTCGATGGGGATGCTCTGAGTATGACTAAGGCTGGATGCTCAAAAGCCTGTAGCCAAATAATTGGCTGGCTAATTCAAACCAGTGGCTCGCTGCAGACCTAGTCCTGTTCAGAGTAACAGTGAAACTTAGTCATAGCTGACTCAAGTTCCATGAATTTCACTGGGTCTAATGAATGTTAGAAGGATGTTGGATAGAAACTAAGCGGTTTCCAGCTGTAATGCTTTAAGAGATATGAAAGAAGAAGAAAAAGGTTTTACAAATGGGTAAAAGTTTAATGGTAAGGATTTGCTGAACTAACAAATCGAACTGGAATACAAAGAAGGGAGGTATGAGGAGGTCCAAGGAAATAAGTGTATGGAAGTTATGTTATTGAAAATTAACGTGTGTTTTTAACTGTTTTTTATTTTGTATGTTTATTTTTCTTTTTTTGTTATATCTTAAAAACTTTCAATAAATATCTTAAAAAAAAAAAAGAATTTCACTGGGTCTACTCTATCCATGACAATCAGTTGTATCCAACGTTAGAAATACTCTGAGTAGACCCATAAACATGACTTAGGTCCATTGATTTCAGTGGGTCTGCTTTGGGTAGCAAATATAGCCCTAAGTCTGGATCCAACCCAAACACATGAAACTCATATACGCCAGGCATCAGAGCTTGGCTCCAGATTAAAAGAAGACATCAACAGGCTTAACTGGTGACAGCAGCATTGAGGATCTCTGATCAGTGCTAGGTGGCTGACATTTTAATTTCCCATCATGTAGTGTGGACATTTGCGGGAGATTAAAATGCACTGGTCATTTTAAAGCTTTAAAGGGGACCCAATGCAGATGTCAGGAAAAGGCCCTATCAGGTTGCTGGTACCCCCCAAAATGCATTCTGGTGCTGGGCCTGTCACACAGACATCTCCCATCCTACTGCTGATGAACCTTTGGTGCTCCACATGTTGTTGGGCAATAGTTCCTTTTGTCCCTGACCATTGGCCATCCTGGCTGGGTCTGGTGGGAATTAGAGTCCAACATCATCTGTTGGGCCCCAGGTTCCCCAGCCCTTTCCTAGGCACTTGTTTTGTTGTTGTTTAGTCGTTTAGTCGTGCCCGACTCTTCATGACCCCATGGACCAGAGCACGCCAGGCACTCCTGTCTTCCACTGCCTCCCGCAGTTTGGTCAGACTCATGTTTGCAGCTTCGAGAACACTGTCCAACAATCTTGTCCTCTGTCATCCCCTTCTCCTTGTGCCCTCAATCTTTCCCAACATCAGGGTCTTTTCCAGGGAGTCTTCTCTTCTCATGAGTTGGCCAAAGTACTGGAGCCTCAGCTTCACGATCTGTCCTTCCAGTGAGCACTCAGGGCTGATTTCCTTAAGAATGGATGCATTTGATCTTCTTGCAGTCCATGGGACTCTCAAGAGTCTTCTTCAGCACTATAATTCAAAAGGATCAATTCTTCGGCGATCAGCCTTCTTTATGGTCCAGCTCTCACTTGTTTACCTGTCTCTTACTCTTGCACTTTGGTTTCTGTTTCTTAGTTCCTTTCCTATTCTCTCCCCTTTCTTCAGTAGCTTGCCTTTAGGCTTCCTGTCTCTAAGTTTCCTTTCTTCTCTAGGTTCCAGTCTGCCTACAAAGCTGCCACCCCTTCAAGCTGAAGAAGGTTTTCAATCCCAGCCAAACTGGCCAGCACCCCTTCCCTTGCAGAAACCGGATGGCAGACATTCTACTTTGTTCTATGGGACCTTGGAATGTTTGTGAACATTCAGTGCTGTAACAGCAGCCTCAGTCGTTCAGGGCCAGATGCTTCATCATCTCATGAACACAACATATGCTTCAAAGGTCCAAGGAACATGGAATATTCCAGTGGTTTTCAAACTTTTTAACAACAGCAACAACAACAACAACAGAGACCTACCATCAGCAAAGTTGTGTCAGTGGGATTCATCTACACTGAGCAGCATTTGACCTGTGAGTCTTGGTTAGAGAGCAGCCCTCACCTGTTGCAATCAAACACAGAGAGAAAAGAATAGACTCATAGAATATAAGTGTGAAGTTGCAGGGGACCCAGGGGTCATCTAGTCCAACCCCCTACAATGCACGAATCACAGCTACAGGGTCCCTAGCAGGTGACCATCCAACCTCTGTTTAAAACCCTCCACTTTCCAAGGTAGTTCATTTCACCATCCAACTGCCAGAAAGTTGGATTTCATCATCCAACTGCCATCCAACTACCAGAAAGTTTGCACCCATGTATGTACGCAGCCACACACTTTCTAGAGCAGAAAGTGAAGGGACATGAATCATTGTCTGTTTGCTCTTCACGCTTGTATCAAACTCATCTTTCAAAGTGGCTTAATTGGAGCCATCCAATAAGACCAATTGGCAGCGCGGTCAGGATAAACACAAGGAGGTTTTATTCCATGCAATACATAACTCACATATGGGATTCGCTGGCAGACAATGCTCTTGTGTCTTAAAAAAAATAGGCTGCATCAGCCTGTCAGTGGGTCTCGATGAGCGCTGCAACAAAATGTTGCTGCATAGAATGCTCCTGTTCAGTGTGCCAGCCAGCCAGCCATGCTCTCCTCCACAGCTTTCCATTACAGTCCCCTTGTCACCCAGTTCCCCTTCCTCTCCCAACATCAGGTCAGCATTGCCTAACTATTGAGTATGGGCAACCTCAGAGGGCTTTTCCCTAAATAATTTTTTCCTGCTTCCATGAATTTTTGGCTCACAGGACCCTGCTTGTCCCTCACCTCTCTTTCGTGTGTGTGAACTGCCCTGAGACCTCTGGGTATAGGGTGGTATATAAATAATAATAATAATAATAATAATAATAATAATAATAATAATAATTGCTAGGTAAGTATTGGCACTCCCACCTGAATATCAGAAATAGAGGAAATAATTGGCTGTAACACAATAGAGGCAGGTCCATTAAGGGCAAATGGGGTACTGCCTCACCAACCTTTGCCCTCAGCCAACTCCCCGCCTTCTGGCTTTCTCTCTTTTTACCAGTACAGAGGGTGCTCCTCTTTAATTTTAACATTGACCTTATAGAATTTCTCAGAGAAGAGGATGCAGACAGAACTATAAGGCTCTGCCTGTTGTTGGCTCTGGCGCCATCTACTGTTCGTCTCCCCACTTCCCACCCAACAGGCACCAGCTACTACTGCAGAACATCTCTATTCCATTATAGGCAGTACAAAAAAGAAAGACCCCTGGATGGTTAAGTTCAGTCAAAGGCAACTCTGGGGTTGCGGCACTCATCTTGCTTCAGGCCGAGGGAGCCGGCGTTTGTCCACAGACAGCTTTCCGGGTCATATGGCCAGCATGACTAAACCGCTTCTGGCAGTATATGTCCCTGATAGGGAAGCTGCCCGCAACTCCACCACTCCAGAAGCTGTCTTTTCAATGCTCAGAAACACTGATTCTCTGCAAAATAGCAGATTGAGATACCACAATAGCAGGTTGAAATATTGCAACAAACAAAACCTCTCCCCGCGCTCCAGTATGCTGGCAGTATGCAGCCTGATTTTTGAACCAACATCCGTAACTAACCGTGATGCCACACAGGCTCTCTCTGTGTTGGAGAGCATGGGGTGAAACAGGGAAACAGAGAGAAGATGCTTCCTCCTTTGAGATGCTGAAACCAAATGGATTGGCAACTGAATTTTGTATCAGCAACAGAACAGCACCCTGCGCAGCACCTGGGGGCAGCAAGCAAGCTTAGAGGGTGCAGGGCAAGACAGGTGGCACACAAATCTCCAACACCTTGTTGCCACTCCCTTGCCAACAGCACCTTCTGCACTTGCCCTCCACTGTCTAATGGTAGGACCGGCTCTAATTGTGTCTTCCGGTGTAAGCGATTTCACAGCCTATCTAGGGGTGGTATCCAACTAATGCATCCCGTAAGTGCAAGGATTTACTCTGGTTCCTCCTCTCTTCCGCCTGCACACCACCTACATCTGCTGTAGGGGTTTCTCCCAACCTTCCATAGCAGATTTGGGGAGAGTTCCACTGTAGAAGCACAAACCCTTGCGCAGATGAGAGGCATTCATTGGATACTGCCCTACCTATTTTTCCACTGGGTGATGTAAACAGATCCTGCGATTTACAGATGGAAGCTGTTCTTCCTGCAAGGGAGACTTGGGGAGGCCAGATTAAATGGCTTAAATGTGCCCAAGTGTTTTCTCTCCCTGTTGCTTCCAGCTATGGCGAGCCTTTGATCCAAAACTTTGGCAAGATGTACAATGGCGTCCTATAAATAGCAGCAATAGAAGCATTCACAGCCCTGCACCCACCCACAACCTTACATCACGGTCAGCAGCTTCCGTCAAGAGTTACGATCAGTGCAGTGATCTATGGACAGGACTGGGATGCTTTGCTAGTGCACATCAAATAGCCAGGCTAACTGAGCTTGCAGGAATCTGCCAGGTTGAGTTTGATGTAGGTAGACATGAGAAGAGTAATGAACTATTATTAATAATTGAAACTATTAAATTGAAAGGAAGCTGATCTTTAATATTCATGGCAACAATGAATGCAAAATGAAGAAAACCACCTTGGCCCATGTTTCGCATCCGTAGAAGCAAAACAAAACAGATCCTAGTACATGGGTCACCAACCTGGTGCCTGCAGGTGCAGATGTGTCCACAGAGGCCTTTCCAGGTGCGTGCAGGATCTTGTGGCTTGCCTGGCCCCTGCTCAGATTGAGCTTGAAAGAAGCTTTCCTTAGCCAATAGAAGCCTTTGTGTGCTGTATACCTTTAAGACACACAAAGCTCATCTTTCCCCCCAAAGAATTCTAGGCAGTGCAGTTTACCCCTCCCAGAGTTACAATTGCCTGCACCCCTTAACTAACTGCAGTGCCCAGAATTCATTCATTCTTTTTTTGGAGGGCTGTGTGTGCTTTGAATGTGCATAGTGTCTAATTGTACATGGGAGGGGGCCGACTGAGGGGGGCCGGCTGGGGTTACAGATGGGCTGGGGAGAGTTGTGGCTGCCCACCACAGTTTCTCCAGTTTGCCAATGTATATCTTTGCATATTTTATTTAGATGATTTACGCACTGCCCATAAGGCAGTTTGCAGTTGATGTGACGTGGGGTTGCAAAGGTTGGTTACCCCAGCCCTGGGAAATTGCCTCAACATCTATCCCTCAAAACTTTTAATGCCCTGATAATTGCTGGAAAGCCTTTTTTGTTGCTGTTAATCTATTCATTAAAGTTTTAAGTTTTTAATTTAAAATTTTCATTTGATATGTTATTTAGGAATCTTTGCTGTAACAAAGATGGGGAGCCCATGGTCCTCCAGATGTGCAGGCAGATACATACCATAACCTCTCCCAAATAATCATGGGAACCACCATTTGTTATGGTCGCTGGGAATTGCAGCTTTGTGCGGAGGAAACAACAGTTTGCAGGTTTCTTGGGGATGGAGTCTTGTCCTTTAAACATGGCCTAGATGTGTTTTAAATGTACGGAGTGGTTCTGCCCATTTGTTGGTCTGAAAAGTCCCATCATTCCTGACCTTTGACTATGCAATCTGGGGCTGATGGAAGCCTGGCAGCACCTGGGGAGCCCCAGATTCCCCTTCTGTGTGCTGCACAAGTTACTGTGAGCAACCTCAGCCACTTCATTTTTATCTCCTTGTGTCTGTCTCTGTGCGCTTGCAGCGCTGTTCAGAGAAGCCCCTTGAGATTCTTCACGGAAGTCTGTGGCGTCATTCCCGCAGAGCTCAAGTGTTTGGCATTCCGGTTCTCCGTCCTCATATCAACACAAGAACTACCTTGGTGACTAAAGCGGAGAGGTCCCATCACCAAGCACAGAGGCTCTCTCTGCCTCCAGCAATGACTGACTGCAGGACATGCTTGAAGAAGAGTCCTTTGTAAAAAGCCTGGACCTCCCTGCTCTGCTCGGGTCACTAGAGTGCGCGGGGGGGGGGACATCTGGCCTTCCAGGTGTTGCCGAATTACAACTCCCATCAGCCCCAAACAGTGCAACTAGCGGTCAGAGATGATGGGAGCTGTGGTTCAGCAGCATCTGGGGAGGGGGTGTCAAAGGTTCACCACACACGCACTTTGTAGGTTGCTTTGAGTCACTTTCTATGAAAAAAAGTAGCTAATAAATTATTATTAGAACAAATAACCTATTAGAAGGGTGGGGATCTCAGGTCCCAGGGGCCAAATCAGCCTTCCAGGCAGGGCCAGCACACCCATGAGGCAAGGTGAGGCAACTGCCTCAGGTGGCAAGATCCACAGGGGCAGCAGATCCCCATGTAGATCTTTAGTCCCCACCCCTTTGGTGGGGTACTGCACCACCAAGCTTAGTCTACCCTCATCCAACTTCCACCTGCCCAACTTCCTATTTACATCCCTCCCAGTCCTTACTTACATACAGCCTGTCGGTTTCTTCCTCCATAGCAGGCTTCCTCAAACTCGGCCCTCCAGATGTTTTGAGACTACAATTCCCATCATCCCTGACCACTGGTCCTGCTAGCTAGGGATCATAGGAGTTGTAGGCCAAAAACATCTGGAGGGCCAAGTTTGAGGAAGCCTGCTATATAGTCTCAGCGTTGCCCCTTGTAGAACTCGGACAGGAACAAAAGAAGAATTATTATTTTTCTGCCCATCATTGCCTCTGGCTCCACCAACTCTTGGGCACCAGCCACTGCTAGGTGAGGCTGTTCCTGGTGTTAAGAGATAAAGGAATGAGAAAGAGCTTCTCTTTCTCTTTTTCCCCAGCCTGATGCTGAAGACACAGAAGCAGAATCTGAACAAACAAGGGTGCCATCATAAATGCGGGTGGGTGAGAAGGCTTTGTGCCATTATGAGTTGGGGGGCTAAGTCTGGATTGGAGTCCCTTCCAATTTTTAGGACCCTGTATCTGCGTGGGTAGAATGCATAAGGGGAAGCTTGCCAGAACAGTTCCTTTGCCAAGGTGATGGCTTTGGCTGGCTAGTTAAGTACCACAATTTGGCATGTCCAAAGAAGTAGCTCTGTGTCATAGAACAAATGGGTGGGACTTCCCTCCCCTCTCCTTTGGAAGAGAATAGCTAGAGTTGTGGTGTGTGGGACAGTTGGATGCTGGAAGCAGGAGGAAGGAGGAGATATTTGCTCTGTGCTGGGCTCTGGGGCTCACCTACAAGCCAAATTGGGAGGTAAGATGCTGGGGTGTTAATGCTGTGAGCCCCTCCATCTTATCCTCTGGATGTATACATATGTAAACAAAACCCTATATGCCAGAGACATATACCGTCTCCACTGACCTACGTTCTAAGGAAACTGAACCCCAGAAAAACACTTGGAATCTCTGGAGCCCCTCCCTGCTTGGAGACGGGGACGGCACTTGGCACATTTCACACTAAGAAATGCATTCCTGGCCTCTTCCAAGTTCCCCTGGCCTTGCCTTGAAAAAGCATCAAGACACATTAAAATCCCCTTCCTCTATTGATTGAACCTGTCTGCATTCTGCATGCTGCAAGGGAGGGAAAAGAAAAACACCGTTCTTCAAAGGAGGGAAAGTTGATTGATATTCAGGGTCGCTAGGCACACACCAGACAACCCCTTCTTTGCAGCATTCAAGCGACTCCAGATTTGATTTCATTCTCAGGTGCTGAGATGCTCCAGGTTTCATTAGCTATAGATATAATTTGAGCCACAATTGCATTAAACGGCTGCACTTGGCTTGAAGCCTGTTCACTGGGATCGGCTTCAATTGGGCTAAAATGGATCAGTTTGCAGGTCTTTCTGCTTTTTCCACAGAAATAAGCAATCCAAGCAGTCCGGGGATCTTCTCTGTGGCACCGTACCCCTCGTCCTTTTCCTAAACCAATTTTAGTTATAATTTTACTTAGGTGGCATTGATATTTTGATATATTGTTAGTCACATGCACACACATCTGCCCAATCATCCCTTCATTAAGCGAATTGCTGGTTAGAAGCCCAACATAACTGGGTGATGTTCTGTCATTGAAGGCCAATGGTATGAGATGTCTACTGATGACTGGGGAAATTTGTGTTTTTGACTCAGTTGCCAAGCAGGATTTGGGAAAGGTGACAACCTTCAGGTTG
This sequence comes from Podarcis bocagei, assembly GCF_964188305.1. Lineage (NCBI taxonomy): Eukaryota > Metazoa > Chordata > Lepidosauria > Squamata > Lacertidae > Podarcis > Podarcis bocagei. Next base: position 24,768,209 of record NC_138132.1, on the reverse strand, counting down.
AGGAGAAGGGCAGGTAGGGTGTGTATTTGTGAAAAGTCACAGTTGGTAGTTAAAGAGATTTGAGTTGGCTGAAGGTGAAGACTCCTTCAGGGTCTCTCATTGGATCTGCTGACTTGAAGGGGTGTCTCTCTTCAGGGTAATGCAAATTGAGTGGTTAATGTGCATAACCACCAGTCATTGTGCACATTCACCAGGCTTCATAGAGAATGTGTGCATGATCTATCATTGAGGAGGTGATTGTGCACATTTCCCAGTCAATGTACATAATCTCCAACAGGACTTTGGGAATATGCATGTCTCAGTTGTGTTTTGTATATTCTCTGACCATTTCTGCTTTATGCCTGGTGAATGTGCCCAGTGGCCAGCTGTTCTGCACATTAACTGCTCATCTTACCCCCAACATCTCTTTGCTACCACTTGTGTTCTGCTTGCGTATTATCAATAAACATACATTACAGAAAGCTGTATATATTTCTCTCCATTCTCCCTCATCCAAGGGAAACTTAACCTAGTTGTGCTGCCCCTGCAATTTCATGTAACTCCTGGAAATGGAGAATACACACAATATACTGAGCGTGCTGGAATTTTGAACGCCTCTCTTTATCAATATTTCCCTATATCAGTGGAGAGCAAAAATGAAGGCTGAACGGTGATACAATGGAATATAGGGAAAGAGGAGGTAAACTGTTTCCCTCCCCCAAGTTGCAGCAGCAGGTCTCTTTCATTGACACTGTTGTTTGACCCTGGGAAAGCAATCAGAGCAAGTGAGTGATCTAGATTTTTTTGTATGAGTTTGTTCCATATATCTGGTGCAATGGGACATTACCTTGAAACAAATGAATGGACACATATTCTGCAGATTATTAATCCAGTCCAACCCCCTGTTCAATGCATTATCTACAATGCAGGATGCAACTAGGTAAAAGTAAAACCTAAAGGACCCCTGGACAGTTAAGTCTAGTCAAAGGCGACTATGGGGTTGCAGCGCTCATCTCGCTTTTAGGCCGAGGGTGCTGGCGTTTGCCCACAGACAGCTTTCCAGGTCGTGTGGCCAACATGACAAAACAGCTTCTGGTGCAACAGAATACTGTGGTGGAAACCAGAGCGCACGGAAATGCCGTTTACCTTCCCGCCGCAGTGGTACCTATTTATCTACTTGCACTGGTGAGCTTTTGTACTGCTAGGTTGGCAGAAGCTGGGACAGAGCAACAGGAGCTCACCCCGTCGAGGGGATTCAAACTGCCGACCTTCTGAATGGCAAGCCGAAGAGGCTCAGTGCTTTAGACCACAGCGCCGCCTGCAACTACAGCATCCTCGGCAGATACCTAGTTATCCAGCCTCTGCTTAAATACCTCCAGCCAAGGATTGCCCACCACCTTTTGAGGCAGTCTGTTCCACAGCTCTTACGGTTTGGAAGTTTCTGTGAAGCTGTCCAGTGCCCAAGGGGCCAAGTGCACTGTGTGATATTTCTGAACCGGCAGTTTAGCTTGAAGCTGCACAGAATTTGTGGAAGGCTTCCAGACCTCAGGTGCCCCCCCCCCTGCCTCAACCAAAGAGGGCCGTCAATCAACATCTGCAGTACATTTTTCAGTCCCTTAGTGGAACAGGCTACCTCAGCTAAGCTGCCTAATCTGTAACACTTCATTCTGGAGATTTTTTAGGCATCTAGCCTGCAAATGTGGGATGTCTGTAAGGAATATAAGAAAACAGCACTTCATTGCAGCCAGGTCCTTATATCATAGAGAAAGAATGCGGTTCTGGAGAGGCCACTAAGCTCAGAGAGAGATGACTTGCGCTGAAAGAGACATGGCTGTTAGCGAGCTTTGACTTTGGGGAAGCATAGATCTCCTTCTTTGCAGGAATCCATGGTCCAGAGGTTTTTTTTGATCCTATTGCTGAGGAGCCAACTACACCCTGAGCACAAATTCAGCTGTCTGCAGTACAGTAAGGAGCTACAAAGCCCTTGTGTACCTATTGCACGAAAGCAGTGAGGCACATGATTTAAAGAAGAGGCAGTCAACCTCATACCCTCCAACTTTCCTCAGATGAAAATACAGTGGTACCTCGGGTTAAGAACTTAATTTGTTCTGGAGGTCCGTTCTTAACCTGAAACTATTCTTAACTTGAAGCACCACTTTAGCTAATGGGACCTCCTGCTGTCACCGCGCCACCGGAGCACGATTTCTGTTCTCATCCTGAAGCAAAGTTCTTAACCTGAGGTGCTATTTCTGGGTTAGTGGAGTCTGTAACCTGAAGTGTATGTAACCCGAGGTACCATTGTACGGACGTTTTCCAGTCCCTCCAAACTGACCCCTTCTTGACCCCCATTTTTTTTGTCTCCCCCTGCAGAGCATTTCCTCTCAGAAGGCGGACAAGTGCCACCAATGCGACACAGCACACTGTCCTGAGAAAACCCCTTCATCCCAATTTTATTTTGTTTTATTCTTTGGTAGATTTACAAAAAGAAAAACCACACACCAATAAATCAACAAATTTTAGCAAGGGGCAAGATTAGATGCAGGAGCACAAAGCATTGTGGGTTTTTTTTAAAAAAAAAATCAAAACTCCTTGTGCTCTTCTTCATTCCCCCTCCCTTCCCACCCTGGGCGGCCCTGACTTCTGCCTGCCCCTCAGAGCCGATATGTCTCATGGGGCTGGGCCTTGGTGGCCACAGCTTCTCCTGCTCCTCACCCAGTCTCCAGCAGCTGCTAGGAGCTGCCCAAGGGAGGAGGCTGGCAGCAGCAGCCATGGGGAGAGGCAACGGGGTGCTCCCTCATTTCCACCACTTGGGGAAAATGCTGGCTCAATCCTCCTCCCCGAGCTCAGCTGCAGTTGTATAAGCAGGGAAATGGGGAAATTCCAGGATCAAATCAGAAACTGGGCAGCTTTCATAATTATGGGACCATCCCTGGAAAATAGGCATGCAAGCTGTATCCCCTCCAGATGTTGCCGCACCAGAGCTTCCATGCTAACCAGAGCTGATGGCAGTTGAGAAGTCACAGGAACATTAAAAAAGCCCTTCTGAAAGGCCAAAGACCCACTGAGTCTTAACACTCTGCAGTAACTATGGCCAACCAGATGACAATGGGAAGCCCAAAAGCAGGACATGAGCGCAACAGCAGCTGCAACATCTGGGGGCTGCAGGATCCCCAGCAGGTGGCGCCGGCGGGACTTGCAGTCCACAGTTCTGAGCAAGGCATGGGAAATCATTTGTCTGAAGAGCGGGTGGCATGTGACTCGCTTTTATTGAGAGGAGACCCACTGGAATAGACAAACATGACTAAGGTCCATTCGTTTTCAATGGCACAACAAATGCCCTTTAAAAACTAGCAAGCCCGGGGCTATTTACAGTTTGGAAAGTTACAGGGGAAATTCATTGAAAATTTACAGGGTGAACACTCAGTAAACAGGTGGTTTGGAGGAGCCCCAAAGGCAATGGTAGCCCCATTGACCCAAAAGGGGGGAGGGATCCAAACTCCACAATAGGGCCAATGGTTTTCTTAGGACTAACAAAAAGTAGCACAAAGTATGAGCTTTCAGGTTCACCAGAATTCTTCCTTGGGCTGAATGTTAAGCAGAGGGGAGATAGAGAGATGGATGGATGGATGGATGGAAAGAAAGAGAAGAGAGAGAGAGAGAGAGAGAGAGAGAGAGAGAGAGAGAGAGAGAGAGAGAGAAGATTTCCTTGATACTAAAGGGTAGCAAATAGCTTTGTGTGTTTTTTAAAAACCAAAAGCTCTGGCTATTTCTGAGTATTGCAATTACAGTCTACAGCTTCTTTCTATGTCACTGTGAAAATAATTATCTCTAAATACTTTAATAAGTCTTGGGAACTGACCCAGGTACTAAAAGTCCCAAGATACTAGAAGATTGGTAGGGTGGAGCGAAACTCGCACACGTTTCCTAGGATAGCGAGGTGGTTATTAATTTACACGAATAGTTTCCATCCCATTAATTTCTAGATCAAAATGAGGCTTGCTTTGGGAATAAGGAATATTTCTGATGCCTGGACCTGTGCACTCCAAATCTCTCCACTAGGGACAACCCAAGTGAGTTCAGCTAAACATTTTAGGGTATTATTTATTTATATATTTTATTTATTTATTTACTTAATTTCTATACTGCTCATCAACCATGGATCACAGGGCGGCTTACAATAGAAAAACACAAAAATATATATCACATATATATATATATATCATAAATAACAAACAAAAACAATACCATCACACACACAGTTTAAAAGGCCACAGATTAATTAGCCAAAGGCCTGAGAGAAGAGGGATGTTTTTGCCTGGCTTCTAAAGATATGTAATGAAGGCACCAGGAGAGCTTCCCTGGGGAGAGCATCCCCTAAATGGGGAGCCACCACAGAAAAGGCCCGTTCTCGTGTTGCCACCCTCCAGACCTCTCATGGAGGAAGCCCATAGAAAGCAAAGCAGAGGTCTAAGGATTTGCAGCAACTCTGGCAAACATACTGTTGCAAACCACACCAACCTCCAACGGTGGAAGATTCCAGGGGTTCAAGGTGTTTTCCCAGATAAGGTGTTTCCTTTTGGGAATGAGGCACAACAGAGACTGTGATGTCTTTAGGATATATGGTTTATTCACACACACACACACACACACACACACACACACACACACGCATACAATCTGAGCCTACGATGGAGGGGTTCACGAGCTGGAGGGTCTTGTTTCTCCCATAGTCACAGCCTTGGATTCAGGTAGAAATGGAACATTGTGCTCTGACTCTCTGGCTTTTCCACCCTGCAGCTTTTCTTGTAGGTGACATTACAGCCAACTCTCAGCTTTAAAACTCCGACTTGTGTCCCTCTGTCTATGGAGGAGGGAGCCCACCCATTTGCCATCTGGCACAGAGCCTCCTCTCCATTGCTTTCTTAATGCCTCCTCACATTTCCTTTGTTCTCTTAATGGCTCGTCACCCAGGCAATCATCTGAACACAGGAAGCTCGCCTGGCTTGATAAACTTTTAACACTTGCCAAGTCCAGGAATTAAGTGTCTGGCACCCACTTAAACACCCCGAGCCTTGATTAAATTCTAACACTTACCAGATCCATGAATTTGGGTGGGCCTGACACCCACAAACTCATAAAGCAATGAATCCATGCAAACCTAGAAACTCCTTCTCCAGATATGGAAGATGCATACCAATCACACACTTGAAGCAAATGTCTCCAAGAATCCTGGGAATGATAGTTTGTTCAGGATGCTGGGAATTGTAGCTCTGTGAGGGTTAACTACAGTTCCCAAGATTCTTTTGGGAAAGCCATGTGCTGTACTTTAAATCAACAGTGCAGATGTGTACTTCTTCCTCCCATTTGTGAGTGCGCTTGTGAAAATGTCAAAACGGAGAACAGTTGTAGGATTGCCCCACTGCCAGATCAGATTGGGTTTAAGTGATGTCCCTTGTTACTGCTGGCAGGAGACAGCCTCCTATTGTCCGCCCCTGCCCCCACCCCCCGCTTCGTGCTTTTCTGGCTTGAGGTCTGGACCAGCGGCTTATGCCGATTATATAAGGTTAACTTTATTAGTGACTCGCTACCCGGAAACGGCCATCCGCAAGAAGACGAGAGAAAGTCCATGGGATTCTATTCTGCAAATTAGAAATCCCCAGAGTGGGGAGGGGTGGAATCTTGACTGGCAGCTGATGGCAGATGGCAGATGGCAATCGGTGGTGGGCAGAGTCATGTGGAATGGAGGAAAAGAGAGGAGGAGGTGGAAGAAGAAGAGGAAGGAGGAGGAGGAGGGACACCTACAGCTCAGCTGGTAGCCGCAGCCTGACTTATTCGTCATGAGCATACTTGGGTCCAGAAGGCTGCTTTCACACAAACATAAGCAACACGTGAGCAGGATTGCTAAGAACCATAAGCGCATTAGGAGAGTCCAACTGGGCCAGGTCACGGGCCTATTTAGTCCAGCATTCTGCTCTCACAGTGGCCAACCGGACTCCCCCAAGCAAGACCCAAGAGCATGGGTAGGCAAACTAAGGCCCAATCGCCTTCTAAATCTGGCCTGCGGACAGTCCAGGAATCAGTGTGTTTTTACATGCGTAGAATGTGTGCTTTTATTTAAAATGCATCTCTGGGTTATTTGTGGGGCATAGGAATTCATTCATATTTTTTTTCCAAAATATAGTCCGGCCCTCCACAAGGTGTGAGGGACAGTGGACCGGCCCCCTGCTGAAAAAGTTTGCTGACCCCTGCCCAAGAGCAAGTGCAGCTCCCTCCTACTTAGTCATTATTATTATTTATTAGATTGATATATACTGTACCTCCCTGCATCAAAAGATCTCGGGCAGTTCACAATATACTGGTGGTTCCCAGCAACTGGGATTTAGAGGTAGTGGAGGCAGAACATAGCTGTTGCGGCTAATAGCCATCGGTAGCCTTAGCCTTCATGAGTTTACTATTCATTTATTGTTATACCACCTCTACACTGCTTACTAGGTACCCTAAATAAAAACTGAGGCAAATTGCTTCCTCTGACGCACTTCCCCACTCAACACCTCTCAATAAATTTATGTTGCGTACCGCACTGAAATCTACGGATAAAGGGTGGTATGCAAATTTAATATATAAGAATAATAGCCTCCTGGCTCTCACCCTGGGTGCAAACAAACTCACAGATCACACCACAAAATTTGACCCCAAATAGGGAACCTGCTGCCATTGCCCTAGTCTCTCACTCTGTGAAGAGGAGTTGGTTGCTCAACTACCCTGGGAATTATAACTCTGGCAAGGAGAATGGGGACACACTGCCAAATGACTCTCTGCATCCATGACAAACTACAGCTCCCAGAATTCTTTGGGGGAAAGCCATGACTGTTTAAAGTGGTGTCATCATGCTTCCCATGTATGGCAGGAGTGTGGCCTGATTTGTCCCCATCTTTGTCCCTGCTGGTGGCGTGCGGCAAATTTTTTCATAGGGGTACAGTTAGGGCCAGAGGCACCAGCTTGCAAGGGCAATTGGGCGTGGGCAATATTGCACATTGCGATGCCCCAACATTGCACACATGAGTATTGCATTTCCCTCCCTAAGCTGGGCAGAAGTTTGCTGGGCTTTGGGAAGAAGGTGCCAGGTCTCTGATGGGATGCTGGAGCCCTTCTGCGTCCATCCCAAATCTTGGGGGCTTTGGGCAGGTAGTGGGAGGGCTCTTGGACCAGTAGGAGCATCACACATCCCTCCCTAAACTGGACAGAAGCTTCATGGGCTTCGGGAAGGAGGCACCAGGGGAGTGTTTAGGGGACTAGCGTGGACCCCCTAGTCCACTGACTACACACCTCTGGTCTCTGCTGAGCTCTACATGGACAACTCCAAGGCTAAGGAAGAAGAAGGAGACAGTCAGCACCACCTCCCTGGACTGGATGTAAGTAAGAAGGCAGGTAGGGATTGCGGGGCAAACTGAGGATGGTGATCCAGTGTGCTACTCACCTGAGTAGACCAGCCTCCACTGTCAGGCTGCAATATAGGGTTTTTCTTGCTGGCTGGAAGTCCACCTCCCCACAACGCATTTTGAAAGCTCCTGGGCTAGGAATTGAGAGGATTCCAGGCTGTACAGTTTGGATTTTTGCTCTTTGTTTGGCGGTGGCCATTATTTGGGAAGATAAAAGACCTCCCCCAAGATAACCGCGGAAAGCGTGCAAAAGATACATTATTAATAAGAGGCATAATTGAGTCATGCATTTCTCTCTAGGCAGCATAAAGCATTTCATTCTTATTTGGCTTTGGACCATTCCATTATTTATTTGTAGATAAATTTTTATGCTACGGCCAACAAGAGAGAAAGAAAGAGGGGGGTTGGGAGGGACTCCAAATGTCATCCAAATATCTGTGCCTTCCAAGGATGAGATTAAAATGATTTGCTCTTACAAGCTCCTCTCCCCCCCCCCCTTTTTGCAAGGCTGTTAATTTTCAGCTCATCTCAATGCACCCAGGCATTTTCCCACACGGGCTTTCCAGGTACAAACAGAAATATTCAGGTGGTCTCAGTACACCTGCACCCACCCCACCCAAGAGGGCACTCCTTCCACCCAGTGAGATCATAAAATTGTAGAGTTGAAAGGGACCCTGGGGGTCATCTAGTCCAACCCCCTGCCTTGCAGGAAAATGCAGCTGTCCCATGTGGGGATCAAACCTGCAACCTTGGCATTATCAGCACCATGCTCTAACCAACGGAGCTACCTGGGTAGATGTTTAAAATGACTGCAGCCTCAGGAGCCACCTCACTCTGCCTAATGGTAGAGTCAGGCCTGCTCTATAAAAACAAAAGCAGGCCTTGCAGGATGAGGCCAGTGACCCATCTACTCCAGCATCCTATCCTCACAGGGGCACCAACCAGATGCCATTTGAAAAGCCCGCAAGCAGGATCTGAGCACAAAATCACTCTTCCCTCTCAAGGCCTCCAGAGTTATACAATTTTAAGGTGTACACACGTAGTGGGCTGCACTCCACAGAAAACCAATCCTTCACCCTTCAGAATTAGGAAATATTTCCCTGATAAATAGACACTTTAGCACACAGGACCATCCCAAAGCCATATTGCCTCTCCTAACGACCCCAAATATTTCCTCTGCAGAAGGAAATGGTTTCTTGGGGAAACCTTTCCCAATAGTTCTTTCCCTTACAAATCCCTCAAAACCTGTCTTAAGGACATATTTTGTGTTTGAATAGGGTAGGCCTGTGATCAGGAGTCTAGAACTAAGGTATTTACCATCTCAAAAGATTGACCCAGCATGGCCAGGTAATGCAATCAGTAAAACATTGCCACAGACAGGAGACAAGCCACACTCTCAAATTTCCATTGTAGACTGCCTCTTTCTGTGACACATGCATGATGCTTTTGGGGTGGTCTTTGGCTGGGCAATTCTGAAAGTCTGACGAAGTTCTTGCACACCTGTGTTCTGTGTCCTCAGCTCCTATCAAAGAGGACAGGGGGACCTTCTTTGCAACAGGAAAATTAAGAGCTGCCTTGCTCTCACTGGATCCTGCCTCCATCCACCCTTCTCTGACCCATCATGGACGTAGAAGACGTAGAATCCCTTGATGGAGAGTTGGCCTGTAAGAGCCAACCAGTGGCGTAGCGTGGGTTGTCAGCACCCGGGGCAAGGCAAGTAATTTGCGCCTCCTAACCCATGGATTTGCGCCCCCTAACCCGTGGATTTGCGCCCCCTAACCCTAACCCCCAGAGGTTGCGCCCGGTGCGGCCGGCCCCCCCTGCACCCCCCACGCTACGCCACTGGAGCCAACCCCAATGCTATAACACCAGCAATGGGAATTCAGAAGCATAGTGCCTCTGATCAGGTGTAGTCTAAGACATCTGGGGGGCACCAGGTTGGGGGAAGCCAGGGTAGCTAAAGCACAAGCAGGCATCTGTCACAGTGGCTTTCTCCTTCTGCTTCTCTCTCCCCGGGATGCTGAGGCACTCAACAGTGCCTCATCCTTGCTCAAGGCTGCTCCACAGCCTTCTCTGAGACATCTGGGTCTTTGGTGCTGGGTGTCTTTGGCGGAAACAAATGAAGAGGCGGTTTATGATGACATCTCCACGATTCCAATCCAAGGGGAGGCGAAAGCATGAGCAAAGTGTTCTTAGCTGGCATTGACTCCTGTCACAAGACCTGGCGTGGCCACTTGACGAAGCTTACCCATAAGAAAAAGGAGCAAAAGTTCACTCTAATAGGGAACAGATGTCAGCAGTTGTTTGCGGTGCTAGAGAGCGATTTCTCTGAACGGCAGCCTTTCCCAGCCTTGTGCTCTTGGGAATACAACTCCCATCCTGTGGCCAGCCTTTGCCTGCTTTCTGACCCCAGCTCCTGCTGCAGGTCAATCTGCGTATTGGTTGGAATGACCCTGCTCCCATCAGCCCCAGCTAGTGCAGTCTCATGGTGGCTGGCGTGATGGGATTTGTAGTCCAAAACAGCAGAAGCCAGGCATGGAGTTGAAGAAGGCTGGCTTAGAGCCAGAGGGCATAAGCAGCAAGCAGATGGCCTTTGGGGAAACTAAGATTCAGCAGGCCTCACCTCTGAGTAAACAGGTGGAGGGTTGCATTTACAGTTCAAACCTAGGCATGTTTACTCAGAATTAAGTCCCACTATCACCAATGGGTCTTACTCTCAGAAAAGTATAGAATCATAGAATTAGAGCGGGCATCCCCAAACTGTTTCGGGACTAAAACCCCCATCATCCATAGCTAACAGGACCAGTGGTCAGGGTTGGTGGGAATTGTAGACCCAAAACATCTGGAGGGCTGAGTTTGGGGATGCCTGAATTAGAGAGTTGGAAGGGACCCCAAGAGTCATCTAGATTGACCATCTGCAAAGCAGAAATGGATGGCAGATGGCCATCCAACATCCACTGAAAAACCTCCAGTGAGGGGAAGAACATAACCTTCCAAGGGAAGATGTTTAGGATTAGCATGTTCAGGATTGCAGCACTCCTTTAATTACAAAAAAAGTAGTCATGCTGGTCAACACCCACAGCAATGCTGTGGCTTCCTTAGGGCCAACTAAAATGCTGCTCACATTGGGCATCACATAACTTCATACCCTGAAACATCTCTCTCTGATGGAAATAGGGACGTCCTAAGGAAAAGCAAGGATGCGGGTGGTGCTGTGGTCTAAACCACTGAGCCTCTTTGGCTTGCCGATCAGAAGGTCAGCGGTTCAAATCCCCGCGACGGGGTGAGCTCCCGTTGCTCGGTTCCTGCTCCTGCCAACCTAACAGTTCGAAAGCATGCCAAAAATAGGTACCGCTCCAGCGGGAAGGTAAGCACTGCTCTGGTTTCGCCAGAAGCGGCTTAGTCATGCTGGCCACATGACCCAGAAAAACTGTCTGTGGACAAACGCCGGCTCCCTCGGCCTGTAAAGCAAGATGAGCGCTGCAACCCCAAAGTCATCTGCGACTGGACTGTCAGGGGTCATATGTCTTTAAGGAAAAGCAGGATGTTCCAGGTTAAAATCAGAAACCAGGACGGCTTCTATAAATATGGGAGTGTCCCTGGGGCACTTGGAAGGCCTGCAATTAGAGACGGCAGGAATTGAACTAGGGGCCTGCTTTATCGCTGAGCTAATGCCCCCTTCCCAAATTCTAGTAGCAGAGCCAAGATACCTCCTCCGCTACCACCAGGACAGCTTATGGCCGGAGGGGATTCCTGACTTGATCGCTGCTGCTCTGCAGAAGCCTTGCTGTGTATATGGCCAGCAGAGCTCCTGCAGATTTCAAGCCCACCAGGAGAAGACCCAGCAGGGGTAGAGCCCCAGCAGGATAGACTCCCCCCCCAAAAAAAGGTATTTCAAAAGATACAATTTATACACTTTATAAAACACAACGTTAGAGATCCCCTTGATTCTTATTCCCTTATGTAACTCCTGCTTCTGACTTGGCATCGTAATCGGAGTAGTTTGTTGCTCAATCTAAGCTGATGGAGGGAACGTCCGCCCACCCATTCCCCTCGATACTCGCAGAGTTATCAGTGTAGTATGTGCACCATCGACAGGGAAATGCCTTAACAAGGGGGAGCGCAGTCCTGGATGCAGGAAGGATGCCCAGGAGGCATGTCACATCACATCAGTGGCCCATGGCTTCTCAAGTGATATCTTGGGCTCCGCCGAGCAGACGGGTAAGTTGTTCAGAGTCGATCACTTAAAATCAGGGTGCAGATTCTTAGCAAATGCTGCTGGTCCCTAAGCATGCATCCTGCAACCAGAAAGCTCAAACCAGGGGTCAGCAAACTTTTTCAGCAGGGGGTCTGTCCACTGTCCCTCAGACCTTATGGGGAGCAGGACTATATGGGGGGGGGGAGAAATGAATGAATTCCTATGCCCCACAAATAACCCAGAGATGCATTTTAAATAAAAGCACACACTCTAATGTGAAAACAGGCTGATTCACAGACCGTTCGTGAGCTGGATTTAGAAGGCGATTGGGCCGGATCCGGCCCCCGGGCCTTAGTTTGCCTACCCATGGCTTAAATGGTTCAATTAGCTAGCATAGTTTTAAGGAAACAGAATTTACTTCTTGTCGCTGAGAAATTTGGGAGAGGGAGACAGATGCCTCTGGGGTGCAGCAAGACAAATGCTGGGGTACAGGGGGAAAGGAGCTGAGAAGCACCAGATGGGATGGGGAAAGGTGTGTCAGGAGCCTCGCTCCCAGATTACTTCAATGGAATGCATAAATTGTGAAGATGACTCCAGATTACTACCCAAGATGGTGGCAACGTTGTTAGTTTCCTGTGAAATGGCTGTTGCTTGTGGTTTCTGGTAGCCCCTCTCAGCTGCCGCGTTTCTTGATGAAAAAAGCATTGTATGCATTACTTGGCTAGATAATTGCATCGCAAAATTCAGAAAAGTCCAAATTTGGAAGGATGGCTGTGTTTCAGTTTGTGTATTGTGTTGGAAAGGGTGAATTAGGTAGGTCCGCTTTTATGTGTGAATGGAATTGAGATTGTCACCCATCCCTACTACCCATTCTGAGTATGTGATTCTATTGTCAAACTGCTCTTACCATCAATAAGTGTCTCCTAATGTCAGATCAAAATCTACCCTTCTGTCACCAAGCCCATTAAGCCCTGAGTCCTTTAGAAAGTTTACGCTACAGTAAATATGTTTGCCTTTAAGGGGCATATTGCCCTTCTCTCTCTCTCTCTCTCTCTCTCTCTCTCTCTCTCTCTCTCTCTCTCTCTCCCCTCCCTATTAAAGTGGGTTGTTCTCCACGTTACGCAATTTCACTTATGCGCACAGGGGCCCAAAATGTAACCCTTGTATAAGTAGGGAGGGAACTGTAGTTTTAATCCCCCCCTTTTTTTACTGATAATTTTATTGTTTTATTTTTTAGGTTTCATGACAATCAAGTAACATATAAATCTTGTGGAAAAATTAAATAAATATTTTTATTTAAGCATTCCTTTGTTTTCGTTTGTATATTCAGAAGTTCCGACATACTGAAAAGCCTTCTTTAACACAGGCCCTCGTCCAAAGGCGGCAAACCGAGAGGCGCTTCCTAGAGAGCAATTCCTGCTGAAATCAGTGCGACTTACTTCCGAGTGTGTAGCACTGTGCTTTAAAAAACCACGGTCAATTTCTCAGTCCTTTTGCTAGGTTAGGGGATTGATTCCGTTCGCTCCCCTTCTCCCGTCTTAGTAGCGTGGCCTAGGGCATGCCGTTGTGTGACAGAGCAGATTCCTTCTCTGTGTTACTTCTGCTCAAATACATTTGTCGGGGCTTAAGCTGTCACTTCAGATTGGGAGAAGTCGAAGATGTGTGGAAGCAACCTCTGCTTCTGCCAGTTAATTAATTAAGCAGAAGGCACTCGCTTAAAGCAGAAACGCAGATCGCTGTGTCCACAGCAGCGCATGGCCATCATGTCTCGCGGACAGAGCCTGAGTCAACGCTTTGGAAAATGAGCTGTGGGTCTGAGATGGCTTCAGCGGTAACATCAGAGGAGGCAGAACCCTGAGCAAGCCAGCCAGCCAGCCAGGGTGGGGTATCTTATTACATAACCAAAGGGGGCACCATTTCCCTTATAGGGTTTTGCAATAGGACTGGAAAGAGTTAGCAGGGCCACAAGTAGCAAAGCAGGGTTGGGAAACCTTTATCATTTTGAACTCACATGCTCTCATGGACAATCTTCTGGGGGGGGGGTGCATACCACTGGGGTACGTGGCAAAAGTAGCTGTGAGCGGACCCACACTGCTCTCCATCCCAGACAAGCAAGAGTTCAGTGACTCATTCCAGCCTGGTGAAATCAAGAGGAGAGGGGCCACTGAGGGGTGTGGTACAAGGAGGATCCTAAGGCCTGGATAGAGATGTGTGAGGGGCCACATTCAACCCTGTGTCTGAATGGTTCCTAGGTACTCAGACCCTCCAAGTACCTCTATTTTCCCAGGACAGTCCTGGATTTACAGAAGCCGTCCCAGTTTCTGATTTCATTTCGGAATGCCCCAGTTTTCCTTAGGAGGTTCCTAATTTCATTGGAGAAATACTGGAGGGTACAGAGTTATCTGACCCCCCGCACATCTGAAGGCAGTCCTGTATAGGGAAGTTTTTAAACGTTTGATGTTTTATTATGTTTTTATATGTGTTGGAAGCCACCTGGAGTGGCTGGGGCAACCCAGTCAGATGGACGGGATATCATCATCATTATCATTCAATAAAATAAAGGTAAAGGGACCCCTGACCATTAGGTCCAGTCAAGGATGACTCTGGGGTTGCGGCGCTCATCTCACTTTATTGGCCGAGGGAGCCAGCACACAGCTTCCGGGTCATGTGGCCAGCATCACTAAGCCGCTTCTGGCGAACCAGAACAGTGCACAGAAACCTGCCGGAATGGTACCTATTTATCTACTTGCACTTTGACATGCTTTCGAACTGCTGGGTTGGCAGGAGCAGGGACTGAGCAACAGGAGCTCACCCCATCACAGGGATTCGAACCGCCGACCTTCTGATTGGCAAGTCCTAGGCTCTGTGGTTTAACCCAAAGCGCCACCCGCGTCCCCATCATTGAATAGGATGTTCCTAATTTCATTGGAGAAATGTTGGAGGGTACGGGTATTGAGGTGACTCCACCCACTCATGAATTCTCCTCAACATGAAAGGCTTTCGGGCTGATCTGAGCTAGACAGATTCAATGTAAGCCACCTTCCTATGCACTGGTGTTCATGCAGAGCATGAAGTGAGCTGCATCACATCTCACCCTTGCAGTTCTCCTTCCTCAGTTGTTGAAATGGTATCAGCCGGGGGGTGTGTGTGTGTGCATTTGCCTGTGTGCTTACCAAACCACCCCTGCCCATTCCTGCAGTCTACATCATGGAAAATGCTTCCAGGCTCCAGCAGAGCCTATTGGCTCGTCTCCACTACACACAGCAGATTCCATGATGCTCATGCCAGAGGGAGGCTGAGAACTGAACAGAGTGTTCCCTCTGCCCTTTACTGCTCCACTGCTGGCCAGCAAGCCTCCTGGTCCCTCCCTTTTCTGGCTGATTCTTGACCCCTTTAAAGATGTTTGGGCATGCCCAGAAACTCCTGGAGACAATGGCCTGCTTCCCAGCATCAGGAGCCATGTGTTGTAAAAGCACCAGGGTACCAGGAAGTGAGAGAGAGAGAGAGAGAGAGAGAGAGAGAGAGAGAGAGAGAGAGAGAGAGAGAGATGCTAGAGTCTACAGAGGAATCTGTATGGTTCAGGGCTGCCTGGGGGCTTATTAATTCTGAAACCAAACGCAGGCTGGAACTCAATCTTTAGCTTGATGTCTGTCATGCGTACACACGTTTTGTGCTTTCCATTCTTGTTTTGTTTCATATTGTTAGTAGGGTTGGGGGAGAAATTTGATTCAGTTCACATTTAAAGGTGGAAGTACCTAATTGACGATTTCTGAAACAATACGCTTAGGGCTGCCGTGTTTCAAAAAGTGAAAATCCAGATACAAAAGCTGTTGAGTTTTTTAAGGAAAATTGCCAAAAATGACAGTGTCAACGTGGCTTGCCATACATCCAAATTTTTGGACGATTTCTGCCTGGACACTGCTTCTGACTACAGTATTCCGGGCATGTCTGGTAAATTCCGTACGTATGGCGATCCTACAACATGCAAATCAAAACATAGCTATCCTTCGAAAGCAACCCACCCTGTCATGAACTGGCAGGACAACGGGGAGGAGGAAGAGAAACCTGGCAAGGGATGTAGCCTGGATGGGGATGCAGTGGGGCAAGCAGGGGATGGGGAAGGAGAGGTTGGTGTAGGAAGTACTCACGGGGTGAAAGAGGATGGCGAAGGGAGGGAGTCAGTGCAGAGGAACCAGAGCAGAGGACCCATCACCAGAGCCAGAGGGGGCCCTGTTTCCACAAACACAGCGGGCTCTGAGGCATAGGGAGCAGCAGACAGGGTGCTCTAGGAGGCTGAGGCAGGCAAGGGTCCACAGCCCAGCTCCCTAGCTGGCCAGGTGGGGCTCGCTAGCTCTGGAAGGAGGGGTGTGATTCCTCAGATGGAGCAGGCTTAGAACAGGTGAGGGTCACCTGCCTCATCAAGCCCAGATGCTCCAATCAGCATGCAAAGAACCAAAGGGAAGCAGAGCTGATATGCTGTGTCTGCTCAACTGCCCATGTTGATGGACCTCAACTTGGATGCTCCACGATTTTTACAGGGCTTTGAGCACTCGAATTGACCCTGGACTGGGGACTTGACATACTGAACTGCCACCAGGTAAACCAGGGGTTCAGGATACAGTCAGATGGTCGGGGTATAAATAATGCAATTATTGTTATTATAAGCTGCTCCTCTTTGCAATGCAGTTCTTTAGCCAAGCGATGTGTGTTTTATGGGTGGGGGGGGAGGTAGTAGGGTAGGGCAATGTGTGCACAAAATGTATATACTGATGAAAATAACATTTGAAAACACTTTCTATCAGGGGAAATTGCTTTGCAAAAATTTGTTTTTAAGGCAACTCTGCATATAAACTCATGCATATGAGGAGAAATTCATAATGAATTTTTAATATAAAACCCCCCAACAAAGTGTTGTGGAAGTGCAGAGAACCGAACTTAAGACTGGAAAACAGAGAGAAACTGAAACTGGCCGATTCACCCATCCCTAACTGTTAAGGCTGGCACAGGGCCAGTGAGGGGTCTTGTGGCATCGGGAGAGCTTTGAGGGCCAGTTAGAAAGGCCTGGAGGGCCACATTCACCCCGTCCCCCAAGCTGAGGTTCCCCAGCTCTGCTCTAACCTGTATGCATTTGACAACACTGCCCACTTGAAACAATATGAATTGCTGCTTGCTGAAGTCCGGCTCTTCATTCAATCCCAGGCCTCTGTTTTGAAAATTCCCTGCAGGAAGCCAATAGCCTTTCACCCTGATGGCTAGCTGGCAGCATCCAAACTTGTTTGGCTGGATTTAATCCACTTAGCAACAACCCTAAATTGATTGATTTCCTTCCTCAAGGGCCAGCCATGTAGCTGTAATTTTGGACTGCCATATAACTGCAGAATTCAACAGCAGTAAACGTTTCAGTAAGTATTTCACAGACTGGGCACTTCCACTCAAGGCAGCACATTGTTAAATAAAATCGGGGTTTAAAAGTCCATGCAGTTTATTTTTTTATTCTGCAAAAATTGATTTATGTGGAAATCGTTGCATTTGGTTTTGCATTTTTAAATTCTTCATTTATTGCTTATGACTACTTTTGTTATGTTGCTGTCATTAATTTTTTTCATGTTTATTTTTTGATAATTTTTATTAATTTTCAATTGCAATCCAATAATAGCCTCATTATAACAATACCAAATTATAATACAATGATTAATACCAATCATTCAAATACCGAATTGTATAATTTAGGTGGTCCCCCACATGCTAGATTTGATGGTTTGATGATTTTCTTTATTTCTGAATTCCATAATCTTACTAATTTCAATTACATTCCGGTCAAAATAATAATCCCTTATACAACAGCTGCAATAGTAACATAACTCCCCCCCCCCCCATGTTGTAAGCAGCCTTGAGGATGGATTGAACTGTAAAAAGACAGCATACAAATAATAGTGTGTGTGTGTGTGTGTGTGTGTGTGTGTGTGTGTGTGATCCAGTAGGGCTCTGAATATGTTCTTAATGGATGGAGAAGATAAGGGGATTTGTGATTATGTACAGGCTAACTCAGCAAGTTGGACAGGCTAAGAACTGAAGTCTGAAACCCCAAATGCAATGGCAATATGGTTCCATTTTACATCTTACAAATGGGAGCTGCAATGCAGTGTTAATGTGAAGTCTATCCTGCCCAGTGTACTCCAAGATACAGTGGTACCTCGGGTTACATATGCTTCAGGTTACAGACGCTTCAGGTTACAGACTCCACTAACCCAGAAATAGTACCTTGGGTTAAGAACTTTGCTTCAGGATGAGAACAGAAATCATGCGGCGGCAGCGGGAGGCCCCATTAGCTAAAGTGGTGCTTCAGGTTAAGAACAGTTTCAGGTTAAGTACGGACCTCTGGAACAAATTAAGTACTTAACCCGAGGTACCACTGTAGTCCATTCTTTTCCTGCTCTCACACATTTTCTATAGGATTGCAGGGCAAATAGATAACTCTTTAACGCAAAAGGTGCTTTTTCATTGTGATGCAGCTGTTATTCCATTTTACCCTAATTCTGGAGGGAAGAAACCAGGCTGTGGTGAAGAGGGAGACAGCGACCCACACCTCCCTGAGCACATGTATGTTTTACTGGCTACCCCCCACTTGGACACGTCTCCTGCCTGTTTCAGGCAAGGCAATCTCCTTGGGATAAATGGTCCCATATGGCAGCAATTATGGGTTGTTTGCACAGTCTGAAACTGCCTTTTATCATGCCCAGCACCTTGGGCAGCCAGTGGTTTATTTTATGGATAATGAGCTGCACATGCGGGAGTTAATGAATGGCTTTACAAATCCAAGTTGCCCGCCACCTTGTTTTGCAGATTGCGTGCTGATGTTCTGCTTTCAAAATCACTGGGTTGTTTTTTTTATGGCGTTCTTGGAGTTTGCCATGAATAAAGTCATGCAAACAGAGGAACGAGGCGCTTCAACAACTGATCTCTCCAGATGGCTACTGAGTCATCTGGATCCATAGCAGAGCCAAAATGATCCCGTCTCCTTCAACTGAGTTATCCAAGAGGGCTTTCCCCCCCCCCTTCTGTATTGACATTGGGTTGTCTCCAACATGAATCTTGCTCAGAGCAGACCCTCTGAAGTTAATAGACATGATAAATTTGAGTCCATTAGTTACACGGGTGGCGCTGTGGGTAAAACCTCAGCGCCTAGGACTTGCTGATCACATGGTCGGCGGTTCGAATCCCCACGGTGGGGTGCGCTCCCGTCGTTCGGTCCCAGCGCCTGCCAACCTAGCAGTTCGAAAGCACCCCCGGGTGCAAGTAGATAAATAGGGACCGCTTACCAGCGGGAAGGTAAACGGCGTTCCGTGTGCTGCGCTGGCTCGCCAGATGCAGCTTGTCACACTGGCCACGTGACCCGGAAGTGTCTGTGGACAGCGCTGGCTCCCGGCCTATAGAGTGAGATGAGCGCACAACCCTAGAGTCTGGCAAGACTGGCCCGTACGGGCAGGGGTACCTTTACCTTTACCTAGTAATGCCTAGGACTTGCTGATCAGAAGGTCAGTGGTTCGAATCCCCACGATGGAGTGAGCTCCCGTTGCTTGGTCCCTGCTCCTGCCAACCTAGCAGTTTGAAAGCATGTCAAAGTGCAAGTAGATAAATAGGTACTGCTCCGGCGGGAAGGTAAACGGCGTTTCCATGTGCTGCTCTGGTTCACCAGAAGTGGCTTAGTCATGCTGGCCACATGACCCGGAAGCTGTACGCCGGCTCCCTTGGCCAATAAAGCGAGATGAGCGTCACAACCCCAGAGTTGGCCATGACTGGACCTAATGGTTAGGGGTCCCTTTACCTTTACAGTGGTACCTCGGGTTAAGTACTTCATTCGTTCCGGAGGTTTGTACTTAACCTGAAACTGTTCTTAACCTGAAGCACCACTTTAGCTAATGGCGCCTCCTGCTGCTGCTGCGCCGCCGGAGCACGATTTCTGTTCTCAATCTGAAGCAAAGTTCTTAACCTGAAGCACTATTTCTGGGTTAGCGGAGTCTGTAACCTGAAGCATATGTAACCTGAAGCGTATGTAACCCGAGGTACCACTGTACTAGTAATGCTAGAGGCAACCCACTTTCTCTTGGCGTGTCTGCCCGGTGATGGCACCATTGTCCAGTGATTTGTGGTTCTGGGTTCAACCCTGGCATCTCCAGCTAAAAGGATAAGGGAGCTGCTGGTGGGACAACCCCTCTGCCTGTGAGCCCCGATAAGCTGCTGCCAGTCAGAGTAGACCACACTGGGGTAGATGGACAAATGGTCTGATCTGGTATGAAAGGTATCTTTGAACGAGGGATCATAATGATCTCTGCAAGAGAAGCAAATCAAACAGCTTATCTGGCCTCTTGACCTCTGCTGCTCTGTATTGATCAGAATATTGACCCATGGAAACAGACCGGTTTCAAGCACATTCTAGCCCTGTAAGCGATAAAGGAAGTGCAGGCGCTACTTACACAAATGGTGCTGGATTTCAGCTGAAAGAGGGCAAGTTGCCAATATCCCAACAAAGACAAGGGGGAATTTGGCAAACTAGAGCAAAACTAGGTCGACTCACTACGGGTTACGTGCAAAGAATATCACATGAGACAAAATAATAATGACAGCACTGGTCTGGTCCTTTGCAGTGTTTTTACATAGTCATTTGACCATGAACATGAGGATAGGTTGACAAGTGTTTGGTGTTGCCTATTTCTGTGGGTCAGTAGATGTTGCATGCAGAGGGGACCCAGGTTCAATCTTTGACATCTACAGGTATCCGGTGGTTGGTGATGGGAAAGACCCTGAGAAAGACCTTTGGGCCAGAGACCCCAGAGAGCTGCTGCCAGTTTGGGTAGACAATACTAGGCTAGATGGAAGGATGAACCTGTCAATTGGCATGAAAATTTATACACGTTCTCGTGTGCATTTCCCCCTAAGATTTTTGTAAGCAAGTTTGCCCTATGTAGGCCTTTCAGCAAGCAATTCTCTCCAATATCATACATATTTGCGTCTTATTTTCATGGAGTGTTTTTATACGTACTTTGCCATGATAAAGATGTTTTGGGTGGAGAGCTGCATCACAAAATGCAAAGAAGTGTGCATTTCGAAGGACAGCTGTGTTTCAGTTCATTGTATTGTTTTGGGAAGTAAGAACTGAAATGCAGACTAAATTACAACCGCCCTGCAATCCCTGGCTTGTTGATGGAGAGTACAAGCATTTTCATACTTGGTCCTGGCCAGTTCAGAGAAGTATTCTGCCCTTTGCCAAGATCATGAGTCGTTTTAAACTCTCCAGAGCTTCAGGCAAGTTACTGCAACTCTGCCAGTTTGCATCAACTTTGAACCTGGTGAGCCATAAATTTTGGAAAAGCTGGGAAATATGATTTTATCACTAACCAGTGCTCTTAGTTCTGGCTTGTGAAGACCAAAGACCTGGACAGCATACACATTGCACTGTCTGTATCTACTCCCAGGTTCAACCACGTTTAATTATATGCAAGTCACTCCTTTGCATATTTGTTAAATTTAAGTAGCAGTTGGTGGGGAGTTGGTGGGGAGCAAGCAAGATTGGACCATAGGAAAGTCATGTTAACGCTTACCTTCACCACAGTAATGACCACAATCTCCCCAAGCCAGGCACGGCCAAACTCAGCCCTCCACATGTTTTGGGACTACAACTCTCATCATCCCTAGCTAACAGGGACGATGGGAATTGTAGTCCCAAAACATCTGGAGGGCTGAGTTTGGCCATGCCTGCCCCAAGCTGTTGTTAGTTCCAGGAGGGAAGCTGCTGCTGACACCAATGGGAGCATCACCTGGCCTAGGGGAACCTGCAGGTGTCCAGATGTTCTTCGAGTGGAACAACGGGTCAGTGCATCTGGCTGATAACCAGAAGGTTAGTTGTTTGAGCCCACAGAGGGACAGAATTCCTGCATTGCGGGGGGTTGGACTAGATGACCCTGGGGGTCCCTTCCAACTCTACAATTCTATGATTGTAAGAATCCAGATCCTACCAGCCCCAGGCTAACCCGGCACATGGCCAAGCTAGTCATCTTTTATGGAACTCAGATGAATTTGGTGCAGGGCTGTGTAAGCTTTGTTGGGCACAATGGGGTCCACTGGCCGTGGCAGAAGAGTTAGGTTTTCAGGAGCAGAGGCGGGGAACCTCCTCACGAAAGATTGCTTTCAGTAGTGTCAGCAAAGGGAAGTGCTGGGAAACTCTTGCCGGGGAACCAGTTGACCAGACCTACTTGGATGTTTTCGAGAGGGAAACAGATCTTGCTTTCCCTGGCGTGCTTTCAATTATATTACGACTTAGAGGAAAAAAGAGAAAAGAAAATAACATAATGTAATTCTGTGTCAGCGTTGTGAAGCTATGGAAAATACAATAATGGGATTGTTTGCTCTGCATTCTTATGCAGAATATTTTATAACAAATGCAAATGGCTGGCCGGGGCCAGTCCAGCCCACGGCTGTATTTTACCTATCTGATGCTTCTGTGGTTTTTCTAAGTAATTTTGTATTAAAACAACCAGTCTTGCTGGGAATAAGGCTTTCGGCTTGATAAAGACCAAATGCCCCCCAGTCCATTGAGGAAGATCATCATGTGAAGGCAAACTTCCAGTCATGCATTATTTGCTAAATTGGGAACTGTGAGCATAAATGGAATGCAGTAGTATCAATGCCTTTGTATGCACGTCTTACGGGACATAGTGCAGAGAAACCTGCATTCACATGCACATTTGAATTTGTTTCTGACTTGTACCCATCATTCTTGGTTTTGCATGTGGAATCTCCTTCTGTGTGTTGTAAGACTGACGTTAATGCAGCTGTGTGGGACAGTGGGTTTATGTAGCAAGGAAGTTCTCTGCAGTTGCCTATGAAGTCACTTGCGATGCTGAAGAGGCAGGCCATATTTTGCAGTGAAATCTGGCTCATCTCTTCAGCAGTGCAATGGAAATGTCAATGAAACCTCCAGCCAGTCTGGACTACCAAGACAACATTCAGCAACGGGTAACGTTGGGCAGTTTTCATGCGCGGTTGATTTCACACGAACATCTTACTGTGTGAAATTCAAGTAGTGGTCACCAGATGAGGGCTTTATCATACCAGAAATGAACATAGGGATTTGCTTTGTGGGATAAGTGGAGTTAAGACTCTATCCAGTGTGGTGTAGTGGTTAAGAGCGGTAGACTCGTAATCTGGGGAACCGGGTTCGTGTCTCCGCTCCTCCACATGCAGCTGCTGGGTGACCTTGGGCCAGTCACACTTCTTTGAAGTCTCTCAGCCCCACTCACCTCACAGAGTGTTTGTTATGGGGGAGGAAGGGAAAGGAGAATGTTAGCCGCTTTGAGACTCCTTCGGGTAGTGATAAAGCGGGATATCAAATCCAAACTCTTCATCCTGTATCATAATTTTGTGTCACAGTAATAAATGCAGGGTATATGGGATGCTTATGCATACTTCAGTGTAATATTTCTTCATAGTAATGGGCAGAGGTGATGTTCTCTTTACTGTCTAGGTCTCTTAGAATGACGCCATTTTCAAATGGTAGCCCAAGAAAGTCAGCATTTTGGGTTTCCAAGTGCCCCTTAGAGGACCAGGCAATCCTACAGTGCAATCCTATGAGTGTTTAGTTAGAATGCAGTCTCAATGTGTCCAAAGGGGGATTACTCCTAGGCGGTGAGTAACAGGATTGCTGCCTTAGACAACTAGTATTAATTGACCAGCACTATTTAGCAACTTCGTGTTTTTTGAGGATACCAGTATAATGCTCAAGAAGAACATCCCTTGAAACACAGGTCAGCCATATAGCCATGCATATTTCCTGGCTCGGGGCTGTGTTGAAAGCTTTAATTGAATTGAGGACAAAAAAATGAGAGATATATGAGAAACAGGCACTGCAAAGTTGAAAGAATGCTTGTGTTTTCTTTGAGTTTAGCATTCCAAGCTTGGGTAAGAGAGGATTCATAGAGCTGGCCTTACTGCCTTAGAAGGCCTGACACCAACCCTAGCCCCGTTCCCAGCTACCTTGATTTGTCAAGGAGATGGACTGATTTTTTAATATGCGGTTGGACTTCTAAATTGCTAGGAGAGACCTAAAAGAGGATGCCTCTCTCTTATACCATGCTTCAGCAAAGGATGCTGTGGTCTAGCCACCCGAGAGGCAATGGCAGAGCTTCATGCTCCGGCACTGGGGGCGGGGGGGGGGGGCGGAGAGCAGGTGGGGCGGGGCTGGCATGCATCCTGGGGGCATGGTGTGCCGCCTGCACTCCTCTTCCTCCACCAGTGCTGAGAGATATGGCCATCAGACAAAAAGAGAGGAAGAGAGAGGAGAGAGACCTGAGTTTGGCTTACATGGATAAGTAACTTAGGGTGCTGCTGACTAGAGAGATTCTGCTACGGAAGCAGTGGCTCTCTATCTGAGTGTGTACACTTGTCGTGTGAACCTGTGGCCCTTCAGATGTTTCCAGACTCCAGTTCCCATCATCCCCAGATAACATGACCAGTGGTCAGGGATGATGTGAATTGTAGTCCAACAACTTCTGGAGGGCCATAGCTCCCCCAACTCTGGTTTAAGCCACACCTTCATCTATCCTCAACCATAACACAGAAATATTGCAAAAAGACAACAAGACTTCAGTAGCCTCCTTCCAAGGGGAACCAAACCTGGCATCCTCCTCACCACTTGGAGAAGTGGAGTGAATACAACAATATTTTTGCTTTCTATACCATCCTGATCAGGGATAGGGCCTTCCTGCTGCTGTTGCACTACAGCACCCATCATCCGTGACCATTGGCCATGTTGGTTGTGGATGATGGGTGTTGATGTCCAGTAATATTGAGGCGGCCATCGGCTCCCCATCCCTGGTCAAGATGGGACCCAAAACCAGCTTACATAGCCACTATGAACCAGAGAGAGAGAGTTGCAGTACTCCCCATCCTCACTTTCCTAACCTCACTTTCTATCTCTTCAGCAAAGAAAGTAGATGTGTTGCTTATTTAATGAGAAATGAAATACCAGTATGTAAAGGCTGGTAATTAGCAATTTGTTCTATAACTAAGGTTTCACAAGCCATAAAAAGATAGAAGAAGCAGAACTTCTATTGAAACTTCCTTTGAGATAATAACACCGATGCAGTATTAAAATAAAATTAAAAGGGGGGGAAACAGCACCCAAGTCTGATTTCTTCTCCCTGCGCAAGCTATATAATGGTCTCATCTAAATTTTATATGGGAAATATAAAATCCCCTGTGTATAAAAATAATGTCTCACTATTAATCAGATAATGTCAAACTTGCTTTCAGTTTGATCCCAAGCCAAGATGCTTTGCTTATTGGAAATGTAAATTAGCCTGCTAGCTAACACTGGTTCATGGGGAATTTACAGGCCTTTCCTTTTCGTTTTCAAACAGATCTCTTTTTAAAAACAAAAAACAAAAAACCTTCCATTGCCATCTTGCTCAATAAGAAAAAAGCTAGTTATTGGCAAACATTGACTCCCTCTCCCCCCAGCCAGAGGAGCCACCTTGGAAAAAAATATTGGGGAACACTAGGTAAGCCCCACCCTGCATAGTCAATCGCAAGACACTGCAGGCACACCATTTGAGTGACAATGTCCATTGACTTCAGGAGGGGGCAGCCCCCTCCAATATTTTATTGGGGGGGGGCAAAAGAACCTTGAGCCCTAGAAGTAGGTTCCTATGCCCCCAGCCCTTAGTGGTACCATTTGCTAGGCTGGTGCGATGTTCCGAAATGCTTGCAGACCCTGTGGTCAGGGCAAACTTGTTTGTGGTAGAATATTGGCAAACAGAACCACTTCAGTGAGGGGAAAGGGTGAGATAATCAGCTTGGATAGGGACAATTTGACTTATGTCCTGGGAGCAATAAGTGCTGTGTACGGTTGTGGCTCAACTCTTTGGGATCAGTGGAGAAGAAGGCAGGGAGCCCAACGGTAGTTGGAGCTAGAGCCAGAACCAATGAGAAGCAAAGCCATCTGATTCTAGTTTTGTCCCCATTCTTTCACCGTATCAAGTTCTGTCGTGGCAACACCAAGACAGAAGGCAGGCTGTCCTACTTGACCTAATGGACCACCAGCTACCACTGGTGTGCTGGGCCTGGGGGTAACCCATGAAATGTGGTCCAGGACCGGTCCAGAATCCAAAGGTTCCACTAGGAGTCAGTCCAACAGGGCCAAGGCAGGACACGAGGCAGGATACCAGGCAAGGACAGGTACAGGAACTCTGGCATACATCAGTGTTGCTCCCGCAACCTGGGGCGGGGTCCGACAACCTTTTATCTTTGTCAGGGTAGCGGCCGGTCCTGATCCCCCGGTGACTCACCTCCCTGTTTCTCCCGAAGGCGAGCACTCCTCCTGCGAGTACTCAGGTCTCTCCTTCTCTCAGACCTTAGTCTTTGCAGCTTGGGAGGCGTCGGTGGGTTACTAGACCCAGAGGCCGCCTCAGCCTCCCCTGACCCAACCGGTAGTGGAGCAGCTGTAAGTGATGGCCCAGCTGAAGGCAACGAGGTAATCCCCGCATCTGGAGCCAGGGAACCTGTGCAGACTGGGACTCTTCAGGATCAGGCCCCAGACTTGGTTCAGATGATGCCTGAGACAAAAGATCTGGTGCAGACTGAGACTCCTCTGGTTCCGAGTCCGAGCCCAAGTCCCAGGCCATCACAACTGGTGTACTAAAAAAAAAAAAAAAAAGGTGACTGGCTTGCCAAAGTCTGTGTTAACTGAAATAATGGCATATTTGCATAGAATTGTAAGTTGGAAGCAACCCTGAGGGTCATCTAGTCCAACCCCCTGTAATGCAGGAATTTCAGCTAAAGCATCCATGACAGATGGCCATCTAACCTCTGCTTTAAAAACTCAGAGAGAGAGTCCATCACCTTTCCACGGCCAAACAAGCTCTTACCCTCAGAAAGTTCTTCCTGATGTTTAGTCAGAATCTCCTTTCTTGTAACTTTGAAGCCATTGGTTCGGGCTTCAGAAAACAAGCTTGCTCCGTCTTCCCTGCATCTGCTTTTAGATTAAAAGCCTAATGGGGCAGAGAAACCTGTCAAACTTGTCAAACACCAAGTACATATTAAAGTATGTAAAAGAGGTACGTGTCCACTGTTCTTTGGACTATGATCCCATATATTAAGCATGCTGTGTTACAAAGAGCGAGTGTGGTGTAGTGGTTAGAGTGTTGGACTAAGACCTGGGAGACCAGGGTTCGAATCCCCACTGGGCCATGAAGCCCACTGAGTGATCTTGGGCCAGTTGCCACCTCTCAGCCGAAATTACCTCACAGGGTAGCTGCTGGGGATTAAATGATATGGGGGACAACCATGCAGTAGTGCCAGCTTAGCCTCACAATGGTGAGGCTGTGGGTGCCATGCAGCGGGCATGGCCCTGGCACTGAAATTTGTGGGTGCCGGCCCCTTCATGGGGAATTTTGTAGGTGCTCGGGCACCCAGGGCCCCAGACCTATGCAGCCATGTGTGCCACCTTGCACACTTTGAGGATTGGTACTATGTAAATGCGATAGATAGATGGCAGTCCAGAACTGAGATAGAAGGAGAAAGGAAAAGACCTGAAGAAAAGACCATGAGAACAAGTTGAAACGAGACCAAAACTTTAGAAGCCATGCTTGGTGTTTTGTCACAGAGACAATCATTGCCTTACTGAGGTTGTGAAGTGAAAATCACTTCAAAGTAAGCTCAAATGGTATCAGTGGAATTGAGTACCAGGGGTGGGATCCACCTTGCATTTTTATCCTGTTCTGTTTCCAAGGTGGTGCCATAGCCTGTTAATCAAAGATTATTTCGACAGTCTGGGGCTTCTTTCAATTCTGTAATACAGTGCTACCTCGGTTTAAGAACAGCCCTGTTTACAAACTACGGTATTCTGTTTACGAACTCCACAAAACCGGAAGTAGTGTCCTGGCTTGCGAACTTTACCTTGGTTTAAGAACAGAATCCGAACAGTGGAAGGGCACCGGAGGTGGGAGACCTCATTAGGGGAAGCGTGCCGGTTTAAGAACGGTTTCGGTTTCAGAACAGACTTCCGGAATGGATTAAGTTTGTAAACCGAGGTACCACTGTACAAGGTTTTTCCCTTGCTGGACTTTGTCCCAGCCAGTACATACAGACTGTCTCTTTACATAGAAGACAAAAGCCATTGTTGGCAGTTTGGAATTGGGCATGCTAGAAATTGATTCACAAAGAAATCGAAGCCCCCCCCCCCCAGTCAGTTATAATCAGAACAAAATTAGAAACACCCACAGATTGAGCATATTTCAGTGAACTCTTAACCGAGAACTCCCACATGAGTTATCAAGGATGCAATGTCTAGACATATTTTTTGGCGGGGGGTGGAATTGCTCCATTTTGGATAAAAGCCTAGCTTGCTGCAGGCCCAGCTCATAAAAGCCTATGGATGCAGATCATCTTTCAGAAAATAAACTATGCTGCACAACTTTGCACTTTATTCCAGAGTAGTGTAGATTTGATGCTGGGAGAATATGTGGGTCAGGAAAGGAAATGATAATCATAATCAACAACAACAAAAGAGAAAGAAAACCACACAACGTATTTTTATTTTTTTAAAAAAGCTTTTTAGGGGTAATATTTTCACCATTTGGAAATGACATCCACCAGCTAGACTGCTGACTGGGAGTGGCCGCCGAGACCATAGAACACCAGTTCTGAAAGAGCTACGTTGGCTCCCAGTATGTTTCCGAGCATAATTCAAAGTGTTGGTGCTGACCCTTAAAGCCCCAAACGGCCTCGGCCCAGTATATCTGAAGGAGCGTCTCCACCCCTTACCACCTCTTTTTCTATCTTGGACTGCAGTTCCCTCCTTGCATTGTTTATTCTGTTATCACCGAGTTGAGCCCACACCTGCAGAGGGCAGGTACAATAGGAAAAAATAGGAAGATACCCTCTTGTGGTACTGATCGGAAACAACTTAAAGAAACCAGAGGGCTATTTACAGTGGATGAGGTTCTGAAATATATACCAGTATATATCCTAAAACAGGCATGTCCAAAGCCCGTTTTGGGGGCCTAGTCCAGCCCGTTGGTCAGTTTAATCTGGCCCCTGTGGTAGCTCAAGAACTTCAATCCTAAAAAAAGCCCAACAACTCTGGGGTAAAATTGTAAAAAAAAGCTGTGGTCGGCTCTTCGGTCGGCCCTCACACAGGTTCACTTCATCAAATCTGGCCCTCTTTGAAAAACGTTTGGACACCCCTGTCCTAATATATACATTTTTGCCTAATAGAAATGTTTTTGCAAGCATAATGCTGGTTTGCAATCTGGATCCAGACCTGATCTGGAAATCTGATTTTTTTACACACAAGCATTGGGAAGCCAAAACAGCTGTAACTTTGTTTTTTCACCCATATGTATGACATTTGGAAACATGGTAACCTCTCAAGAGGGGATTAGCCTTGACAACTTTCAGATAGCTCCGGGGATTATTGTGCTAGCCACTTATAAAGTTTGGTTTAAAGTACAGAGGGGGTGGAGGTGGGGAAAGAGAGAAAAATAGGGGGGATATGCAAAGGCAGAGAGGGAGAGAGAGAAAGAAAGAGAACAACTGCACTATTTGGTTCATGAACTTGAGGTTCCCCACAACCGTAACTGCTCTTGGTAAACAGAGTCATATGGTGTGCCTTTGGTGTGCATGTGTGTTCCCTTTTAAATATTTACTTTGAGCTCCCCCTCCCTACCGTATTTCAAAATTAAAGATCTAAAATTTCTGGATACATCTTAATTGCAGGTGTAAAAGGACCCCTGACCATTAGGCCCAGTCGTGACCGACTCTGGGGTTGCGGCGCTCATCTTGCTTTATTGGCCGAGGGAGCCGGTGTTTGTCTGCAGACAGCATCTGGGTCATGTGGCCAGCATGACCAAGCCGCTTCTGGCGAACCAGAGCAGCGCACGGAAACGTGGTTTATCTTCCCGCCGGAGTGGTACCTATTTATCTACTTGCACTTTGACGTGCTTTCAAACTGCTAGGTTGGCAGGAGCAGGGACCAAGCAACGGGAGCTCACCCCATCGCAGGGATTCGAACCGCCAACCTTCTGATCAGCAAGTCCTAGGCTCTGTGGTTTAACCCACAGCACCACTCGCGTCCTTAATTGCACACATGGACACTAACAGGCCCTGCAGCGCACAGCCTGTAATTTCACACCCTGCTGTTGTAGAGGCGTAGTTGGAACCTTTGAATGTGTGTTGTTTGGTGACAGTCTTGTTCTAGAGAACCACAATGTTGCTTCTCAGGGTCAGGCTCCAGGGTTTGGGCAGCAGTGCAGAGGGGGGTGGGATGCTCAGCAAGATGCCCCTAGTGAGCTATCCTGTAATGGGAATTGGGGTTGCTTGTGCGTAAACTGCAAACTGCTCCAAGCTGGTTGTATAGCTAAACCTTT
This sequence comes from Podarcis bocagei, assembly GCF_964188305.1. NCBI lineage: Eukaryota > Metazoa > Chordata > Lepidosauria > Squamata > Lacertidae > Podarcis > Podarcis bocagei. The sequence continues at coordinate 24,738,171 of NC_138132.1, read as the reverse complement.
CCCTGGCTTGACAGCCCTTACAACGCGACTGTTTAAGTCACTGGCAGAATCCGTCAGTGGGCATTTCCTAAACTTCTTCCAACATAAAAATTCCTTGACTCCAAGTCTCCTCCTAGATTCTCTGCGCGGAAGCTTTCTGCGCAGCGTGGGCGTGTCAAGCGGAGGTCCTGTGCTCTCTCCGCTGATTTCACTGGAAGAGTCTCGGAGCCTCCCCTCCGCAGTACTCTCAGCCTCCCCTTTCTCCCTGGTGTCCCCTGGATTTCCTTCCCCAGCGGAAGCTCTCTCTCTCTCTCCTTGCTAGTTCCCTCCCCTGCATCATTGGAGAGTCTTACCTCTCCTCTTGCCTCTGATGGCAGTTCCCTGACATATCCCATTCCACAAGCCTGTCAAATCTTCACTGCTTCCACCAGATCACTGCTGCTACTCACTGCTTGGTGGCTTGAGAAGGTTGTGAGCAAGAGTTGGCAGGTGAGCAGTGATGCATGGTGCTAGTGAGTTGCAACTAAATGTTGGGGCCTCAGGAGCTACCTGGGAATACTGGCCCCCAGGGCTGGCCCTGCTTCTTGCATTTCCACTAGTACAAGGAGTGTAGATAATACTGATGCAGATAAGTGATGTCAGGTCACTCAAAATGTGGCCCAGACCTGGAAAGAGAGACCAGAGAAGCCCATGGAACAAGTCCAAGTCAGAACAGGCATTTTGAATCAATGTGTTTTATTCACATCTTCAGAGCAATGCACAGATGAGGGGGAAATAGCAAACATTTCAAGGCCTTAAAAAAAGGAAAGATTTAAAATAGTGAAATAATTCTGAACACTGAAAATCAAAATCCCACCAAGAGCTTCCCTGCTTTTGCATGCATGTCTAATTCAAGTAATAGACTGTTTCAAAAATAAACTTGCTCATCATCACATGATGGAGAGAATGTCAAAAACTTTAAAGCTTTCTCTGGCATAAATCCCTTACCAAGGCATGGAAGCAGCACGCAAGAAGTCTCACAGCCAAACTCGCTTATCCCCTGGGCTGAATATTTTTCTTCCTCACTTGTAATGTTTCGGCTATCACTGTCACTGAGCGCTTCTGTGCGGCTTCTGGTATGATTCATTACCCTGAGCTGAAATCTACTACTGTCGGATTACGAGGATGATAGTTTGTGATGGCATGGAAATTTTTTAACTACAATTTCCTGCTGAGAGGGGAAAAGGGTGGTGGTGATAAAGGAAGAAACCAAGTTTGGTTTTCTAAAACAAAGCTAGAATGGCAGAACATGACACATCAGTTACATAAATATTTAGAATTGAGACCTTCTGTCCTTGCTTTGCTAGTTCATGAAGAGCAATCCTTAAACCGTGTCACTTACGGAGTGACAGGTATCATAGTGAATGCATAGGGATTAATAAAAATCGCTGTTCTTTAAGACAAAGATCCAGTCTGACTGAAATGAAATTAAAACCTTTGAAATAAGAAGCAGCAGCAGCTTTTATCAAAAAGCTCTTTCAGGTCTCCCGACGTCTTCAAATGAGTTTTAAAAGTAGAGACATGCAATCTAAATATACACTTCCAGAGTACTTCCTTGCTGACAAGAAACCACCTTAGCATTTATATACGATTAATAGCTTGTAGGGAATGAAACCTTAATTCAGATGGTTGACAAAAAGAAAAAGATAAAAAGGAGAGGGAACCCTGGCTGATATGAGGACAGTGCCATCACTTCCTATCTCCTTGTGTGGCCATTGGGCTTAAGAATAATGTGGCAACTTATTCTCCGTGTTGTGTCTCCTGGGAGAAGATTTCTTCTATGCTATGCCAGAAGTGCATTGGCAGGACAGCTCCAGCCTAGAGGAATTATAGGCAAGATGTGGGTAAATTGAATTCTATACAGAAATGAGAAGAGCAACAACTAAATAACAGATTAAAACGTCTGACTTTGCAAAACTATGGCTAACAGCAGAGTAGAACAAAATCTTCTGGTTTATTCTCGCTTGGCTTTTCTTTTCATCTGCTGCTCACCATCCTGTCTTGTGATTTGTTCTTCATAAAAGGGTTCATGTTTTCTCCTACCCTACCTGTCTAAGAGCCCCCCAACAATTCAGTTCCCTTCCTGTTTGGTGAAATCTTATACCTAGATTCTGGCTGCTGCATTCATCCCTCTTTAAAGATGTTGACGCCTTGATATTTGTTTTCTGTATAAGCTCGGTATATACTAGCTTTGGTGTGTGCTGACTGGAAAGCACACCCTTTTGCCAAAGAACCTGGATTTGGTTTTTGTGCCACGTGGTTGCACTGCTGCAATGACCACAGAAGTGAGACAGGAAGCATTCCTCAACCTAAAGCCCCCTTTTGGTGGATAAATTAGCACTTCGCTCCTGAGCCCTACTAAAATAAACAAACCTTCCTCACATCTATGCAGAGAAGTAACTTGCAGAACCTTGCTGAATCTTCTCAGTCATGGATATCAAGGGCTGTTTTCCTCTTGCATGACAAACACAGGAGTGCTCCATCTGACCACTGGGAGCGGCTAGGCAGTCCTCACATTTTTTCATTAATTGATACTTCCATGCTACATTTCCAATTGCATGAGGGATCCATGGGAGTGTTCCTGCGCTTAGAAACTACAAGGTGTACACAGTTGCCCTGAGAGTCAGTTCAAGAACAAGAAAATAAAAAAGCAAGAAGCCTGTTTCCATGTTTCTTGCTCACCAGTTAGACTGAGTGCTTCCCTCAAAAGTTCTGCTTGCATTTAACCAATATCCTGAACTGTTTTACTGCATGAATGTGCAACTTGCAGTTATAATTTGCATATATGTGGCCTTAATTTTGCCCTGCTAAAGGTGCCCATTGTTTCTTCACATCTGCCAGAAGTATACATAGAAAAAACTAAGATGAAAATGTCCTTTGGAAAATATACTCTCTTATAAAATAAGATTATGTATTTTTAAAAATGCCTCTCTTACCCAGCACCATAAAAGTTATGTGGAATATCTCTTTTACAGCAACAGTCATGTGGCATCCTGTCTTCTGTTGTCTCTCTCAAGTATTAATAGAGATTCTCTCTATCACACTCTTTCAATGATAGCTCTTCTACGTAGAAGGCTTAAACTCCTTAGCTTCTTATACAAAAATAGAAAGCTATGAGACATATTGCCTCTGCAGATTTATTAAATACTGTTCAGACTCAGCAGCCTGGATTGTGGACTATTTACAAGTCTTATGTCATCTTGACTTTAGGAAGGTTACAGAGACTCTTAAATAGTTGGGAGATCAAAAGTGGAGAGATGTATGTGAAGTGGATGTAACGGAAAGCTTGACACCATTCTTCACAGAAATGTCACACATTTGCTTATAAGGTAAGTTAAAAGGAGAGAAAGACATACCACCACTGACCAACAGGAAGAGCATCCTTTGCCAGCTCACATTCTTCATGTCAATGATGTAAGACACTAACAACAGAGCAGTATCCTTGCTATGCTATACAGAAGTTCCCTTTTACTCCCTCAAGTTTAAACAGTTATCAACCCTAAAAATGGCTTGATATTAAATAAACAGAAGGCTTGGCTTGCTTTAGATGAGACACTAGTCCAAGGAATTCTATTGTCTGCTAAACACCAGGGCAGCGAATGAGGGGTAACTTTGATGTGCATGCGAGAGAGAGAGAGAGAGAGAGAGAGAGAGAGAGAGAGAGAGAGAGGAGTTATATGAGAGCGTTCATAAGCTCTTCCACATCTGAAGGGAGGAACATTAGAGCATGTGCCCTTCCCAAGTTATACTGTATTTTGATGGGGCAGGGGTTGAAGAAGTGAGAATGACTGCCTACATTACCAATATTATTGTACAGTGTGGGCTGCTAATTAGGGGACAGAAGCAGAAATATGGACTACATGGCCATTACCTGCTGCAGGTGTAAAGGCAATGTCTCCATAAACTGAGCTCATTTTCAGAATCTGCCTTCCCCAGTGAAGATCTGTGTCAAATTGCTCTCTTTTAATATTCTTTTGGCACCTTGCATTGCCCCCCCCCGCCCTGCTTATTTTTTCATCTACCCATATGGTCCTGTGCATTTCAGCAAAAGCTCCCAGAGATTGGTCTGCTGCACAGCAAAGCATGCAGATAGCATTCTAAAGTCTAAGACTACTACTGAACTGAATGGAGGATGCGAGGCAGCAGTCATTAGTAGCTTGTATGTTTGGCTCCTTTGTGCTTAAGTGGTCCACACTAGATACTCCTGTTTATTAACCCGCTGTGCTTTCAAAACAAATGCTTCAGAGTGGGGATTCCAGATTCCTTCCAACAATTCTTGCCTCAGAAAGATCACTACAGAGAGGGATGTGCCATCCCTAAACTTTCCTTGCACTGAACCACAGGGAGATGGAAACATTTAAAACATACTCTAGTAGTTTCGTTATGGCTCTCCAGAGGTTTTCCTACAGTTCAGTTAGGGGAGCCCTCCACCCAAGTGATTGACTTATCTTTTGTTGGAACAATCTCCCAATAGCCTTTATTAGACCTATCTTCATTTCATCTCATAACCTCTGCAATTGCACAGCTTGAAGTGCAGGTATAATAGCTTGATAATCAATGGTATGGAGTCAGACTTCATTCCTGGCACTCCTTACTCCCTGCCAAATCCTGCTAGACCAAAATAATTGCCAGTGCTTGAATAGCTGAAAGAGAATAAAAATTCAAAACTAGTTTGGAAAAAGCACAGGTGTTTGATGAGGATTTCAACAGCAGTGCTTTGAAGAATCTGTATCTTTCCTTGTTCCCTTAAAGCCTATCCCCAAGTTCTGCACACAAAGAAGTCGTCATGGACGTCAGTGATAACTTGGATTCTCTTTTAGGCACTATCAACAGGTTAGTCAGTTTGGCTCCCCACCAATAGCAATACCCGGGATTCCTCTTATAACTGGAGGCATCATCAAGATCTTCACAAAAGATCAATTTAACCATACCCATATTCAATTAGAAAAAACACACAATTAATAATCTCTTCCTAGAAGGGAAGCCACTAAATCCATTCCAAGTGGCAGAAGGAATTGTACTTCTTTGGGATCCTTTCAGCAGGTTCCAGAGTCTGAAATGCAATTAGACCACTGCCTTTCCAAGGTCCCGACCTGCTCAATATTCAGTAACATGGATCTCTGCTGCTGAGTTGTTCTTTGAAGGCCTTTCCCAGCTCTGATCTCCTGGCTCAGACTGGTCCTGGAGGGGCTGCTTCAGTCTTCTTCCGCAGTCTTGAACATGAGGATGGCATTGTATATTTTAAGTGCTGGCCCCAGCTTAATACTCAGAATTTTAACAATGTCTGACTGGTTCAGGAGAAGGAAGGCTTCACCATCGATCTGCTGGTGGGTGGAAAAATAAAAAGAAAGTCAATATTACAGCTGGGACAATCCAGCTTCCATATGCTTAAAATTAACACAGCATGGGAAGGGCACTAAGAACGACATTTGATAGGATAATCAATTACACCCTTGGTAAGCTTTTTCCAAGCAGTATCCTTTAGTGTACTTCAGATCTTTTGCAGGTGGCCGCTTTCTGTAAGGGAGGACAGGGTTATAGACTCTAAGCGCCTGAATAGAAATGGCTACTTTAAAAAGTTCTTGTGGTGGGGAAGTGTCCAAGCATCCTTCACACCATAGGTCTCACATTCAATTCCTGGCATCCCCAGTCAAAAGCAGCTGAAGCAGGAGCTGGGGAAGAACTCTATATATCGGAGACCCGAAAGCAGTTGTTAGTCAAAGCAGACAAGATTGGGCTGGATGCACCAATAGGTCCACCCTGTTTAAGGGAGCTTCATACATTGCTTGGTAAGAACAGAACCAATGTCTGAGAAGCTTTTGTACTTTACAATTCAACAGAGAAATGGTGCTTCATTATATGTATGGTATATGCTGAAACAGTCTCAAGGTCCTTCCCTTACTGCAAGGGGCAGTGAACTATTTTCAGCCTGAGGGCTGCACAATGCTTTCTGGGCAACCTTCCAGGGGTGATATACCAGTGGTGGGCAGGCCAGAGGCTAAAGTGGGCAGAGCAATGAATATGAAATTTACCTCTGTATAGTAGGCTAGCTTTAAACACACTCCTCTATCCTCCATCCAGGCAAGCCAGAAGCATGGGAAGAGACCTTGCATTTGGCCCCCAAGCCCAAGGTTCCCCATCCCTAAATTACTATGCTAACTTTAAGGTGGTTGTACATGGGGTCACCCAAAATTCTCTTTAGAGGTGCCTCACTACACACCCCACTTGGCTGTGTTGCATTGAAGTGACTGGGTGGTATGTCTGTTACTACTCCTAAACAATAACCCCCTTGCTTTCCTGACAGACCATGGTTGGACCTAGCAGGGGAAATAGGAGGGGGAATGGGGGGGGGACTTCTATCCGCATTGAAAAGAAACGAAAAGCAGAGTTCACCTCAAGCTCTGCCAGCATGCAGAAATGGAGAGGGCTGCTTTCTAGTGGAAGAGATAAAATCATCTAATTTTCATGCCCCAGAGCAAGTGGGAGGAACAACCCACATGAGGAAACAATATTTCACAGATGAACAACCCTGTTCCAACCTTAGTACATGTGCTGCTAACGCTCTACATTTGTGATGCTGATTGGTGGTTTCTATGTAGAGTTGATAGGAACGTTATCCATGAGACATACAGCCGTACCTCCTCTTACGTAAACTTCAGGACACGTAAGTGGCAAACCCGGAAGTATATTTCCGGGTTTTTGCCACACATGCTTGTGCAGAAGCGGTCCCTCCGGTAGCAGAAACCTCGGGGATTCGACCAGAGCTCTGGAACGGATCCCGTCCGCAACCAGAAGTACTAGTGTACAGTGGTACCTCAGTTTAAGTACTTAATTCGTTCCGGAGGTCTGTTCTTAACCTGAAACTGTTCTTAACCTGAAGCACCACTTTAGCTAATGGGGCTTCCTGCTGCCGCCGCACCGCCAGAGCCCAATTTCTGTTCTTATCCTGAAGCAAAGTTCTCAACCTGAAGCACTATTTCTGGGTTAGCAGAGTGTGTAACCTGAAGCGTATGTAACCCGAGGTACCACTGTATTATGAATTGTCAGTGGTTGTACAATTGCTTAGGAGTCCAGGGAAATGGTTGCTGCTTTTGCTATATTTGTCTTCTTGTAGTGTTATTTTTAAAAGTCTTCTCTCTCTCTTTTCAAATGCAAACTATGGAATCTTCAATTGTTAAGGCAGAAATGTGATGCGCCTTGTGCATGCAAGTTGAGCTTTCTTTTCTTTTGCAAGATCTCAAAAAGAAGTTTTTGAGCTATTTTTAAGGAAACTCACCAAAATCTACACTTCCGACATGGGTTGCCATACATCAGGATTTTCCTGGACATTTAAATGATTTCTGGCCAGATACTGTTTCCGACAGCCAAATCCCGGATGTATGGCAACTCTACTTGTGAAGGAAAGCTTTGCCCTTTTAGGCAGCAGCTATTGAGGAGCCCGTTCATGTATGGACTGTTTTGTTCCTAAATCACTCCTAGTAAGGAATTGCTGGATCCATTTTCTGGCCAGAATAATAGGCTGACCATTGGAGTGTTAAGTTTACATATTTGTTAAATGATGTAGACAAATGCATAATTTTCAAAGCAGCTTTGTTTGCGGTTTCAGTGGCTAAACTTAGAAGGAGCTTTGTAGACAGGAATGTAGTAGACAGTGGGGGTGATAGGAAGAATACTCAAGACCTGTCGTTTTTCTTCTCCAGTGTGGTTAGTTTTTATCTGCTGTTACTAAATAATGCATGTTTTGTGTGTTTGATGCTATATTTTGAAGGCTATTGCTTACAATAAAACAAATGACTGGTTTGTAATGTTAGAATCATAGAGTTGAAAGGGACCATGAGGGTCATCTGGTGCAACTCCCTGGTAGAGTCTCATGCTCTACCAACTGAGCTATATAAGCCCAGCATGTTGCTAATGTGCTGTTGAAGTGTTGCTCAGGAAGCACAGAGCAGTGACTAGTCTTCCAGCAACGGAAGCACCAGCGTACTTTAACTACCATTGCCCTGGTGGAATGAGGACAGGTTAGATACCCAAAAGAGAATGATTAGAGAGGTACAACAGAATAACAATTCTTTCTTTTAATACACAGACTATGAATAGTTACATTCAAAGACTGCAAATTTAAAGTTGGTAGTGTGCGATTGGGGTTTAGTTGAGCAGGATCGAGTACGAATACATAGTTTAAGTTGCCAGCTCAACTTTCCATCTATATGTGGGAAAGGTGGGAAGATGCAAATGATACTGAGGAAATGAAAAAAAATACCCATTGTAAAAGACTTTGAAGAGTAGCAATGAAAATTCATTATATAAGAGCTTATATAAAACAGTAATATAAAAATAAGTATCCCTACAATCATTGCCGAACACACACAGTGAAATTCTACTGCAGCTCAATATGATGAAGGTCAAGAGCTTAATGCCCCCCAAATGATAGCTTATGCTAATTTATTTAAAGAGGATTAAAGCTTTGAACAGATCGATGAAAAAGTTTTGACTTGCATTTAAAAAGTTGGAAACCAGTAATCAGCTAAATAGGATGCTAATTTAATTGTACAGTACAGCTGGGCATCAAAGGCTTCAGCCCAGGAGTCAGAAAGTTCTCTGTCCACACTATCCTTTGGCAAGTCACTTAATAGTCCACCTCCTTGGTTTCTAGAATTGTGGGCACCATGATTTATGGATGTTGACAAGCTGGAACGCGTACAGAGGAGGGCAACCAAGATGATCAAGCGTATGGAAAGGCCGAAGGAGCTGGGTATGTTTAGCCTGGAAAAGAGGAGACTGAGAGGAGATATGATAGCCATGTTTAAATATCTCAAGGAAGTGGGAACTAGCTTGTTTTCTCCTGCTCTGGAGGGTGGGGCTTGAACCAATGGCTTCAAGTTACAAGAAAGGAGATTCCGACTAAACTTACAGAAAAACTTTCTGACATTAAGAGCAGTTCGACAGTGAAATGGTCTCCCTCAGGGGGTTGTGGACTCTCCTTCCTCTGAGGTTTTTAAGCAGAGGTTGGATGGCCGTCAGTCATGGATTCTTTGGCTGTGATTCCTGCATTGCAGGAGGTTGGACTAGATGACCCCTGGGATCCCTTCCAACTTCACCTAAACATTAGGAAGAACTTCCTGACAGTAAGAGCTGTTCGACAGTGGAATTTGCTGCCAAGGAGTGTGGTGGAGTCTCCTTCTTTGGAGGTCTTTAAGCAGAGGCTTGACAACCATATGTCAGGAGTGCTCTGATGGTGTTTCCTGCTTGGCAGGGGGTTGGACTCGATGGCCCTTGTGGTCTCTTCCAACTCTATGATTCTATGATTCTATGATTCTATGATTCACAATTCTATGATTCTATGAAAATGTGTGTGTTCAGAAACAAAGAATGAATGTTTGATCAAGTTCTATTCATACTGAGAAAACACTGCAAAAAGCTTTTGGATTCTTTCATTCCTTTGAGTTCTAACTACTACCAAGCTATTCAAGTTTCAGAAAGATCTCTTCAGACTGTTGGCCCCCATACGGGCATAATTCTCTGGCTGCAGATCGCTAGCAGCTTTACCCAATCTACTTGGCTACCTTTTTACATAGCTTGCACAATTTGTTCTCACATCAGCTATGGCCATTTAGTAAATAAAAATTAAAATAAAAGCACAACAGCCTACCATCTCTAGAATTATGTACCTAAATATGGTGTGTCTGGGCAGCTCAACTGCTGCTAATGGACTATTAAAGCAGATTTCAGCAATTCTGTCACCAACATCTTTTTCTTAGCCAAAGTCTCGCTGAGAGGATATTTCTTCAATTTGGTTTCATTTCAGCCTGATCAGAAAGCTGTCCACTACATGCCAAATGAGCAGTGCTTTTCTTCTAGAAAGAAAGGTACCAGTACTCACCAACATGCTGTTGGACTCCAGATGCTGTTGGACTCCAACTCCCATTAGTCCCTGCTAGCATGGTTCAGGGATGGTGGGAGATATAGTCCCCCAGCTTTGGAATGGCATAAAGTTAGCTAGCCCTGTTCTATATCACATCTTCCTCCAATGAGTAAGAGAGCAGAATTACGTAGAAAGACCAGAATATGCCAATCTACTTAATTTCCACAATACAAAGCATTTGTGGAATGAGAATTTTCTCAGAACTTGATGTGGCTAACTTTGGTGCATTGTTTTGATTTTTCTTCTTTTCAATATCCCCCTCCAAGTGCCATAAATTATCCAAATGGAACAGATAGCAAGATGACGTAGCCTGCCATTCACATTACATAGACAGCACTGGATTACCTCTTGTCGGAAGAGAGCAGCCTGATCCTTGCAACCAGGAAGACGCTGGACAAATCCAGCCACCTAATGAAGTGTGGGAAATAACAGACAGAATTATTAAAGGGCCGTCCAGCAACCTAATAATAAAAGAAGTCCTGTCTGAAAAAAAAACAACTTTTCATTCATTCGAACAAAATATTGCAAACATTAAGATTTTTCTTTCTTTGTATCTAACCAAGAGATGGTAAAAATTAACTATTACATTATTTCCATTTTTTTAATATAAAAAAACAACACTGGAGTTGATATAAGGTTTGACGTAGATCTGCACAGTAATATAGCACAGACAAGATGTGTAGCAAGCACTAAGGAAAGAGAAGCCTTGAAGGTAGACAAACTTAGGGCCAACTCAATTGTGCATGGGTGCGCACTAGCAAAGCAGCATGCGGTCAAAGAGATGTGCTCCTGGATCCTTTACTTTCTGGCAGAGAATGCCGGGACACATATATTGGACTAGAGATACCTATAGATGCAGATTAGCTGCAACACAAAGAGAAACACCATGAGGATGAGTTTAAAAACAAATAATGAATTTGAAGCAACGAAGCCTTATCAATCCAGGAATAATCAGCCTGCCTTACACATACAGCGGAATGAGGTAGGGTCCTGAGGTAGCTGAATGGACTTAACCACTTCAAGCTGCAGATGAGGGGGCATGGGATTCCATTTTTGAGTGCTCCCCATTGGGGAAAAACCTCCCTGTAGACAATATTTAAAATAATCAAGGGCAAAGCTTTTAACCTAATCCACTCCCAGCTCTGCTAATTTTCTTTCTGAAAGCTTTTCATGGGGGGGGGGCATACAAAAGTGGCAAACCCCCACCACCACCTTTGGTGAGTAACAGTAGAATGTATTCTACCGGCTCATTCTGTTGCATGTGTAGGCCAGGCTATCTTCACAATGGTCTGGGGCCTAAGAGACAGAAGATGGGAGAAGATGGGAGAAAATGGAAGGAGTGTATAAATTTTACTACAACTCTCAACTTGCATAGCTCCCCCCAAAATAAAACATGCTCTGATCCGGCAATTTTTCAGTAACCTCATGTTCCCTGAAGGGATTAACTCTATTATACAGACCTTGAGCTGTTACAGATGTGACATTCCTATCACCAATACCAAAGGACAAATAGTTACAAGGGACACTGTCAGAAACCATTTCCTCCTTTATATACCATAGGTTATCTAACTCCTTGCCTCTCAGCTTGCATAAGAAAAGTATACTGCCGATATGAATATAAATTCCTCTCTTATGTTTCTTTGCATAAGAGCCTTCCTAGTTTATTATGAATATCCTTATGCTGGCATTACAAGAATTAGACCATGGCAGAAAGCAGGTCTCACCCTAAGAGATAGTAAAAACCTGCAACTCCGGCTGATACAGTAATGACAGCAATATGGGATTATTGAGCACAGGAAGCTGCCTTACACCAGGTCAGACTGTTTGTCCAGTAAGAACAGTACAGCTTACTGTGACTAACGAAGACTCTCGAGAGACTCCTGCAGGGGTCTCTCATACCACCTACAACCTGAACATTTTAAACTAGAAATGCCAGGGATTAAATATGGGATGTTCTGCATGCAAGGCATGTGCTCTGCCATTGAGTTACAGCACCTTCTCGAGGGCTGTATCAAAAGTTGCCCCAGCCTTCCTTGTATGAATGGCAACATGCACAAGAGAATAAAGAATGGTCCCAGGAGGAGGCCCATGTAGGGAAAAGAAGGGATAGAGATGAAAAGTTGCTCCTAGCTGGTAGGGAGCAAGATCAGATTAAATTCCAATGGATACTGCTAAGGGTAATTTCCATCATATGCTCCATTAAGGTATGGGGAGGCGAAACCTAGGAATTTGGACATTGTTAAACACATCCCATTGCACTGCAGATGGTGCCACTATTGTAAAAGACCCTCAGTTCACCCAGCAAACGCTTTAAACTGTGTTTGTTTGCAGTAAAAAAAATGCACAAAAGGAAGTAGGATTTGACACTGTCGTTTTGAAATTCTGCAAAGAGGAACCAGCCTTGCTAAGCTTTGGACAGGATTCCCATCCATGTATTAATTTCTTCTGCGGGATTAACTAAAAGGGAGATAAAACTGTCACACATGATACAAAATCACCCTCCCAGCCAGTTACATTTAGAAAACATTTTAAGGAGCATTTGAGAAATAATCAACACTCAAATGATAAGTTCTCACTAGAGGGTAAAGATTATTCAGAACGAGCCTTTCCTTGAGATTTTGCAATGAAGGAGAAACACTCCTACTTCTGCAGCAATTTCCTAAAATTAAATTTAAAATGTCCTCTTTGGTTTCATTAGTATTACTACTAAATGCTGGAGGCCTCCCCTTTTTTTAACAGAGGCTTTGGGTTCCTTGTTCCAATTTTAAGTTCATAAGCAAAGTTCCGTTCCGCCCATGTTACGATGAACACAAGAAGAGACTGGTGGATCAGGCCAACAGCCAATCAAGTCTAGCATCCTGCTTACAGGTTTCCCACCAGATGCCTGTGGGAAACCTGTAAGCAGGATTTGAACACACAGCACTCTGCCCCCTGTAGTTTCCAGCAACTGATATTCAGAAGCACTGCTGCTTCCACTACCACTATGACACATTCAGGATTCAAATACTAATGAGCACAGAACTGCAGCCTTTGCCTCTTACTTGGGAGAAAGCCCCATTGAACCTAGTGAGGCTTTCATCTGAGAAAACATGCATAAGATCAAAATGCAAGTTGGGCAGTTCCCCAATGATTTCACAGTGCTGTTCCTTCTGAGCTTAGAGCATTTGTGATAAGCAAATTAAGTGCCACATACCAATAAATTTCACTTCCTATCCTAGGATGATGATTGGCTAGGGAATGTCTGTGCAGCCAGACCCACTAAGTAGGAGTTCTACAGCCAGGATTTTGAAATTGGAATGAGATGTTCTTCTCCAAAATACAGATAAACTCAAGGATATTTGAGGTGAGGAAAATAAATGAAGCATGATAGCGAGTTTAATATTCTCCCCCTGCAATTACAGAGTTTAACTGGATTAAAGGAGCATGGTGGGCAGAAAGAATATTATCGTTAAGAATTGTTTGATCAGCAATTTTAAAAAGAGCTCAACTATTTTATAGTGTTGTCTCAAGAGCTGTATTCTGAATAGATAGCTTTTCTCCTTCAGAAGTCAAACTAGTCGAGGAGGCTTTAAGTTGGACAAGCAAGTGTCCCCCCCCCCCTCATAACAACACAAGAAACTGCTGGATCAGGCCAATGGCCCTCTCTAGATTAGCATCCTACTCTCAGAGTGGCCAACCAAATGCTTGGGGGAAACCTGCAGGCAGGGTCTGAGCCCAAGAGCACACTTGCCTCCTGTGGCTTCCAGCAACTGCTATTCCGAAACATTACTGCCTTGAACTGTGAAGGCAGAGCATAGCCATCATTGCTCATAGCCATCATTGCTAGCCTCATCCTCCATGAATCTGCCTAATCCTCTTTTAATGCCATCCAAGTACCATCACTGCCTCCTGCAGGAGTGAGTTCCACAGTTTAACTATGACTGTACCCTATGCAAAGAAGTAATCTCCTCCTCCCAATCAAAATATTTCAAGCTCCCGTCACCTCACTCTTTCTCCAGGCCAGAATAGGGACCACTATGTAACTGTGAAGCAATCTGTATCTGGAGCTCTATATTTTTGCAATGCTTGACCGACTGATGTATTCTGGCTTAGGCCAGAATGAAAGCTACAGTTCTACTGTAGCTGCCTCTCTTTGGCTAAAAAGGACTGAGAGGGATATTCACAACAATTACTCTTTGGCCTAGGAAGGAGAACTATGGCAGTCAAGAGCATACTCATTTGGTTTGTTTTAATAAATCATAGTTAAAGCCCAGGGGTGACCAACATGGTGCCCTCCAGGCATTGGACTCAAATTCCCATCAGCCCCAGACAGCATGGCCAATAGTCAGGGGCGATAAAAGGTGCAGCACAACAGCTTCTGGAGGGTATGGCATACTACTGAATGTGACACAATGGGTCAGTGCCTCTGGCTGTTAACCAGAAGTTTGGTGGTTCGAGCCCACCCAGGGATGACTGTGGGCAGGATTCCTGCATTGCAGGAGGTTGGTTTGGATGACCCTTGGGACCCCTTCAAACTCTGCAATTCTATGTTTCTATGAAAGCTTTATATCCAGTGTGGTGTAGTGGTTAAGAGCGGTAGTCTCGTAATCTGGGGAACCGGGTTTGAGTCTCCGCTCCTTCACATGCAGCTGCTGGGTGACCTTGGGCCAGTCATACTTCTTTGAAGTCTCTCAGCCCCACTCACCTCACAGAGTGTTTGTTGTGGGGGAGGAAGGGAAAGGAGAATGTTAGCCGCTTTGAGACTCCTTAAAAGGGAGTGAAAGGCGGGATATCAAATCCAAACTCTTCTTCTTCTTCTATCTCCTCCTCATGGCCTTGCGGGAGCAAGGAAGGTGAATGTGTGAGCTCGAGTCTCATTCATGTAATGGCAAATCATATTATTATATCAAAACCAGTATAAGATAGCTTCATATATTTGTATTAATCAAAATAATAATCATAACAACATGTTAATGATGAAGTAGTAACATTTGGCTCAAACTTTTGAAGTGTCAGTCTTCCATGATATCAAACATCTCCAAATTTTGAAGCATAAATGAATAAATTTTACAGGAACAACTACTGCAAATACTATGAAGCATAACCCTTGAAAAAAGTATAATTTATACATTTTCAAAATAGGGCAAAGTGATCGTCAAACCAAATGGACTTTCATCTACCCACTCACATCAGCTCAAACAAAACCACTCTTTGCCACTTTCAGCCTGTGGTATAGCGATTGCTAACTCCCAAGGCAACTGGTGCAAATGTACACGGCTCAGATATGCTGTGTCACTCAATCCCTGACTGCAGGGGAAACATATTGGCTTGCAGCAAAGCACAACGTTAGTTTTGACTGTAAACCCATAGTCTCAACAGAATGGGTCTGTCTGTCAGCAATCATGCAAACTGTGGGGGTATTCTGTGCCACAGTCATGCAAGCATGCGCAGGACAATTGCAATGTAAAGTGAGTCAGCAGCAGACAAGCACAGAAAAGGCCATTGTCGAAAGAGGCCCCAAAGGGGGCAGCTGGTAAAAGTGGCATGGCTGCACAAGGAAGGATCAGTGCAAATCTATGTGTCTTGATCAAAAGTTCTGAATTAGCCACAGCTGTAAAGCAGAGGAAGAAAAGAATCACTACCACTGTATTAAAAATGCTTTCCAATTAGACAGGGGGGGGGGGGAATCAGGAAGCACAACTCACCTCTTCAACACTCCATTTGGCCACATTCTTGGCGGTGAGGCCAGAGACCTCCGGCAGCAGCTTGCAGTGTTGCTCCCAGCAGAGATGGAGGCGGTGGGTAGGGTTTGCAGAAAGGGAAGGCATGAAGACAGACTGGTGGAGGGCCTGCTGCAGAGCAAATGCTGTGTCTGGGAAGAGGGAGGGCAGGGAAGGAAAGAAGATGAGTCAGTCCTTGTTCAGGTGCAATTTAGAAGTGCAGGGCTGGATGTGCTCAGAGCATCCCTCCCGAAAAAGGTAAAGAAGAAAGCCCTGTGCTGTTACAGATGCTCTCAGGGAAGAGATGCCCCGATGCTAACACAGGAGGGATTGCCAGGGAGGAGGAGGTTGGGTAACTGCATCTTCAGATGGAAATTAATGGCACCATTCCAGCTTACAGTTTGTATCCAGCCTGTTCAGAGCACTCTGCATACAAGATAATGACAAGCACTGGTCACATCCCTGGAGAGATGACTCCAAGGTCAGGAAGGTTGGCAGTTCCTTCCAGACGTTAGTATCAGTCTCCATTTGTCAAACAATAGAGGCATTAAGAACAAGAAAACATCTCCCGCCTGCCTGCCTCTCTATCCCTCTCATATAGAAAAGATCATCTGATTATTGCTGTGTCATGTTGCAGTAAAGATTTGTGGCTATCTATACAGCATATACTGGAGCCACTGATTAACATGGCATGGCACAATTTCTTTGATTAACAACATTAGCATGATTTATTGGGTTAACAACATTAGCTAATTATGTTTGCCGCTCCCCCTCCTCCACCGGGACACATACACAAAAAGAAAGGTATTTCAAAACACCAGGACCTTTTAAGTGATGGTTAATGTAAAGGTCTGTAGTGACATCTAGTGGCATTTTTTAATAACTAAAATATACTGCTTATAAGAGAGCAAGGACTGAACAGTCTGTGAAATGCTGTGTTCTTACTCCTCCCCTAGTTTAAAAATGATTGAGGAATACTAGGGCTCAAAGGGGCTGCTTATGATGAGATTGTACAACTCCCCTCCCTGCATTTTACAAGGAGGTTGTTAGGGAAGCAACATGACTCCTCCCCCAAATACATAACAATAAAGCTGTTTGGTGCTGTTACAGCACAAGTGGTTGAAGTTTTTGGAAGAGTGAGAAAGGAGGGGGGGGGCTACAACCTCTTCCTTTCCCACTTCCTGAAACCTCTCCTCTGTGCGCTAGTGCTATAAGCTTGCTAGAAGATGAGCAATTATGGGCTGGGGATACACTACTTTTTTGTTGTGGGCCCTCACTTTTTTATACGGATTGTAGATTTTTCTGAACTGAAGCAGGGAAATCTCTCTAGCGAAGAAAGCTCTCCCTGTGGATTGCACCTGTTATATTGACCAGTGGTCAGTGGAAAGAGATGGAACACTTATGGCTCTCCAATGAGTAATCCGATCTCTGCAGAAACAATTAACATTCATTTTAACAGGTTTGCCAGAGGAAAAGAGGTGGGAGAAATGTAAGCGGCAGCAAGCATCAAAACAAATAGTTTGACCTTATCATTGAAACCACCCATTTAGCAAAATATATAATTTTCATGACCAAATTTCCAGTAACTCCACAATTGTTTCAATGGTTTTAAAAAGCACAAACACAAAATTAACTAACCTCTTCCATCAGCCTCCTGCTTCACTAGCTGGAGCTGTATATAGCTACGTGAGCAACCAATCCTGAAAACACAGATTTGGGCAGTAAGGCAAACAATTATACAGAAGAGACAAAATTGCTTCTCCAAAGAACACTTAAATCACGGAGCTGAATAAAAGACTTTAAAATGTTTTTTTGTAGCATGTTTAACCAGCATTTGATAAAATGAGCTCTGATTCACAAATGCTTATGTCACAATACATGCTACCCTTTAAAACTTTTTAAGTTTATGCTGACACAGGCCGCTAACCCCTTTGGAATAGAAATTGTTGGGTCCAGTGCCAGCTGACGATCACTCAATTGTAATGTAAAAAAAATGGTTTGGAAATTGACTCAGTGACTTTTAATTGATTTTCAAATTGTTCAGGTACATTTATTGATACTCCATGAATTTGTTTAATTCTCCTTGAAAGCTACCCTTGCATCTGTAATCAGTATCCCAACATTTTCCCTTCACTTCAAAACTAAATGGTGCAAGTGGGAAATTTTATTAGGAGTAGGTTTGACAAGTTGAACAACTTTGCTTACCCTTTTGATTTGATTTTAGTAACAGCAGACGATTCCCCTTCCACTGAGTCCTTCTCTTGGCTGGTCTCAGACTGCTCAGAAAGACTGTGGACACTGCTCCGTCCTGATCTCTCCCCATCTTGTGTGGATGATTTTCTACTAAGAATACAATATTTATGTCTATAAAAACCACTTCCCAACTAGCCATGAACTAGAACTCAGGGCAAATCCTCACAAATTAAGGGTTGTGATTGTGCAGATAAAGCCTGGTAAAGTCCTCAGGATAGGATACGGTGATGCAGATAGGACTGGCTCAGCTGTCAGCGACTCTAATTAAGTTCTGTGGGGCAATTAAAAATACACAAAAATGTTCCCCACCAAAATCAGTCACAAAACATGAATCTTTCCCCACCCAGCAACAGGGTTAACAACTGCTGTCAGGAAAAGGCCACAAAACCAACCCAGTATTATTGTTCAAGTGCCTGAGAGAACAGGGACATCTTTGCCTGGCACCAAAAAGATCACAATATTGGCACCAGGCAAGCTTTTCTGGAGAGTCTGGGGGCAAGTGGAAAGCAAGACCAGTGCAAGAGTAGCTTAATAAATGTGCCCAATATTATAGTAGGCCTTAAGGTTTAGTTTAAAACTTCACCTGGACTGTGGAGAGTCTTCCTGAAGGTCTGTAAGTCTTGCAGAAGTCTCAGGTTTCTTGGGCTTCTGAACATTAGCACTGGGTGAAGGTTTTTCTCCACCAAGACGATCTTGTAAAGAACTCTCCCTGCTGCGATTGATTTCAGAATATGGGCAGCCAACTAATCTACATCAAAAGCAGAAAAATGTTTCCACAAGAAAAATATTATGCAACCCAATTGTTCCACCTTCTCCCTCTGAGGCCTATACTAACTAGCAAAGCAGGATAATACAGCAACTCTGCAAGAGCAACAAATGGCAGGCATGTAAGATAAAGGCTCCTGGGAAGTAAATGCTTAGCAGCCACAGGCTAAAACAGAAATTCTGCAGAGAGATGCAGTTTTCAGCGAAAGGAGGAGGGAAGGACATCAGCTGCCAAAATGACTGCTCTTCAACAACACCGAGTAGCTGAATGAGCTTGGGGCAACATGAATGAAAGTAAAATCTTGCCCAGAATTCAGGAAACAGGGCACATAAAAAGCTAGCCAGAGGCAGGGGGTATGGTGGGTCAGCTCAAGTGAAGAGTGAAGAGAAGAACAAGTCTTTAAAAAAACAACAACACTCATCTTTTTATAACTGCCTTTTCCTAAAGGCTTTTGCTTTGGAGCTGTTTCAAAATGTAGCTCTGCATAGTTGTTTCTTAGCCTTTGTTTTAACCACCCTTGTAATAATTGTTAATGCTGCTGCCTTTGTCCATGTTTTCAGCCACTGTATTTAATCATCAGTTTATGATATTGTGAGCCACCTTTGATGGGCTGTGCCCCAAAAGGTGGAATATAAATAATTTTACAAATAAAGAAATAAAAATAAAAATAAACACACACATTAAAGAAGGAAGCAAAAGGAGCAGGTGGGGATGTGACCTGGCACAAACACAGAAAGGCAATTGCTACAAAACGCCTACATTTCGGCGGCCTTTTCAATGGCTAAGATTCTCAAGGCCAACCTAGTCTTCCAAAAGAATTGCATCACTTGTTCTGGACACTGGGACCATATTATACAGGTCTGAGAAAACTTAGGTTGGTTACTCTTCCCCACCCCAAATGGTTCTGACCTTTAAACACAAGTTTCTTTCTCCTTCCTGTAAATCAAGCTTTGCCTCCCTCAAAAATAAAATAATATAATATAAACACAGGTTTTTGCCTATCTGAACAAACACCTCTTCCCATATCTGGACTCTCATCCACCTTAAGATTTGACAAACATTTATGTTGATGTTATTCTGATGCCAGCTTAAAGCGTGTCTTTTCACAAAAGCATTTGGGAAGTGTGATTGATTTTATGCCAATCTGGTTGTTTTACTGCTGGTTTATGTATCCTGATTTTTATTGGTACCATTATTTATTGAAGCTTAATTGTCCCTCACTCTGAGATCTTTGGATTAAAGGACAGTATATATGTATCAGCCATGAAACTATCTGTCCAAGAAAGTTCCTTACACCTTCCATTCTGGATTTCAGGTGACAGGTGAAAACTTTTTTTTATTTCAAATGGTTTTTAATGTAATTCCACTCAGAGAGCTTTGCTGTGGAGGGGGGTATACAAATTCAAAATAACTAAAAACAACAAAACAACAATATTGTCATTCCGCAAAATATATGCATCATGTTTGTTCCCCCACATAAAGAGCTTCCTCTAAATGGCCAGTTAGCACATCAAGGGAGAAGGCTGGAGGAAGGAAAAAACAATCTCCTTATCCCAATATGCTACCTTTTTACAATCTGGGAGTTTTTAACACGGGGGAACATTTTAATATGCAATCCTGCACCAGCTTAGTGGCACAGAACAGAAAGGAGCACTCTGGAGGTCTTTAAGAATCCCGAAATTCATGAGGAAGTAGGCTATGAATCTTCTCTTTTTTATGTAGGAAATATTATACAGAAAGCAAGATGCAAAGCAGAGGAGTCCATGTAATCTTGCGCTTTTTTAGTGCTGCACCTGGGTTGTGTAACATGTATCCCGCCAGAGCCTATATCTGCAGTCAGCTATTTTAATGACAAGAATCCCATTGCACAGCTTGGTTTTAGTTTCATGTTTAGAAAGACTTATGAGAGTGTCAATGAGTCAAAGTAGTAGAAACAGCTCCTTGCTTAAAAGAGGGAGTCCTGCCTTTGCCTTACTGACTTTGCCTTATTAATTTTTAAATCTTACAGAGTTTATTGGGGAAAAGCAATTTAATGGATTTTTGCCTAACAAACACTGGAAATCCTAAACACACACACACACACACACACACACACACAGCCAACTATGAAACACAAATCCTTTCCCAAGCTAAGGAGCTGTTCTTTGCTCCTTTGTCTCAACTTTCTCCTGGGTGGGTTGAGAATGTTCAAGGACACCTCTTCAAGCCACTCCAACTTTCCCTTCTTGCTGGTAAAGTTTTGGGAATGAAACCATGAGATTCTAAACAGCTAGAGCTGCCTCTTTCATGTGAGTAGCTGTAATATGTATAGCCAGGTTCTGATGCTACTTTTCTGTGGTGTCAGTATAAAGCTTGTCAGTGAAGCCAAATACAAAGCACAAGAGGGAGCTAGAAGCACAGCATTTTATAACTGAGACACGCATTCATATTTGTAGTTCACTGAAGCTGCATTACTTGATAAACAGGTGCTGGGCAACTGATACATACTGCCCTACAATCTGCTGGCAATTACCCCATAACTCTTGGGCACACGTACGTGTAATGCGTTCCATATCTGGGTCCCCTGACATGACCCAATCCCTGACAACCAGGAGTAGGGCATCCCTGTCCTACTGCCCCTGATGGGTCCGCAGTCCCTAGAAAAACAAAACTTGTTCAGGAATAGATTTCAAAGTCTTGTTTTAAATAATTAGGTAAGGAGGGGAGAAAGAAACTACAACATTATTCTTTGTCTCACCTGGTGGGAGTTGCAAGGCATGTCCAGTTTTTGCACACCAGCCCATGGGGTGAATGTCTGGACTGTCAGCATCAACCCAAAAATCAAAACTGTGGTCCCAGCCATCAAAGTGTATCTAAAGAGGAGGAAACCCATATTGGAGGAAGAAAGAATGAAAGTTATAAGATGATGTTTCTTGTTTTCTTTTTAAAATTAATTTTAATTGCATTTTAAAATTTACAGATAGACATCATCTTTTCTTCTACATTTACGTACATAGTCTATTTATTCTTCTATGCATGTTCATATCCATACCTCTTAACAGCTTCATCATCTCTCTTTATTTCATTTTCAGTATCATAAGATAATGTTTCTTGTAACAACTCTAAGAGCTTCTAACAGGAGCAGAATCTTCTTGGTTGTGGCTCTGGAGCTGTGGAATACATTCCCTGGAGAGTCTTTTGATCTTCCTTAGTTTTACTTTAGACAAAAGTGAAACTCTCCCCCAACCAGGGGGATGTGTGCTTTTTGAACATAAGAGCCCTGCTGAATCATACCTTTGGTACAGCTAGTCTACAATTCTGTTTCCTACTGGAGCCTCTGGAAGTCTACAAGCAGAAAATGAAGGCAGAAGCCCTCTTTTGTTGTTGCTCCCCAGCAGCTGGTATTCAGCAGCATACTGCCTCTGAACTTGGAGGTTGCTATAACCATCAGGACTAGTAGCCACTGTGCTCCATGGATATAAGTCTGAATTGCTTTTGAATCATTTCTGAAACTGTTTTATCATTTTATGTACAAAATTTAAAACAGTATGTAAACTGCTTTGAGAAGATATGTGTAAAAAGGCAATATACACCTGTAGTTAATAAATACACAAACAAAGCCAGTAAATAAAATGTCACAGGCAGACTCGTTTAAAATACATTGCAATAGTCCAATCCTGAGGTTACCAGAGCATAGATTACTGTGGCCATGTTATCCCTGTCCAGACAGGGTCATAGTTAGGCCACCAGCCTAAGCTGGAGGAAGGAACGCCATGCCACTGAGGCAACCTGTGTCTCAAGTGACAGCAATGCAACCAATACAACTTCCAAACTATGAATGTGCTCTTTCAGGAGTGTGATCCCATCTAGAACAGGTTGCACACCACTCAGCCAGACAGAGGAAGCACCCACTTAACAGCACCTGTCTTCCCTGGATTAAGTTTCAGTTTATTTGCTCTCATTCAGTCTTAACCAAGCACTGATTCAGCATGTCCACTGCCTCCCTTGCAAAGATGAAAAGAAGAAATAGAGCTGTGCGTCATCAGCATACTGATTACACACTCCAAAACTATTTAGGACCCCACTTAGATGTTAAACAACATGAGGGACGGGAGTGACCCCTGCAGGACTCCATACTGGAAAACTCATGGAGTCAAACAATGCTCCCCAAGAACTGCCTTCTGGAGCCAGTGAGCCAAGTGGGGGGGGGGGACACCACCCAAACTGCCCAGTAAAGCAAGTTTCCTGGGTTAAAAATAATATTCTGGGTAAAATATTCTGTGTAATATTCTTAGGTAAATCTAAGTTGCTGGTTCCGATATCAGTTTATGGCATCACTTTTGACTTCTAATGAATGTTTACCCATAACACAAAATCTACAGCATTAGAACTAGAAGAACCTTATTGACGCATAAACAGAATAGAATTACTGTGGATATCCAACAATGGAAAATTACAAATGTATAGTCAACAGGCATATCAATAGTTATTAATGAAACCACAGTAGGTGCTCAACTGGAGACTCTTAGTTTCTTAGTCTCTTATATGCTTCCCCTAGAGCATCTTGAATTAGGCACTTTCAGAGGCAGAATGCTGGTCTATAAGCATCATTGCTTTGACCTTGCAAGAGGGCTCTTATAGCCTAAATCCAATTCTGATAAATAAAAACTGAAGGAGCCCACTAAGGAGCACTTGAGAAAAATCTGCTGCTGCTTCACCTATTCTGTGAACTGAGGGAGATTTTCAATCTTTGTATCTGACAAACCTCCATTTTATACAATGAGTTGAATGCAAAGTTGATGTGTTTATGTACTCATTACAGGATGGTGAGTGGAGGCGTTCAGCATTAAAAAAAATGAGGTTAACCTGATGTTGAGGTTCGTATTGCAAGTCACCCTCAAGGTATGAAGCTCTAACATGGCAAATTTATGTTAGATTCATACAGAGAATTGCTCAAGGGGAAGAAAAATCAATTCAGAAATGTCATTCCAGAATAAGTGGCATTACAATAGCATCCAGCAATAGTGAGCAGGAGCATTGCAATTCATGGGGGGACTAAGATCAAGCTGTCATATTACTGCTGAATATGCTTTCTTTCTTGAAAGCTCAAATGCAATATTCTTTTCATAATCTTAGAGTAGGACCATGGCTTATTTGAATGCACATACCTTGACACGATGGTCATCTTTTTCAATTATGGTTGCCACTCTAATTAACATGGGATTTCTCTTGTCTACAGCTTCTAGTTTCATGTTAGGCTGGAATCCATGAGCTGGGCGCTGTAAAGGAACACATTGCAAATGCAGTCAAGCATTACTGAGAGTAAGGTGAGCCATATATAATTTAAAGGTGCAGTCTGGCTGTAATGATAAACCACAGCCTAGCATTAAAAAAGTAAGATTGCTTGGGCAGCACCATCAGCAGCTTCCTCAGTGCATGCCAGAGTGTCTCTGGAAGAAGTTGCTTTCTGGTTTAACTAACCACAATTTCTTACATCTGAACTAACTTGTAGTTACAGTGGTACCTCGGGTTAAGTACTTAATTAGTTCTGGAGGTTCGTACTTAACCTGAAACTGTTCTTAACCTGAAGCACCACTTTAGCTAATGGGGCCTCCTCCTGCTGCTGCGCCACTAACCATGACGGCCCTGTTCTACCTCCACTATAATAAATAAATAAATAAATAAATTTGTACCCCACCCTCCCTGGCCGGAGCTGGGCTCAGAGTGGCTAACATCATATAAGTAATACAATATCTGAATTCCCTGAATACCAGTTACTGGGAATCACAGGTAGGCAGAATGCTGTTGCAAACATGCTTCCCACAGGTATCTGATTTGTCACTGTGAAAACAGGATGTTGGACTAGATGGGCCAGTGGTCTGATCCTGCAGGCTCTTCTTATGTTCACAAAATTCAAAAAGCCAGTGCCATTTACCAGCTTTTAAAAAAAATACTGCTACCTTAAAGCATTTCATGTAACCCACTTAGTTTATCTAGAACATGATTTCTAATTTGCCTTGCACCCAACATTCCATAAATACCATAATTATAATAAAATAGCAGCAACAGCAACCATCATCATCCTAATCATCCACCTATAACTAAGAGCTGTACAAAAGTAAAACCATAGCTTTTAATGTTGTGATTCACCAATATAAAACTAGATAAGATGTTGACCAACCAGTTTAAAAGCTCTTGCTGGGGCTGCCTGAGAACCAGTTTCCTCCAAGTATTTCTCCCATGAGAAGCTTTTGAAATCCTTGTATTCTGCAGAGAGGTTTAGAAATATTATCACTTTAACTACAACTGTAAGTGATAGGAAGTGTACATTAACCAAACAATACATTGTTATGCAAGGGAACTGAAATCAGAAATTAAATCACTTTTAAAAATGTTTATATAGTGTAAGCTTCCACTTCAGGTGATGTGCCTAGGCTTGTTTTAGATCTATGCTGCTTCATCAATTGGTGTATGAGCTGCTCTCTCCTTCATATGTGCACTGCAATACCTTCCCTTTCATGGAAAATCATAGCTTGTCATCATATCTGAAATGAACAAATGATAGCTTGTTCTTGCCCTCCCAAAACATTGCAAACTTTTATCCTGGCTTTTAATTCTGGTCTGGAGGATAAGCACAGACTAGAGGTTACCAGTGTTTGTGCAAAAGCAAACTATGGTTTGGCACAAAAGTAGTAGTTAGGGAAAGTGTGAGGGAAGGAGTAATTGTGCAAGCCTAAACAAGCTCAAAGATTTTGGTATGGAATCTATAATACGTAGAAACTAGTACAGCATTCATAACTCTTGCAATCTCAGAAAATTCACTAAATGGGTCCACATCATAATGATAACTACATTGGTTTTCATTTTCATTTTAAAGTTAATTTTACTGCATTTTCTGTATGTAAAGTGGCTTTTAAAGCACCTTTATTACCTCTAAAACTTAAAAGTTGAAATTCCACATCCTTAGAGATTGGCCAAAAATGGACTCGGTGATTTAAGTGAACGTTATGAGCTGCCCTCCAGACTTCATAGAATCATAGAACAGTAGAGTTGGAAGGGGTCCTGAGGGTCATCTAGTCCAACCCCCCACAATGCAGGAATCTAAACTAAACCATCCACGACAAATGGCCCGAATCTACAGTTGTTCCTCCCTGAAGCAGTGTGTGACACACTGTTTTCAGCCACCTCAGTCAGCAGTAATAACACCAGCAAGATCCCCCAGCCCACTGTGGAGATCCTTTGAGCTTTTAAGCAAGGCCTTTTTGCTCTCAATTCTCCTTTCCCATCCCAACTCCTATCTAGGGCTCCATCTGCACTTTATGTCTAAAGCCATATCATACCATGGCCTCCCACAAAAGACTCCTGGGAACTGTAGTCTGCCAAGGGTGCTGAGAGTTGTTAGGAACCCCCCTACTGTTAAGCCAGCATCAATACATCATGTTGTCAACAAAGACCCTATTTTGTGACCCAGCACCAACATGCAGTTACCCTTATCATAATGGAATTGGGATATGACCATCCTCTTGGGCAGGGTGGGGGGTGTCTCCCATTCTACAAATCTAGCAGAATTAATTGGAGAGGAGAAACCAGAACAGACCTCATACACATCTGAATCATATAGAGCAGATCACATCTTGCAAATGTTTAGAATGCAACAGGGACTTGTGAACTTTCAACATACCAGCTGGTGTTGTAAGGGGAGTTCCAGTTTCTTGACAGTAACCAACAGGTCGAATATAAGGGCTACTAGCATCACACCTGGATCAAACAGAGAGAACTAGTTCCTGTCACAGCCAGTACATGAAAGAATGAATCTGATGTTTCCTTGCTGAACCTGATCATACATGGAAGCCACTTGCTTTAAAAGTCATAAAACTATGTCTTCAAGAAGACCAAAACACTGGAACTTACTGTGAAGGGTTTTTTTCTTATTCAACATAAGAAGGTATCAAGTGGGTTATAATCCCTCCTAGTGCTTGGAAGGCAGGAAAAATATGGATTTCTGTTTGAAGATCCAGGTGAAAGACATTTCTAAAATAAGGTGATGCCTCCTACTGGAGGGATCAGTCAGACCCTATGCTTGCTTTCCATTGAGTCATCCCTCTAACCAGACTGACTCTGTCTGTGGTCAGTGAAGGCTTGGTTCTCAGACTTCGTTCCGGGCCTTTTTAAATAGCTTTCCCCTGTATTCTTTTTCTTTTCTTTTTGCCTTCTCTCCTCTCTTGGTGTGACTGTTGTGTGAGCGGCCACTGTATATATTTGCATTGATCTACAAAGCATTTACACTTGTGCTGAGAACCTGCCTTGAGTTCCACTTGGAAGAAAGTCAGGATGTAATTTTTTTTTTAAGGAACCTGGTATGTGCAGCATAATTTGATATGCTGGGATTCTCAGTGCTCTTTCTTTTTCTCCAAGCATGCTTCTAGTAATCAAGGTTGCAAAAGACTTAAAATTTGCATACAGTGAGAAAGAAGGTTCAGAAATGAGAATAGATTGGATGTCCTTCAGTGGGTAGCAGTTCACTGCATGGAACAATCAATCTATCCTTTTTACCTGTCAACTATTCCCTAATCTCCTAAACCTTGATGTGTAGTTCCACCCTAACTTGGAACATTCCCAACCCACAATTGCTAAAGTAATGTGAATGAAGGGGCATGAGGAACATGTGTCGTTAAGCATTGGTGAATGTGAGAAAAGAGTGCTTAACCTTTCACATACTTGTCAATTCTCCCCTCCTAATGTCTCCTGCAACCTTCTTTCCTCCATTTGGGTGTATTTCTGGTGTCAGAAACAAGGCAGAGAGAAACTGAGCTAAATACAGCTGAGGTGTGGGATTTTATTTTCATGGAGAAATCAGCAGGCATGGGAAGGGATAAGCCAATGATTCTTATGCTGTAGGGCAGCCTGCCCTTTAGAGCAGTGTTCCCCAACCTTGGGCCTCCAGCTGTTTTGGGACTACAACTCCCATCATCCCTCGCTAGCAAGACCAGTGGTCAAGGATGATGGGAATTGTAGTCCAAAAACAGCTGGAGGCCCAAGGTTGGGGAACACTGCTTTAGAGGGTCTAGACTAGCACCTTCAGAAGTTCCCAGTATCTTTATTGCTTAATTTTTAATTTTATGTAATTGTTGCATGTCATATGCTCTAATGTTAACAAAGATATTTCTCGATGCAACCATGTTAAACAGTTTAAAGATGAAAATGAATGAAAATTGTGTTACAAAACAAAGAGAGAACATTCCAGACATATGTAGATCCTAAGGCAGGTTGTATAATCCTTTTCTACTAGCTAAGACCTAGCTAGAAAAACTTAAGTGTTAAATTTTATTCAGTTATTCAGTTATATTCTGGGTTTTGGTCCTTTACAGGACTCCCAGGGTGGCTCAAAATTGCAACAATATACCTATCTATAGTTATATATACATATACATACACATACCTCTAAAATAACTAATTAAATCATAATGACAAATGGTAAGCATGCATAAGTTTGCAAGTAAAAGAGTATTTCCCCCCTAGATTTTCCAAAAGATGTGAGCTGTACACCGTTCTACAAGTTTTGACAATGTCACAAGCAAACAACTGGGCCCAAACATATTCACTCGGAGGTAAGGTGCACTAAATGAAATTTAAGTGTGTTTAAGACAGCTTAAGAAATTCAGGAAGTGAGTAAGACCTGATGAATCTAAATTCAGAACTGGAGCCTGACTCAAAATGCAGAACTAGCGCCCCCCTCATCCGAACTCAAATTCATTCTCTATCTAGGCAATGTCAAGCAATACCATAGTTGCATGAACAGAGGAGATATTTCTTTACTTACCAGTAGTCATAACTTTCATCCCAGTTGTCAAAATGAATTAGCAGCCGATTATCCAACATGTCTGCAATGGTTGCTACACACATTAAAGAAGGATTCTTTTTGTCTACGGCCTCCAACTTCATTCCCACTCGAAAACCAGAAGGTGTGACTGGCTAAGGAACAGGAGGAAATTGAGAAAACATTGCAGTTCGCTAAATTATTGAAATTACAGCTTCATTAGTATAATGAATGCTAATAAAGCATTTTTTTAAAAAAAATCACACCTTCCAGTGGACATTAAAGACAAGAATTTGTTAGATATGGGAAAGTCTCATCAAAAAACAAACTATACCAGGTCAAACTAGCAGGTTAATCTAGCACCTGAATAAATTTACCCTTCTAAAGAGGTTTCAGGTAGAAATCATTCCCAGGCATGGTTCCTGAGTTTGTTCTAACTGGACATATTAAAGACCGAACTTGGCAATACATGTGTGGGAATGGTTTGCATTCTGAATTTTCCCTTTCTCCGATAGAATTCCTTCATCCAGAGGAGGAGAACCTTTAGATCCAAACCTCTTCTCCCTCCTCTAAACTATAATCCGCTATGACATCAAGACAGCAGAATGCAAATGCTATTTTCCACTTGGATCAAAATTCAGTGCTAGAGGCTGAATCCTATGACAATTCTACTATGGTAACAGCAAGTTCTGGCACATTACTGGACAAATCCTCTGACATACAGCAGATGTTCCCCATAAATAGAGGGGGATCACTCAGACTGAAACCTAAAGATCCTGACCTTGTTCAAATATATGAAACGTTTCCATATAGAGTGGCCCTGCAGACACAATCATGTGAAAGAAATAATGTCTGGGCTAGTTTATCCACAAATACAGTTACTGCTTCCTGGCACAATTCTTGGCTGAAAAATGGGTTGCTTGTTCTTTGACAGTGGAACGGACAATTTCGGAAGGTTGTGGACTCTCCAGTGGAGGTTTTTAAACAGAGCTTGAATGGCCATCTATCAGGGATTCTTTGGCTGTGATTCCTGCATTGCAGGGGTTGGACTAGATGACCCTTTGGATCCCTTCCAACCCTACAATTATATGACTATGTAAAATGCTGCTGGGAAGTGGCTCTTGTATTCAAAGAAAAGCTGGAACAGATCTTACTTTCTCCACAAGGCTACCCCTGCATGGAAGAGTTACAAAGAGCCTTCTCATTCATTGAAATCAACACAATTTGACAACCATTGCCAGGCTACAGATTGGACAAGGTGCTATGCAAATGTACAAGCAAGGATACTTGACAGAGTGGAACGGGAAGCAAACTAAAGCTATTTTAAAAATGCTGGAGATGGGGAAGATGAATGCATTTATTCAAATGAGCAGAAATGTGTTTGATGTAAGTACACGTATAACAAATATTTTCCCGTCAAGGACTGAGCAAGTTCTGGTATTCTGGTAAAATGTAGCCAATGCCAGAGAAATATGACAAAATACAATCTAGTCTGTGCCAAATCACCTAGTAAGTAGTCAGATAATAGAATTGTTTCTTTGCTTGGGTAGTTGTCTGCCGCGTGCACATAAATAAAAAGCCAGACAATGAACTCTGTTTACTAAATGTAATGTGAGAAATTAAATAGGCTTCCCATCTGACATCTGATATTCCCCTGTTTCTTAGGAATTCAGCCTCTGTTCCAAGCATTTGAAAAAAGGCACAATAATATCCTGGTTGAAGCTTTAGAAATGGCTGGAATTTAAAAGACTAAAACATCAGTACTGCCTCTTACTGTGCTCAGGGCTCTGAAAAGAGCTTTGGGGGCAGCTTGAGCTTTGCAGTTCTTCAAATATGATGTCCAATTAAATTCCCCTTCCTTGTAACCTAGAGAGAGAGAGAGAGAGAGAGAGAGAGAGAGAGGGAGGGAGGGAGGGAGGGAGGGAGATAAAAGTATTGTTTTATACAGTGGCTGCTGCTACATTCAGATTGGTTTTTCAGAAATAGAAATGATGTGGGAAGAATGTGAACTTTGCATAATAGCTGCCCCTGTGAAATAGGCAGGAGTTACAGGCTTCAGTTAACATATCTCTCACTTTCTTCTGTCTTTTAAATACATTATTGCAGTTGTTAATCATTAATCTGAAACTTCAGAAGTCTCTAGGAAACACATTAATAGGGGGGGGGAAGTAGTGAATACATTTGCTACATTGCACATTACTGAAAGAAGTTCTCATTATTTTACGTTTTCCATTACTTGGCTCCATCAAAAAAAAGTTTGTCTTTTTTCTTATAAAAAAACCTGCTTCATAAACTACAGCAAAAGTGAATGCACTCTCTTCTGTCCAGTAAGATTTCTGTCTTCTAAGGTTTCCCACACATGATCCACTGCAAACAATACACTGCTTCAGCAGCTTATTTCCATGCTGTACACAGGGTGGGCAAACGGTGTCACAACATCTCACATATTATTATTTATTCATTTTATTATTTATTGCACTTATGCACTGCCTTCCTGACAAGCTATTTACAAATATTAATATCTTTTACTCAAACAAGTAAAGGCAAGCAAGCAAAGGTAGGTGCAAATGTTATATTTAATATGTACCCATTTCTACTTTGTGAAGTGGCTACTTATTGGTTTAGATTTCAATTACTTCTTCCCATTTTTAACAATGTTAACTTTAGTGCTATCAGAATGAGCACAGGCGAGCCATGAGTTTGCAAGCTCCCTCCTCACTTCCCCCTCCTCTGGCAAGGAGACTGGAAGCATCCACATCCATGTTTGAACTAACTACAATTTATATGAAATGACACACAATAGTAAATTAAACAACCTAGGTTTGATTCAGCAAACCTACGTTTAAACTAAGAAGAGTTCCATTAATCAAGATACAAGAGACGGGAGGAGGAGGAGGTCAGGGAAAGAAGGTACAGAAAGTGGAGAATTTGAAAAGGATGGTTTTATTTTTTATTTCTGTTATTGTCTTTTTTGTAATTTTGTTTTTCTTTTTTCTCTGTGATTTTAAAAAATTCTTTTTTCAATAAATATCATTTTAAAAAAAATAAACTAAGAAGAGTTCCAAGTGTGGATGTTACAACAAACTCAAATCAGGAACTGGATGCCTTTAACTTTCTGTTCAAACACCCCCACCCCCATTGAGATGGGAGCATAAAAGCTTGAAGCTTATCCATGGGTGTTCCCAAGGTGCTAAAATGTGGCTTAGCATTACATCCAAATGCACTTGTTTGAACAAAAAAATAAGTTCATGTACCTTTAGGAGGAAGCAGCTTGTGACCTGTTTTTTCACACCATCCAACAGGGTGGATTTCTGGAGAATCCGCATTAACCCAGATGTCATAACACTCAGAATAACCATCGAAATGCAATCTCACTCTGTACCCTTGCACCTGTAAGCATGAAGCAACTCAAAGTTATCCCTTTCACAAGTCAAATGAATCTTAGGGTTTTTTGTTTGTTTGGGTTTGTTTTTTAAACTTAACTCTGGATTGATTCCATCTCCTTATAATCGTTGGCAAAAGATAGAAATGCTCTCTTTAAAAATTTACTATCTATAGTTGTAGGGACTCCTCCACGAAGTCTGTTTTATGCTTATTGTCACAGTGGAACTCAAGTCTCTACACTGCAGTGTCCAGTCACACTGATGTTGAGTCTCTCTCTCTCTCACTCCCACCCACCTACCCGGAGATCCATTTTGCACATGTGTAGGCATTTATTCAGGCCTCAAAATTACCATATTTTTCTGTGTATAAAACCAGGTTTTTTCCTAAAAAATAATGTCAAAAATTACGGGGGTGTTTTATACACAGATAGTGCCGAGGGTGGACTAGCGATTGGTTGTTGCCACAAAAATAGCAGGCGTCTTATACATGGGGGCATCTTATAGACGGAAAAATACAGTAATTCAAGTAAACACCCAAGGAAACACACACACACACACACACACACACACACATTAAAGATTGTCTTGTTTACCTGAAAATACCCTTTGAGTCTGGCAGGATCTGTTTCTGACTTTAAAACCATTAAAGTTGTTTAATTTAAAATAACAAAATCAAGGCAGAAGATATTTTTAATTAAATAGAATGTAAAGCATTATCTTTAGACATCGTTTTAACTCACTAATCCAGGGCATGCCTTAGAGACCTTCCCTCTGTCTGTCTATTTTCCCCTCCCCCTTATTATTCAGAAAATAAGTTAATACTGTTGATTTCAATACAAAGAAAGGCAAATACCTCTGCAACAGAAAGAACACAAAATAAGGATGGGTGTTCAGGATCTAGGCCCTCTAGCTTCATTCCAACTTTAAATCCATTTTTGTTTTGTGGAAAGGACTGGGACTGCAGTGGAAATAATGGAGGAAAAACATTTTACATTTCAACAAAGACTTTCTTGTTGCAGTGTTAATACTCTATGGGGAAAATAAGGAAATGAACTCTAGTTATTTAGTGTAATCTGTTTTCTCTAATGGAGGTAACTCTGTACTTGTTTTACACTGAGAGATGGAAGGTGAATAACATCTATATCAAAATTATATTCACAAATATATTGATTTGAAGACCGTGATTCATCAGAAATGGCTTGCCCAGTGGGACAGAGCAGCAATGCTAACTTTTGGCAGTAGCGTCACTGTCACTTACCATGATGGAGTGGGGTGAGGCAGTGGGGAGGTCAAGGCATAGTGGGTGCAACAGTGAGAACACTGGATTAGGTCTGCTGGTGTACCCACACGACCTTGACCTTCCCACCCCTTCATCTCCTGGCAACTGGCAGCACTGTCACTACTAGAAAGCTAATATTGTGTTTCTGCCACATCAGACAAGCAGCTTCTGTGCTCAGTTCAGACATCAGTTGGCTATAGTTAAGCTAACTCTGAAATGAAAAACCATGGCTTGTGATCAGTCAGCAAACAAGAATTGGAAACCATGGTTTGAAATTAATTTGCAAGCCATTTTTTGAGCTATAGTCAGAATGATATCAGAACTGACAAACCATGGTAATGGGCATCACTTCACCTCCAGAGGCTGCTGTTCTATGGAGAGAGAAATGAACTTAAGGAGCTAAGTGCTGAGCAGATGGGAAAACAAAAGCAGACAAAAACTGTCTGTAGACTAGGGTTGGGAATCTCTGGGCTGCGGGCCAAACTTGGCATGCCAGGCCTCCTCATTTGGCCCACAAAGCCACTTGGGGGAAGTCATGCCCTATACCTAATGTTAAGATGATGGGCAGTAGGAGCACACCTTGCTCAAGGAAACAGAAGTGGCTTCCATTCAATAGACAGCCCCACCCACCAAAGGCATCCTGATAAGGGTCTGGCCCATGCAGTCAAAAAGGTTCCCCACCCTGATGTATACCATGGTTTGACTGTTAAACTTTTGGAAACTGAATCCATTGGTTTAGTTCTAAACTATCATGAGCACAAAACTGACTTGGTCTGACATCTGAATTGTGACTTGGTGTGATACCTGAACTGAGTAGCTTCTTCTGACTTTTGTAAGCATCAACCAAGAACAAAGTTTCAAGTTTTGACATAAAAAGAGTCGTAACTCTCAAACCCTGGCTAAAAACAGGTAGATAATTAAAAGGAAATCTGATGATGGAACCTGAAACAACCTTTTATAACCAATGCATACTTCCATCAAGAAGTTGATCTTTATAGACATAACTGATCAAAGCTGAAAGGTGCCGTTAGAAAAAAATGGATGACTGAACATTTCCCCAGTGTTACAAAGTGCTATTTTTTCATTTCAATGGAAATTGAGGGAATTCAGTATCAGACAGGATGCGTGCTATATTCACATTCTATAGAGGTCGGCTTCTTGCATATTTTTAGACATGCCAATTGGTTGCTACTTGTACCCTCACTTGTAATGATTATTTTTTAATCAGATAATCTACAACATGCTAAAAGTCAAGGATCCAATTAGTATAAGCACTATGCTAATTAGCAACGCTAAAGCTAGCTTCACACAGTCACTGGCTAAGATATGATCCTAGCGCTGAGCAATTTCACATACTCAAGGCACAAATTAAAACAGGGGTTGGGTGCAAACTTAAAAAAAAAATACAACTATTAAACTTTCTCTAGTGAGTGATTGACATATTCCCATTTCAACAGGGGAACAAGTACAAATAAAACCCTCCTCTGTCCATATTGGTTCATTTCTCTGGCATCCAGTAAAGGCAATAATTGAAGATTTCTTAGACTCATAGAGTTGGAAGGACCTAAGGGTCATCTAGTCCAACCCCGAGCAATGCAGGAATCTCAGCTAGATCATACTTGGCAGTTGGCCTTTGTCTTGCAGCACTTGCTCTCCCCTTTTCTTGTCTACTACTCCCTCACAGTGAGAAAGCCCAGGGCCACCTATCTCCTCAGCAAGCTGTTTTGGGGAGCAGCACCTTGTTGCAACAGCTCTGGTCACTCTGTAGTGACAGCTCTTCCCTATCCAAATCGGCAAACTATTCCTGACTACACAGAGGAAACAATGAAAGGAGCAAGGGAGTTTGTCTGCATTCTTCCTAAGACCAAAACAGAAATGGGGCTTGATTACACATTTCCCCTTTTAACAAGCAAACTTGCATATTGACCCAAAAGGCAGCTTTGGGTGTACATTTTTGTGCAGACTGCTTCTCAGTGCTTTGTTAACTTTTAGGATATTATTGGAAAGGCATCAGGAAGCACCCTTCAGACAAGATGTAACTACCCAGCCAGCCAGCCAGCTAGCCAACACAACACCACCAGTAAATCTAGCTCTTTAGTCTGTGTTGCAGCAGCACAAAATAAAGGAAGTCAACCCTGTCTGGTTCATCTCTGTAGGAGAACTCTTTTGTGTGCAAGAACTCTAGGCTGGTTTGACAAGGTGAAAACTCTATTTCTTCTGTACGCACCACAGCACATGCCAAAACAACACCAGCCCCCCCCCCCCAATTCTGTTAACCAAATGCACAAAGTCATTAAATATTCACACGAACAAAATAAATAAATTATCCAAGAGCTGTCAACCTCTTTGAAGAGTTTCAGTGGAGCAGGTGCCATTTTTTCTTCTTCTAAGTATGACAGCCAGTTCCACACATGCTTCTTTCCAGGAGTAACTGAGCAAAGACAGAATGAGAGGGAAATTATTTCTGCAGGGCAAAGCATTGAAGCAGAGATACACATGCATGTGCTTCTATTTGCCACATTGGGTATCCAAAGGTAAGCCGTTTATTCTACAATAGATGGATAGCAGCTTTCAAGTACAGTCCAACAATTCTGCTATCAACTTCCCCTTACTAGAATATATATTAGGGAACTAAAACAAGCAAAACTATCCACTATTTAAGAAATGAATAAAACTAATTGCAGGAAGGATCTGGTTTCTGGTGTTGCTTTTTAAAAAATTACAAACATACCACATACAATTAATTATTTACGCATTTACAGTTATTTATACAAAAACACAGCAAGAGAAAAAAATAACCATATATAATAGTTCTAAATGAAACAGGGGGTGGGAATTGGTGTGTTTTTTGTAATGTCTGTTCATAAATTTCAAAATATTTTCTGTGTTGTAAATATCTGAGGCAGACTTTTAATGCTATTTAAATATGGTTTTCTTGTTTCTAGATAGCTGTAAATGGTGCACTCGTCAAACAGACCCTTACTGACCAGTACAAAACAACAAATTCCCATAGTCCTTCAAAATATATTGTGTACAGGAAAAGATGAGCAACCATTAGCAGCAATAAAGCAAATCTAAAAGAAATTAAATGGCCAGCCGACAGATCGTGAGGAATATGAACAGGCTGCAATCTTATACATATTTACCAAGTTCCACTTAATTAAGTGTGCTGTAAATGTCTCCAGCTCTGACTTTAGTAAAAGCGTTCAACAAATTAATTCAAAAGATGAACAATATTTGAGGATGTAATTTAATTTAAATGATCCTTAAGAGCCCATCAATCATTATCAGTTTCATTTCAATTTTATCTTCCAGTGTTTATTTTAACAGGATTTATCATATTCAGCTTGCTGTTCATAGGAGGGACTCTAGTTTGATGACGCCAGAATGAATGATCCAGATGCTTTGCGGCCACCTGAGCAAGTTGGTATACTGTTACTCGCAACCCTTAATTCTACTATTCTAGATATATTATGGGTTCTACAGCCCCAGCCTTCTGGGCTGCAAAATTATCCACTATACAGCAGCTTTTCAGCATTAAGCCTTCCGCTTACCTTGCTTTACTGGTTTAGCATTCTTGCGGTTTTTCAAATTCAATTTATTCTTTTCCTAGAAATAGACATATTTTTTAAATGATAAGAAAATACACCGATATTTTCATACATCTGATTGACATTTTCATTCTTTTATAAAAATAAAAAGGTTTAGTATTTTAAATTGTAACTCACCTTGGGTACCTTGGTAAAAAGGTAGAAATGCAAAAAAATAAACAAGAAAGCATAACCTGCCATATAGTGTATCCCCCCCCATGATACACACACACACAC
Source organism: Podarcis bocagei (assembly GCF_964188305.1). Classification (NCBI taxonomy): domain Eukaryota; kingdom Metazoa; phylum Chordata; class Lepidosauria; order Squamata; family Lacertidae; genus Podarcis; species Podarcis bocagei. The sequence goes on along the minus strand of NC_138132.1, from coordinate 24,701,228 downwards.
ACACACACACACACAATAAAAATATATATTTATAAACTTTCCAGAGTGATATTTTCTGAATGTAAAATGTAAACATTAGCTTCTAATTCAAAAAAGTTTTTGAGATTTACATACATCACTGCCCAACTCAAGTGTAGTCACTTGGTTATGATTCCAACTAAACCTGTAATACCTCATCATCATCTGCATTTTCTTCTTCATCTTCAGAATCCAAAAGCAACTTCCTCTTTTTTCGTAGGCGCTTGGAAGGTCTGTCTGTTTCATACATCTGGCTGCTACTTGTCTGTTTCCCAAAGTCAGCTGGTGTGTCCTTAGAGACTCTACAAGAGACAAAACCTAACATAAGTGCAAGGTATCCATGTGAAGTTACAAAAAGTTACCCTTCCCGTTAACAGTGGTGAAGCATCTGGACTGGCAGATTTAAAAGGCAATATAGTATAAATGGTCTGGGGCAAGGATACTTCAAAGACCAGCTTCTTCAATGTAAACCGACCTGCTTGTATAGATAATCTTCTGAGGTCCTGGGTCTAGGTTCCCCGCTCCATCTGATGTTCAGTGGGTAGCTACGCAAGACATGGCTTTTTCAGCAGCAATGTCTATTTTGCGGAATTCTACATACTACATACTAGAGTCTACATACTAGATTAAAAGACTGTTGTTATAAAGGGCACTTGGGACAAGGGATAATGAATGGGCTCTGTTATATTCCTTTTACTGATGCTAATTCTGCAATATTGCTCTTTAACTATATTTTCATTATTTGCTTGTATATTATTATTAAGGTACCTTGTGGATCCAAACAAAAAGAAAGGCAAGATACAAATGTTTAAATGAATAAGTTAAAAAACAATAATGAAAAGAAATTAAATAGTTGAATAGCATGAGGCAAATATTTATTTAACTTCCTGAGCTGGTTCTGCACAGATAGATTACAAGTGCCCCTGCAGCAGTATGTCTTACAGCACAATCGTGTGCATGTTTACTCAGACATGTCTCACTATGACCAATGAGGCTTACTCCCTAGGAAGTATGTTCAGGACTTAAGCTTTAATAGCTAGTACTAACTGGCATTTAATTAGCAATTAATCAAATTTCAGGAAACCAAAATCATGTACAATAGTGACCTCTCTTGAAGCACAGGTCAACTGCACAACCATGCAGGTTTTCTTGATGTTGAACTTCATTCATATTAGCACTGAATATTTCACATCAAGGAAAACAAGCACTGCAAATTTGAAATAATGCTTACATTTTCATTCAATATGATCCAATGAAAGCATCAGAGCTAATTTCCTTTAAGAAAGACTCTTGTACACTTTTATACTGCAATGAGGCCTTCTTATGCTTCAAACATACCACCAACTGTTTTCCTATCACAGCTTGCTTGATAAGTTTTCATTTCATTTTGTATTTTATAAGGAAACTGGATATGTATTCATTTTTCTGCTGTGGCAGTCTTGTGAGGTAAACAGGAATATAACTTCCCCATCTGAATGACAGGTTTGCTACCATCCTAACAATTTTTATGGGCTACTTCAATGTTTAGCATTACGAAAAACGCAAAACTGGTGTATGAAAGTTATGGTGGGAAACAACTGAGGTGGCAAAACATAATTTATCTAAAGTTAGAAGTTACTCAAATTAATGAAACTTTTGAGTATTATAACTCATCTATTTAAAGCAATCACAACATAAAATGAATTTCAGACAAACTGGAGTATTCTTTATATATAGTTACAGTGTTTTGAAATTAGATGGGGATGCAGAGGGCAGTTAAATGAATCAGAGGTTGAATACGTTTTTTCCACCTTTCTGAATAAAGTATTGAGAATTAACTTTCAGTCATGGTGAAATAAATGTTTTGAAAGATAATTAGACATTTTAAATTTAATCAAAGAATACTGTTTAGAGAAAACAACAACTGCATTTCTCTCTCTTTTGAATAATGTTAGCTGATAAAGAGAAAACCACTACCTCCCTTAATCTGTCTTGGTCAGTGCCTCATCAATACATGGGGCCAGTCTCCACATTGAATGCTATCATTCTTTCATAAGGTGATTTACCCTGCAATCCTACACTCAGAAGTAAACCTCATTCAGTTCAATGGTATTGACTCCCAGCTCAGTGTGTAGGATTGCAGCCTTACTATTTAGTTACTGCATCAGCAGCCAGCCATCCTGTTTTCCAACATCTTTTTAAAAAACCCTGAAATTGATACTTGCTCTTTTAATACAGAGATAAATATAGATTAATCCAGATTCCACTTGTGTTTCATGAAACAAAAGAGGAGACCAAAGACATTACCTTTCTCTAGGTTCCTGACGGGAATTCTCAAAGCAGTCCATTTTCCCAGGGTGTCTGTTATTTTCACAGGTTTGGAGTTCAGATCTGGGGATATTGTCCTTGGGCACTGCAAAAAAAAAAAAAAAAAAAAAGGATGATAGGCACTGATTAATTCAAAATAAAAATATTTGGGACTTCTAACAACTTTCATGGAGCTCTTTCAATGCTTTTTACATTCCTGAACACCATGGACCAGGTATTTAAAGAGTCTGTGAAGTCATTTAAGCCAAAGCAACAAACAAATGAAGACTCTGTGGGTATTTTAACTGTGGGTGAACTTTAGAGATGAGAAGAATAGTGTTTTGAATTTTGTCAAATTTATAAAGCCTCTAGGCACCTACCCCATGAAATGACAAATTCAAAACTTCATCTATATTGACAAATTCCAGAGGGGGAAGCTGTGTTAGCTGCAGCAAAAACAGCAAGAAGAGTCTTAACACCATAGGCTAATAAAATGTATTGTGGCAAAAAAGTATGAGTTATAGGCACCTCATTAAACATATACCTTAAGGCCACATTCAATAAAAGAAAGTGATTTAAAGATATGGTGATGTAATTAAAATAATGTATTTTCTGTCTGAAAGAAATAGGTTACATTTAAGCCAGATTTGCTGTAACTAAACAGAAACAAAAATTAACAGCTAAAAATGTCATTAACTATGCGTATTGAAATGACATTTTAATATATAGATTGTTTATATGCACCCTGTTGTTACTGGTTTTGGCTTTGGGGACAATTTTATATTTTTTATTTTATCAATTGATAATGATGTTGGTCTTATAATAATCTACTTACTTATAGTTAGATTGGTCTAACTATATGATGAATACAATATAAATTACCGTATTTTTCCATGTATAAGACTAGGTTATTTTCCTGAAAAATTAAGCTTAATAATTGGGTTGTCCTATACATGGGGGCAATTCCCCCCATTTCCTCAATTTGGAGTCCCAAAAAAGAGTCTTATACATGGGCGGGTCTTATAGATGGGAAAATACGGTAACTCTCTACATGGATGTCAGATAAAGGTGTATCTGTTTTGAAATTTTAATAAACTTGTGTAGACTTAGTAAATATATGCAAGCAACTATGACTTTATAACAAAATTATGTGTATGTTTAAAGAAAATAACAAAAATTTATTGATAAAAATAAATAAATAAATAATGCCTATATCTAAGCATATTTTCATGTGTACTTTAGTTGGATTCATTCTTCTGTTCTGGATCAAAACTCTTCAGCAATAGCATGTGGACAAAACAGAAAATTGTACCCAACTGTACAAAGTTTGCTTAGGAGGAAATGTGTAGCATTACACAGTTAGTAATCATACAGCATGAGTTCATTTTTGTTCATAAATCCTTGTTTAAAATCACAAAACTTGGCAGTATATTCAATAATCTCCATAGAGACAATACAACCAGGTTAACTTAGATGGTGCCAATCTAAGTATCAGGAATGGCCAGAGAAGTCCAGCAATGTCACCTTCCTGACATCAGTGTCACGTAGCAGCAATATCAGTGTCAGGAAGGTGAATCTGCCCCACTGCAGAAATTTAGATAAGCTTAAATGGTTTTCAAACAGTGCACTTATTCCTCTTGTGTGAATTTAATAGCAGTAAGTAGTCCTAGCAATGTCTTACAAATGTAAAAGTAACAAGAATTAGTAATAAGAAATTGCCTCTGACCACCAGAAACAACAGAAAGTTGCTAGCCAATGTTCTCCCCTTTTCCAGTGAAAATTCAAGATTGCTAACATGAATCGTTAATGCATTCCATAATTACCGGTACATTACCAGCAAACCTGTTCCAGAAACAATGTCTTGCCCACAAGATTGCTCTTGGACAATAGACATAGTTTGGAAAATTGTGCACTCCAGTTCCCACCCCCCTGTGTGGTAGAACAGGAGTCCTGATGGTTGAAACCACAATGTTTCAAAGTTCAAAGTGGCACCCTTTTTTTACTGTTTCTATTCCTAAGGACAAATATAAACTGTGACTGTAAATAATGCTAAATGAATAAAAATTACAAGCAGTTCAAATGTTTCGCCAGATTGCAAGCTACTACAAAGACCCATTCTTGCTACACGTAACTGAAGCATTTTAATTTTTTTATGTCGGCTTCATGCTCTTGTTCCATTATATAGTCTACTAATCTAAGGCTCACCTTCAGTACCACAAGCAGTTATGGTGTTGGGCACAGAAGAGGTAGACAAGTTAAGGGCTGAACTGGTATTGATTGATGATGCAGAGAGAGCTTTTGTAGCCTTTGCTTCAACTTCTGTAATTATTTCCAGTGTCCCAAACTCAGTTAAACGAAACTGCAGGGAAGAAAAAGTGAATGGAGTAAACATGTAACAAAAGAGACTTTTGAAGGAAAGGAAACAGTATATGAGAGTCAACAAGGAAACAAGGTAGATAGGAGTAAAAAGGAACTAATAGCAAAGAAAATGCATTAAATACTGCATTGACAATAATCTCTAGGACATCATTAGTATAGCACAGACACAGATTAAATGAGTACTCATTTCTTTCAATGTACATACAGAAAGACATCATCGGTAAACATGATTCAGACCTATGAAACATATAAAAATATAATGAGGAATGATTACATACACAGTCGAAGATCTTCAAAACTATAGTGCTGTTTGAGGGAGAGTAAGCACTCCTTCATAAGGTTATCTGCTTAGAATCAAAATCTAAAAAGTGAAAACCATGGTTGCCAGTATCTGCTGCTTTAGAGGGGTGTCTCAGCACATCAAGCTGGTACTGGTATACACCTACTTTCCTATAGTGCTAGAGCACCAACCCCCTAAATGGTTCATGCAGTTATAACCTAGAAGGAGAATGTCTCTAAACAGTTTGGGAAGTGATGTGTACATTATTTGAATTTCAAAATGAGGAAGGTACATGGGTACTAGTAAACATTTCTGCTGTATCATCCAGTTTATGTTTATTCGTTCCCCGTAAGCACTTAACCAATATCTGCCACAATTCACCAAAATACTCAACAGACAGGGTACATCCAGTTAGTGGTAAACACCAAGATTGATATCCGCTAGTAGAGTAGACCCAATAAAATCAATGGACTTAAGCAATTTCAATGGGTCTACTCAAAGTATGACTTCGCTGGTAAAGGTAAAGGGACCCCTGAACATTAGGTCCAGTCGTGGACGACTCTGGGGTTGTGGCACTCATCTCCCTTTACTGGCCGAGGGAGCCGGCGTACAGCTTCCGGGTCATGTGGCCAGCATGACTAAGCCACTTCTGGTGAACCAGAGCGGTACCTATTTGTCTACTTGCACTCTGATGTGCTTTCGAATTGCTAGGTTGGCAGGAACAGGGACCAAGCAACAGGAGCTCACCCCATCGAACTGCCGACCTTCAGATCAGCAAGCCCTGGGCTCTGTGGTTTAACCCACAGCACCACCCGCACCCTTATGACTTATCTGGATATCACCCTAAATCCCAATGAATTCAGTGTGAAATATTTAAGCATGTACCTAACTATCCAACTGAAATCACTGATGTCAGAAGGGCTTCTTTTTGACTGGATGTTGCTCACAGTACACTTCCATCTCCATGTATTTAGAGATTCGCCCATTACAGAGGGCAGAACAATATTTTAAAACACATAAACAGGACTATAATGCAAGACCCTTGAAAAACAAGTGAAGATTTGTTAAGCATTCTTAAGCATTTTATAAATAAAATATTTTATCACTTGTTTTGTAATCAAATTGAGCCATTCTTGCAAATCCGAGGATAATACAGCATTGTTTTTACTTGACTGAGAGAAAATGCAAACCAGCCAACATGCTGATCAATAATTATAGATTGTCACAACTATGTTGTTGCTTTTTAAATGGAAGAGCAACAAAAGAATGATCCAAGTGTTTTTAGACACAATGTAGCTGGTTACAATGGGAAGTTCACTACAGTTATTATGTGTCATTAAAGGCTTTTTTACATTGTGGTGTATCGCCAGCCAAACATCATGGTTTGGTGATATACCACAATGTTGGAAAAACAAGCTGCATTGGCCTCTGCCAGCGAGGCACCTGGTGAAACTGCCCCAGCTATTACCTCAGGAACTGAGGCAGTTTCACCCAGGCGCTCATGGGCTGGGACAATGCAGTTTTCTTGCGCAGCTCAGCCGGGGAAGGGAAAGGTTCCCTCTCCCCAGCTGAAACAGCCCGGTGCACACTCCTCAGTCGAGAGGGAAGGAAAGTTTCTCCCTCTGCATTGTATGAGGGCAGAGTGTGATGGCGGTCTCACTCAGCGATATATCGCTGGTGAAACTGCCACCACTCCTGAGTCCCTCTGCTAGCAGTGCCATTGGAGGCAGGAACTCTAGTGGACACTGGTAGCAGAGAGACTCAGGAGCAGTGGCAGTGCCACCAGTGATATACCACTGACTGAAGCTCCTCATACCAGTCCTGGGAGATATATTGATATATCACCCAGGCCTAGATTTGACATACTGGGCAGACTTTCATATTGATGCTGAAGTAGTGGTTATTTTATTAGAACATTACTCTTGGGGGGCATGTAATTTGTATCTTTAAAAATCATACCAACAATGAATGACAAATTTTCTGATTGCAATGTTGCCCATTCTCAATTTCTGAAAAGAGAGAATTCAAACCATCTTTAAAATCACACCCCATGGACTATGTGCCCACACTAGAACCCAAGAGAGGAAAAGAGAATAAAAGATCAGGGGTAAGGAAAATGCCCTCTGCGCATGATGCAACACAGTTATTACTTCACAGGGTCTTCATCCTTAAAGCTATTTATGATATTAAATCCTTCAATAGTTTATAGCACTTTGAGATTTTTTAAAAGACAGCTAACACATTTAATTAAAAAATAAATAAATAACATTATGGAGATCAGTTAGCAGGTGGGATGGGGATAAATCTGTAATGAAAAAGTCTATATATAAGAGGTATTCCAGTAAACCATATTTGTCTAAAACTCTCAAATTAGATGCAGATTAACTGCAAAGTTGAGCTATTCTCTCCTCCCAAAAGCTGGAGCTAAGGCCCTGTTCCTCAACAGGTGGCCCACAAGCCAAACCAGTCTTCAGACCAGCCTCTCTGATCAGCACAACCAGCCACAGTTTCTTCTGCTCTCCTTTCTATTGTCACCATGCAATTCTCTGTTGTTCTTGTTGGCTGCCAGCAACCAGCTTTGGGTTCCAAGTTTTCTTATAACGCACAGGTGTGTAAGGAAACATCTTGGTAGAGGCTTAGGTGTCACCAGGTCCAGACAAGGTAGCACAATTCTTTTTTCCCCTGCTGCAGTTTTGTTCTACTACAGTTATTATTCTGCAGTCTAATACTGGTACCCAAGGAGTCCCAGCTAAGAAGAGAGCTTTCCTCTGTCTCACAAATTAGTTAAAACAGGGTATTATCTTTAGTAAGTGTACTAATGTGGCTGAAAATATATTAAATTAGTTCTCTGTTTTGGTGCATAAACCGTGAGTTATACTTCTTCACTGACATTTTGCTTCCAGAAACTCCAGATTCACTGCATAGCAGGAAAAACAAATAGCTAAATCAGCAGGCAAGCAGAAATCTCAGCAAAATTTAACTCAGTTTGGTGATGGCATCTCAAGTTTGCTTTTGCCACCAGAGCTCCAATTAATGCCAGAGGGCAATACATTTCACAGCACATCTTTTCTCTACCCTGACAAAAGAACATTTGGTAACTCTTACTAAGTTAGGGCCTTTGCTTACCCTATCCCTTATTTTTTTTCCTTACTTGTATGTTGCTACCCGGCAAGGTGGCAATGCCGTCTTTCCAGTCTAAGGCACCCATTACATCGAAGTCTGCAGTCTGGGCGATGGCTGGTTTTTTCTCCGATATATTCTGTTCCATCTTTCAGCTTAGTCTTTGGTTTTTTTTAAAAAATTAAGAAACAAAACTAGGCTTGAAAACAAAACAAAAAGGCACAGAATCAACAGGCCAGTTGTGTACATTTTATGAACAATTTTAGGGAGGGGGGGAGGCTTTGAAACATGAAAAAATGTCATCCTTCAATAAGGTGAATCTTCACACTGAAGCAATTGGTGTAAAAGAAACAGAGTGTTTTGTGACTTAACTGTGTGCTGCCTACCTGCGTATTTGTACAGTTCTTACCTTATTGTGAGAGAAGAGGTCTCTATACTTAATTTTTTTAGGAAATAGCCATGACTTAAAGAAAAATCATAGGCTTTGCCGAGAGAAGGCCTGTGACATCTCAGAGGAAGTATCAGAACCCAGGAAGCTGCCTTATACTAGTCAGACTATTTGTTCATTGAGCCTAGCACTGTCTGCTCTGACTAGCTGCAGAGTTCTAGGCAGACGACTATCACATCACCTGCTATTTCATCTTTCTAAATGGAGACTTGTGGATTGTACCAGGGACCTTGTGCTCTGCCACTGTACTACGGTCCCTCCCAAATCTCTAGTTAAAAGGCTCTCAAGCAGAAGGCCTGAAAAAATCACTGCCTGTTATCTAGATAAGGAATTGTTGTCAGGGTGACAGTGCTGGGATAGTTGAACAGTTGGTCTGACTTAGTATAAGCAGATCCTTATACCTGTACTACTATTACTGTTGTTGTTGTTAAGTCATTTCTATACCACAAACACATATAAAAACATATGCATGTGGTGTAGAGAATATCAATTAAAACCAAAACAAAATAACAAAATCAAGCAGAATGCATTAGGGAAATGGGTTTACAAAAATGGTTCATCTGACTATAAATCATGACATGAAAACTATATATCTTTTTCATAAGAAGGCTTGCTGAAATAACCAAGACTTAAGCTGACACTCAAAGTTCATTACTGACTATGCTGACTTCATTATGTTAGGTAGAGTGTTCTATAATGCTGGTGCTCCCATGCTAAATGCATAATTTGTTGAGGACAGCTAGGCACCACCAAATGATTGTAGATTGGGCAGAAGTATAAGGAAATATTTTAAGTACACTAGCCCCCAGTGTACTTAAGGAGGCAGTGGAAGACAGGAGTGCCTGGCGTGCTCTGGTCCATGGGGGTCACGAAGAGTCGGACACGACTAAACAACAACAGCCCCAAGTTACTTAGGGCTTTATATACTATTAGTAAGATTTGAATATAGTTGGTAGCAAATGCCTTGAAACAGCTGGGCCTCAGAATTCTGTATCATCTGCAGCTTCTAAACTAATCTCATGGGTAGCCCCTTACACCAAGTGGATTATAATAGTCTAGGTTATCAGTGCTTGAATTCCAATAGTCAAACTACCCTGTAATTGGAAAGTAAAATAATAAAATACATTTTTTTCTTGCTGATTCAGAAAGGTCATATTGCTCACAGTGGCCAAAACAGCATCACTGACCATATTATATGTGTGGGAAACAAAATAGCTTTGACCATATTATTGCAGAAGTGTTTTTCACACAATAAAATGAACAAGGGTTCCGAGATGTATTTTGTTTTTATTAAATAATTAATAAAACTTATTTTTTTAGTATTTTATAACCACAGATAAACACCCTTCTTGTTTTTAAAACATAACAAGTTCATGATTAGCCCATTCTACAAAAAAAAGTATGATACATGTGTTAGTTGTGGTTTGCGTGCTATGGCTTATCAAACCTACCAAGGTACGAAATGACTAAAGTTCACTTTGAATGGTCGGTGACCCTTTTCTGTGGCACTTAATACCATTTTATATCTTAGTTTGAAAGAGACAAAAATTAGCTTTACTTTGATACCAAAATAAGCCCAATTGGTTTAAAAATAAGCGAAATGGGAGGTTTTTTTCCTAAACTGACACAGAAATTGCATTAGCCTAAATCACATGGGAATTTTTTTTTAAAAAAATTATCCAATTTTGGACCAAAAAATCTTTTAAAAATAAAAAAGGTTATCTCATAGGTATCTCTACACATTAAATTTTTTTGAAGAAAATCTGAGTCGTCAGAGCACATGGCACCAGGTGATTTGGCATGGAATGACCCCCTACTGAACATCTTCCAATATCACAGTGAACACTCACATTATAGAGAACTTATAACCCAGCTACGCTCAGTAGCCAGAAGCCTCACAGTCAGACACTGGAGAGACCTGTCAGGGGTGAACAAGGACCAGTGGGAAACAGCCTTACTAGAAAAGCTAACCAATAATCTGAAACTGACACAGGGACAAATAGAAGAGGATGTCTTCACCCCGGTATGGCTCCCCTGTTTCATGTACAAAACCAAACAAGAACCCACCAACAGCATGCGAATCAATTTGGCTTACTTGACCCAACAAGCCCATCCCGCCTCACAAAGGCTAACAAACCCCATTGCAGCCAACTAACCATACCCTGGGCCCCCAACCTCTCTCACTACCAAGGAAACGTAACAAGCGAACAGAAAGAGAAGCTATCTAGAAAACACTAATATCCCATAACAAATGTAACTGATCTGTAGAAAAGACTGTACAGCTTGAGAAAAGAGGCATGTACTTCTGTAAACCAAGAAAAACTTTAATAAAAATAAATAAACTTCAGTAAGTCTACTTTGAGTAAAAGTGAACACTACTCTTAGATTCTTTTCAGATATGCCTCCAACTGTAAATAAAGATGGGAAGAGTATGGGAATAATGGATACACTGGTCTATATTTCATATTTTTCAATAAACAAAGCAAGAACTTCTGCATATTTGCACAAACTTCCATTTTATAGCTCATGGATAATTGTGTTATGTGGGGAGCCAACAGGAGTTCCAGCTATATTTTTATTCACTTCCCCCTAACAGCTGTTTCATGCTGCAGAATAAAGGCCCTCCAATTCTATAAACATAATGGGAAATTTTGCTGGATTACTTTAATAATTACATAGCTGTTCCACAAAAAATACATTAAATTATGTAATACTTCTAACATTTAACAATGAAGGTTACAAAAAAACATATACCTTTGCAGAGAATTTTTAACCATTTTGCTCCTCAAAACTATGCTAGACTAATCTAGGCAGGAAAATATTGACAGTCAATTCAGTTCAACCCATAACCAGTGAAAACAAATTGCTCTGGGGAAATCACACTGCCATTTCATTTGTATGGTTCTTTAAAAAAAAAAAATACAAGACAAAACAATCCATTGGCAGAACTTCATGCCATTTGATTTAATAAAGGAAACCTTTTGAGAGGCAATAAGTCTGTTGCCTCGAAGAATCATTTATGATTCAAGCTGCTATAGTGAACTCTCTGATTAAGTCCTTTGTGGACACACAGTTAAAACAGTCACAGCAAATAACTCCTTAATAAGTCTAAGGCTTCTAGCAAGTACCACCTCCAGCAATGGCATCTGAAGGCATCACACTCCATCCTGAGGCAGTTTTAGGGTCACTTCCAGACTATCTTTTTATTGCACATTCATCCTAGTTTGTTTGCACTAAGCTAGCAAAGAGATTATATGATGTCTGCTGTTTATTGAGCTTTGGTTTGTGTGGAGGTTATACTGCTTCCTGTCAATTGATTGTCATCCTGTATTTTCTAGTCCAGCTTGTTGTGCCAGAGTGCTTTAATCCACTTCAATAGTGCAAACCTAAATGTTTTCTTTAATGTACATGAAAACATGTTATAGTCTGTAGGGTTTTTTAAATTTCACACTAACTTGAGATGTGAATTCATTTGTACATTATTAGAAAAGTAAAATAAACACTTTAGACTTGTAATTATAGACCAAAGTCATATGAACAGTCAATGCCATCACCAAGCAAACCCTTCCTCACAAGTTATTTACAAAGATTCCAGCACTTGAGTAATTGCTGTTGCTTTTAAACTTAGAAAACTACAAAATTTTAGAACTCAAATTCTGCTCTTAACTGTTACCTAATTTAACAGTTTATAGCTCATAAAACACTGCATAAGTAAATACTGTTACAGCTGTTAAATGCTTCCTAGTCCCTTGTCTCTCCCAAAAAGTCACTTACAAGGTACAGCTTATAAACTATTCCTCACTCTGCCTCATTCTTGTCCTTTGCCTTGTGTCTCAGCCTTGCTATTCACTTCTGTGTCCACATCAGCTTAACCTATGGGCTGCATTTGGAGAAATTGTATTATCTAACTTCCCTAGATGCTGTCATTTTTTTTCTGAACGGTCAGGTATACAGTCAGGGTCAGGGAATGCTCCTGGACCCAGCACTGTCTAGGGAGATGCAAGTGATGGAGGTTGCTTGGGCTGGTTTTACAACCATGGCCTTACCTAGGGAAGACTGACCTAGCCACAGATTTAAATCTTTTAAATAAATGAATGAAACACTAGCCTTTGATTTACAACAGCAATACCATTACATTGTGCTATTATAAAACAACATTTATACAATAAACCTAGTTCTATGGGTAGGGGAAGCATAAGCATCTCTCACATTAAAATACAGTACTGTACAAGTTGTCAACACTTTGAAGGTCTTTCCTGTAAGTTAACAGTTAGCCATCTGTTCAGTGGTGTACCATATGATATGTGAACTCCTCATGTACATCAATTCTGATCTGAAATGGCAATTCACATGCAGAACTCTGTTTCTGACTGCCCTTGATGGGCATAGTGTATCTTTATATTCAACAAAACAACAGGAAAACACCTGTGGTGACAGTTTCATGCAGGGGTTCTGTTCCTGGCCATCGCACACATTAGTGAAGCACAAATAAGCCCACCTTGCCCCACTGTGCTCCATCCCCACTTCACAACTCCCGTTATGCCCCCATTATGCCCTCTTCCAAAAGGACCCACGCATCAGGGATTGGGCATCAACTGGAAGCGAGCAAAATTGTTGCCACCTGTATTACTAACTGCTCATTATACAACATAATCCAAACTGACAAAACAGTTGGCATACTTAGTCAAACCACTAGCCCATCTAATGGCCAATATTATCTTCCTCCTATGTGCTGATAGTATCTAAGGATATATCTTAATGCATAATCTGTCAAACAGATATTCCCGGCTATGAGAATGGCATCGGAGAGTGCCAGCCGTACCGTGCTCTGCGACCCAGTGTCCTGCCACTTGCACCTTGATGCAAGTCGGCATTCTCGGACAATCTGCGGGTCTATGAAACAGTCCTCCCCCAACCTGGGGAGTCTGCCAGGGCTAATTACCCCCATATCAGTGCTGAATTACCGGCACGGCTGGGGTCCAGTCGTATGGGAGTCAGCCATTTCCCACTGCCAGAAACAGGAAGCTCTCCTTTTACTTATCTTAACATTACATGCACAAATTGTTAGAAGCAGATCAAACATGAAGGCTTCCTATCAACTCTCTTGCGGTAGCTCTATGCCAGCTCAGTGGGCAAAGTTTTCCTAGGATCAGTACTGTACAATGTTGCCAGCTCATTGATAAAAAGAGACTTAGTGGCATCACCGTCAATTTAGGAACTTCCTGTACTGTCAAAAGTGGTGCTGAATATGAACTTTTGAAGAAACATGCAAAGCAATGCTGGAGTGATTTCCCCCTTTTATTTGTAGTATCTTAACTAATAATAGGAAAATCTGGGGGGGGGAAATTCTTATGGCAGAAGGCTTTGATGATCTGGGCCATGGGTAGGCAAACTAAGGCCCAGGGGCTGGATCCAGCCCAATCGCCTTCTAAATCCGGCCCGTGGATGGTCCAGGAATCAGCGTGTTTTTACATGAGTAGAATGTGCCCTTTTATTTAAAATGCATCTCTGGGTTATTTGTGGGGCCTGCCTGGTGTTTTTACATGAGTAGAATGTGTGCTTTTATTTAAAATGCATCTCTGGGTTATTTGTGGGGCATAGGAATTCATTCATTTCCCCCCCAAAAAATATAGTCCAGCCCCCCACAATGTCTGAGGGACAGTGGACTGACCCCTGATCTGGGCTAACAGCCAAGGTGGCATATAAGGGGATACTGCAATGTAATATAATAATAGTAACATACGTTTTCCACATTGACAAGCCATATCTCTAACTATGGTAATGTATCATTTTTATGCAATGGTAGCCACTGAATATAGTCAAGGTCACGACCTCTCCATGTTTTACAGAAAAAGTTATCATGGAGTTTTTGTCAAGGACAATATACGTATTGAAATGAAGCCTGCAACATCTATAACAGAATATTGTGAAGGAACAATCTTTCTTTAGAGACAACAGCCTGCTGCTTGAAAGATAAAATATATATTTAATGAGATTTAATGGGTCTATTCTCCTTTTTAAAAAACTATAAAATGTTCTCTGTATGAACTACATTCTACAGAATTTCCAGATTATCACAATTAATCTTGTTTCTTTTATTTTCCTTTTGTACCCTTCTCTTCCACAAAGATAGGGATCAACATTTTGCTCCAATGCAAACAGCAGGCATTTTAAAGTCAGCTGCCCCTATCCCGAATAAAGAGTTTGCCTCAAGCCAGAAATAAACATTTCCTTTGTAGAAACCTTTGGTGGCTACCTTGCTTGCAAACAACATGCTTTCTTCTCAAATGCCTCAGTAGGGTTGTTTATATTGTTTATCTAGTAGCAGACTGCCTGTTTGAACTTATGATCTGAAAATACCTTTCTTTTCAATAAACACCTGCATAAATTCTTTTTCTGTTCTATTCTAGTCATCCCTTTTTTCTGTTCCCCACAACCTCCACTTCCTAAAAATGGGAATATCAGTGAAGAAAAATATACTCAGTGACCAGGGCACAGTGCAGAGATAAAAGAAGAACTGATAGTGCAGCCGATGTTTTCAATTTGCCACTAGAAAGGCAACACATCATAACCTTATTTTCACTGCTGAAAAAGGAGATAATACCTACAATACTCAGTTTGCTAACAGAATGACTCACAACCCTTTCCATTATGATAGTCATACTCACACTTATACTAAACGTTATAAACATGTTATATAAACTGCATGTTATAAACACATGCAGAAGTAGTTGTTTGGACACACTCTGCATCTGACCAACCCTGTAAAACAGAGGTGGGGAATCTCAGTCCTGGGGGTCAATTGCAGTCTTCCAGGCCTATCTGGCCCTCAAGACTCTACCTAGGCCATGCACCCACCCACCCCTTCCAGTCCTGCTATGCACCTTCTTAAATGTTTTTATCTGGCCTGTAATGTGTTTGAACTGTTATAATGAATGAAGAATGGAGAGATGTGTGTTGTATGGATGTAAAACTTTGACTTTGACATGGCTGGAATGTAGCCAAACGGTACAAAAGTAAAAGTGACAGACCACTTTTGCTTCTACCTGTGCCCACCACTGGCATGTGACCCCAGAAGCTTTCATACAAATGAATATGCCCCTCAGACTGAAAAGGGTTCCCCATTTCTGATGTAAGCATTGGCTTTTTGTATACAGATCTACATGGGACCTTTCAAGCCCTTACTGTCAATGCATACAGAACTGTACATTGGATGGCACACAATTAATATGACAAAGGTGGTTGTGGGAATCAGATGTGAATGAGAAGCCTAGTCATATGCATTATGGAAATTTAATCAGTGGTATCGGGAAGAAGTAATCAAGTAATCCACCATTAACCTGCTTCACACAAGCATTATTTCACTCTAGTCACAATCATTTCATCTTTGACAATTGCAGGTTAAAATGTAAGTTAAGAGAATGTCCAGTTGGTTATGATGATCAGTGTTTCAATCAATTCCCTTAACATTGAATTATTACCACAAAAAGTATTACAAAAGTATTGGCTTATTCCTGAACTTGTGTTTTAAGCAGCTGTCACAACCAGATAATATTTGCAAGGCACCTGAATGAACGGACACTTCCTGATTTTAGTGAAAACTACAAATACCAATAGAAAATACCCTAACAAACCTGCCATCTCCAATTTAGACATTAACACTTTTATCATGGCTAAAAGATTATTGGGATACAATTCAGCCAGATAAAAACCATCATCCTGTAGCATAAGGATGTAAAGACTAGAAAGGTTAAACAGAAAGTATGTGTGTAAGGAGCTAAAAGATTCCATGGCAGCTGATCAGTAATTAAGGATAGAAGTTAACCAACTTTTAATGGTTTGGATAGAAGTGGAACAGAGTTTGGGAATTTTAAGAACAAAATGTGAGCAGTGTATAAACATAGTTTGCGATAGGAGGCAGTGTGATTAAGTTGCAAACCTAAGAGCAATTGTTATTTTGGAAATATTACAGGACTTCTGTTGGTAGAAATATATGCATTACTATGCATATTTCACTGCCCTTGACATTTTAATATCACATAATTAAAATGCTGAAATTTAATAGTATTCTTTGATGCGCACCAAACTTGTTTGTCTACCTTATCAGAAGTGATCAAACATTAAGGTTAAGGGATGACTTTCACTTACTAACATACTTCAGAAACAGACAGATTTTAATTTGAAAGCAAGTTAGTAACACAAAAGTATGTTTCTTTCCGGACAATAAGAACGTAAGAGTGCAGAAGTAGGCATGTCATAGCCCACTAAAATCAATGAGATTAGGTGTACAAAACTCAGTTATAGGATTGGGCTATGCTACACCAAAAACTAAAACCATGAGTTAATACATAGTTGAACACCACATTCTCTTATTATTTCATCTAACTGATGTGCTAACATAACCTTATATTCAGTACACTTAAAATAATTCTAAGCTTGGAAGGTCATTATAACTCTTTATCCAAAGCTCAATTGTACTATTTTGAGTAAGGGAACAAAGTTCTTTGCTCTACCCCTAGGTCTGAAGGTCTTTCTGACCCAATATAACTACTGACAATCATGTCGCTTATGATAGGTTGAGCTACTTCAGGCTACCTGGAAGCCCTTTCTGAGTCTACTGAACCAAAAACCAACTTCCCAGCCACCAGCAATGACAATATCTTTATCTCGTCATAGAGAAATGAGTAAAATAACCAGCTACTACAGTAGCCTTAATAATGTAACCTGGTAAAATACATTTAAGTGAGAAATATGCTTATTGTCCATGATAACAACTGAATGTAATGTGCTCTCCATGATAACAACTGAATGTAATGTGCTCTCATGTACATCCCATTAAAATTAACACTGTCATTTACTTCGGCAATAAAAGATAATATCATTCATAAAGCAAGAGATTCCTGCTAATCAGAGCAAATGAAAAGCAATATGCACTTTGACAATTTATACCAGAATTCTTTGGAGCTTCAAATATAGAAACCATATCTATATTTTACAAAAATCATATTTTACAAGTAGTCAGTTTTGGAAGGAAACATTTGTAGATTGAGAAATTACTCAGTTCAATGATGTCCACATATATATGTTGGTTGTTCATCCAATTCATTTCTGAGGGAAAACTGGCACTCCTTTACTGGCAATAACTGTTAGTTTCACCCATATACCCATCTCTTTTGAGTTATACATGTAATTATTTTGCTAGAACTCTCTCACTAGGTTCCAAGGCCATTCTTTTGATAATTTATGATTTGTACATATTAAACATTCCATTGCCCATCAACAGAAGAAACATGGTTTTCCTAGTCACATCATCAGAAAAAGCATAAAAGATAGATAAGAGAAAAAAGTTAACCTGACAGGAAGTACAGTATGAGTTGTTTATCACAAATGCCCATTATCATGTAAGTTTCCACCACTGTATACTTTTCCATTTTTCATTATGAATAACTTGAAGGTGCTGATACAATAGCAGTATAATGTTACATTAGAAATTGAACACAAAGCCTCATCTCTCTTTCCATTCTATCCTATGCATGTTAACTGGGAAATAAGTTTAACTGCTGCTCAATGGAGCTTATTTCCAGATAAGCACATAAAGGGCCAAAGCCATACAGCACAATCCAAAGTAAGTCTACTCAGAAGTTAAATGAGACCTCCTCCCAGGTAAGTGTGTATAAGGATTGCAGCCTCTGTCTTTCAGCTTTTGCAGTGGGGGTAGGAAGGAAACCTGTGGCCCCCTATACACTGTTGGACTCACATCAACCCCAGCCAACATGGCTAATGTCAGAAATAGTGGAGGATGCAGGCTCCCCATCCCTGTACTACACAGTCCAGTATTCCATTCTTCTAATGTTTGACAAATATGCTACAAAATAAAAAAAATCCATTATTCTCAAGAATAATTCACTGACAAAAGAAACAACTAACACTGAAACTATACTTCTAACGTCTCCAAAATAACTGTATAGGTGGGAAATAATCTGAAATGATGAAATTATCATACAGCATACTATGTGAGGGATATGAACAAAGGATGACCACATTACGATGTGCTGACTGAACACGCAGATACATAGTAACTTGTTTCAGACAGAATGCTAAACTATTATTTGTTTAGCTTAATTCTGACTTGTTTGTACATTCAAACCCAACTAAGCTCATCAACTATGATCTGAAACCATAGTCGGAAGGTAACTTGCGTATTTCACTATGAACATGGATTCTAGGAACATGCTTCCTACCATCAATATGTGGGGGAGGGGGGGACTTAACAAAGCTATAGTTAAATAACCAAACTTTTATCAGACTAGTGTCTAATCAATCCATGGCCCCATCCAGAGAACTCTGCAACTAACTTTTCTAAATTGTAGCTACCTGCACAAACTTGCAACACAGGCTCCTCCTACACATGTACTATTGAGCCCATCCTACAAGTAAAAAAGTTTTTATCTTAATTCTGAAATCAAATTTTCTACAGTATGCCCCGGAATATCAGTAGCTGGGCATGACAAAAAGAGAGCGTTGTCACACTTAGGTCCTGTTTATGGACTTCTCACAGACATCTGGTTGGCCAGTGTGAACAGAATTCTGGACTAGATGGACCTTTGGCCTGATCCAGCAGGGCTGTTCTTATATTCTTTCAATGAAAGTCTCAGGGGGAACCTCTGCACAGCTCTTTGTGCCATAGGCCACAAGGAACACTGTATTCCCCCACCCCACCCCTTCCCACAGAATCTGGAAATACACAAACAAACAGGCAATTCTACCAGCAAAATCAATTTACTGTACTGATTCTATTAGCACAGGCCATTCACATGGGCAGAAACAATAGGCATTGAAGGGTGGGAATAATGTCCTGCTAGAATGGCCTTTGCTCCTTGCTAATTCCCTGTATACATCTCTCTACCTGCTATTATCCCTTGCAACTCTAATTCTTATACAATTATTTCACCACACTAGAACTTCTGCATGCATGTAAACCCATTCATTGCAAGAATGATTTCTACAGGATGAGAGTGAAGTTCAAGAAAAGTTTAGTTACACCTGATTTTTGTCATAGCCCTGTAACTACTTGCCAAAGAGTGCCAATTGAAGCTCCTTAAGAGGAAATGGCCACAATGCAAATGCACATGTATAAGCATTTAAGCCCCATGGAAATTAAGGGTTTGATTTCACAGAAGCTCTATACTGGAACATGGTCAACTATTTCAAAACATAGTATGATTTTGGCTGAAAACATATAGTTCTATAATTCTTATTAAAGATCTTTGCAAGCAAGAAAACAGCTTTCCTGGCCTATCTCCTGCTTTAAAGTAATTCATTTTGAATGTACACTTAGGGAGTGTAAAGGTACAATTAGAGGTTTTATTCTGCTATATATTAACTCCCAAAGGGACTACAATGGTTTCAGCAGAGCCTGCTGAAGATTATTGACTTCTTCCACCAAAAGTCAATAATCCTGCCAAGACAGGATTAAACACTCAAAGTGCTTAGAATATATTTTCTCAGTAATCTTTACAATAGCCTTGTAAAGTACACCAGTCATATAATCATATTGCAGGAAGGGGGCTAAGAGATAGTGACTTGTATAGGACTACATATTAAGTTAGTTGGTGAAATTTGCACCCATTACTTCAGATCCTGCGTTAATGCAACCTTTCTGTGGAATTATCTGGCCTATCAGCAGAGGAGATGGGGATGAGGAATGCATTGCTTATCCTTTCCTGAAATTCAGAAGTGCACAGTGGCATTAGTACAGACTGTTGCAGCTGGCCAGCCAGCATCCACATCTGAGACATCTTCAAGGACAAATTATATGTTATATTTTTTGCTGTAAATCTAAAATTCTTTAAGGGTACATATAATGTAATATGTGAAAAAGACAACCCCTTGTTTAAAACCATGTTTCATAGTACTGTACACTAATCAAAGAGCCATGCAGAATTGGCTACAGCTCCCTAGAGAGTATACACTTTGTTGTGAACAATGGGGAGTCCTGTGACACTTTAAAGACCAACAGGTTTATTATGACATAAGCTTTTGTGGCCCAGAACTTATTTCATCAATTGCCATTCTCAGCTAGCAGACATACATATATACAGGTGTAAAGAAGAAAAAAAGTAAACAATAGGACCATTAAATGCCAGAGGTACAATCTGTGACATGTATACTTTTGAGCTCTGCAGTTTGGCCCCACTGTTTAGCTTTTTTCTGTACACCTCTGCACTAGTCAGATCCCATCTGAAGAACTGTATTCAGTCCTGGACATTGCACTGGAGAAAACAACTCCTGTGAGGAAAGGTTGAAGAAACTGGATATGTTGAGCCTAAAAAAGAGAAGATGGAGGGAGAAAATGATAGCACTTTTCAAATACTTAAAAGGCTGTCATGTAAAAGAGGACAAAGACTTGTTCTCTGCTCTTCAGAAGGAGTAGTTCTAATGGGCTTAAGTTACAGAAGGATAGATTTCAATTACCCATTAGGAGAAACTTCTTAATGGTAAAAGTAGTCGGATAATGGAACTAATTACATAGAGGAGCGGGCAGCTCTCCTCACTGGAGATCTTCAAGACTGGATTGCCATCTGATTGGGATGCTCTAACTCTGGATTTCCTGCAGCGAGCAGCAATTTGGTCTAGAGGGCATGTAAGACTCCCCTCCTAACAGCCCTGTGGCTGTTTGTGCCATATATGCATTATTATCCGTGCAAGTAGGAGGAGATGGAGGACTGCTCAGCGAAAGCACAAGTGCTGCGTGTAGAAGGCCCCAGGTTTCAATTCAATATCAACAGACAGTATAATCTGACCAGGAATATAGGCAGCTTGCTGGGGTCACAGTTTGCAACAGTTCCATACCACAGGAATAGCCAGGAATAAGACACTCTCTCTCACCCCCCCCCCACATAATAGTTTTCTCTCCATATTTTTTTACACATCAGGCAAATACGGGGGGTGGGGTGGAGGGGTAAACAAAACCTCCTGTCACAATAAGTCTTTGAAGATGCCACCGGGCATTTGCTGTTGCCTGACTGTGAAACATTAGACACCTCTCAACTTTAAATAAACAAAAACAACCTCCGGGGACTCCAATGGGACTTACTCGCAGGTAAGTAAGCAAGGGTAAGCCTAACACAGCCACCCATCAAGACCTTTGTTTTTGTTTTTGGGTAGGGAGGCGGAGGTGGTGGGGAGGGGAGAGAAGGGAAACCTCACCCACCCACCCAAGCACAAAGCAGAAATTATGGGATGGGGAAGAAGGAAGATGCGGCGGGTGGCCGGGAGGGGGGGTGGCGAGCTGAAAGGAAAGACAACTTGGCATCCTCTTCAAACTTCCCCACAGGACTTGGGGAGCGCGGCCACAGAGTTAAATGAGGGGAAGGGGCAGTTTCCGAGTCCCGGGTCGAGGTGGGGGGTTGGGAGCCCCCACTCCGTCGCTCGCTCATTTACCTACCAACTCACTCCGATTTGGGGGGGCGGGTGTTGAGCGCACTTAATAGGACAGACCCCCCCTTCCTCCTCCTCCTCACTTTCTTCTCAAAATGGCGGGAGGAAGCGCCGCCTAACGGTGTGTGCAGCGCACGCGAAGCGGCGACGGCGACGGGGGGGACGGACGACGACGACAAAAGACGAGGGCCCCCCGGCCCCCCCATGCACAAAGTAATCCTCTTTTCCTCCCATCCCCCCCCCAAACTGAATTCGAAGTACAAAGAGGGGTTGAGAGCCTCCGCTCTTTCCTTCTTGGCCGACACCCCCCCCCTCGCACTCCCCATCTCTTTTCCCTACTCACCTCCTCCCCTCGCTGGACTCTTCTCCTTTAAACTCCCACAACAATTCTTCACCCGCCCCCCCCCTCCCTCCTTCCACTCTTCCCTTACCGGAGCGGTGCTCGGAGCGGCCAAGGCGCATGCGCGTAATAACTGGGGCGGCGCGGGCCGTTCCGGCCGGTTTGTGAGGGAACCCGAGGGATTGAGGCCCGGAGTGCAGGCGGCGGGGCGCGCGAGCGAGAGGATGAGGGTGGGAGGGGCGGGAGGCTCAGGCGGGAGCGCGCGCATCGGCCGGCTCCTGGGGGGCGGCAGGGGGATGTTTTGGGCAGGCGACTTGGGAGGGGAGGTTTTTTTTTCCGTGACACAAGTTGCGACACAAACCAACCCACCCACCCCTGAATCTTGTGGGTATGGGGATTCTGGCCCATAGGATGTTGCTGACCTACAGCTCCCATCCTTCCTGCCCCATGGTCATGCTGGCTGGGGCTCATGGGAGTTGGGAGTCCAACAGCATCTTGTGTTGAGAGGGGGGAGGTGTCCCACACAGGGGTGGCTCCTTCTGTTTGGCCGCCTGAGGCAAAACGGGAAGGTGCCATCGCCCAGTCCTGCCTAAGCCTCGCTTACTGGGGTCATGAGGCGGCAGCTTTCAGGGGTGGTCTGGCAGAGATCTGGTGAGATCTCATGCAAGCTACATGAAATCTTGCAAGAGATCAGGAGTGCCGGCTTGGCCCCGCGACCGTGGGTGCCTGGGGTCGTGGGTGCCATGCACCGTGCATGGCCCTGGCACTGAAATTGTGAGTGCCCAGCTCCTTCATGGGGAATTTTGTGGCACCCAGGGCCCCAAGGAATGGGCACCTATGCAAGAGATCCGCAAGATCTCACGGAAGCCGCCTCTGTGTGACCCCAGCCCATGGGATTCTGCCGCCTGAAGCAGCTCCTTCACGAGCAGGCCGACTCTGGTTGCAGGTTTGACATCCCTGCTTTCAAGAACAGCAGCTCCTTTTTCAGTTTTTTAATGTGGCAACAGGATTGGTTTAGACCTCTTTCCTCTGGTATTGTATCCACATGCATGTCATACAGTTATGCTTGTGAGTTCTGATGTATTACTTGTCTTTTAAAAGGGTTGGGATTTGATAATGAAGAAAATAACTTGCAGGGTTTATGTGTTCACATGCAACGCCCCTTACCAAATTTGCACCCAAGGCTGTTTTTGCATCTACAGCAGCTTTTATGATTCAATAAGTCTTGTCATGCGGTCATGATTGTCTTGCCACTTTTAATGCATAGTATTTTTGTTATCTTGCCATTTGTTCAAGTTGTTTACCTCCATAATTGGGAACACTTTATTGCTCAGTTATGTCTGAATGCTAAAACAATAACAATATTTTCCCCCAATAAAAAGATTTTTCTCCCATTGGAGTTGTAAGACACATCTATAATGCAGGGAAAAATAAAGCCTCAAGCAGGCCTGAAACTGTTACAATTTAAATGAAAATGGGATCGAAGGAAGATGATACGTGAGAAGCTAAATGGCTCACATGAAGTACATGTTAAACTAGTCTTGATTGCTAGAGTGAGATACTTTTAAAACCTGCTATTAAAATTCACTAAACGGGAGCACATATTTTGCCTAATCTGCATATCTGATTTGATGTTAGAATCATAATTCTGCTGATGGTTAGGCAGCATGCTGGTACATTTTAGTTGCAATCCTATACATGGGGGGAAATCCCATCAAATTTAATAGGAATTACTGGCAAGTAAATGACTAAACAACAACAACAACAAAACATGCATAGCACCACACTGGTGTAACTCATACAACACACAGACACACACATCTGCACGCGCACATGTTTATGGTGTCTTCTGCTCTTAAGGCTGCAATCCTGTATCTGTTTATCTGGGGTCTGTGGGATTGTGCTGTAACATTTATTAATTTAAATATACCCACAATGGATTTATTAGCGGCAGTTATCATCAGTGTCCTTCGGTCAAGTTCATCAAACTGAGTTAGTCTTATCCATGTCAAAGTTGCTACAGTAATTTGTCATTGAACCAGACAGACATCTCACCAATGTAGGGCAGTTTATAGCATTTTCCTGTTTGTGTGTGTTTTGTTGGTTTGTGCCACTTCCCACCACAGGGCTCTTGAGTCAGATGAAAACAAAAGCATGTGGTTCATACCTGGCCAACGACATTGTGGTTGGGCACATGCGGAGATCACAATCACCACTTCCTTCTTCATTCACCTGTGTGCAGGCATGGATAATATAATAAAGAGAAGGGATTTCAAGTGTGTATCAAGTAACCACACCCACCCCTGTGGACAGCAGGATCTAGAATCAATCTAGATTGAAAGCAGTATGTTGAGGACTAGCACGAATGATTGCAGATTGAGAAAACCTTCATTTTTGTGCTACAAACAGGTTAGTGTATACACAGTCTGAGTCAAACCATTGGTCCATCCAGCTCAGTATTGTCTACACTGACTGGTAGTGGCTCTCCAGGATTTAAGATAGGTTCTCCCCCAGCCCTACCTGGAGATGCTCCCTACCTGGAGATAGGACTGTGACCTGCATTTACAGCAGATGCTCTACCACTGAATTATGGCCCTTCCCCATATTCCATCCTGCCTGCTCCACAGAACCACTTAGCTGCATTTTCCTATACTAGATAACCCTTAGGGGTCCCTTCCAACTCTATGATTCTGTGGTTCAGACCTTCAGATTATGGTCAGTACAATCCTAACCAGGTTTGCAAAGCCATTTCAAAGTGCGTGACAGTGGCCACTCTAATGAGGAAGTTCACAACGTGTGGAACTTTGGCACAGCTTTGATAGGTTTTCAAAGTGGCTTATGTTAATACAATATGAAAAATTTAATTTGGGTGGTGTGTGTGTGTCTTGTAATGATTTTGTCCAAAATAGCCCATTCTAGATCTTCTGGAAAGTGACAGCTTTATGGATAGTACAAAGCAATGTGCTTGCTGAGGTTTTATACAGTGGTGTAGCAACAATGTCATAACGGCTGTTCGAAATAATTGCTCACATATGTCTTCAGGCTTCATCTTTTTAAAGCTGTGGCGTGGTGATAAGAGTTTAGCATAATGCATCCAATTTGATGGACAAGTCGGTGTCGCTCACCTCAGCTGGTGCTACCGCAAAAAAGCTTTACTTTGGTATCACTGAATTAAAAGAAGCAGCTTCCTTTTAGAGTCCAAACTTCTGTTTGCCCATTTCTCCCCCAGCCAATTGATTCCCAAATGAGCCCTGTTTTGATTGGAGTGACTGGAGCTGATCTTCCTTTATCTTTTGTGCTGAAAGTGAAAGGATCGATTGTAACTGAAATAGTACAACAGGCTTGCCATGAGTATATCTAGTATGCATAATCTACCGAAGTCTGTCAGATAATTTAGCATTCCTGTTGCTTTCCAGTTTGTATAGCTGCAGATAGATTGTATTTGTTTATATGTTTTGAAAGATTTGTATCCTGCCTTTTTGTCCCGTTATGAGACAGTGAAGGGGGATAATTTTTTTGGGAGGGGGGACATGGAAGAAGATACAAGATGGGTAGGGATAGAATACTCAGGTATACACTTCTATCTTTAAATGTTTCAATGGCAGACATCACAGTTCTTCAGGAACATTCTCCAGACTAATCTAATATATATTTATTTATGTAAGCTGTTCCGGGAGCCTTTCCAGCTGAAGAGCAGGATAAAAATGCTTTCAATAAAATTACTGAATAGACAACAAGAAATGCATGTATTTATTATGATTTGTATACAGTGCAGTGCTAAGTAACTGTCCTATTAGTGCAACAGGATTATTCCTGAAATAGGACTTATTCCTCCACCTTCCCCTTCCCTAAATCTGCTCCAAAGATTTGGGGGGAACCTCAGAACAAATATAGGGGCACACAGGGGGAGGAGAGGGGGGAATGTCCCATCTCACACACTTAAATTCTTGCGATGACAACATACTTAACACTGCATTGGATACAAGTCACAGTAGTATATATGTATGCATAGCCCAGTTTCTGCAAAGGGTCAAGATGGATATACAGTGGTACCTCTGGTTACATACGCTTCAGGTTACATATGCTTCAGGTTACAGACTCCGCTAACCCAGAAATAGTGCTTCAGGTTAAGAACTTTGCTTCAGGATAAGAACAGAAATCTGGCTCCCGCGGCGCGGCAGCTGCAGGAGGCCCCATTAGCTAAAGTGGTGCTTCAGGTTAAGAACAGTTTCAGGTTAAGTATGGACCTCCGGAATGAATTAAGTACTTAACCCGAGGTACCACTGTAAAAGAATACCACGATATGTTACAATGAAACAACCTAATAAAACAGCAAAACACACCAGAATCTATATAGAACAAATCAAATGCCACTTAAACCCTCAAACTGCCTAAAAGGTTGATATGAACATACCGTATTTTTCATCCTATAGGCGCACCGGCCCATAGGACGCACCTCGTTTTTTGGGGGGCAAATGAATAAAAAAAAATATTTCCCCCCCCTCCGCCCTGGCTGCCGCCCCAAGCCTTGCACTCACCTGCCCGAAGCACGGGGCACCCTCCGGAGGGCTCCCCGTGCTTCGGGCGACAGGCTGCCGCCCCAAGCCTCGCGCGCTTGGCGGGACCTCCTGCCGGGCGTGCGAGGCTTGCAGACACTCACCCAAAGCAAGGGGAGCCCTCCGGAGGGCTCCCCGTGCTTCGGGCGACAGGCTGCCGCCCCAAGCCTCGCGCACCCGGCGGGACCTCCTGCCGGGCGCGCGAGGCTTGCAGACACTCGCCCAAAGCAAGGGGAGCCCTCCAAAGGGCTCCCCGTGCTTCGGGCGACAGGCTGCCGCCCCAAGCCTTGTGCACCCGGTGGGACCTCCTGCCGGGCGCGGGAGGCTTGCAGACACTTGCCCGAAGCAGGGGGAGCCCTCCGGAGGGCTCCCCGTGCTTTGGGCGACAGGCTGCCGCCCCAAGCCTCGCGCGCTTGGCGGGACCTCCTGCCGGGCGCGCAAGGCTTGCAGACACTCGCCCAAAGCACGGGGAGCCCTCCAGAGGGCTCCCCGTGCTTCGGGCGCCAGGCTGCCGCCCCAAGCCTTGCGCACCGGGCGGGACCTCCTGCCAGGCGCGCAAGGCTTGCGGACACTCGCGGGGGCTGCAGGCTGCTGCCCGCAAGCCTTGTGAGCCCGTGGGAACTCCCACCGGGCTTGCAAGGCTTGCGGATAGCTTCCTGAAGCCTGGAGAGCGAGAGGGGTCGGTGCGCACCGATGCCTCTCGCTCTCCAGACTTCAGCGAAAGCCTGCATTCGCCCCATAGGACGCACACACATTTCCCCTTCATTTTTGGAGGGGAAAAAGTGCGTCCTATGGGGTGCAAAATATGGTATATGCTAAAGGAGGGAATTTAGGTGCCACTACTGGAAAGGACTTCTATTCATGTTCCCACCAATCTAACCCTGGGCATGGGGTGCACCTAGAGAAGGATCTCCCATTAATTGCAGGAAGGTTCATGTGAATGTTATGGCACAGTCCTGGAAAATAATCACGATTTTTAGAGAGATGTGTCTCATTTCATGGTAATTGTGATTTAGAGACCCTTTGATTTTATAATGATTTAGGGATGTCTGGTGTGCTGTGTAAGTTAGGCAGAATCTAAGAATGAGGACTGTTCAGCGCCAGAACACAATGTGCACAGTTAGGACCATCAAACACTGCAAATTTGATTCAATATATAATTGCGCACAAAAAAAGTAACAAAGTAAACCATCTTCTATACACAATGATAAAATGCAAGGTATATTAAAAGACAGAAGTGAATACAACAGGCAAACTATTTCAGATTATTCAAATGAGGCAAACTACTCTTTCAGTTGCTCAACAGCAAGATAAAACAGCTTCTGAACACAGTGACAAATTACAGCATGTATTGAAAGACAAATGAAAACACACTCTCCCAGACAAGCAAGCTTTCAGTTGGTTGCAATATATTTGGCAACTGAAAGTTTTGTTTATCTGCAACAGGTTGTTAAGTCACTTTTTCTTGTGCCTTTCAATATCCTGTCATGCACATCTCAGTCTCCAAACTGAGGAAGACTTCCAGGGTGTCAACACATGCCTCAGGTTCAGTTTCCTTAGAATGAAGGTCACTGAAGCCTCTTTATGATATATGGTTTTATTCATATGTGTATATATATGTATATGTATAACCTAAGCATAGGGTGGAGTGGCTCAAAGCATGAACACTTCATCAGATCTTGCGTCCCCATTAGGTTTCTAGAGGAGTCCCAGCTTAGGTTCAACGCATAGCAAGCCATGCCTCTGTGTCTTCAGCTTCTAGGGCATGTTGAATTTTTCAACTTTCAAATTCCAAAAATGAGGAGTGCTAACAAATTGTAACATGACTTGGGAATTCAAAAGATGTATTGGTTAAATTAACATATTTTAGTTTGGTTTGGTAAATAACTACATTAAAATATCCGCTTTTTGAGCGTTTTTTGTGGAATTTCCATTAATTTAAACTAGTGTTACTAATTTATGTGTGAAAAAGTGTGTGAAAAAATTGCATAAAAATCATTAAAAATGATTGCCAAGTACGTGCAGTTATATTACTTGTCCATTTCTTCTTCTTCTTCTTCTTCTTCTTCTTCTTCTTCTTCTTCTTCTTCTTCTTCTTCTTCTTCTTCTTCTTCCTCTTTGGCTACCACTACTTCCATCCTAACCAGTGTGGATTGACCTACAATGGCTCCTAAACAGAGAACAGGACTGAGGACATTCACACATATGAGCAAATTAATTGGAACTGGCAGAGAGTTGTTGCTCTCTGAAGTCCCAACTCAGATCTTTCTGTACATCCAAGAAGGACACCTTCCATCAGCTCCAGTGTTTCATATCCCTGTTGTTGCTGATAGACTGTTCTGACAGGGTCTATGAACCTCCTTTGACATGTAAACTTACAACAGCGGAAGTAAATAAGTTAACTGGTGGCCCTGCCAGGCTCAGTCCATAGAGAGTTGTGCAAAACAAGGAAGCAGGTAGGTGTATACACATAAGGTGTGTAATCTTTGTTGTACATTTTGTTGCTATAAACTGTCTTGTGCATAGTAATATAGAAAGCTGGCATACAAATTAAAAGTCAAATGAAATGAAATGAAATGAGAAATGTGAGGGCTACATCAGAGGCCAAGAAACAAGTCAGTGAATCAAAGCAAGACTTGATGAAAGTTGCTTAAATTTCTTTTACATTTGGTTTAAATTAACTGGTGCCATTGCTTTCTAATGTTGTTTTATGATTACAAGGTAACGTTGCATGCTTAGTAGGATATGCTTTATGCAGAAAAACAAAACAAAAAATTCAGCACCACCTGAAATTTTCAGAAGGTAAAATTATTTTTTTTATTGTTTTCCGAGAGCAATTTAGGTGCTTTTTAATCAAACATAGATTAACCAAGCTAAATGTTGACCAGTCAAAATATAATACCAGATTTGACTTCCTCACACCCAAAAACACATTCTTAAGACCCCTCCCCTCCCTGAATAAATTTTGAAAAATAAAGTTTAGCCCCCTAAGATGACATGCCTTACCAGTGGAACAGGGCTTGCACAGCTTCTCCTGGTTCAGATGTTATGGAGTAGAGCTGTCTGTCATCAGTATTCTGATGGGAACAGCCCAAGGCTCCTTCAGATTAAGTGACTAGAAGATTTCTGCTGCAGGTTCCCCAAGTGCTGTTGTCACTTAAACATTAAAGCTGCATGCTGTGAATTTTTTATTTTTTTGCAGTAGGACACCCCCATTTGAAATCAAGAACTCCAAGGATCAGAACTCCCTGTGTGTTTTCGAAAATATTTGCTCAACTAGTTTGCCTAAGGCCTTGAATTAAACTGATGGCAATGGCAAACCCTCTTCCCACATACAGAAATGTTTCAAACTAGCCAAGAGAAACAGCTCTTTCAATATACCAAATTATGTCAGGTTTGTTGAAAAAATAGAACCCATAGCAAAGTATTTCCTGGTGTTTTTTGAAGGCACAGCGAGCATAAAATACATATTTATATAGTCTTTTAAATGCAGATTAGGTACCCAGTAGAGGGATACATGAGCACAATTATGATTATTTTGCTTTCCCTACCTCCTCCCAGATTTGCTCTGTTTTGCCAAGGGTGGGGGGCATCCTTTTATTTTTGGCCATTGCTGTATTGCTGCACCTTCCCGGCGCTATCAAGAAAGTACTTTCTCAAGCAATATTTTTTCAAAGAGGGATTTTTGGAGCCAAGAGATAAGGGGTGAGCTTTGCATCTGTCTGTACAGAAGCTATTAAATTCTTATCACAGGTCGTTTATAGGCCTGGGGATTTGGAGTACATAAACAGGCAGATGCAAATGTCCTCCAGTGTTCTTGCTCCTCAGGAGGCACTGGGGAGAGCACAATCACTTCAATTTGCAGCCCATTCTCTGTTGTTCCATTAATTTCCAGCGAAAATAGATACACCTGTTTTATCCAATATAGATTTGGGAAAGTGGCTTGTCTGTCTGTCCGTTTGTTCTCTATGTAAAAGGGAGTCCTTGGAGCACCCTAAAAGGTAAAGGTAAAGGGACCCCTGACCGTTAAGTCCAGTCTCTGGGGTTGTGCCACTCATCTCGCTTTACTGGCCAAGGGAGTCAGCGTTTGTCCGCAGACAGCTTCCGGGTCATGTGGCCAGCATAACTAAGCTGCTTCTGGTGAAACCAGAACAGCACACGGAAACACCGTTTACCTTCCCGCCGGAGCGGTACCTATTTATCTTGCACTTTGACATGCTTTCGAACTGCTAGGTTGGCAGGAGCTGGGACCAAGCAACGGGAGTTCACCCTGTTACCGGAAAAATCCGAGGGCTCCCTTGGACAAAAACAAAGACACCAACCAGGATAACTTGGAGCAAAACAGCAGCCTGTAGGCTTGGCCTTTATTGAACTGCTGCAACAGGGTGTTCCCCTCACTTGCAGGAGAGAGGAAAGACCCAGAAAGATGGTGTGCCAGACCTTATAAAAACTTTTGAAATTCCCATCCTCTAGGTCAAGCCCACCCCCAGAAACATCATGCATACATTTACAGAAAGGAGGGGTTGAGGGAGGAGTTGTGGTGGTAACCTGAGTGTCCTGTCACCTGGCTGGTTCTTCCTTTCCCCCTGCCCATGAGTCACTTCCAGGAGACAAAGGGGAGTTTGCAGTTTCCTGCCCCTAGAGGGAAGATCTGATCATTGTCCTTTGTTTCAGTCCATGCTGAATCCACTGCCATATGCAAGTTCTTTGTGATCTTGATTGTCTTCTGTCTGGGATCATCAGGGTTGACATAGCAACTGGGCAGGGCTCCTGTGGATGTGCTGGGATGGTGAAGGGATTATGGCTGACCAGAACCAAGCCACCCCCCTTTGATAGTCCTTGTCATATGGAGTAAAATAAAAATGGAACAGTGCAAATCCGATGCATGGTTGATTTTTCTATGAATTTATAACAGAAATGTGGCGTATGTAGTGTGTGAGTGTGAATGTGTGTGAAGTTTGTACAAACAGAATGATTGGGGTGGGGGGGTTCCTGCTACAACCCCATCACGGGGATTTGAACCGCTGACCTTCTGATCGGCAAGTCCTAGGCTCAGTGGTTTAGACCACAGTGCCACCCACGTCCTACAATTGTCTAACCTTGACTCCCACAGGTTCAAGTCAGGGGTCACAAGCAAGAGACTTCAGCCAGGAGATTGAAGCAAAACAGCGGCTAGTCGGCCTAATCTTTATTGTTGCCACAAGACTTCCCACAACCACAAAGACGAAGCAGCCAGAATCCCTGATCAATTGTTACATCAGCTTTTTAAAAAAGTTCCCCATAATACATTTCCAGAAGCATCATCAAGACATCATAGATATGTCACAGAAATGGTGTGGTCTCCAAGCATGCCCCTGTCAATCAAATATAGTCTTTCACGTGTACATCACAGTACAAAGGAAAGTATTTACAGTTCCCTGGTTCCTGAGTCAAGTCAAACAAACCCCTTTGTCTTGTTCCACTATGGGGTGGGTAGGCTTTGTAATTGAGATGTTTATCTGTCTGACGCTAGGTCATGACTCCTTTCGAAGGCCCTGCTGACATGACTGTACATCTCAGGGATTATGGTGGGCTCACTAACCTCTCCCCTTGTACCTCACTTCCCTGGGTCCTAAGTGCCATTGGAACTGAGAAGATTGATATGAGTGATATCTTATGAATTTCTAAAGTTTTCCCATTGAGCCAGTACATGGATACATTTATCAGTGAATTGCTACATTTGGTATTGGTACTTGCCCTGTTTTCCTTTGTTGGAGACCTGGGGCTCAGCTGGGCTCCTCCTGCAAACTGAGCTGAGCTTCCCTTGCAGATGCAATGCCTTTGCAGATATGTTCCTGTTAATTTTCTTGACATTAGGGGCTGCTGTCGGGATCTTGAGTTTCTGATTAGACAGGCACTGTCGGCCACAACTGGACCTAATGGTCAGGGGTCCCTTTACCTTTACCTTTACTTGTGAACGGAGTCTTGAACCTAAATGCAGTGCTCCCCCCCCAAAAAAAAATGTTTAGGGGTACTCTCATTTTGACTCAAGAAAACCACCACTTTATAGTTCAAATAAATACTTTAAATGGACAAAAGTACAAAGATTCATAAAATGTTTAGGGGTATGCGTACCCCTGACCCCCCCCCCCGAAAAAAGCACTGCCTTAATGAATGAGGTTTTGGTAATGTGTGAGGCAAGGCTCGTGGTGGTGGGGTGTCTCTCAGCACCTCCCATCCTGTAACATCTATTGGTTTGGCTGCCTGTTGGATATCATCACCAAGTTTAGAGCGAGGGTTCCCAAGGTGGGGCGCTTACAGAAATTTAAGACTGATAAAATGAGAAACTGAGGAAACCAAAGTTGGCATTGCAAATCAGCCAGAGGTTTCCTAGCAGAACCTAACCTACTTTCTGCCCACCCCTGCTCCACACAGACAAACCTTGATGAACCAAATATACGGGCTGAATTAGTGTTAAACGGCAACCAGCAAACAAGGTGGTAGAGAAAGATGGATTTGGAGGAGTATGAAGCAACCTAAAATGCAAATGCTTGAGGAAAGTCATGCATGAGCTCAGGCTGGGTGTGTGTGTGTGTGTTGCAACATATAATTGACCCAATCATAGTGTATTAATGATGAATTTATACTGGATTGCACACACATTTTTGTTTTATAAGTTGTTCTGTGGTGCTTCCCCAATGTTATTGCATTACAGTCATGCCTTGGAAGTTGAACGGAAACTGTTCCAGAAGTCCGCTCGACTTCCAAAATGTTTGGAAACCAAAGTGCGGCTTCTGATTGGCTGCAGGAAGCTCCTGCAACCAATCGGAAGCCGCGGAAGCCCCGTTGGATGTTCAGCTTCCAAAAATAGTTCACAAACCGGAACACTCACTTCCGGGTTTGTGGCGTTCAGGAGCCAAAACGTTTGAGAGCTAAGCTGTTGGAAAACCAAGGTATGACTGTATTGCTGATTGGAGATGCCCTCTTGGAATAGAGCCTGGGAGACCAGGGTTCAAATCTCTTCGGCCATGAAGCTCACTGGGCGATCTTGGGCCAGTCTCTGCTTCGCAGCCTTATGTACCTTACAGGCTTGTTGTGGGGATTAAATGAGGAGGGGAAGAACTATGTACACCACCTTGAGTTACTAGGAGAAAACGGTGGGATATAAATGCAATAATAAAATAAATAGAACACAAAAAGCAGGGCAAAATAAAACAAAAACAGAACATCTGTGGTGTAAATAGTTAGAGTATTTCAACAAGAAGTTATGGGGCACACACCGGTTAGAATCAAAGCTGTGTGCCCAATCTGAATTTTTGCAGGAGCAAACAGTACTGAGAGAGGGGTAATGTACAACTGCCCTGATACCATCATGTGCAAAAATAGCCATCAATTCCTAATTAACAGGGCACCTGGAGGGGCTCTCTGTCACACTGAGGGATAGTTTGGGACCTGGGCAAATGAATGAACTTGAGACAGGGAAGTCCCTTGGTAGAAAGCACGAGAATAGAGAAGCCGGTTGCTTTATTTGCCCCAGGATTAAGCTTGCCAAGCCTGAAACTCTGAGTAACAAAGGGATTATTTTCCTTCTGAAAGAATTTCAAAACAACCCAGGAAGAGAAGGAAGTTGCGCACAACGTATGGGATTAAAGATAAATGCTGCTGGGGACCCAAACCTGTGGGAGAGCAGCTGGGGGGAATTAAAGGCTGCGCTGAATGATTTTGCTGCATAATGCATAAGAGGTCAAGGAAGAGGAAAAATGATAAAAAAATCACCTGTATATGTGTGTGTATAAATGTCTGTGGAATCTTTAAACAGAAAGAAAGTGTTTTATGTGCTAAATCCCGCATGGGAGATTTTGGGCTGCTAATACCGTCCTTTATATTGCTTCTTTGTGGCAATGGAAGAAAGTGACGTCCTGAATAGTATAAAAGGCAGAAAGGTTGGGACCCTTTTAAATACACTTTGTCAGGGCGTTTCAGCAAGTCTTTTGGAAGCATTACCTTTTCATCCCCCTCACCTTTTTTTATGGTGAGATAAAAAATTCTGTTGACGGGAAGGGCACACATCCAAGTTAAGCCCCAGACCGGTCTTTTTTGAAGATGCTTGATCAAAGCACCAGTGTGTCCCTTTTGAAAAAAAATGCATCGTTTTTATTTTATTTTTAAAGTCAAATTCATTGAGCCAGAATAACCTCTCTTGCAAGTGTGCCTAGAGATGCTAATTTTGAAAGTCAGTCTCATTCTGAATTGATACTGCCCTCACATTGTTCTCTTCCTACTTGTCTGATATTTCTTTTGGTGTTTTCCAAAGGGGAAGCTCTTCCTCTGCTTTCCCTCTCCCTATTGGCGTCATGCAGAGGACATCTTATTCCTGTGCTCTCCTGTGCTCCTCTCTACAGAAGCTGATTAGCATGCCTGAACCCTGGAGAAAGATGGATGGAGCTCTTTGTATCTGGCCTCAGATGGATGGTGCTCCCTCTACATCTGGCCACAGTCTTATGAATGAAGGCAGGGTGGCAAAAACGTAGCAGGCATTCAAGTGAGGTTCTTTCAGCTGCTATGCAGGTATCAAGTTGCACCAAGGCCTTCTAGGAAACTTCGGTAATTAAGCTGTATATGAATTGCTTAAAGGAAGAATTAACAATGGATGATTTCCCATCCCTGAAAACATAGTGCTGGCTGTTATCCAGTTGCACATCAAGGTTCCTTGATAGCTCAAAAAACAGGAATTAAGACAAACTAGGTAGCCCTTCAATTAGCAAAGTCAGAAATTAATTTTAGGTGTGCTAGGCAAAAGTTCAATAGTAGCCACATTGGATAGCTTTCCTTAGACTGGAGAGGATTTCCCATAATGGAATCAAGTCCTGCCTTCAGGTGGTGCAAAATCCTCTTCTTCCAAAAAAAATATCCAAAGTAGCTGTGTTGACCCTTTGGGAAACGGTTGGCTAGCAGCCACCCATTATGCTTTCACAGAAAGGATTAAATATTGCTCGCACCTAGACTTGACGTGCTGCTGAGAATGCCAAAAGGGAATGTGTTGAAGTTGTGCCCCATTAAATTCCTCAAATATTACATTCCCTTGAAACTTATTTGGCCCATCCATCACTCTTCCTGTCTTTCACACAAAGAAGAGATGCTTTGAAAGGCTGGATGACATGTATCCCATCTCTCCTAAAATTTCACTTGAAGCCTCTTGATAGCGCTGCCACTTCAGGGTAACATGAAATTCCAGTGGGGTGGAGATGGAACGTAAGCCAAGGGCCCCTTTTCCTTTCACATGCACTTCCCTCTCTGAGACACACTCTTGTCTCCAATATCCCCAATGTAGCTCCTCCTCTAGCCCACTATGTCCAGCACCATTATTGTTGCCATCGGCTTGCTGCTTCAGGAAAGGAGGGGAACACATCCCACTTGGCTGCTGAACCATGTGCTGGAACATCATAGGAAGCTCTGTATATTGAGACGGAGCTGGGATAGCTCAATTGTAGAGCACGAGACTCTTAATCTCATGGGACGTGGTTTTGAGACCCATGTTGGGGGAAAAGACTCGAGACACTGCACCCTCGTGGCACCTTCCAACTCTACAGTCCTATGATTCTCCTCCACCCAG
Organism: Podarcis bocagei; assembly: GCF_964188305.1. Classification (NCBI taxonomy): domain Eukaryota; kingdom Metazoa; phylum Chordata; class Lepidosauria; order Squamata; family Lacertidae; genus Podarcis; species Podarcis bocagei. The sequence goes on along the minus strand of NC_138132.1, from coordinate 24,664,769 downwards.
CTCAGTATTTACACTTACTGCTAGTAATTTGCCAGGATTTTAGACAGGAATTGCTCACAGCCCAGTATAGCCATGGAATGAAAGGCTGCCACATCAGGTTGCTGTTACAGCATTCTTCAAACCACTGAACAACTGCAGTGAAATGGCTGGAACTTTTGACTTCAGTTAGGGTGACTCCATTTCAATTTCCTGCTCAGTCACAAATCTTGCCCCTGAGCCAGTTACTCACCTTCAGCTCAACCTGCTTCACTGGGTTGTGGTAAGGGTAAGAGGACAAGACCAGGCACCCCCAAACTTGGCCCTCCAGATGTTTTGGGACTACAACTCCCATCATCCCTAGCTAACGGGACCAGTGGTCAGGGATGATGGGAACTGTAGTCCCAAAACATCTGGAGGGCCGAGTTTGGGGACGCCTGGACAAGACCATGGACAGATCCCTGGAGGAAAGGCAGGGCAAACATTTTAATCAGCCATGTATTTAATCACTGGTTTGGTAGCCACAGGTGACTGGAATTCCATGCAGGCAAACAGAATTCTAGGCAAATGAGTGAACTGGAAGAGGAAGGAAAGGGCGCAGTGGCTCTCTGCTGCATGCAGTGTAGAAACAAAAGGGGCTGCTGCACATAGCATAAAAATGCAGCTCTCCATCCTTACTCTGCCACTCCAGCAGGCTGGTAACTCTGCAAACTTATTTACGAGGCTTATTCTAACATTAAAAAAAACATAACCCCTAGTGGTGCACCATGCAGTATAGATCTGGCATATAAACTACAATGCAATAAGCAGTAGGAAACGGTTTATTTTTGTATTGGTCCAGAGACAGACAAGAAATTCATGTATATCCCTTTCCAAATGCTCTATTGCTAGTCTAAATACACAAGGTTATAAAAGGATAGTTCAGTTCCATTACAGACAGTTTTCAAAGTGTAGATATTATGTACCATAGTCCAGGAGAAATGTATTAATCTTGTTAATGTCTTGCACCATCCACTTGAAGATTTTGCATCAGAACTGCAACACTAGCTAGTTCCTTGATAGAAGTGAACTGAACAAATGAAACCAGAAATATATATATATTTGTGCCTCCCGAAAAAAAATCTATTCCTACCAGCACAAGTGCAGAGGATCATAGCAGTTCCACACTTTAATAATCTGTATCCAAGAGTTTAAGGCACTCTTGAGCTTTAGATGTAGCATGTGTTCACCTACTTTGATCCAGAAATGCATGCCGTCAAAGCACTGAAACCTGGAGTTGAGCATATGGGTTGTTTAGAAGCTGAAGAGCTCCCAGGTGGAATAAAAACCTAAACAAAACTTCATTGGTTGCATTTGCAAGGAAGCACTCCTAATCCACTCACTGGAGCAATGGCAACATACCCAGAGAAGACCAAAAGCCTCACCACTGAATAGGTGTATCCAACTAAGTTCTACTCAGAGTAGACACATAAAACTCTCCTTCAAGCTATGTTTGCAAAAAAGAATAGATGGAAAAGCATGTTGCTGAGGCTAGCTCATTACATTGCCTAAAGGTGTTCATCAGTCTCAAGAGAGGAAAAAGTCCCAGGATACCTGAGCTCATCAGTTCAGTGTCACAGCACAAAATAAGCCTTAGATGACTATCACCTTCCCCTATGAATAGGTGTGAGTAGGCAAGCAGTTTTACGGCATAACAGCATCCAAGCTAGGGATGGGGAAACTGTGGCTCTCCAGATATGATTACAAGTCCCACCACCCCTGCCCACTGGCCATGCTTGCTGGGGCTGATGGAAGCTGGTCTAAGGCCCACCGGTTCCACATCCCAAATCAAGGTGAAGTTGTGCCATGTACTAGATCATTGTTTAGGCAGCATGCTCTTAAGTTCCTGATCACTTCTTATGTCTAACTATCTGCTGTCAGTGGCCAGATTACATCTGTTCCCAAGGACAGCCAGCTTTTTTGTCTTTGTAACTGTGAATAAAGCACACAAATGTATGTCTTCACTTGGAAACAATTCAAGACCCACATGGTACAGATCAGGTTACTGGGTTCAGATAAAAGTGAATTTTGCAAGAAAAGGACACTTGAGCACCGTATACAACAGTGAGGCAGTACTGTCACACATGTAAAGAACATAAGAGTCATTCTGGATCAGACTAAGGCCTATCTAGCCCTAATCCTATTCTCACAATGGCCAGCCAGATGTTTATGGGAAGCCTGCAAGCAGGACTAAATGCCAACAACACTTTCCTCACTGGTGAGTCGCATACAAAGGCATACTGTCTCCAACATTGGACGTAGAAGATATGGGTAGTAGTCACTGACAGCCCTGTCCTCCATGAATTTGTCTCTTTTATAGCCATCCTAGTTTGTGGGCATCACAACATCTTGGGCGGTGGCAGCGGCAGGGTGTGTGAATACCATAGTTTAACCATGTAATGTGTGAAGAAATACATTCTGTTGTCTGTCCTGAATCTCCTAGCATTCATAATACTAGAACCTGGGAGTCTTCCAATGAAAGCTGAGAGATGGAGGAAAACTTCTCTATCCACTTACTTCACACTATGTAAAACTGTATACACTTCTTACCATGTCTCCCCACCCAATTCACCCTTTTCCTAAACTAAAAAGCCCCAGATATCATAACATTTCCTCATAGAGGAGCTGTTCATTTGTTCTGGCCACCCCACATTTCTTGTCACTGTGTCGTCAATCTAAACTTGAATGGGTCCCACATAAAGGATTAGTCACTTTACTGCAGTTACCATTTATCCATGTACAATTCAATGCATCAACTGACAAATAATAACATCAAACACCCTCGAGACCAACTTCATTTCAATGTGTCTATTAAAAGCTTTAGGGACCACGCTTGACAGGCCCCCTGCACAATTGCATAGTTGTCAATTAGATTTTGTTGCTCTCCCTATTGCTGTACGAGAAGTGCAAGTAAGGATAGTGAATTTGTTTAAAATCATTTTAAAACAGGTCATAATAAACTGGTCATATATCCCCTTAAGGGTGTAGGTCAGAGATACTTGCTTTGTTTCAACCGTAAGCCAAGTTGTGCAGGGATCTTGTCAGCAGCCACATAATAGTACTATGGAGTCTTGATAACAGGAATATGTTGGAAAAATACTGTTTTCTGAAGATCTTGCCTAAAACTTATGAACATGTAAAGGGACAAATCAGCATAACTTAAAACCATTACAACGTGTGGTCAAGCAAAAATAGTCTTTATTCAAATTTAATGGAAACAGGGGCCACTGTACTTTGCAAGATGGGGAAAAATAAAAAAATATAAAACAAGGATATTGTCACAATACCAGAATGTGGAACTCTACTCCCCCCCTTCCTATGGTTTACTGTAGGTATCTATTTTTCTTGACTGTGCTATTAACAAACTCTGCAAGTCCAAAATATGAAACAAAAGTAATATGAAATTTAAGACTCTGCACTTTTCACTAAATGGCGTACATCAAAGGGCATCAATTTAAGGGCTAATTGTTGAAGTTACCATACCTACCTAGGAGTCATCATTCCAATCTTAGAAGCCCATCGAAACACAGTGCTCATTCTCTATGGCTATTCTGGAAATCCAGGAAGATGATCTGATGAGACTCTCAGTATCATTTTCCAGAATGTGCGACAGAGAGGGAGCACTGGACTGAACACTTAAGACACACCATTGTGGGGCGGGGTTTTAAAAATGTACAGCAGTGACATGTGTTCTACTCCAATCACTTGTGCTACAACTACCAAACATGTACAAAAGACTTCTCATAGAGCTCTAAGTGTGGTTGCAGCAAGTTTAGGATCTGGACCGAGACCTTGATCTAGATCGGGAATGCGATCTAGAGGCAGACCGCGATCTAGACTTGGATTGGGATCTTGGCTTTGAAACAGATTTGGATCTGGAGCGAGATTTTGATCTGACATTTTGTTTAGAATTGGAATTTGACCTGGACCGGGATTTACAGCGGGTGTCCATTTCCTCACCCTCACTTTTTGCTTCCTTTGTGTCTGGTTCTGCTTTTATATGCTCTTTTTCCTTGGACTGAGATCTGGACCTGGATCTAGACCTGGATCTAGACCGTTCTTGGTCTTCTCTCTTTTTCTTCTTGCTGCTAGACTTGCTGTCACGTTTACTCCGCCTCTTGCTTTTCTCACTTCTGCTGCGACTCCTGCTCCTGCTCCTACTTGCCTCTCTGCTCCTCTTCCTACCTTTCCTCTTGTCCTTACTTTTGCTACGGCTCCTGCTCCTACTCCCCTCTTTGCTCCTACTTCTCGCCTTGCTAACACTCTTCTCTCTCTCTTTACTTCTACTGCCCCTCACACTGCCCCTCTCCTCCTCTTCTGCTTTCTCTTTACTGCCACTCCTACTCCTGCTTTTACTCTTACTCTTACTCTTTTCCTTGCTGGGACTTCTACTTTTTGCTCGGTCATCATCATCAACATCGTCATTATTCTGCACCACATCCTCTGGCTTGTCTTTACTTTTACTTCGGGATTTCTCTGCACTTCTGCTGCGGCTCCTGCTTTTATCATCTTTACTCGGACTCCTGCTTTTTGCTTTTTGGCTTCGACTTTTGCTTCGGCTGCGACTCTTGCTTCTGGAATGGGATCTTGACCTAAGAAGCAAAACCAAAAGTAGCAAAGGAATTCTTATATAAATTTTCATGCAGTTATCGGCAGGAATGAAATTCAGCCTCTGTGATTTTGTTACTCAAACAGAAGCTTGCAAGTCTTACCCTGTTGAAATAATTGAACTTGTATCAGTTTCCGCTCATATGTTCACTATGTTCCCTCCTTGCACATTTCCCTGCGAGACATTCAGTTTGTTCACATTTTAAGAACTTCCTATACTGTACTGTAACCAGAATCTGACTTGTGTGTTGTAGCACTCAAATGAGTATTATTGCTACAGAAGCAAATCACACAAGCTGTCAATAAATAAAACCCACCGGAAGGGGACAGAAATAGAACAGTAAGAGATCAGTATCTAGATTTTAAAGCTAATGAGGGTAATAATGGGATGTGGAATTCAAGAAAAAAATCAAAGCAAAAATCACTGCAAATTAGGGATCTATAATGATTAGATTTAACAGCTACGTACGCAAGGTTTGTTCATGTTGACATCAGTTAAAAACACTTAATCAGTATCCTCTGAAGTATGTTGAAAATTAAGTAACTGTGAGTTTGCTCTACCTGGATCGTGATCTGCTCTTTGAATGACTGCTTTTACTACTGCCACTACGACTCCTGCTTTTACGTGAGTGTCTGCTTCGAGAGCGGGACCTGAAAGAAAGAAAAAATAATTGTTGTAGCTATAAGTCTTTACATATTTTTAGGAGACTCCTGGAACATGGAATAGCAAATGGGTGGGAGGGGGGGTTACTGGGTTCTTTTTGTTTTTGTTTTGATTAAGTATAAATACCTCAGGTTTGTATTCCCTTCACCCATGCACAATAATTCCCTGTGTCTGATCCTGGCTTGTGGCTAAGCATATGTAGCTGTTTTGTCTAATCTGGCAAACTACAGGACCATGGAAAGCTGCCTTGTATCAGGGAAGAGATCAATAGATGCAGCAGATCTCCAGCTTCAGGTAGGGGTCGAAAAAGCTCCTGAAACCCTTATCCAGAGATGTCAAGGATTCTGCTACTCTGCTACTGAGCTATGGCTCTACCCAGGTCTCACTCTGGCTTCCAACTGTCGTAAGGCACGAACACAGTTTGCTGGCTTGAATGAAATTGCTAACTTTGGCTGTGCCTCAAACCAAGATCAGAGGTGGAGATTAGCAATGAGCAAACCTAAACTCTCATCTGTTTGATCATGGTTGGAATTAAGTTTAAAGCACCCCTCTATTTCCATCACCCAACAAGAGAACTTCACAGTTCTGCAACTCGCCACTGTTCCTGCAAGGTTAACAAAGCAAGGGCCCAATACATAACTTTCCAGCAGCTCTAACAAACGTTTGCCCTGCCAAGGAGTGTTGTGAACAAACTTACCTCGAATGAGTCCGACTTCTGGAGTAGGAGCGTCGGCGCCTGGACCCAGGCCTGTCTTCCACTAGCCTTATCTTCCTACCATTTACTTCTGTCCCATCCAGCTTTTCAAGGGCTCTTTTCATGTCAGAATAGGATTTGAACTCAATCACACCTTCATTCTTTCTACCTTTGTGCGCATCAGCATATGTCACTTCACCTGCCTGACGCATATAATCCTGGAAGACAGAACATTGCCTGTGAATACACCTATGCTTTCAAGCTGATTCTGTCTGTTATCATCCCCCCTAGGTCAGAGCTTTCCAAGCTGTGTGTCGTGACATGTTAATGTGTCGGCTGAAGTGTGTAGGTGTGTTGTGCAAAGGCCCTCTGCGCTCCTCCCAGGGCTGGAAAGGGTTTAGATTAACCTCCGGTTTGCAAGTAAAACAGAATTACTATGTCGTGAAAAGATGCGTGTCTAAAAATTGTGTCACCAACATGAAAAGTCTGGAAAGCTCTGCCCTGATGCTGCAACTGAAAAGCACACTAGACTGCATTTATTTTTTAAACTGTGCATGTGAGAATGTTCAGGTTATTGATGCCCTCTTGATTCCGTCTCAGATGGACAGATGAAAAAGCCAAGAAAATGGCTGCACACTACACCAAGCCTCACCTCTGGTCTAAAATACAAGGAGCACAGTGGTCTATTACCAGAGGCAATTCTAACCTCAGACATTCTGTTTTAAGATGTTACTGTTGGGCTGGCAAAGGAGGAACAATACTGTCCAATTACCGGTGAAAATGGTTAGAAAGGATAAAGCAGATAGTGTAATTTAACAGGGACTATCCTGCTTGGATACTATTGCATCTGCTTACGCATTTGCTTAGCTCAAGCAATTCAACCAAGACTTATAGATGGCATGCATAGCAGACTTTTCAGCCTTCCTTTTCTCTGCACACATCCTTCTGCATCCCAGTTTGCATTATGGGGTCTATCACCCTTAATCTCCTCAAAGTGGCCGCAGTACTATTTTAGCCCACTGCCTTCCAAGGGAAGCAGGCCAATGTGAAACATGACATTAAACCACAAGAGCCAGGAAACCAGAGGAAAGACCCCCCCCATTCCCTGGAAGCTGGCTGTTTGGGAAGGTTTTCAAAATGCATAGCAACATGCGAGTTTAGGTACAAAACCTTGTATGACTTCAGAAGCATCTTATCTGCATTTATGCACATGAGGGTCTGGTTTTTTTTTTAACAATCAAGCAGTCTATATAACTGTCATGAAACAACTAAATGAAATAAAACATCTGAAATAGTAAAATATTCAGTGTGCACAATAACTGCACAGGTTGAAACCCTCATGCTCAAGGAGCTTATTACTTTTACTGTTCTCTGTTGTGCTTTGTACACTGCAGTAAGAGTTAACACAATGTCAGTTATTCTGGACAGGTGGTGGTATTCAGCTAAGCATAGATCCATTGAAATTAATTACCTTAGTAATGTTCACAAATTTCAGTGGGTTTAATCTGAGTAAAGCATAACTGAATACCACCCAGGGTTTCCATGAAAAATGAAAAATATGTTTGCGTGGACCACAGGCCAAAAGCAAGGCTTAAAAAGAGAAGCACAATTTATGTTTTCAAACCTTTATCAGCACTAGCAGAGGCACAGAGATGGCATACCTTCAAATCCTGCCAACTGCAACGACTTGACAGATTTTCAACGATCAATCTGTATTCAGTACGGGTCGGAGGACCGTACTTATCTCTTCCACTTCTTCTATAACCATATCCACCTTTAGAGGTGATAAGCAGATGGAATACTTCAGGTAAGGTAGTGGAGCCAGGTGGTTAATCTATACCCCCAAAGAAAATAAAAACTAGTCTACCCAACAGCCGGTAAATACATTTAGTTCCCCCCTCCCATTAGCCTAAACTACATTCTCAGTGTTACAAATTTTATGTTATGAGAGTCAGACATTTAAAAAGGTCTATATACATTATGTCTAGAACATTAGCACATAATTAAAAGACTGTATATTTTATATTTACTATTAAAATTAAACATGCAACTAAGTTTAAGTTAATAAAAAATAATGTTTTTGAAAACAAAAAAAACCAAATCACTATAGTCAGTTACTAATGTTACTTACATTGATTTAAAGCTTTCTGAATATATAACATGAATAAAGGTTTCAGGCACCTATTTCAGTTTAATCACATCTGTCTCTAACCCTTGGGGTCCTCACCACCCACGTCTAATGGGAAAAGGTTGCGGTCGTCACATGGCTTCCTTTTTGGGTCAGCCAAGGGCCACAAAGGTCAAAGAGCCACTCATGGAAAGGCAACCCAGGGTCAGCAAATGGAACAGGCAGTCATCTTAGCCTCAAAGGACTCTTAATTGAAACATTGAGGTCTTTGTTAAGTCTATGTTAAACAATCACATTACAAATAAACCATTCATATATTTACAAAATAAAATAATGAAAATTAAAGTTCATTTAGTTAATTACAGTTTAAAAAGTTGAATATATTAATATCTAAATAATATTACTTTAATAAAATCTACAGTAATCAAACTTTACATTTTTAATTAAAAAATACTGTTTTTAAATGCTGTGTTTTAAATAGAATAAAAGGCACCAATACAACGGTATGTTAGTGCTTACTGCGTCCAGAACCGTAACTGCTGTCGCGGCGAGGGCCCCGGGCATGCTCAACAATTACACGTTCCCCACAAAGATCTTTGCCATTTAGCTCATAAACAGCGTCATCAGCATCACGCACATCATCAAACTCAACAAAGCCATACCTAAGGGGAGACAAAAACAGCTCCAGCATCAACCACGTCAACAGTTACCTTCACAATTCTGGCCAACAGTGGCATGGGCTTTGAAGATCTATGCAGAATGGGAGCTGTTGACAAGCATCTCTCTCCAAGTGTAGCCTTAGAAGTTCAATGGTGACAACAAAAGTATGGCATAAGAATAGCTGTCAATTCTTACCATAGGGCAGAAGAGGCCGATATACCTCAAAAAAAGCTTTGTGGCAAATAGTAGAAAACGATGACTGCTTGCCATAACAGCACTCAAAAGTGTGTTATTCCTATCTCTTCACGACTTTATTATTCATCACCAGTTATTTGAAGTATATTGTAAATAATGTGTAACATTTATAGGCATACATGTATATGGGTGCTCCCCCATTTTAAAATTTGAGCAGGTATCAGTTTTAGATAAAGCGACTATTGATCACTGCCAATTTTACCACTTGACTATACCTTTTAACATCAAGAAATTCAAGGCCTCCTCTACTGGCTATCAAAACACCAAGATTAGTGTTAGCAGTTCTATGTGATTTGCTTCACCACACACTTCATGATTTTCTTTTGTCAGTTTATTATATTTTATCCAAAGGCAACATTCCCAAAAGCAATAGAATTTTCAGGAAAATAACCACATTAACTGTAGTAATCTTTTCTAACCAGGAAAAAGGGTATTGTTTGTACTGTTCCAGATTTTTTTTATTTTTGTGCTGGTAATCTTTTCACTATTGTAATCTCTTATTGTTGAAAATCTGGAAGAAACCATATTCCTAAGTGTTTTATTCAAGTAACATTCCATTGTAGACCTCTGAATTTTACATATTCCTCTTGCAAATCAGGAGGGATATTGATACTGAATTATTCAGATGCAGAAGTGTTTCTATCCAGATTGCTGCTTGCATATAGTGAGGTTTAAAATTATTTCATGCCAATGAAAACAAAACACTTACTACTACAATGACCTCATTCAGCAAGATTTTTAGGAAGTGAAAATTGTAAGATTTCCCCTCAAAGTCTAAGCATCAACAATTTCAGTGAACAAGCAACTTCTAATAATGCTTGCTAGACATAATTAAGAAGAAAGAAATGAAATGCTCAATGGCCTCCAAAGATGAACAAGAAAAAACCAGAAGCAGCAAGTTTACAAGTTATTGTCCAAAGGTGTAAACAACAGCAGGTTTAGCATCCATCTCTAGTGTGAGAGTGTGGGTACAGAAGATGAACACATGCTTTGGTTTTGCAGGAAAGTTCAGCTCATTGCCAATGCCAAGAAAATATATGGCAAACACTTTTCACAATGTGCACACTATCTCATTATACAAGAAAATGATTTTCAGTCCATACAACGAGCCTTTTAGGCCTTTGCACAGACTGAATGCACTACATTTTCCAGGATGATATCACAGTTCTTCCTCTGAGGAAGCCTGTTGGGTCAAGGGCAAAAAGAGTTGCATCCCCATTCCAAGTGTGAACACCAGTGGCCTCTCCTGGAAGCTTTAGAAGTGGTGAAGTCCAGGAACTTTATTCTTATCTATAAACCACCTAATGCTTTGTGCTGCACATAAATTATTTAAAAACACAGACCCTTGCCTGCAGGCTTGCAATCTATACAGATAACAACAAAGGGGAAAGGGAGGGAAGAGGAAAAAACACAAATCCAGGAGGCAATTTTCTTAAACATAGTTAAGGGCTATAATGATCAGATGGCATTACCACTGCAAGAGGCAGTTCTAACTACGGAGGAGCCAAATGACAGTTGGTTTTTATCACTTAGTGACTTGCATGTCACATCTGTATGTATATCGCTGTTCTGCTGAAGAGCTCAAAGTGCCTTCACTCAGTTTATCCTCAAAACAACCTTGTGAGGTTAGTGACGCAGAGAAGAGTGCCCAACTGTTAATGCTCACAGTTCTCTGTTGTGGAATAAGAGAGACAGAAGGGTTATTACTCTGAATTCTAATCAATATGGGCAACCTTTCACTATTTTAGCAATTAAAAATACTAGTATACCCAACTGACAACATGAACAAAAAAATGCATGTTACCCAAGCCCCTGATTGGGGAGGATAATGTTAAGTGTCTGTCACTAACTAGACAGAATTAAGTCCTTGTCAAAAAAAGTTCCTCTCAGTCTGTTAGTTGTATGACCCATATTTCCTCTTCCTCTAATTTCTGATCTCTTACTTGCCATTATCTTCCCTTTGTGTGATCTAGGCCAGTCTCACTGTTCTCAGAGGAGCCTATGTTCACACAAATGTAAAGACAGTAGTACTAATCAAAATAAATGGGACTAGGATCAGGGATTCACAATATCACTCACCACACTTATCATGGTAAGTGCTTGGAAAACTTCTGATGAACATGTCCTGTAGTTGCAGAAATGTGGTCCCCACTCCCTCTGCAGCTCCAATGTTTGGAGGAAACCTAGGATTTGTTTTTGCTCTGTGCTTTTCAGGAATGGATTATAGGGCAAGTGCAAAGAAAAAACAAGAACATGTGATTGTCCTTGACCTTGGACTGACTTTCAAAGGTATGGGTGAGATCAGGAACTAGACCCTATTCATTGAGAGAGGAGAATGGTCCTGTTGACTAACAAATTTTGCTTGATGAATCCGTAGACTTCTGGACGAGATAGATACAGTATTTTAGACTGGCCCACTTTGAACATCATATTAAACCATAGGTTAGCATGACAAAAACAAGCTATAATGATCCTCAGACTCATGTGCCCTTTGCTCCTCTTCTGGTATGACTGTGATAAGTTATGAAGCTTTCACTTCCACCATAGATTAACAGCAACTTGTCAGGTTTTCCGAACCAACAAGATTAAGCATAGTTTGGTTTATCTATGGTTTGTTTGAAACAGATGAACTTCAAACCATGGGTTTTGAAGCTGGCTTGTTTAAACAAACCTGAATTAAAATTAACCAGAGTTTAGTATTCAGATGATATGCTGAACTGTGGCTAACTGAAATCAGAAGTGAAAAGTTGTGCTCTGTTCCTAAAAGCTGTTTCAGGGTAGAGGGGGAGTATGCATATCTCATTTTCTAACACTGTGCAAGCCTAAGCCTCACTGCAGCTTGTACTTGTCACACTTAGTGTGACATCAGATTGCAGCCTCTGTAGTATAGTATTCCAGCTTCACATTACAGCTTAATTTACCCCAAACTTAAAACAATGAATTTAAAATCTCCTGCAAACTAAGCACCTATGATCAGCATTAATTCTGAGCATAAACTGAAAAATGAAGAACTGAAAAACAAGATATCTTACAACTTGCAGTAAATTTGTAATTGTTTGCTAAGCATTAATGAAAAAGATGACAGCCCCAACAAATAAAACTAACGCAGTTATTCTGAGGAAAAGCACAATACAGTATTGTTCTACACTTGAAAATTGTTCTTTTATGCTACATAAAAGAATTTAAAAATGTATAGAACTGTGATTTTAGATCCAGGCCAAATTAACTGTGGTCTGTTGAAAGATTTTTAGATAGCTATATGAAATAGCATATATAAAGAGAGAAAGGCAGATAACTCCAGAATTCTAAAGTAAAGGTGGGATCAGTTTAAAATTACTGCATTTAGTACTGATAACATGGTGCTCAAAACCTGGAGCTCATCTTTTACTTCCAGCACTGAGACAGGATTCTTTGTGCCAATATATGAATGAATTTAGCCCAGCAGAATGCCAAAGACAGAGAACAGAAGAAAGATAATGTGAGCTTGTGAAACAGATAGCTATATTATAGCAATATAGGGGGCTTAGGAAGTTTACATGTTACCAGATCAACAAAATTATCCTTAAGACACCAATCAGCCCTCCATATGAGAGGATGGTGGGGGGGGGGGAGGAAGAGGGCATGAGGGCAAGGCAGAAGGCTTCTGAAGTCCAGATCTTCTGCCAAGAGCATGCCTATGAAAACACCTTTATGTGTGGTGCAAAGGCTCTGGCAGCTAAGCCACTTGTTTACAGATGCACTGCCCATCACTGGGAAAGAGTTTTGTGAGGGGCATGAATTGTATGGGTTAGCAGCATATCTACAGATGTCAACCATCCACATTCTATCCCCAAGCATGCCAGAAATCAACACTGGGATACCATTTACAAGTGTAACTTACATGTTACATACTTTTTGTTCCAGAGGAGAATCAATCCATAAACTCTTCCTAGAATGCCAATTTGCCGTCTGCCCATATATAATGAACTGCTACAGAATGAATTACAGACTCATCATTCTTACAGCTCAAAGTACACATTACTTTCCCTGGCAGTGAGTCACAGAACTAGTTTTTCAGTGCCTAAACTCTTTGCTGAGAAACCTCCACTGTTCAACAAATTATTAGGAACAGAAGAATTGCCTTGCTGGATCAGATCAACACCTGTCAAGACTAGCATTCTGCTCTCAACGGCTGCCAGTCAAAGCCAGACAATGTGGCATTCAAAGATTATGTGGATGTTTTTAACACAGAAGGTCCATTTAGCTATCATGATTATTAATACTGGCTATCCCTGAATTTGGGTGATCCCTAATGGCACTGTGTACCATACAAGTCTTTCTGCACTGTAGTTTTTGAGCAAATTTTCCATCATGACTCTCAGATATTCAACAGTACAGTTCCAAAGTATGAAGTTCTGTATGTTTCAGCCAATTTAGATCCATCACTGCACCTTTTGCTTTTTGAAACTAATTTTATTAGTTTGGAAGGGTCTTTTTGGAGGATGGATATTGCAAGGATGGGGAACCCGTGGCCTTCCCAGATGCTGATATATTACAATTCCCGCCATCCCTGAACACTGACCATGCTGACCACAGGATCCACAACCCACTGGCTCAATAAGATGAGATCTGAAGGAGCCTTATGGCCATACACAAACCTCCTTCATCACAGTGAGCAAACAAGTCATTAAGTTTCCCATGACTGGCTACCACACAGTTTAGCTCACAGAAAATTTATGATGGATCATCAGGGTAGAAGCCTTTTTTTTTATTCTGTGTCAGGGCAGGAGTAATTTCCATTTCTGTCAGTTGTCAGTCACATGTATGAATAACAATGCACTTAATTAAGGAAGAACTCTCCCTCCCCAACCCAGGTAATACCTATACCATACTACAAAGCTGATGTTCATGCAAGTACTTTAATGTTTTCAGATGAAATGTGCATACATGGAAAGACTCTCCTCCCTGCAAGAGAGGGGAGTGGTTGTGGCCGGGAGCCGGATTCCGCCTCAAGCAGGGGGCGTTTGCCCCCTGCCTCCCACTCACCTGGCTGGCGCCCACGCCCACGGCCAGGCACCCAACCAGGTGCCTTCAAGGGGCCGTGTACAGCAGCCTAAATTGCTGCGGCGCCAGCCTCCCAGCCCTCACTTTTCGTCATCCCGTTGCGAGTCAAGAGATCGACCTCTTCTTAGTCAACAGGATTGTCCTCTGTGCGGCCTGCAGGAGCCAGGGAAGTATTTTGCACGGGGAAGTGTGCGCGTGTGGGTTTATTTGCTTCGTCTGCCAGCTTCGTGTTGGTTTGGGGTTATTCTGATTCCAGTCTATTTCGTTCTTCTGGTATTTTATCTTCTACTATTTTGGTTTGTCTTCATTTGCTTCAGTTATGCACATGTATGCACAGAAATGTGCATACATGGAATATACTGAATGCCCATATGATGCCATACTCACAAGGCCTGTAGAAACTGCATCTCTTGCCTATGTAGCACATGGAGACTAATCAGAAAACGGGGATGCACACATCCCAGGATACCCATTATGGCTTGGGAAACAATCTCTAAATCAATAAGCTTGAGGGCCAATCTCTTCCTTTGCCTATTTCAAGAAAGGAAACCTGTACTCTCCGCATCACTGTGCAAGAGTTTCAGCATGTTAACTTTACAGCAGAAACATTTCAGTTGCATCATTCTTTCCACAATGCAGCGTTTAAAAAGTGTTCTTAGGCTGTGCCCTCCTGCACACTTACATGGTAATGAACCCCAATTAGCACAGTGGTACAGCTATTACTTTTCTACCTAAGTAAGTACACCTAGAACTGTGTTGTAAAGCACAGCAAACTCTCTCTGTGTCACACACACACACACACACACACACACACACACACACACACAGTAAGTCCCAATGAATTTCATGGAGCTTATTCCCAAGTAAGCACATATAAGTGTCAATCTCAAGACGTAGGCTACAATCCTAAACACACTTACTGTGCAAGGACTAATAGTGGGACTTCTAAGAAAACATGTATAGGACTATGCTGCTTTACAGGAGCAAAAACCCTAACGCTACGGAAAGCCATCTAATTAGATTTTAATTTGATTTTCACCTGTTTTTAGGAGGCAATTTAATTATTGTTTGATTTTAAATCAATGTTATATATCTGATGCTAGCTGCCCTGAGCCCGACTTTGGCTGGGGAGGGCAGGATATAAATAAAAGATTATTATTATTTCAAAATCAAACTTAGCACTGAACTTTTTGTGTTAAAGGAAGGCAGGACCAGAGCACCAGAGCAGAGAAAATGCTTTGCAAGTATAAGGTCTCAGGTTCATTCTCCAGCATCTTTACACAGGGCTCAGGGAGAACCCTATAGGAAATCCTGGACAGCTGCTGACAGCCAGTGTGGAGGCTGCACTGCTACTAGGATACCGTATTTTTCGCCCTATAGGACGCACCGGCCCATAGGACGCACCAAGTTTTTTGGGGAGGAAATCAAGGGAAAAAAATTTATTTCCCCCCCAGGTTTGCGCAGCCATCCCCAAGCTAGAAGAGAGAGACAGAGCGCTCCATCTCCCTCTTCTGCCTTCAGGGACAGCATCTCTAGCCTCCGTGGGGCAGCGGCTTGCCCCGCTGTCCCCCAGCTTATGGGGCTGGCGATGGGGAGAAGCAAGCTTGCTTCTCTCCCCCCCCCCCGCCAGCCTCCAGATCAGGTCCGGGAATAGCGGGGTGGCGGCGCTCCGCCTCCCTGCTATCCCCCGAGCTTATGGGCTGCAGGCTGCTGCCTGCAAGCCTTGCGACCCCGCAGGACCTCGCGCCGGGATCCGGGGGGTGGCACGGAGCTGCAGGAAGCCCTGGAGCACAGGCAGCTCCGCGCCACCCTCCGGAGCCCCACGCAGCTTCGCGCCGGGATCGGGAGGGTGGCGCGGAGGTGCCTGTGCTCCAGGGCTTCTTGCAGCTCCGCGCCACCCTCTGGAGCCCCGCGCAGCTTCGCTCCGGGATCGGGAGGGTGGCGCGGAGCTGCAAGAAGCCCTGGAGCACAGGCAGCTCCCTGCCACCCTCCGGAGCTCCGCGCAGCTTCGCGCCGGGATCGGGAGGGTGGCGCGGAAGTGCCTGTGTTCCAGGGCTTCTTGCAGCTCCGCGCCACCCTCTGGAGCCCCGCGCAGCTCCGCGCCGGGATCGGGAGGGTGGCGCGGAGCTGCAAGAAACCCTGGAGCGCAGGCAGCTCCGCGCCGCCCTCCGGAGCCCCGCGCAGCTTCGCGCCGGGATCGGGAGGGTGGCACGGAGGTGCCTGTGCTCCAGGGCTTCTTGCAGCTCCGCGCCGCCCTCCGGAGCCCTGCGCAGCTTCGCGCCGGGATCGGGAGGGTGGCGCGGAGCTGCAAGAAGCCCTGGAGCGCAGGCAGCTCCGCGCCACCCTCCGGAGCCCCGCGCGGCTTTGCGCCGGTATCCGGAGGGTGGCGCGGAGCTGCAAGAAGCCCTGGACCACAGGCAGCTCCGCGCCACCCTTCGGAGCTCCGCGCAGCTTCGCGCCGGGATCGGGAGGGTGGCGCGGAGCTGCAAGAAGCCCGGGAAAGCCTGCATTCGCCCCATAGGACGCACACACATTTCCCCTTCATTTTTGGAGGGGAAAAAGTGCGTCCTATAGGGCGAAAAATACGGTATGTTGAATTTTTCAACTTCCATTTTGCAAAAAAGTGAGTGATAAAAAGTTGTAACATAATATGGAAATTCAAAAGATGTTTTTGTTAAATTAATATAATTTAGTTTTGCTTGGTAAGTAAAATGTGTTAAACTGCATAGAAATCATTAAAAATGATTGCCAAGTACTTGCTGTTATATTTTTTATTATCATTTTTATTTATTAATTAATTTTTAGAACTACCTAATTTTCAGAAGGTAAAATTAAAATTATTTGGTTTTCCGAAAGCAAATTACAGTCGTACCTTGTCAAACGGAATCCGCTCTGGAAGTCCGTTCGACTTCCAAAAATGTTCAACAACCAAGGCGCGGCTTCTGATTGGCTGCAGGAGCTTCCTGCACTCAATTAGAAGCCGCTTAAGCCACGTCGGACGTTCGGCTTCCAAAAAACGTTCGCAAACCGGAGCCCTCACTTCTGGGTTTGCGGCTTTCGGGAGCCAAAACGTTTGAGTCACAAGGCGTTCAAGATCCAAGGTACGACTGTATGTGCTTCATCACACGTAGACTTACCAAGCTAAATGCTGTCCAATCACAAAAAAAGGATAGCAGATTTGAATTCCTTGCACCCAGAAACATATTTCCCAAGTCCCCTCAGTGAAGGAATTTGCAAAACGGTCTGAGACGCATTATATGGGGGACTCCCTATACTGTAAAAATGTAAAGGGACCCCTGAACATTAGGTCCAGTCATGGCCGACTCTGGGGTTGCAGCGCTCATCTTGCTTTATTGGCCGAGGCAGCCATGTGTACAGCTTCTGGGTCATGTGGCCAGCATGACTAAGCCGCTTCTGGCGAACCAGAGAAACGCACGGAAACGCCGTTTACTTTCCCGCCGGAGCGATACCTATTTATCTACTTGCACTTTGACATGCTTTCAAACTGCTTTGTTGTTTAGTCGTTTAGTCACGTCCGACTCTTCGTGACCCCATGAACCAGAGCACGCCAGGCACTCCTGTTCGAACTGCTAGTTGCTGCCAAATTTGGGGAAGGGTCTGTCATCATAAGAGCTGAGAGGGGTCCCTAGGGTCATCTAGTCCAACCCCCTGCAAAGCAGGAATCTCAGCTAAAGCATCCATGACAGAGGGCCACCCAACCTCTGCTTGAAAACCTCCAGTGAAGGAAAGCCCACCACCATCTTTCGAGGAAGTCCGTCTCCCTTCCGAACAGCTCTTAACTGTCAGGAGAGCTCAAGTGGGAGAATTCCCGCCTGAAACCCTGGACAGCTGCTGTCAGTCACGATACTGAGATAGGCCGGGGTCGGTGGTAGCGGCTTCCCTTACGCTCCTGCAGCGAACTTCATTTTAGGAGGAAAGCCTTCGGCCCCCTCACCTCTCCGGGAGGGCAGAAGGGGCAGCGGGGCGCCAGACGGAGGGAGAAAGAAGGCCTAAAAACTGGAGCCGAGGGAGAAGCCCCTCTGCTCTGCCAATTCTGAAGGGCCCCAGGGGCAGCCACGGCGAGGCCCTTCCCCGGAGAGGAGGCGGCGGGCGGGCGGGCGAGCAAGAAGCGCGCGCGGGAAAGGACGGGGAAAGGGCGCGCATGCGCTCTGAGGCCCCGGCCGCGCTGACAGGAAGAAACGAGGGATCCCAGGGACTAGGCCCGGCGGCGGCGGCGGCGGAGACGCCTTACCCGTTCTTGAGATCCACCTCGAGGATCTTCCCGTAGCCCTTGAAGAACCGCTCCACATCCCGCTCCCGGGCCTGGTAGCTGAGCCGCCCGATGTAGACCCGCGGCATCTCCCTCGCCGACAGCCTCGCGAGGGCCTGGCGTCGCGCACGACGGCGGACGCGGCCTCAGCGACAGCTTCGATCTGCGGAGCTCAGCGCTGGGCGGGAAGGGCGGGGGGGGGAGGGAAGAGAGAGAGAGAGAAAGAGAGAGAGAGAAG
Organism: Podarcis bocagei; assembly: GCF_964188305.1. Lineage (NCBI taxonomy): Eukaryota > Metazoa > Chordata > Lepidosauria > Squamata > Lacertidae > Podarcis > Podarcis bocagei. Next base: position 24,646,194 of record NC_138132.1, on the reverse strand, counting down.
GCGGGGGAGGGGCGGCAGGCGGCAGCGGACTTTTTTTTTCTTTCCCTCCTCTCCCTCGCCGGCGTAAGCACACACGCAACGCAAGGGCGTGCGCGCTGACGTAGGCGCGTCAGGTGACGCCGCGGGGCGGGCGGGCCCGAGAAGCGTTCGCTGCGGCGCTTTTCGAAGTTCGCTCGCCTCTCGGAATGGGCGGCGGCGGCTCTTAAAGGGGCCGCTCGGAGATGAGCCGGGGGGCGGAGAGGCGCTTGTCTTAACAGGCAGACATTCGGCAGGTGCGGTTCGCTCCCTGCGATCGCTTAGGGACAGAGTTTCACCAGTATAATGGCTTGATGAGCCGGGGCTGTATCCCGCGTTAGTAATACCCTAGAGCTGACCCACTGAAATTAATGGACGTGGCTGACTTAGGTCCATTAATTTCAGTGGGTCTGTTCGGGAGCTGAAGGCAACCCATGTGCTTTCATTATATGCGTGGCAGCAGGCATAAATCCACCAGGCGCAGCTATATTCATTCATTTTTAATGCAGCTAACGGATGCACCTTCGCTGGAGTGCGTTGCTGAGCACTAAGCCCCACTGAGTTCAAAAGTACTTGCTTGCTAATAAGCATGTTGAAGATTACAATATAACCGCGTGATCATATGCATTTATTCATCTACACAATAGGGTGTCATATGCTAATTAATTAAAGAGCATACGTTTATGCTGCAGTAACTCCCACATTGAGAGTGCCGTGAATTCTGTTTTGTTGTATTTATGTATATTTTCCTTTTTTAAGAAAATGCTTTTATGTCTTACCTGTGCATTTCAATCTTACCTGTGCATTTCAATTTATGTCTTACCTGTGCAGTCATTTATTTTGACTATGGCAGACCAACACGGCTACCTATCTACTACTGTGCATTTCAAGTTCTGTGTGTTTTTAACTTATAAACTGCCCAGAGAACTTCATGTTATGGGGTGTTGTACATATACAATACAATAAATAAATACCACTGTAAGTTGCTCCAAGGTATTTTATGTAGTAAGCGACCAATTTTTATTTTTATTTTTATTTTTATTATATATACTCCACCCATCTGCCTGGGTTTCCCCAGCCACTCTGGATGGCTTACAGCATATCTAAAAATGTAATAAAAGCATATAATGATTAAATTTAAGTTTGCAGACTAAATTTCCCTTTTGTCTCTAGGCAGAAGATCTGGCTCACAGACGTGACAGCTTGTGACACCAGAAACCCATGTTTGCATTTAAGGCATCAAAATGTTACATGGTACTTCACTTCAAAAAGTGATCTGCCAGCTTGTAGTGATTGAAATCACATGCTAACAGTTCCCTCTTGATTATATTAAGAACAATCTATATCATAGAAACATTTTTTAAAAACCCTGCCATATATAGAATCCAACCATTGGTCCATTTAGCTCAGTGTTGTCAACACTGAATGGTTGTAGCTCTCTGGGGTTTCAGACATTCCCAGCCCTACCTGGAGATGCCAGGCGTTGGACCTGGGATTTTATGCATGGAAAGCAGATGCTGTACCACTGAGCTATAACTCTTCCCTAGATATATTCACCACATTTTCTGCAAGAAGGAATTCAATGGAGGTTATATCAATGCACCTCAAAACTGTATCTTGGGAGATTTTATGGATGCCAGAAATTGGGTACTAACCGTGCAACATGTGTACTCCGAAGAAAATCTTTGTGTCTGATGGGACTTATTTCCAGTAAGTGTGTCACCCCCATACCCACTAGGTGTGCTTTGTGAGCTGCTAGTGGTGGTTGGAAAATCTTGCTAGTCGCTCTTGAGTACTAGATTAGACTGATCTTGGTCTGCTTGTGCCTCCAGATGTTGGACTTCAGCTCCCATTAGCTCCACCCAGAACAGGCAGCGGACAAGGATAATGAGAATTGAAGTCCAGAAAAATCTGGAGGCCAACACATTGGCTGCCTCTGCAGTAAAGCAGTTACTCTATTCTTAGAGAATTGCCCTTAAGAACACAAACTGTAGATGTAGAGGCCTTCAGTTTTTAGCCATTTATTTATTGCACTTTCCCCTGATTTACCGTGCTCATGGACAATGATCCACATTAGTGGACAGCACCATAATAAAAGGCAACCAGAAGGCCTCTTAAAAGCGGGCAGCGCCGTAATAAAAACATCAGAAGACCTCTAAATCAAGAACAGGACTTTGCTCATTCACCCAGTGAAGAGAGTTTAGGAGTTTCTGAATCATTGCATTGCTTTGTAGAAAGTGTAGATGTTCTGTAATGGTTTAGAGAAGAAACAAGGGCTGTAAAGTTAGTATTTTATTGACAACAAATTCAGGATGCATGAAATATTGTTATGTGTTTGGGGGTTTAGTCTGGATGAAACCCAATGTCTCCTTCCAAACCTGCGATCCTATATCTGTGAGGGTAGAATGTATAACAAGACAATAAAATAGTAATCATAATAATCATAGAGAGCTTGAATAGCATAAAATAAATTCCACAGTGGAATACAAGATTGGCAGAAATACGAAACATACCAAATTTCAAGAATGTTGCCAGATAAACTCATATTTAGTGGGAATGTGCCAACCCTGAGATTGTTTGGTCATATAAATCACAAACGGCCCCCAAGCAGAGGCAACAATTAATTCTTTATCTGTTGGTTGCCACTCATCTAGTGATCTATAGGGTGGAAGGTTAAGACTTGTTACTCTAGGGCAGTGTTTCCCAACCTTTTTTGGGCAAAGGCACACTTGTTTGATGAAAAAAATCTCGAGGCACACCACCATTACAGCCCCGTGACGTCAGCACGCAGCGTCACGCCGGGAGGGACGCACGAAAGTGTAAGTTTCAATTTTTCCCCTCCCCCTTGCCGGGGAACCTCCAAGCTTTGGGGGTGGGGGGGGGGAGGAGGCAGCAAAGCGAGGCAGGAAGGAGAGCGCGGCTTGGCTGGGTGAGCTTTGGCAGGGGCAGGGAATGAGAGCCGTGAGGCGGGCGCTGCGGACGGAGGCGCTGCCCGCCGAGCTCGCAGGCAGCCAGGCAGGCAGACGGCGAGAGCCCCGCGCTGGGCGGCCTCTCCTCGCCGCCGCCGCCCCGCCTCTCGCCGCCCGACTCGCCCGCCTCCCTCCAGGCAACATCTCGCGGCACACCAGGCAACATCTCGCGGCACACTAGTGTGCCACGGAACAGTGGTTGGGAAACACTGCTCTAGGGATCTATGGTTTTAAAAAGTCATGTTCATTGCCATTTTTAAAAAGCTGGCTCCTAAGAAACGTGCCACTAGGGGTGATGCAGACCCCTCTGGTTTAGAGCAATAAATCTTAGGTTGCATCCAGTTTTACAACTTCCTGCTCCTCACACATCTTGAATCTATCTTTTGAGAACAAGGGACAAGCATGGCTTCTTTCTTTCTCCAACCAGATAGTTAGGAGTATAGAACTCTTTCCTTTCAAGAATGAACTTCCTTGAATGATCATAAGCTTGCTTATTTTACACCAAGGCTCAGTGTAAATACCTTTCAACTAAAGGTATGTACCAGGCAAGGATTCCACTTAACTCAACTTAATTTCTGCTGCTGCTGCAAATAAATGCTGTGTGCAGACAGATTTGCTGGAGTTCTTTTGAAAGAAAGCTGTCCTCCCTGTAATCACACTTAAGGTGGAAAAGATACAGTGCATGTGTTCTTTTACTCTTATTACCAGGGGGCTTGAGAACATATAATCTAACATCTCCTGAAACTATTTCCAGGCTAGTCTTTGAGGGGACTAACATTTTTAGCAATGAGCAGGTGGCAATTTTTTTGTAAAAATGTCTCAAACCAGCTATGATTGCTAGTTCTCAGTGTGCCGTTCTCTAGAATCAGTTTTAACAAGGCTGTGATCTTCTGTTTCGTAGTAAGTGTTAATAATATTAACATTTCCTCGGCACACGTGATCTGTTGGGAGTGATTCTGAATTTCTAATGCCCATATTAAAGTAAAGGCTAGAGGGGAACTTGGAACACTTACTCTGCTCAAAGCACTGGTCTGGAGCATAGAGTCAAGTTCTTTAGACGTTCATTTGTTACAACATGTATATTCTGCCTTTCCTCCAAGGAAGTCAAGGCGATTTACATTGTTCTCCCCTCCCAGTTTTATCTTCACAACAACACAGTAAGTTAGGTCACCTGCGAGCTTCATGGCTGTGTAGAGATTTGAACCCTGATCTCCCAAGTCATAGTCTGGCACTCTAACCAACTATTCCAGATTAGCTCTCCCTAATTACTCAGTGTGGCTAAGAGACTACTACTTTTTATTTTCTCCTCTTATTCAACACACAAATAGGAAGAAAAGGCAAACAAAATCTAACACACCTATCTAGTCTTCCAAGTCTTTACATTAGGGCTGGGCAATTTTTGGTCCTCCAGCTGTTACTGCACTACATTTCCCATCATCTCTGACCACTGGCCGATGGGACTTGGAGTCCAAAATCATCTGGAAGGTCACCCTTCTTTAACACAATATCTTCAATTAATTACAAGTAATAATTAAGACATCTTGGAATACAAGTTCTTTAGGTCTATTCCAGTACTGTATAAAATCAATAAGCCTTTCCCTTCCCAAAATGCTTATAAGCAGATAAGTTTATCCAGTGACAGATAGTAGCCGTGTTGGTCTGCCATAGTCAAAATAAAAAAATTCCTTCCAGTAGCACCTTAAAGACCAACTAAGTTAGTTCTTGGTATGAGCTTTCGTGTGCATGCACACTTCTTCAGATACACCCGGAAGGAATTTTTTTATTTTATCCAACGAAATAGTGCTCCAGAGTATTGGGCCTCAACTTCCAAAGATAGTAGTTGCTCTGTTTTCATTGCTTTCACCAATAAACACCAAGCAATTGTCAACACACATAAACACAATCAACATCACAATATGTCCTTTGTTGCCCAAGGGACAACATACCTGAGGGGGTCCCTCCTCAATATGGTTAAGGGTATAACTGGATTTTGTACCATAGAATATCCCTGGTATTATGGGCAAATGATCTCCTGATGATTCCACAACATGGACAGAGTTGCAAACATTGCAGGCAGTACGACCTATCTAAAAAGCTTGCACATTAAGAGGTTCATCCATGGACAGGAAGCTGAGCCAAGTCTTGATATCATATCAGGCTAACACAGCAAACGGAGGGGCTGTCTTCACTGTGCATTACTACTTGCTCTCTTGAAGCTTGTGCTAAAGCAGAGATGTGGATCCTCCAGGCAGTGGAAGCTGATCTGTTAGGGCAAATGGGGCACAGCCTCACCAACCTCAGCCTGCCATCAGCCAGTCCCAATCTGCCTGCCTTCTTACAGCCTTTTGAAGGGGTAGCACTGGCTGTCAGCCTCCTCCTGCTGCTGCTGATCCACCTACCTTTGTAGAACTCAACTGGGAGAAATTAGTTGGCTGCATCAGTCTCTGGCTCCACCTGCAATTGGCCTCCTTGCTTTCCACCCCACTAACTCCAAGGAGTGGATTTATACACAGAAAAGAAACACTATACTGTAAATAAGTCAGAAATTAGATTGTGATAACAAAAGGGAAAAAAATCCTATGGAAAATCATGTAGAAATTTTTTTTGCTCTCTGGTGCCATCTGGTGTTGCATGTTTATAACACATTCAAATAATTGGTTTTTTTATTTATGTAGCTGTGTCCCATGTGTTGTTGGATTACAACTCCTGACTATTGGCTACGCTAGCTGGCTGGCTGGGGCTGATGGGAGTTGAAGTCCAGCAACATCTGGAAGCTCACCAATTCCTTGCCTCTGCAGTGAAGAGTTCTCAGACAACCGTGTAGAACTCGCCAAACTCCAGAGTAAAAAATTCTCGCTTCATTTTTGGTCTTCATGCAAGTAAACCATTTCTCCTAAGCTTGACACGTTGACAGTATTGGGCCCTGAACATAGAGCGCTGTGCCTTCTGTTGACATGCTTAATTTTTTGACACATTTTTTAATGTATGTGTAGGGGGAGCAATCTATTGAAATAACCATTTTCTTCATATGTAAAAAGCTTCCATCTCCTTTCATAATGCTTCAGGCTACCAAGCTTCATTAGCTACAAAGCCAGGGACCTATTTTTCTAACTAATGATATTTTCTCGATTTGATTTCTTTTCCCTCTTCTAAATAATAGTAATGAAATGGCGGGCAAAAGTCAAAGATAAATTGAGAGTAGCCGGATACTATGTGGGCAGAGGAAATGTAGGCTAAGCTATGCTAGCCTTCCTCAAGGGCTATGCAACGCCAACTGGCCCTGCAAGAAGGGTTGGAGAGGAAGAGGCAGGAAATGACATTACCAATGCTCCTGGAAGAAGAAGAGTTTGGATTTGATATCCCACCTTTCACTCCCTTTAAGGAGTCTCAAAGTGGCTAACATTCTCCTTTCCCTTCCTCCCCCACAACAAACACTCTGTGAGGTGAGTGGGGCTGAGAGACTTCAAAGAAGTGTGACTGGCCCAAGGTCACCCAGCAGCTGCATGTGCAGATTACGAGACTACCGCTCTTAACCACTACACCACACTGACCACACTGGAAGAGTCATGAACAGGACAGGCAGTGGTCAGCAGGGCAGTGAAGGCGAGGTGGCATTGCACATCCGGCTGCAGAATGACAGGCACTGCTCAGGGTGGTGTGAGCAGAGCCAATCCAACGCTCCTGATGCTGGCGCTGTGCTTACCTTGAGTTGAGCTCTTCATGCCTCAGAAGTCAGGTGCGAAACTCTACCCTGCCATCACTGACCCACTGGCCACTACCGCACCAGAGGATGGCAATCTGATGAAGACAGCAAATGTTGATGCCCCTTAAAAATGGAGTGAACAGTGAGTGGGTTGTTCCATGGTAGACCCACCTATCAGAGAGTTGGAGAAGACCACTTTGCCCAACCTTAATGCAGTCAATGCATGGCTTGGGAATCCCCAGCAGATGGTCTGTGCAGCCTCTGCTTAAGACCTCCAATCAGAGGAGAGCCAACCAACTCTAGACAATTGGGTCCATAGAACTGCTCTTACCATCAATAACTTTTCCCTGATGTTCAACCAAAATCTACCCTAGTGTATCTTTAGCCCATTACATGTACACCTGCCCTCTGGGGCAGCAGAGAAGAAGTATTTGCCTTCTTCTGTGCAATGCCCCTTCAAGGATTTTAAAAGTGCTATGATCCTGCCCCCATGCTCCCAGTCTTCTTCTCTTCTGATCCCATCTCCCTCCAGGCAATTAGTTTCATTGTCAGATCACTCCTGTCACCAAGGTATTTCTGCCACTGGTCAGCCAAAATATACCCTCCTGTAACATAAGCTCATTAGGTTCTAGCCTTTGTCCTTTGATCTGCGACAGTCCAGGTATGAAAGAGACTGCTAGCATGTCTCTTTCATTGTGTGCTCTGGAGTAAAGATACCCCATTCCTTTCCTCTTTGGGCTTGTTTTTTGTATCGACTGCCATCTTCATTGCTCTCCTTTGAATCCATTCCAGCTTGCCCACATCTTTCTCTAAGTATGGTGCCTTGAGCTGAACGTAGGAGGTCCAGCATGGAATAAAGGGGAACTAATACTTCATATGGGACGCGGGTGGCTATGTGGATTAAACCACAGAGCCTAGAACTTGCCGATCAGAAGGTCGGCAGTTCGAATCTCCGTGACGGGGTGAGCTCCCGTTGCTCAGTCCCTGCTCCTGCCAACCTAGCAGTTCAAAAGCACGTCAAAGTGCAAGTAGATAAATAGGTACCGCTCCGGCGGGAAGGTAAAAGGCGTTTACGTGTGCTGCTCTGATTCGCCATGTGGTCATGCTGGCCACATTACCTGGAAGCTGTACGCTGGCTCCCTCAGCCAATAAAGCGAGACGAGCGCCGCAACCCCAGAGTCGGTCACGAAATGGACCTAATGGTCAGGGGTCCCTTTACCCTTTACCTTTAATAGTTCATATGACTTAGTTATTAGGCTAAAGTCACATTCATTTTTATTTTTTTTGCTGACTTATGTTCACCTTGTGATCTGCTGTGACCCTTTTCACATTCACTGTTTCCAAGTTAGGTGTCACTCGCTTGATGTTGTTGCATAAATGCAGAACTTTTGCATTTGTTTCTGCTGAATTTTCATTTTCATAGTTCCAGGCCATCCCTTCACATTCTGTCAAGCTCACTCTGAATTTTATTCTGTTTTCTGAGGTGTTGGCTACCGCTCCCTGTTTAGTGCCATCTATGGTAGTATATGGGACGTGGGTGGCACTGTGGGTTAAACCACAGAGCCTAGGACGTGCAGATTAGAAGGTCAGCGGTTTGAATCCCTGCGACAGGGTGAGCTCCCATTGCTCGGTCCCTGCTCCTGCCAACCTAGCAGTTCGAAAGCACATCAAAGTGCAAGTAGATAAATAGGTATCACTCCGGCAGGAAGGTAAACGGCGTTTCCGTGCACTGCTCTGGCTCTCCAGAAGCAGCTTAGTCATGCTGGCCACATGACTCAGAAGCTGTATGCCAGCTCCCTCGGCCAATAAAGTGAGATGAGCGCCGCAACCCCAGAGTCGGTCACGACTGGACCTAATGGTCAGGGGTCCCTTTACCTTTACCTTTTATGGTAGTATAGATGCACTCATGAATCTCTGGGTAGGAATTTCTTCAGCATCGCTGAACAATGTGATCCCATCCCATGACAGAGGCCTATAAAAATCACCGCCACAGAAGGCTACTCTACTAAGGTGAATGGCGACATTGGCCCACCAACCTCACTTTGGCTCCAATCAGCCCCCACCTGCCTGTCTTCTTTCTTACAACCAGTTAGGGAGAGGCTCTGCTGTAGATCTTCCTGCCTTCTGCCTTAACTGTCCCAGTGGGTGCAGGTCATCCCGACCACTGTCATGGCAGACTGCCACAGTCCATAAGATTCTGCTCAGTCCTTATAATGTCTTAAACTCTTCCAGTCAAGGGACTGGCTAGTTTCCTTTGCTCCTCCCTCTTTCTCTGCCACCTCCGATCTTCGCCTCTAACAGGCTTTGCAGCTCAGACCTTAATCCCCTGCGGGAGAAGACCAGACTCTCTCTTCTGGGCTACAGCTGTGCTTCACGAAATATTACCCTTGCTGTTATGAATCTTACATGGTGCCTCAAGGCAGCCATACAGCAGCCATCAAGGTAAAGCCCTTGGGGAACAGGTTACCTCTATTGAGCTGGGGGGCGGGAAGCAGAGTCAGCTGCTGCAGAGAGGTTTGGGATGTCAAGCAGGGATTCACCCACACCACCTGCTCCTTATCAGTTTGAAGTCAGACTGCAGTATCTAAAGATAACTGTAGAATAGAATACCTCTATAATTCCAAAGATAGCTCTAGCATAGAATTCTCTAGCATGGGCCAGGAGAAGGTCCATGGGCATAGTCGGGGGAGGCAAGGGGGCAACTGCTCACCCTCCCCCCCAATCAAGTAAATAAATAAAAATACTTAACTAAATATCACTTGGATGATATTGTGGTGCATTCTAGCGAATGCAAGTGGCAACCTGACTGAGTGATAGATTTCTCAGTGGTTTGTAGTATGAGAAAAAGCTACAGGAAGACAGAAGTCCTATTTTATCTATGTATGTATCTTTGTATTTATATTTTTAATAATAATAATAATAATAATAATAATAATAATAATAATAATAATAATTTATTATTCATACAGTGCTCATCTGGCTGGATGGCTTCCAACAAAATATTAAAAATACACTAGAACATCAAACATTAAAATATATCAAGGTGGTATACAATTTATAGGAATAAAATCAGCAAAAAGTATCCGTAAAAAAACATTATTTAAAATAAACTTCATTAAATACCAATTGGTTAAAAAGGAGAACATTCATATCTCAAAGGCCTGTCTAAACATTATAGCTTTCAAAAGACATATGAAAGAAGGGAGGGATGGTTCTGGAAACTCTTGTTACTAGCCTACATTATTGAAATTTGGTATGCAGAATGTGGCTTGTGAATCTGATACGTAGACGTTACCCTATGGGAATCACGCACAGAGAGATTTGGAGAGAAAAATAATAAAGTTGCCTATCGTAGGAAGTACTTAACTTGGATAGAAAAGCTTCTCTCAAATCTTACTAATCTATAGAGGAAACAAAGGCAGGTCTGAGAGAGTGAGGAGGAGGAAGTTGTGAACAGGATGCAACCTAAGGCTTGTCAATCTAAAGTTCAAAGGAGAGAGAGGTCAGTAGAGAGGCAAAAGGCACAGGGATAGTCTAGGAATCTGAATCCCCATGTAACCCCCTTTTGGCCAGCTGAGTTGCACCTGAACTTCCAACAGATATGAAGCTGTGCTTTTCCATACAGAAGCCCAAGTCATTTCTTTGCTGCAGAAATGTTGTTTCTCAGGCGAATCCAATACCATTTCCAGTGCTCTGTCGGGTTGCAAAGCACCTTCAACAATCACCTGCGACTGCACCCACCAATATTATTTGGGCCAGCTAACATAGGTACCCAATTCTCTAATGACGTTTCTCCTTTGAGGTGGCACCGTTCAACTTTGCTCAGCAGGAAACCAACGTAAGGTCACCATGTGTACCAATCTATTTCATTTCTTCTTCTTTCCTGGTTTGATTTCCAGACGATTGTTCTTCATATACTGCTGTGCCTCCTCATTTTCTACACAGTGTATTACATGACTGGAAGCATTTGCTGTGGAGCATTCAGGTGAGGCTGCTTTCTGTGAACCATAGATGTTACTCTCAACCTCCCCTGTTAGCATCTCCCACAAGCGTTCAGTCTTCCTGCTGCTGCTCCTAATAAGTGTTTGCGAATGTTCTTTTCCCCTCCACACCTGACACAATGCCTAATTACAGTGTAGCCATTTATTTTAATTTCCCTTTAGCTTTGTGCTGTTACAAAACACATCTGACAGCATGTTCCTGGGAGTCTTAAGGCTTATGGTCAATGTTAGTCACACTCAGCGTAGATCTATGGACATCCTTTATTTATTTCATTCATATCCCAACTTTTTCTCCAAGGAGCAGAAGGGCTTTCCCCCTTCCTCATTTAATTCCCACAGCAACACTCTGAAAATTAAGCAATTATTAATATTAACTAATAGACATATTAATAATATTATTAATGGATATAATTAACTTAGGTCCATTAATTTCAACGGATGTACTCCAGGAATAAACACAGAGAGACATAAAGTTTTGATTCTTGTCAATTGTCTTTTAGTTGGTTGTTTAAAATTATTGTTTTTTCTATGTTTTTAGTAATTGTATTTATCTATTAAAATAAATATATAAAATAAATTAATAAGAATTGTAAACATCTTTCAATTTTAGTGTCTGTTTCTCATTTTCACACATTAAGTACAGTTTGCCACACTTCTGCTTCAGTCTGTGATTTTTTTTAAGTCCTCAAAGAAGTCTGTCAGCATTTTAGTAACAATAATAATACAGTGGTGCCTCGCAAGACGAAATTAATTGGTTCCGCAAGTTTTTTCTTCTTGTGAGTTTTTCGTCTTGCGAAGCACGGTTTCCCATAGGAATGCATTGAAAATCAATTAATGCGTTCCTAGGGAAACCGCTTGCCAGGCTGGTGGTGCGGAGAAGGGCTTTTCTCCGCACCGCAAGCCTTCAGGACAGGTACGGGAACAGAGGGGAAGGCGCGCAGCGCTTTCCCTCTGTTCCCGGGGCTTGCGTGGGAGGAGGGTTTTTCCTCCCCACCGCAAACATTCAGAACAGCATTCTGAATGTTGGCGGTGGGAAGGAAAACCCTCCTCCCACCCCAAGTCTTCAGGAAAGCCATCCGATGCCGCGCGGCAGCATCGGAGCTTCGTTCCGATGCCGCGCGGCGGGAGGAGGCGTTCCCCCCCGCCGCCCGGCATCGGAGCTTCGTTCCGATGCCGCGCGGCGGGAGGAGGCGTTCCCCCCCCGCCGCCCGGCATCGGAGCTTCGTTCCGATGCCGCGCGGCGGGAGGAGGCGTTCCCCCCCCGCCGCCCGGCATCGGAGCTTCGTTCCGATGCCGCGCTGCGGGAGGAGGCGTTCCCCCCCCGCCGCCCGGCATCGGAGCTTCGTTCCGATGCCGCGCTGCGGGAGGAGGCGTCCCCCCCCCGCCGCCCGGCATCGGAGCTTCGTTCCGATGCCGCGCAGCGGGAGGAGGCGTCCCCCCCCGCCGCCCGGCATCGGAGCTTCGTTCCGATGCCGCGCTGCGGGAGGAGGCGTTCCCCCCCCGCCACCCGTCATCGGAGCTTCGTTCCGATGCCGCGCGGCGGGCGGAGGTCCGAGGACAGTGGGGAAGACGCGCTGCGCTTCCCCGCTGTCCCGGAGATTTCCCTATGGGCTGTCGTCTTGCGAGGCAAGCCCATAGAGAAATTCGTTTTGCGAAGCGCCTCCAAAACGGAAAACCCTTTCGTCTAGCGGGTTTTCCGTCTTGCGAGGCGTTCGTCTTGCGGGGTACCACTGTAATAATAATAATAATAATAATAATAATAATAATAATAATAATAATAATACCTTTATTGCCAATGTACAACCTGTGTACAATGAAATTAACCGAGCCTCACCCCCCCAAACACTCAATCTCATTGCACTCTGTGTGCTTGTCACATAACATACCAACCCCGAAAGTCAGTTGCACTATATTATCTTCTGTTCAGCCCACGGATAGTAACTGTTTTTTAGCCTGTTGGTACGACTGATTATGGGACGCGGGTGGCGCTGTGGGTTAGACCAGTGTTTCCCAACCACTGTTCCGCGGCACACTAGTGTGCCGCAAGATGTTGCCTGGTGTGCCGCGAGATGTTGCCTGGAGGGAGGCGGGCGAGTCGGGCGGCGAGAGGCGGGGCGGCGGCGGCGAAGAGAGGCCGCCCAGCGTGGGGCTCTCGCCGTCTGCCTGCCTGGCTGCCTGCGAGCTCGGCGGGCAGCGCCTCCGTCCGCAGCACCCGCCTCGCGGCTCTCATTCCCTGCCCCTGCCAAAGCTCACCCAGCCAAGCCGCGCTCTCCTTCCTGCCTCGCTTTGCTGCCTCCTCCCCCCCCACCCCCAAAGCTTGGAGGTTCCCCGGCAAGGGGGAGGGAAAAAAAGTGAAACTTACACTTTCGTGCGTCCCTCCTGGCATGACGCTGCGCGCTGACGTCACGGGGCTGTAATGGTGGTGTGCCTCGAGATTTTTTTCATCAAACAAGTGTGCCTTTGCCCAAAAAAGGTTGGGAAACACTGGGTTAGACCACAGAGCCTAGTGTTATGTACTGAAGTTCTCACCCTGGGCCAGCAGGGGGATACTGTAGATAGTTATGCAAATGAAGGATCGAAAGTGACGTTCAGTGATTGGATAGCTTGTATGCAAATGAAGGATCGAAAGTGATGTTCAGTGATTGGATAGTTTTAGAAAGTTGTTACAGTAACAAGGTACTGGAGCTCTATATAAGCAGGCTGATTGAGCCCTTCAGCTCAGTTCAGTTCTGGCCTCAGAATAAAGAAGAGCTGTTTGAAGAATCGCTGTGTCGTCTGATATGTTCGCCCACAACTTAACACCTAGGACTTGCCAATCAGAAGGTCGGTGGTTCGAATCCCCGTGACGGGGTGAGCTCCCATTGCTCGGTCCCAGCTCCTGCCAACCTAGCAGTTTGAAAGCACATCAAAGTGCAAGTAGATAAATAGGTACCGCTCCGGCGGGAAGGTAAACGGCGTTTCTGTGTGCTGCTCTGGTTCGCCAGAAGCGGCTTAGTCATGCTGGCCACATGACCCGGAAGCTGTACGCCAGCTCACTCGGCCAATAAAGCGAGATGAGCGCCGCAACCCCAGAGTCGGTTACAACTGGACCTAATGGTCAGGGATCCCTTTACCTTTACCTTACGACTGATTATACTTCTATATCTCCTGCTTGAGGGTAGATTAAAGAGGTGCTGGCCGGGGTGTGAATTATCCCTGATAATTTTTTTCGCTCTCCTAAGACAACGATCCCTTGAGATGTCATCTAGAGGGCTCAGGGGACAGCCCATGATATCATGTGCTGTGTTCACCACCCTCTGCAAAGACTCATTCCTCCTGATATACACATTCTAGTATGCATTTTTGCCTAATACACTTTTTCTTTTGGAAAGCTTTCTTCTTGAAGGTAGCTGGCCACTGGGCTAACAAAGGTTTCCCACTCCGATTTAAACCAATGAGGCTTTCTTCCAAGTGTAGCTACATTTAAGACCAAAGTGGATTACCCATCCATCAATGATAGACAGGTTTATGAGTGCCTAGCTTGCCTCCCATTGTTGGTTAACCTCCCAGCCTGGCAAGAAGAGCAATGATCTGTAATAACTTACACAAAATGTCTGGGGAAGAACGGTACTTAAGCCTTCAAGGGTACTGGGTGGCTTTGCCAAGTTGTCCAATCTGACAAAGTTGTTGGGTGAAACCGTAGGTCTCTTTGGGCAAAGTGGACAAAGTAATCAATCACAGTTACATGAAGCAAGCAGAACCCACAGCAAAACATTGCAGTTTCAAGTTCCTTTTCAGGGTTCTAGCTGGGTGCATGAACACAATTACCTTTCTGCAATACCTACAACAGCTTATCACCAGGGCTGGGTGGAAGCTGGGGGAAGAGTTTGCCTAAGGCAGTGGTGGCTAAACTTGGCCCTCCAGATGTTTAGAGACTACAACTCCCATCATCCCTAGCTAACAGAACCAGTGGTCAGGGATGATGGGAACTGTAGTCCCAAAACATCTGGAGGGCTGAGTTTGGCCACCACTGGCCTGAGGCAACTAGTGGAGGGCCAAACTACACAGTAAGTTATATGCACAATTATATATCATGTATCTGGGCTTGTTGTTTGTTAAATAGCAGCTCTCTCTCTCTCTGATCAGGATCATACAGGATTGGAGAGGGCTGAATCTTTTCTTCCCCACCATGCTCTCATATAAACTTGTACCCCCTAAAACTGCCATTGTCACTAATAGTTTGCTGCAGAGGTTTTTTTATTTTATTTACTATAACTTTTTAATGGGTTTATAAACAAGGATCATAGGAATAATAAATGATACAAATAAATAGACCAAATCTTCTCATGCCATGTGTATACCACAAAAGGAGCATAATTAATCTTCAGTGATATCTGCAGCATATGGTTCATTATTAGTGGTCAGTGTATAAGTTCTTGGTTTATGAATTGGTTTAAACAAAAATAAAGGGGAGCAGGACAGAACAGAGTTAACAGTTAAAGTTCAACATTGCATAGCCAAATGTTTAATCAGGAGCCTTTGTGGTTGTGCTTCGATTAAGTATGAGTCATATTCATTTCTCCCCTACTGTTACCAATCAAACAGTTGGTATATTGAGGAACGTGGAGGGGTGGGTTCAAAGGGAAGATAATATATGTTTAAACTAAATTTAGATAAATCCGATTGAAGCAAATGATGACGAGGTTATTCATTTTCTGGAATATTGGCATATGTTACGAAATTAAACCACACCAGAGTAAACCCATCTTTCCTGACCTGTTCACGTTTCAACCATAGTTTATTTGTTAACCTCTTAAAGTGGGCTGTTTCAGTTTACAGCGGTTACATACGCTTCAGGTTACATACGCTTCAGGTTACAGACTCCGCTAACCCAGAAATAGTTAAGAACTTTGCTTCAGGATAAGAACAGAAATTGTGCTCCGGCGGCGCGGCGGCAGCGGGAGGCCCCATTAGCTGAAGTGGTGCTTCAGGTTAAGAACAGTTTCAGGTTAAGAACAGGCCTCCAGAACGAATTAAGTACTTAACCCGAGGTAACACTGTATTGCAGAATTGAGATTCAAATGCTCAGCTTCTGCACTTGGAAACATCATGTAGGATAAAGTGGACCTTGCTCGGAATCAGCAAGAGTTAGATGAAGTCAGTGGAATTTACAAGTGCCACCATCATAACTGTCATGAAGCTTCTACCGAGTTTAACCTCAAGTACTTTTCTTTCCAGGCTCAACAACTTTGGCATGCTTGTCCCTTTTGAATTCAACATGGAACCATCTTATTCAAATCCCAAATATCTGGGTGAGTTGGGGAAACCCTTTAGTGTTCATAGAGATGGCATTGCCTTTGGGGGTGGGGGAAGAACAGAAGCATCAAGGTATGCCTATGATGCAAAACTCAGAGTAGACCCATTCAAATTAATGGACCAAAGTTAGTCATGCCGATTAATTTCATTAGGTTCACTTTAATAATAATGAAGAAGAAGAAGAAGAAGAAGAAGAAGTAGTAGTTATTTTTCATACCCTGCCCATGTGGCTGGGTTTCCTCAGCCACTCTGGGTGGCTCCCGACAGATAAAACATCACACATTAAAAACTTCCCTAAACAGGAACTTTGAATAGGACTAGCATTGGATAAAACCTAGAAAGTCTAAAATGAATGACCTCTGTATAGAAGACGACATCAAAGACATTTTGCTCTAGGGGGGCCACTAGGGGGCGCATTGGAAGATGGCCGAGAATACCATCTCTCCGACCCACACGGGGTAATTAAGAGGCTGTTATGGGAGTAGGCAGCCTCCCTTGTTGCCCCAAGGAATTGGGGAACACTGCCCTTGCCTGCTGTGCCCATAAATCACCCCCTAATTCGAAAGAAGGGGGTGAGGGCCCTAGGCAGAATGCCCCCGTGTGGACCTCGGCTCTCCTGGACGCTGTCTCTGATCGCGCACTAGCTGCAGCAATTTGGAATAATTAATTACAAAAGAAGCAAATGCACATATTTCAAGTGAAGAAGGGGAGTGAAGTCTGCTAATTTAAGTGACCTCTGCGAAAGAAGACGACGGGTTGGAGAAACAGGAATATTTTATGATGAAGATACACCAAAGGCTGGGTATGTTGACAACGGGACTGAATGGGGGGGGGACCTTTTTTACTTTCCTTCTATGTGATTTACAAGAACCCCTCCTCATTAGAATCATCGGTTGAATTGACCCAAGCAGGATGATTAAGGTCTGTGTGGAGATAAACTTTAACCAAAAGTATGCTTTATGGAGATCGAGAAGCAATAAGAGCTTTTGGAATGGCGCAGCAATTAATTCGGAGTCGCCATCTTGCCAAAGGATTTATAGCCGGGAGGAAGAACGGACTTGTTTTCAGACTGCATTCCTGGTGAATCTCCTCAGAGGTTTTGAGAAAGGAGGCAGATTGGTGAAGATTAATGACGCTAAGACTGTTTTGATGTATGGAAGTGATGTTATATGGAAAACGTCTGGATATGGCTACTGGATTAAAAAAATAATATCCACGCAGGATTACAAAATGTTCTAACCAGCTTGTGGAGACTATCAGAGGTCACAAAGAGAAAGGAAAAATATATGAAAATAACAACAAGAGATGTGGAAAAACAATAAGAAAGGACTGGATAGTACTGTGAACATCATAAGGTTAGATTTGTGGACATTAAAACAGCAGTAAGAAGCAAGAAGTTGATTGGATCCCCTTCGGAACTTGAAATATGGGTACCCCCAACAAAAATTTAAAATTCGGCTTGTAATTTGGAATTTATGTAATTTGGTTTGATTTGATGTGATTGGTCGGTTAATAAAAAATTATTCTAAAAAAAAGAAGACATTTTGCTCTACTATACAGGAGAACGACTGTAGTTTAGAATTTTAGCTGGGTGCTGTTGTTGTCCCCCCCCCCCAATTTATAATCCAGAATATCTGGATTACACCAGGTCATTGAAGGCTTTCTTTCCCCTTTCCTCCTTCCTAAGCAAACGTGCTGTCGATGGAGACCACCTTTCTGATCAGCGGCCTCCTCTTCGCTGTGCTACTGAAACGCTGGGTCTGGGATTATACCATCACTGTTACCATGGTCCATGTGCTCTTGACTGTTGCAGGTGAGTTCAAGGCAGTCATGTGCTAAGTTGGAGGGACCCTTTCAAGGATGGAAAAAGGAGCAATGTTTGGCACTGGATTGCAGCTTTCATGGACCAGTGAAGTAACAGCCAACTGTCCAGCTAAGATATTACTGTATTGGCCTGAATATAAGCCACCAGATGTCAAAGAGAACAACAACTACCAGACTTTTAGAAGACATCTGAAGGCAGCCCTGTTTAGGGAAGCTTTTAATGTTTGATGTATCATAGTATTTTAATATTCTTTTGGAAGCCGCCCAGAGTGGCTGGGGAAACCCAGCCAGATGGGCGGGGTATAAATAATAAATTATTATTATTATTATTATTATTATTATTATTAGCCTCACTTCCCCCAAAATTCCAACCGTGAAAAGTTAAAGTGCGGCTTATATTCGTGACCTTACGGTATGCAGCCAGAAGCACGGGGCAGACAGTGCCAGGAGCGCGGCAAAGTGGTGCCCGCCCCGTGCGTATTCCCCTGTCCTCTCCCCCAAGGCCGGGAAGGGAGAGGGCGAGATAGGGGAAAGGCCATTGGCAACGCAGCGTGGCTCCCCCGCCCCCCATAAGCAGCCAGGAGCAGTGAGGAATGGAGCGGCTTATATATTTTTCTTCTTTTTTCCTCTCCAATTTTAAAGGTGCGGCTTATAATCGAGTGCGGCTTATATTCGGGCCAATACGGTCTCAGTCATGTTCAAATCTTTTGTTTATTTACTTACCTTAAGTTATATACTGCTTCATATTTCTACAAAAGTTTCTAAGCAGTTTATAAGTCACCCCCAAAGCAAGTTAATACAAGGGAGTATAATACAAACTTCGCATGCAATGCAAAACAGTATTACTAATCACCAGCATAATAATGACTTCAGATGGTATTTAAGGCTTGTCCAACTCAGAATAGACCCACTGACATAAACATGACCACCTATAGTCTTCACTTCAGTGGGTTTACTTGAGTAGGACTTAGAACCTTCCACATTTTAAGTTAACATAATTAAACAACTAAGAACTGACTGCAAAAGGAATTTATTGATGAAAGAACAAAATATATCCAGGTTATGGGCAGGAGAGAAATGTAATTCATTTTGTATTTAAAGGCAGACTAACCTAAGCTGCACTTAATGAAAGAAGATGAAAAACAATAGGCAGGCATCCTTCAAAATTTGCATTTATCCGAATTTTGCAATGCAGGTTGTCAGCTAAGCAAGGAGTACAAAAATGTATTAGGGTAAAGTGTGCATTAAAAATGCATTTATCAGCAAAAATTACCGGTACATAAAATATGTTACAACAGGGGAGATTGTTTTGCAAAAAGGGATACATTTGTGACCTTCCCATTCATACCAGCCAGCATGCCAAGTAGTCAGAGGAATGATGGGAGTTGTAGTCCAATGCCACTGGTTCTCCACTCCTGGCCTAAAAAGTTCACCCAGCAGACAAAGCCAACTTTTCCCGTCTTCCCACAGGCATCCTCTCCACCCCCACCACCCTAGAAGCAGCAGTAACAGCTAATGATCCTGCAAAATCAAATTTAAAAACAGATTTAAAGCAAATATGAACATTACCAAGGAAGAGAGCGTTGTTTTTAAATAGCTTGCAAATGGCTGGCACCCGCCTCTTCTCTCATGTCCCTGCCTCCGCTATTGTTCTGTCCCATTAATCCCTGTGCCATGTGGAACCATCTTTCCTTCTCTCCCATCATGGCAGCAATGATAACAGGGAAGAGCCTTCCATTTCTCTTGCGCGCTGAAATGCCAGAAAGACAGGCACCGACATCTGCAGCCTGCTGGTGCTAATGGACTGGAAAAAGGCACCCATCACTTCGCTGTCACCATGAGAGCTGCAACACTCCCCCTCGGCTTCCCGTGTCAATTGCGTTGCTGGGGGGCATCTATGGAAAAGACTAATTGCTTAGTCATAAACAAAGTAATTTTGGCTAAATGGGAGCCAGACAAATGCACTTTAGTAGAAAGGATTGTGTTGCTCCCGTGCCACAGTCCCCATGCGTTTTCCGATTAGGGCCACTGCATGGGCCTTCAACATGGGCATGATTTGTTGGCGTCCTGGCTTGGGCATGATAAACTGCAGCTACTTCTGCTGCCAAAGCAAGGTGCAGTCACTCTCTCTCCCCCCTTTAAAATTGTGACTCGGAGGGAGGCAAACTTCTGTGCTCCAAGATTGAGATGGATGGATGAAAGGGCTAAGATAGGCAAATTAAGAGATGATTGATGAGCGAAGCGAGGAACGGGGAAGAGCTGCACAAAGAGATGAATGGACTTGCAAACAGATAGATGAGTCAGGTTTATTGGATTTGCTATGCCAGAACAGGGTGGTAGCCACCTACTTTAGTAGTCCAGCACACACCTGAAAGGAGCTCAGCCCCCATGCTGGAAGATGCTGCACTGGAAGGGAAGAGGAGGATCTGGACCAATAAACTCTCGTTTTGTCCCCATCCTCCTCCAAAAGGGCAGAGACAGAGAACACAGAAGAGGAGGAAGCCAACAGGCAGTGCCACCCTCAGGATTGACTGTAAGAAGGCAGGCAGGTGGGGCAGTGGCCCATTCACGCTAATGGTCCCACCTCTGTTGTGTATGTATGTTGCAAGTACAGTTATCCTGAGTACTGGTGGGTCACTCAAGATGGAGAGGAAAGATGAATAGGTAGCAGCAGCAAGGCCAGGAGGCTGCAAGAGTTGGTAGTGGATCCTGCACTGAGGTATGGGCTTTGGCAGCTGTCAAACAATGCTAACCCAGAAGTCAGCCTTGCTTCTTATGCACTGTCACAGTTCAAGGACTCTTCCCAACTAGGAAAAACACTCAAAGCAGGGCCAGAAGGATGTATGGTTGAGGAGAGCTCTGAGAGCCAGATAGAGGGCTTTAGGCCACATTTGGTCCTCAGGCTTACAGTTTCCTGACCCTTCAGTAAGGCAAAGCTGTGCTTCAGGTTACTGAAAACGTTAGTAGTAGAGGCAGCAAAGGGACCTTGGACCCTGGAATGCCACATTTCTCTGATACGTTCTTTCCTACCAAATAAATTATTCTTTACAGCAGGGATTGGCAAACTAAGGTCTGCGGGCCGCATCCAGCCCAACTGCCCTCTGGATCTGGCCCGTGAATGGTTCTGCAATCACTGCTTGGATTGGTGCAATCGCCATTTTTCCCTGGTCACCATTTTTGGGTGATTTGCCCCCCTTCCTCCCTCACCATGGCGGCGTCTCCTCCCTCCTCCCGGCTTCTCCCCACCCTGCAGAGAAAGGGGGCTGGGCTTTGATAGGAAGCCACCGGCCTCTCCCCACGGCTGCGCTGTGGGCTGGAGCTTGGTGTGTCTGCTGGCCCTGTGCCAGGGAAAGCTGTCACAAAAAGGAGAGGCGCCGCCACCGCCGCCAGCTCCCAACCACAGGCAGAGTGGCGGCGGAGGTAAGCATTGGGAGGGGAGGGGCTGGGGGAGAGAGAAGCCCCCTCCGCCGCATGCGTGTGCTCCTGCGCACACAGTCCGGCCCGCTACTATGCCTGGGGGATGGTGAACCGGCCCCCTCCCCAAAGAGTTTGCTGACCCCTGCTTTACAGTATAGTGATGCCGCCATATCTCCAACTTTTCAGCTGACTTTTCTGACCTGTCTTTTGCAGTAATGAAAGAATTTCCTCTGGTTTGGCAATGGTGGCTGGCGCTTGGTAAGATTATTTTCAAAAAGCCAACTCTGCTTTCGAAGGGATAGTATAAGGTCTGCAGTATTCCAAGTCAATCCAACATGCATTGCTTTGTTTGGGAGTTCACACCTCTGACAGGGTGTTGAGGGCTGGGTCAAGGTGGCCCTCTCACCTTCACCGTGATGTGCCCAGACCACCCAGTTTGCTGATTTTGTCAGGAAGAACCTGAAAACATGTTTCCTGCCTTCACTCCGATCTGCTAACTCTCATTGGCTAGTTATATGATTATGTCAGCTTCAGAAGGGCGAAGCTTCCTGGTCTCATTCCGGCTTCTCTTGGGTAAAGGAGAGCAAAACAATGTCCAGTAGTGGTGGAATTGCTACTAAAAGGACCATGAACAGGCAGCAAAGGGACAAAAAAACCATGAGCAAAGAGTGGATCTGCATAAAGCTGTGCCCCACTCATCAAACCCCCTCTTTCAAGCTAAAAGAAGTTAGAGAACATCTAGTAATATACACTCATCAGTCACCACTGCAAGGAAGTGCCAGGACCCACAAGTTACCCAGCTGCCCAAGAGTAAGTGCCCTAAGAATTCCTGACACTGGTTGCTAGGTAGTCCATTTCTTTTAGGGATTTCCCCCTGTGGTCATTGATAAGCTTTGAAAGGGAGGAAGTTGCTGCAGCAACATTAAGAGTATTGTTAGGCTATCTTGCAGTAGGGCAGGGGTAGGCAACCTAAGGCTTGGGGGCCAGATGTGGCCCAATTGCCTTCTCAATCCAGCCCGTGGACGGTCCGGGAATCAGCATGTTTTTACGTGAGTAGAATGTGTGCTTTTATTTAAAATGCATCTCTGGGTTATTTGTGGGGCGTAGGAATTCGTTCTCCCCCCCCACATATAGTCCGGCCCACCACATGGTCTGAGGGATGGTGGACCGGCCCACGGCTGGAAAAGGTTGCTGACCCCTGCAGTAGGGTATGTGATGCCCTCCAGCTGCCTTTTTTCTTTTCTTAATCTTACTTGGTTGCGAGTTCCTGTAAACCACCTTAGAAACCTGTAATCAGTCAGAAAGGAATGATGTAATCTTAAATAAATTATTAGCAGAGGATTAGGTTAATTTAGACAATATTTCATATGCTGATTTACCTTCCCTCTGCAGCCAGCGGCCTCTTCATCATGATTTGCAGCGGAGAACTCGTGACTTACCTCGCCTGCCCCAACACAGACAGCCTTCTTTAAGCTCAAAGCGGCCTCACTTCTTCACATCAACACGCAACGCAAGGCACTCCCTGTTCATCGGAAAGGGACCATGGAGCATACAAAAGGTCCCAGTTTCAATTTCAGGTTTCTCCAGTTAAATCAGGGATGGGGATCCTGCAGACTTCTAGCTGTTATTGGATTCCAAATCCCATCAGCCACAGCCAGCATTGTCAATAGTCAGAGATTGGGGGAATTTGAGTCTAACACTTGGAGCATCACAGGTTTTCCATTCCAAAGTTAAATGAATCCCAGGTAGAAGGGAATGTGAAGGACCACTGTCTGAGACCCTAGAATGGAAAATGCTGACCTAGATGGACCTATAGTCTGATTTTGGCAGTATATGGCAGATTCTTCCAGCATTCCATTTGAAAAAGACAGGCTGACAAGGGTGCCTAAGCAGACGACAGCATTTAGCTGTTAATCAATTACAAATATCAGCTTACAATGTGGCCTTGATTAAACAAACAAATTGCTAACTTTAGAAAATATTTTAAATACCTTACAAAAACTGTAGAGGGCAAGCACCATCTAATATAGGCACTCCTTCCAGTGCAAGAAGGGAGGTGCCTCTGGAGTCTATGGTGTCATCTGCTGCAAAACACACATACTGAAACAATGAATGTTTCTTCCCCCTTAGAACTACTGTTTTTGTACAACTATATGTAATATCATTGTATTTTGTTTATTAAAACATTTATATCCTGCTGATGCAAAACAACTACTCAGGACTGCTTACAACATATATACTAATGGGGTCTGGACTGGCAGTAACTGACCAGGAATGAGATCTTGGGGTTGTATTGGATAGCTCAATGGAAACATGGGGCAGCTGTGGGAAGTGGCAAATTCCATGTTAGGGATCATTAGGAAAAGCAAACTGCCATTATAAAAATCTATGTGAGACCACACTTGGAATACTGTGTAGAGCTGAGCTTTCAAAACTTTTCACGTTGGTGACATACTTTTTAGACATGCATCATTTTGTGACACAGTCATTCATTTTTAGTAGCAAACGGAGGTTAAACCAACCCCTTCCCAGCCTTGAGAGGAGCACAGGGAGTGTTCACATGACACACCTACACACTGCAGCCGACACACTAACGTATTGCGCCACACAGTTTGGAAAGCTCTGGTGTAGTTTTGGTCACTGCAAAAAATAAAATAAAATAAAGATATTGTAGAGCTGGAAAGGGGCAATCAAAATGTTCAAAATGATCCCTAAAAACAACGCTTTTGAAACCCCAAATTCTTCAAGTTCATGGTATCACCAACACTTAGAAAATCAATTCATATTCTAGAATTAAAAGAAATATTGACTGATTTTGCCAGGGCTATCACACAATTTCTCTCTGGGCTTAAAACATTTCTATTGTTTTATCTCCAATCTCTGTGGGCCTGATATACTTTCTCATCATAATTAGTCCATGCACTGATAACTTTCATCAAAGCCCAGCACAGCCGTTCTCATTTTATGCTTATGTGTGTGTGTGCTAATGCGTATAAACATACAAGCTTCTACACTGCCCAAGTCTAATGCATGAAAGCACCATATAAGCTATTAAAGCAATACCATGAAATACCCCAGAGGCTGATATAGCAACACTACGTGACTGAACAGCTTCAAGAGTGCCATAGCCTATTACTAAGCTCCAGCAAAAATCTCATCACTGATCAGAGCTAGAGAATTTTATTGGAAACGAAAATCATTGGCATTTCAACGGTCATTACACGGTTCTGCAAGAACAGGTTTGCAATCAAATACAATTTGCCTTCATTTCAGTTACAACAGTCTTGATATAAATAACCAATTTTAAACTAGTCTTTCTATGCGTTATATACAGATTAGGAGGATGACACTTGAGGACTGCAGGCTGCATCTGACACATCAACGCTCTCGGAAAGTAAGTGGTAACTCCAGGGGAAAAGCCTTGGTAGGCTGGATACAGCTCATGTTGCCCATCGCTAATGGACCAACAATGTGAATTAGAACGCACTAGACATTAAGAGGGCTAGTAGGCAAGCCTCACTTTTCCTGAAGTCTTGACCAGATCTGTCTTCCCATATAAAACTACGCCACTAATGTACAATCACTTTTATGCCTGGTTTTGAATGGTGGGAGCACTTTGCTACTTAAGACAAGGACAAACACAGGAAGTGTTACAAGTGGAAAAGAAACAAAAGAAAGATCTGTAGGAAATGGACAGGTTTTGCTATCCATAATTCAAAAGCTGTTCTCCATCTAAAGAAGGCCAAATACCCAATTATGCAGTAATACCTGATCCTAGAAAATGCAATCGATTTGCAGAAGAGCTGAAGTGCAGAAAAGCCAGCAAAAAGTGTGCTATAGGAGGAAGAAAGTGACTTATCTCCAGGGTCACAAAAAGCAGTGCCATGAGGCTGCTTGATCACATGCTCTGGCAGTAGGCACTCTGAATTTGAGCACACAGCAGCTTTTTTACAGTTCCTTCACTGAAAATCTAGATCAGAGTACACTGAGGGAAAGTCTCTCTAAGTCATCCTCCACCCCACCTTCTGCCATGAAACCAGTGTTTCCTAGTCATATAGAAACAAGAGCTTTAATCTCCCACCACCACTATTACTGGATAGTCTGGGTCATTTGCCCCCCACAATTCCTCCTCTGCCAAGCTGCAGGGCATGGAGCTTTGAAAAAGTTAAGTTCTCTAGTCTTGGGAGCCCTGACCTCCATCTGAACAGGCTGTGTACAAATTTCCCCATCAGACCGGCTTCACATAACAAGGATCTGTTTAGCTGATACATAGGGCTTCATGGAAGACTCCAAAGCAGCTTGGTAGTCTATCAGTGGGACTTCTTGGCAGGCTGGAGCTGTGAGCTGACCCTTACGAATGAGATCACATAGATCTTCAATCATTCCTCTCAGTTTCTCTTTGTCTATATACAGGAAACAAAGCAGAGTACATATTAAATGTTCTCAAAAACAACTGAGCTTACATTGAACAAGCCCTGGCCTGAGAATGAAAAAGGCAATGATGCTAATAAATCTACTGCTACTAATAAGCATATTTTGATTGTTTAGAAGTAGGGAAGTCAAAAGTGACACAAACAACACATGGATGTTGTTCAGGGCACAGATACTGAAATTCCAACTTGAGCTGGAGGCCGTAATGTATCTGAATACTAGCCGCTGGAGACCACAGAAGGGGAGAGGGCCCTTGCCTTCAGATCCTGCTTGCAAGTTCCATAGGTGTCTGTTTTGCTACTGGGAGAAAATGATGCTGCACTAGATGGGCCATTGGGCTGATCCAGCAGGCTCTTCTTATGTTCTGTTCTAACACAGTTCAGGATACCTCTTTTGTGCGCTGGATAGAACAGGAGTGGTTTCTTTCATTGTTTGAACTAGAGCTTGATGTTCAGCAGTTGGAGACAGGTGCAGAGCAGTGGCCTGTGAGGTGGGCTAAGATGCCACAGAGCGGCTCAGAGGGCAGAGCGAATTATCTACAGCATACTACTGGTATAACATGCAACTACACATTTACATTCATTTCACTACAGATCAGAGATTCCAACACTAAAACCGGATAGCAGAGATGCGCAGAAACCAGCTCGAAGTCAGCTAATGCTTCTGACGATAAGGGGTTCTCCAGGGTCTCAGGCAGAGTTCTCTCTCATCAATATACGGGACCACACATCACCCTGCTCTTTTCTTCCAAACCCTATTTCACCATTGCACATTACCATAACTTACTCTGTGCGTTGTCCCTCTTCCACTGGGTCATCCAAAAGCCACGAAGTTTCACATCCTTAAAGATCAGTGCACTCTGCAGAAAAAAGCAGAGGGATTATGAAAGCTCTACAATATATTTTCTTTCGGAGGACATTTTGGAGGACAACATGACCTGGCATGAGAATGGTTTTGCCCCATAGATGCGAAGAATTTGGCACTCTGCCAAGGAAAGAGATGACTCGTTGCAAGGAGAAACACAACAGGAATAAGCTATTGCCCCTTAACAAATGGAAAAGTGCAGAAAAAAATTAAGTAAACCACAGAAATCTCATGGCTACTCACCACAGGGGCTGTTATAGGCTGCTTTGACATTCCACCATAGGTAACCATGGTCCCCTTGTGCCTATAGGAAGAATTAGCAGTGAGATTAGAAGATTAAATGGTTGGGCTTTTCCATTTCCAGACAACAAGCATATCCTCTTACTTTGGCACTCAAGTCTACTTTGTTGACCAGCTTCTCTCATCTCCTGGATATCTGGCTAATATTACCAGGATTAATTTGTAAGCAGCACAGCCCAATAGTTCACAGTAAACAGTACTGCACAAATACCAGAATGCTATTCCTTTTCCTGAGAAAAATGTCTTAAATTTAGATCAAGCAAAATATTGGGAGGCTGAGTTAGGGTACAAAAGCGCATAGGGGCCCTTTCAGAACAGCCTGCAGGATCAGGCCAAAGGCTCACCTAGTCCAGCATCCTGCTCTTCTCACAGTGGCCAACCAGATGCCCATGGGAAGCCTGCAAACAGAACCTGAGCACAGCAGCACTCTCCTCACCTGTGATTTCCTGCAAGTGGCATTCAGAATCCACCCTGCCTATTGCCTAAAGTCTATGACTAAGAGAGATCTGTTCCTTTTCAGAAAGAACATCCGCAGGTTTGTGGCCCTGGGCAATTGTCTGCCTTTAAATAATAGGGTGGCTCCTGGCAGTACGTCTGCCGAACCTGGCAGGCCTTCAAGGTAATTTCAAGCGGCTACACTAAATTATGGAACACAAGCCAGCTTTGATCAATAAAGCCCCAAACTAGTGGGGTCCCAATTAGGATACCAACCCCCTTCCTGTGTCCAGTCATGATGACAGCTAAGTTTGCTCAAGAGTAGGTTTCAGTCCTTCCATGATCTGTGTTCAAACAGCTACTGGGCATAGGAGTCTCTCGTGGAAGATATAGATGTAGAACTTTATTCCCTCAGAACATGAAACTCAAGCATGCTCAAGATTCAGCAAAAGAGACCCTTTAGCACTGACAGGCATGTGAAAGTTACCAGCTCAAAAGCAAGGTATTCTATGTCATTTAACACATCTTAATTTCTCTCTTAAATGTTACCCATGCTGAACCTCTGTGATAGTGATCAATATAACTACAATTAAGACTGCTGGGAGCTGGAATCTCATATCCTTGGGAAAACTCTCTTTTTTTACATTAGGTATAAAGACTTTCAATTCACCCACAATCTTGTTTCTTCAAGAAACATGAGTGCACACACCCAAGAGAGGATTTTGTAAATCTGCACTGTGAACTAGAGGATTCCAGCCACAGGCAACACTATTTAAATACTGTACATTTATTTAAATATTTATCCCACAGCAGTTCACAATGCAAATATTTAAAATGTTTAAAATATGAAATATACAAGCAGTTAAAAACAGCAAGACAAAGGCATTTAGTAAACACTTAAAATGCACCCCCAACAAAGAGCTGAACTTACTGCAGGTGACGCAGCAACTCAGTGGCACTTTTCCCTCCAACGCCATTCAAAGCTAATATGGGCCTAGGGATTTTCTGGAGAACAAGAGATTGCACAGAAAATAAGCTCCTTCTTTTACTGCCTCCCCCCTCACAGCATGTGTTTGCTGCTTTAGCTCTAAGATGTCAACCTTTCAGAAGGGATTCTCGCAAAGAGACAAAAAGAGATCTCATTTTGTGTCATTCAATACAACTATAATCAAGACTCCTATGAGATGGAATCTTTTATCTCTAGGATGCAACTGAGTTGAATTTTTGAAAAGATTCATGGTTTGGCCCATAATACGAGGAGGTAGCTTCTGGGCAGGCAGGAAGGGAAACAGAAAGGAATGCAGAAAATCTGACTTCAGTTTTAAGGGGAATAATTGCAACTGAGGCTGTATGGTTTTTGTTGTGGTGTCAGTCCTAGGCCACCTCTGCCTTGCCACTCAGATTTTTGTCTTTGTTCATATTTCATTCCACTCTACCACCACCAAACACTCTGTCTTCTCTGTCTGTTTTGTTTCATTTATTATCAATCAGTAGTGATTCACTGCAGCAGCCCTGTTTTCCTTTGCCATCTCTGTCCTCCAGAAATCTGGTTTTCACTTATACCTTAAACAGCTCTTTTACTTCCGGTTTTCTCAGCATCTCCTCTGTGACGACATGGTCTGCTCCAAGGGACTTCAGTCTGTCTACAAGCTCCTGGAGATTGGGTCTGGGAAGGAAGGACAAATGAAAAAGGAATCCAGTTAATGTTAAGACCCGCTGTTTACCATGCCATGCTGCACAGTAGTGAGGGACAACATCTTCTTGTACTCGCCATCATGTGAACCCAAGTCCTCATTTAGGGAGAAAAGGAAGAGCTTCTGCTGTTCTTCCTGCAGTCAGTCACTGAAGAAACTTCCTCAGGATACATTGCTGAGGGAACCACTTGCCAACTGCTCAGAAACCTAAGTAGATTATAATCCAGAAACCATAGTGTGGGAGCCATCAGCCATGCCAGTTCCATTTCTCTACTCTTCTCCAAAATAAATCCCTTTTAATCAGACATCCACATGCCCACTTTTCATTGACTAGACACAAGGAAGGGTTTGGAAGAAATGTAGTCAATTAAACGCTTCTTTAAATAATAATAATATAGTAGTTAATAGCAATTATTATTATTAACTAAACTCAGACACCCATAGGTTAATGTAACACTGCATGTGAAGCAGTGAAGAGGTGGGAAATCTGGGAAGAGGTGAAGCAGATGTATAAAATGATGCCTAGTGTACAGTTAGTGACTAAGGAGTTGTTCTTCTCTCATCTAACTCATTGGGAGCATCCCATGAAGTTGAATGGTCGGAGATTCAGAACAGGGAAGAGGAAATATTGTAAATAGTTAAACTATGGAAACTGATACCACAAGATGTACTGATGGCAGCTAATTTCAACAGCTTTCAAAAGGATTAGGCAAAATCATGGAAGATAAAACATGATGGATACATACGACCTCCAGTATCAGAATACTAGTTGTGGAGAATACTAATGGGAATGCGCTATTGTGCTCATGTCCTGTTTGTGGCTTTCCATAGACATCTGACTAGCTATTGTGAGAAGAGAACACTTCCCTTAGATTAGATGGGCCTGACTGCCCTGATCCAGCAAGGCTGTTCTTACATTCTTGGGGTAGGGCATATATTTGGCCCTCTCCTCGTGCTGCATTAACCACATTGAAGGACAAAGATAACATACTTGAACTGTGACTGTCTTTTGCCCCCAGAGAAGATAACAGCAATTTCTGAGTAGTGGTTGAGGATAAAGATTTCAATGAAGGGGGTGAGGGGAAGCACAGATGGGAAAGGTTATGATTCCCCTCTTCTATTTTTAAAATTATTATTATGTTACATTTAATCCCACCTTTTTCTCCAACGGGATGAGGTGGCATATATAGTCCTCTCCCTCTCCACTTCATCAACACAACCACTCTGTGACACAGATTAGGCTGAGAAACAGTCATAGAATCATAGAGTTGGAAGGGACCCTGAGGATCATATAGTCCAACCCCCTTTAATGGGGATTGAACCTGCAGCCTTGGCTTTATCAGCACCACGCTTTAACCAACTGAGCCATCCTGACTGGCCCAAGGTCACTTAGTTAGCTTCATGGCTGAGTGGGGATTTGAACCCTGGCCTGCTAGGTCCTAGTCCAACATACTAAACACGACACCACTCCCGTTAACACCCCCTCCAAAACAGTCTCTGTGGCAGTTTTAAAAGTTTTCTTTTCTTTAAGAAATTGTGGAACTCTTAATTTGCACCTGGTTTTGTCTGTACCTGCTGAAAGTTATGCTACACTTTAAAAAAACCTACATTATGATCATGTTGCAGTACTGTAATGCATTTACCTGCTTAACTCTAACTTTGGGAATTGCTACCAAGAGAAAATCCTCTCCTGCCAAGCCAAGTCAAGCAGCAACTAGGGGAGCTGTTTGGGCCAAAGCAAAATAGAAAAGATATTCAGGATGAGCAGTTTCACTGTACACTCACCTATCTCTGACCACATTTATTGTTTTGAACCCCTTGGCTGCTGCGATCTGGATGACGGCCTGCCCCACTCCACTATTGGCTGCATTTTGGATGACTGAATCTCCTGCAGACAAACAGATGCATCTCTGTTTAAGATTCCCTTTAATTTCCTTTGGTGGAGTTTGCTAATTTTCATTCTTGTCTGTTACAGAATATAAAACACAAGAGCAACCCTACTGGGTCAGACCAAATGTTTCTCTAGTCCATCATTCTGCTCACAGTGGTCTATGGGAAGCCCACAAGCAGGACATAAATGCAACAGATTCTGAGAAGCCACAATCCATGTTGTTCTTAGTAGGAACCCATCACCCCTTTCAGTCCTAATTTGAAGACTTAGCTATAGAAATGATAAAATGGTTGACCACTGCTAAAATCTTGTTATTTCCATCAACAGCTATAGATTCTGGTACCAATGTCTGTGCTAAATCACTACTGGTTGATAATAAATGAAACAAAACAAAACAAAACAAAACAAAACAAAACAAAACAGAGAAGACAGAGTGTTTGATGGTGGAGGAAGAAGGGATGATAATGATATATGAATGAAGACAAAAATCTGAGTGGCAAGGCAGAGGTGGCCTAGGAATGAAAGCACAACAAGAACCATACAGCCTCAGTTGCAATTATTCCACTGCCCGAGTTTCACTCTTCCCCCTCCCTGTTTCTGGCCACATAAAGTCACTTGGGAAAAACAGAACAAAAATTCATCTTATGCTGCTTCTCAAACAGGCTCAGACTTGAACTTTGGAAATTCTCCCAGGGGATGAAATTCATGATGAAGGAGCAATAATTGAGAATACCTGTCGACATGATTATGCTGTCCAGACTAAAAGGTAATTAAGATGAGCAAAGCAAGTTAGAGTTCTTTTGCTCATCCCTCACCTCTATTCCTCCCTGCATCCTTGCTAGAGAGTCTAGTGATGCATCTTATAACTCAAGTACAGATCAGCTGCATTATAACAAAGGGCCAGTGGTTTCTCCAATGGTCAACCAGATGCCTCTGTGTAGCCCCAAAGCAGGGCATGATGTCCAGTTGGTAAAGTTGCTCATGATGTATAAATACTACAAAACACATTGTCAGTACACACCTGGCTTCAAGACCTCAAAGTCCGACAACATCCGATAAGCTGTGCAGGGGTTGACACTTAAAGTGGCAGCGCACGTTAATGGGATATCAGGAGGAATTTTCAGCAGGGTCTCCTCACCAAATATTGCCTCTGTTCGCCATGTTCCTGATTTGAGGGATTAAAGAAAAAAGTCCAGTTTGGGCAAAGAGTGCAGCTAGAAACAAGCAGCTTAAGTTAGAAGCTTCCAGTTCAAGAAATAGGTCAAAAATTATGAATAGCTCAATTCCTGCAAGCTAGTGGTTTCAAAATGTTTACTGACATGCCTAAGAGCAAAGAAGAAAATAAATTGAGTTTTTGCCTGTTGCTGGGTCACAAATATTTTCTTGGAAGAACATCAGGGCTGTTCTCTTTTCAGGCCTAAGTTGGTATGATAAGAGAACTGATTAGACTTCCTGATTTTCTGTTGTTGTTTAAGAGGTAAACATACTATGGGTATCTATGAAGCAGGCAATGACCATTGCAGTGCACAACTTTTAAAACACCCCCCTCCCCTATTTTATTAATCCCTGACTTCAGAAGTTTCTCTTTGTCCCATGAGGAGAAAATACAAGCACTATTGCTGAAGGTCACATAATTAATTTTTGGCTATCCACCAAATGCTGCAAACTCTGCCCACTTAGGCATAAATTGTAAGTTGATTGATGAAAGCAGGTGGGCGCTACTGTATCTTCATCAGAGATTTTCAAGTGCATGTCTTTGTAGATGTACAGCAAAAGAGGGCATCTTTCTTTAAACTGGGGAATCAGACTATCAGACGGGTTATGGCCCTTGATGAGTATGTTTCCTTTCTCTTATCTAGTCGCAGAGCCAATTTTTCCTTAGTTAATTGTTTAAAAAAAGTTATTCAAGCTCACCAAGTCCTGCATCAGCTGGGATAACCAAATCACCTGGCTTCAGAGAAGTCACACGACTCCCAGCTTCAATCACTTGTCCAACTCCTTCATTCCCACCAACCGCAGGCAAGTCAGGCAGAGTAGCATACGTCCCTGCAAGGTGACAACTATACCATAAAACATCCAAGCAGTTATTGGGAATAAGCCAATATTCAGAGTTGCTTCATTTTTTCTTCATATTCAGAAACAAGATGCCAGCATGTGACAGGCATATGACCATTTGTTAGTTATGACTGAAACACCCATCTTTCAATCAAAATAGTTTCCAAGGTGGTTAACAATGAACATAAACTAAAAGACAATTTACAACTTAAGTAAACGAAAAGTGGTAAATCTGTCACAGCAGCAGTTGGAACACTCACTCTCTGTCTCTGTGAATGAAGTTGCATCCTTCTCCCAGGTCCCTAGTTCAGGGATGGGGTTCCAGCTGCCTCCCAGCTGTCATTGGTTTCTTTAACTTCCATCAGTCCCATTCAGCATTGCCAGTGGTCAGGAATGATGGAAGTTGTAGTCCAATGTTTGGAGGGTTTGGAGGGCGTGGAGTTTACAGGTTTCGCACACCTGCTTTGGATGTTCTGGCACCTTCATATCCTCCATGTACTCCTAAACACAACACATAGGGGACCTTCACCCCATGCCAGAGGCACAAGGGCCAATTCCTACACAATCATTTTAATTTGTTGCTGCTGAACAGGGAGCGGAAGCTGAAACAGCTGAATGGCAATTGCTGCCTTCTAGAATATGCTACTGCCTAAACCAGTCAGAGCCAATCTGGGAGGGAGCATGTTGGGAGAGAATCTGCAAAGTTGAGGGGTAAGGAGAACATCTCTTCCTGCTACTTCTTGCTTTCGCTCTTCAGTGGATAGCATCACTACTGAAAAGCACATATGAATATTTATGCACTTCATGGAGCTTTGCTGCCTATATGTATTTGGTGGCCAAACCGTTCCAAGTATTTAGACAACATTAATAACTTGCATGGCACACAGTGACAGACATGGCCCTTAGAAAAAATTGTTTTCAGAGATGGAAAGGAATTAAACCTGACTCAAATTGTGTGTGTGTGTGCACACGTGCAGAAGGAAAGTTGGCCATGTAACCCCTGTGGTATATCCCACAGGGTATATCATTAAATTCAGACAATCTATTTTGCCTTATTACCATCTGACAGCATTATATGAAGAAATGATATGGGGAGCAAGAATGAAACTGTCTGCATGCAAGCCAAGGTTACCTTGAATCATATTGATGTCAGATGGATTGATAGGGGCTGCAATCATTTTCACATTGACTCCAGAATCCCCCAGCTCTGCCAGATCTATCTCCTTTAGGCTGGAAGGAAAGGCAGACAAAAATGCAATATTATGCTTAAGGCTCTTTCTCACTCATGTGATTCTTAAGCATTTTGATGGATTTTAATCTGTCTTTAAAGTATTCATCCATCAGGTTCAACCTCTCATCCAAAAGAGAACTTGTTTAAGTACCATTCAAACCTTCTGTTATCATCCTTCTGCAAGAGCAGTTGTGGACCCTTTGTGGGTTCCTAACCAGTTTTATATGTGACCAATGGGTATCATTCATTCATTGAGATTCTCTGAAAACTGAGTGATTTCCCCAACCTGTTGCATTCTAGTATTTTCTGTATTCTCCTATTTTATCTTATGCCAGTTGTTTCTGTTTAAAAAGCATTTGCAGCACCACCCTATAACACTAGCAAAGCACTATTTAGGATACTGTGTTAATTCTGGGATGGGAAACAGGATCTGGCTGGCAGGCTAAATCACAAGCTCACCCACCCTTTGAGGGCCATTTTGACAGGTGGAAACAGCTACCCACCCACTCATCAGTCTGGTAGCATCACCATGATGTCAGGCAATCCATTTTTCTTTGAGCTCAAGTTGTCTTGCAAAGGAAGATACCAGCCAATCCAAGCAGAGCTTGAAGTCAATGCAGATCAGCTGATTGATGCTGTCTTCAAGCTCCACTTCTGGCAGAGATTGATGTCACTTGGGAGCTCCAATTCACAGCTACTGAGCGGAATCAACCCCAGCAGGGCTTGCATTTGGCACCAAGTTTAAAAGGCACCAGTTGCCAAGGAATAATCAGGAGCATATTTTAAGCAGACAGTGGCAGGGAGAAGCAGCATCTTTAATGAATGGGACTTACTTCTGAGTAAACCCATATTTAAGCTCTCACCCATAAGTCTAGGATTTGACAGATTTTTAATGGGGGGAAATAGTGTTATGTCAAGTGCTATATGAAGTCAATGTTGTAATTCCAGCTGACTTGTTAGAAGCAGTGTCTCAAGCACTAAATTGCTATGGTGGGGAAGCAACAAACATCCTTCTAAAGAATGCACATGGAAGACCTAAAATGTGCTACCTGGCATTAGTGGGATCCCTGCACTAGCTTTGACCACCTTATACCCTTTGCAAAAGAAACCTTGACTTCCAGCTGCTTGGACACGGTAGACAGCCAAATTAATTTGCTGCATCTCCACTGAAGCACCTGCCCAACACACTAGATTCCTGAATTGAAGAATGACACACAAACAGGCAAACATTACATCCCAATGAATTGGTCCATCATGTGATCTGTCAGCAATTCTGTTGCTACCCCAGAGAGCAGAGTGGAAAAGTTCAGTTCTTTTGCCCTCAAAAGAGACCAAAGCATCTCAGTAATTAAAGGTTAGATTCGACAACACAATAATGAAAATTAGTTTCAGCTAATAAGGGACTTCCCTAAAGGCTTTGAAGTGTTATAAAAACCCATCAGCAAAATGTTTGTCTATATTTAGATTTTTTAACCCTGCTTTCCTGCCCTAGGGCTTTCAAAGCAGCTCACAGTAAGAACATCGCACAATAGCAAAACACAGCAAAAATGACACCACCACATTACAAATCACAAACCAGACTAATACAATTTGAAAAGGCAGCCACATCACACCAAGATCATTCACCTACAAAGCTATAAAATACATGATAAAAACACACACACAAATGATTGAAAAGGCAATTTAGAAAGCAGGTTGAATCTCAACAGCTAGAACAGGGTGATGAACCTGTAGCTCTCCAGATGCTGTTGGACTCCCAACTCCTATCATCCCCAGCCAACATGGCCAATGGTCATAAGATGATGGAAGCTGTAGCGCAACAACATCTGGAGAACTGCAGGTTCCCCCCTCTGCATCTGAGGTACAGCAATCTGTTAAACATATTGGAAATGTAACTTTTGAAATAGACAGCAGAAGACACAAATGTTCAATTTTTTTTAGCACTTTAGACATTAGCATTATTTGATCATGCAGAGGAGGGTCTCTGAAAATATGTGTTGAACCTCTGTGTAAATAGAGGATGAAAAAAAAACCCTTTTCATTCACCCCAAGTCGTTTGTGCTCCCTGGTGGGTATTTCTGGGCACGGTTTCCAAGCTTGAACTCTCATAATCACTTCATTTTTTTATTTTTTTTAAAACAGGAGTAGCCCCTATTTACTGGTGCCTGCCCCTGGTAAAACACTTTTTGCCTTTTGCAGAGAAATAAGACAGTTAAAAGAAAGCATGCATAAGATTACAACTATGAAATGTATGTTGGGATGAATGCAGTGAGACAATGCATCCCATTTTTACCAAAGGCTACAATCCTAGACATGCTTTTGAGTTAACATGTCAGGCACCAAGTGTTCATTCTAATAAACAGACTTACATTTTTAAAAATGTTATGGTCGGTTTACTAACACACATTGCTTTGAAGCCAGTGCAGGACAGGCTACTGCAGAGTAAATCAATATAGCCTACAGCAGAACGTTGTCCTGGCTGTTTTTATTTTGCTGTTCAGTTGTTTAGAAAGGCATTTTATTGTTACCACTGTAAGGTTGCTATCAGTGCAAAAGGCAGGAAATTATTCTTAATAAAAATAAACTGTGGGG
Source organism: Podarcis bocagei (assembly GCF_964188305.1). Classification (NCBI taxonomy): domain Eukaryota; kingdom Metazoa; phylum Chordata; class Lepidosauria; order Squamata; family Lacertidae; genus Podarcis; species Podarcis bocagei. Next base: position 24,609,477 of record NC_138132.1, on the reverse strand, counting down.
AGGTCAGAAGTTCTGAAGTTACAATAAAATAAACCACTGGGTGTGAATATATCAATGATGGTCAATGTAGACGGTCCCATATATGGCGTGGGGACAGGGCACGCTCCAAACTATGAGCCCTTAATCTTAACAAATAGTATATACATTTAGTTAATGTTGCCACATAAGATCATAGGGATCAGATTCTGAAAAATGCATTTTTAGGTTGTAAAATAATTTCCTTTCACAGCAGCGTTTGGTACATCTTAGACACAGAGTAAAATGTTTGCCACAATGTTATCCGTCACTGATGGATTTAGCACTGATAACATTGTTTAAGCTTTTCCCACAAAGATACAAGCCACATACAGCTGGAGCTGTTGGAATTAAAATAGGTTTGGCTGTTTTAATAGACCTGTTCCAGCCGTTTCCTCTGAAAGCATGACAACTCTTTTCAGAGGCTTCTGATCCTAGTGTTCTAAAACAACCGATCACAAACACAATTGCTCATTTGCAGCCATTAATGTCATGGGGAATTTGTGTATAGACTCTTAAGTACAAATACCAAGGCCCTTGTTCAAGTCGCAAGTAGCATCTGTGCTGCAGTTAGGGAGGCTTTATAGCTTAGCTCTGTTTGGAATTATTGCTCATGTGTTTGGACTTAACTGAAACAGAGTAATCCATCATCCACATGACTCAAGCGGTTACATTCTGTTTGCCTCTGCAGCTTTGTGCTGTAGTAAAATTCATAGTGTATTTTACCTGCATGATATTTAATCGCCTTCCTCCCACAAAGAGCCCACTTCATTTTCCCTTTGTTGCAGATTCATGCACAAACTTTCCTCTCAACTGTTGTCACACACTTGGGGTGGCCTTGCCCCACCCCCTTTTTTAAAAGTGGGTGAGCACCACAGCAATGTTTTGTTAGCGTAGTAATTGCTCAGAGACACTGCAATAGCTCACCTTCACCTGGAGACTTGTTCATTCTATGTCAGAGATAAAGCAAAAATTCCTTTAGGATTTTCTAATTTTTAGCTCCCCAGGTTTGCATAGGGACTGAGACACAGCAACTTCCTATCTGCCCTCAAACGGGGTGGGGAGAGGAAGATCTGGGATTTATATTAGTGGTAAGATTTATAAAAGTGATTTATAGGAGTGGTTTCTTTGCAGCAGCACTCTACATTTGGCACATGGGTAGGGTACACAGACACACCATTGAGGGTAAAGTCTTTGCTTACTCTATCACACAGTGGTTTGGTGGAGGGGGACTATGGGGGAGCGTAGCTCTAAGACTTTTTCCTTCCAGGAAAGGAGAGATAGCATCATCTCCTGGAGCACCAAAATAACTGATGGACCCTCCTTGCTTGTCACCTCTTGATGCATCCTATCATAGAATCCAAATCAGAGTCGGAAGGGACCCTGAGGGTTATCTAGTCGAATACTCTATAGAACCAGCAAACAGCAAAAATCCAGTAAAAAAAATGGAAGCTGCATTAAATAAAAATAAGAGGGGCAGGAATCACCCACTGAATGCCCTAAATAGAACATGAAACACAGTTTGACGGGGGTCTTAAATATAAAGGACAGGTGCCAAATAGCTATCTGGGGGCATGTATTCAACACTAAGAGTGCTAACACAGTAGAGGCCCTACCCCTGGACACCACTCTTTTAACTTCTGAAAGTTAGGGCACCTAAAACCTCAGAATACGATCTTATGGAACAGGAAGATTCTTCTGGAAGGCCAGCTTTCAGCGTGTCAGCAGGGTACATCCCCTCAACTGTCTTGCCATCTGTTGTTCATCTGGTCATAGAAAGCCAGGATTAACGGAAAAGAAAGCTTACTCCTTCACTTGCAGACTCCTATTTTAGCTTCCACTTCTCTGCACGCTAGAACGTAACCGAGGAAGGAAGGGTTTACATATTACCATATTTTTTTGCACCACAACACTCACTTTTTTCCTCCTAAAAAGTAAGGGGAAATGTCTGTGCGTGTTATGGAGGGAATGCCTACGGGTGGCATGCCTACAGATTTTCCTCCTCTAAAAACTACGTGCGTGTTATGGTCGGGTGCGTGTTATAGAGCGAAAAATACAGTACCCAGTATTCACTGTATCTCTGCACACAGAGAAGACACACAGTAACATCCCTGTCAGGACAAATTTGGAGCGGGGGTGGTGGTAGTATAAGAACCCTTTCTGCACCACAACAGTACAGTTGGGAACTTACGTGAGCAGTCTGCATCTTAAAAAAAGTAATTTAAAAAAGTAGGCAAATGGGGCGGGGGGGGGCACGCACTGAATACATCCCACAAGCTTGCCATCCCTGCTTTTAAAAGGAAAAGAAAGAACATTTTGTGATGCTATCATAGCATAGTCCTCTGTAAACCACAAGATAGCACTTTGAGAGGCACACATGGTTCTTTCATGGACCAAGAAGGGACTTCTCAGGCCACTATTTTTTTAGTGACTAAAGGCATGTGGTTAATAATATATTTATCTTATAAGATGCCAGATGTGCAGCTAGTGTAGCTGGTGCGGAAAAACCAGGAACAGTAAAATCCAGTAGAGAAGACAGTTTAGTCTGAGCCCTTGATCTCAACATTTCTGAACAGACCAGATTTCTTTTTTTCAAATTTATAGCTCCCTTGAAAAATTGATGTTCTAATGGAAATGCGGACAGACCATTAATTACTACATTGCCAGCAAAGTATGGCAGGAACCTAATCATCCAAATTTGCTCAAATTTATTACGCCATTCAGCTGAATAATAGCCACTCGCTTCAACTGATCAAGTAAATTGTGTAAGAAATCCATTGCTTAATCTACAAGATGCTGGGCAGGGAATTTTATGGCCAATTGTCATATTTGATTTCCTTTCAGGACAGAAATTAAATATCACTGTGGCACTTTCAAGAAGTAACACGGGAATCAGGGGAAGAGAGTGCAGAATCAATTTACCATAACTAAACAGGGATAAGTATCCTTAGCAGCACATTCCAAAGTTTTTATATCAACATTGCAAGACCCCCCAACAACTTTCTCCAGCCTCCACTGCTTCTCTCATAGCCTCTGCTGACACCATTTTTCCTCACCTATTGTCCCAAATAGATTTATAGCCTTCTTCATCCCCAGTCAGACCACTAATAATCTCTTCCTGCAGGTTGCCCATGATGACAACCCAAGTTGCACCCTAGGCCCCTCTGATTGCCTTATCAGCCATGTTTCCTCCTCTTGGACTAGCATGCGGGAGGTAAGATACCTTTCTGCTAGGCATCTAGAATGCTTGCATGCTAAGAAAGTGTACCTCTTAAAGTTTATTTCTATTGACTTCAACTGTCCAGTAGCCCAATATGACATAAGTCATAGTTCTGATACCCTTCACTCAATCTTCCCCTGCCCCTTGTGGGCCAAATTTGACATGTTGGTGGGGTCATTCACTTGTCAATCACCTGATGACTCTCTGTGGGGACTAGATTGCACCGTTGATCCCTGTACAAGGTAGGCTTGAAGTAGGCTTAAAGACCCATCAACGTCAAGCCTGCTTCTTGTGTGATCAAATTATCCATGTTGAACTCAGCTGTGCAGCCAATTCAGCCTTGTGACGTCTAAATATTTAAAAACATACTTTAGTTGTAATAAAAACCACAAATATTCAAAACAAAAATGTATGATCTGATTCAAAAAGCTATTTATGCTACATTTTGGAACCTGAAGCCATTACAGCTTAAACAGCAGAAGTTAAAATCCATATTTCCAGATAACTAAAGAAATTTAGCAGTTAATTTTTTTACAACTGGATCTAGAATTTCTATACTATACTATAATCTTGTAAGAAAATCTGAAATTCAAAACTCAGGCTCAAATTAGAAATGAGCTATCATTAGAGCAGAATCAGAAGTTCCTCTTTATATCTACGATTTTGTGTGTTTGGAGCAAGCTGTCTCTCTGCCACAAAGTCTAACCTACTATTTTAGAAGCAAAAACATGCATTTTGAACAACAAGAGAGCTCTCACTCAAAATCAGATGTAGTAATAATAATATAATAATAATAATTTATTATTTATACCCCGCACATCTGGCTGAGTTTCCCCAGCCACTCTAGTATTCATCTTACTATGATTTTGCTAAAAGGATTTAAAATCCTACAGTTAGCTGGACCTTGACTTTTTAATCCCACCTAAAAAGTTATACTTGTAGGCTTGATTATCCCTGCCTTCCTTCAAAGTAAGAAGGAAGAAATGTCACTCCATTGAGTATTATATCTGACACAAGGCAGACTTAATGTCAGACCTACTTAACACAAACATTACCTGCTTGCGTACTTGGAAGATTTCAGTAGTTGACTAATCATTTATATAGGCCAACTCCCACCCCCCAAAACCCCCAGAATAAAACCTGAACTTTAAATAGTCACTGAGACTGTAACAGCTGGGTATTTTGGCCATATATGGTATGGCAAACACATCCCCATATCCAGCACAGGAGTGTTGTGTCCAGTTTCCAAAAGGATGTGATCTCCAAAGCTACTACCGGTATATTCAAGTCCCTTCAACAAGAATGGAAAAATGTTTGCAACAATCTAGTAAAAGATGCTAAAGAATGAGGTTCTAGGACCAGAATGTAAAATCTTACCATAAGCTACATAAGGTTGTTTCAATTATTTCACTATTTAAATGTTTTGCACATACTATCACTGAGAGCTGATGCCCAGCAGCTGAGAACTACTCTGCAATATCTGTCAGTTGGGGTCTTTAGCTTACCAATTCAGAAACAGCAATCTGTGATGGGCAAATCTGCAACTGCAAAGCGTGGAAAGAAACTTCCACACACATCCTCATCATGAGAACGAAAGTATTTGGGGATACCTCTGAATTGTTTTACTTCTGTTGCTCTTCAGGAAATAGAGCCAATGTGAATATTAGGCAACAGTTGTGACACTGCAGGAGCTTCAAGGCCTCTTGGAAGTCCTTTGAAATATTGATCAAGCTTTGCAAGTTTAACACGGCCACAAAGGCAGACACTTACCCAAAAGAAGGAGAAACCAAGGCTAGCTCACCAATTACCAGGTCCCATATCCTTGGCCATTACATCTTAGAGAAGGTCAAATAAAAGAGCAGGGCAGCGGGGAGTGCAAGGAGGAAAGGAAAATTCCTAAGTACACAGAGGCCAGTTCCAATGCACACACAAAACCATAACAAAAGCTTAAGTTCTGAAATTGCATTTTATTTTTATGCCATCTTCAATGATGTAATGTTTACAGGTGATGAAATACTGTGCACCTACACTCAGGAGAAGCTCTAGCTTTAAATAAACTTAACACACTAGGTAGGAGAACAGCCGAAGCATGTAATCTCTCTCTTCCCCTACGACTTAAATACAGTGGTACCTCGGGTTAAGAACTTAATTCGTTCTGGAGGTCCGTTCTTAACCTGAAACTGTTCTTAACCTGAAGCACCACTTTAGCTAATGGGGCCTCCTCCTGCTGTGCCGCCAGAGCACGATTTCTGTTCTCATCCTGAAGCAAAGTTCTTAACCCGAGATACTATTTCTGGGTTAGCGGAGTCTGTAACCTGAAGCATCTGTAACCTGAAGCGTCTGTAACCCGAGGCACCACTGTATTCTCTTTCTCCAGCCTCCCCTCGCCCTGGTGCTTCTTGACATCATGCCATGCCATACCTACGTGAAAGGCAGAAATTCAACAGGTACAGCCTCCCCCAGCCCGGGCGATGCACTGGTACGGTAGTGGTTTCCCGCTCCACCAGCTTAATTCTTGCCCATTCTGAGGCTGCAAACCCAGGACGCCCTGAGCTATATAACGCAGCCCCCCACTAACCCTACGGAACACAGCGGGGCCTTTTCACTTCCAAGCAGACGTCTATAGCGCCGTTGGGCTGTGTGGACGTGGCTTCTCCCCACCGCACCTGCTGTCTCCATGGCAAAGCGGACACCCGGCCCAGCCCAAACATTTCCCTCCCTTACTTTAGGACCTGAGCCGGCTCCCCATGCTGCTCGTAGATCAGCCCGCGAGGCCGCGCCCGGGCAGCCGACGCCGACAGAGTGCGGAGACCGGCGCTCAACAGAGGCCGTAAGGGCCGAGCGCGGCTCCCTCGCGCCGCCACAGCCGTTAAACCCATAGCAACCGTTTCCGCGGGTGGCGCGCGGCGATGACGACAGCTCTAGCGTTTCTCGCCGGGCTGTATCAACGCGCGTCATCGCCGCGCCTCCCTTTCACGCCACTCACGCGGAGTGGGAGGGGCTTTCCTTTCTCTGGGCGGAGTGACCCGTGACTTGCAGAGGCGCTGGTGCCCGCGTGGTTTTTTATTTCAAGGGTGGGGAAATTGTGGAGTGGGAGTTGCTGCCTCCTTCAGCCTGACCTGCGATTGAATGAGGTTTTGGGGGGTGGGGGTGGATAAAGAATGCTTGTACGACCTCGAGCTCCTTGGAGAAAGAGGTGGGATATTAAATGCAATAACTGAATAGAAGATATGCACACCCTCCCAGTTAAAATCATATGCAGCAAGCCTGCGACTTAAGCGCATTTAACGTACTTGGATTCAGCTTTATGTGCTTGCCAAAAGAAAGCAAGAAAAATTGAAAGGTGGTGGGCGACTGGGACAAAAATAATTTGGCTTAATCCTGCCCATCATTGAACCCAATGTGTTTTGACTATATGCGATTTTGGCTTCAGGTGCGATCCCGGAAACATAACCCATTTGTAAGTTTCAGGCTTACTGTATACAGCCATTTGGGCCTCTTGGGCTTGCCCCTGAGCCCCTTGGGCTTGCTGACCAGAAGGTTGGCGGTTCGAATCTGCACAACGGGGTGAGCTCCAGTTGCTCTGCCCCAGCTCCTGCCTACCTAGCAGTTCGAAAGCACGTCAGTGCAAGTAGATAAACAGGTACCGCTGTGGTGGGAATGTAAACAGCGTTTTCATGCACTCTGGTTTCTGGCACGGTGTTCCGTTGCTCCAGAAGCAGTTTAGTCATGCTGGCCACGTGACCTGGAAAGCTGTGGACAAACGCCTGCTCCCTCGGCCAGAAAGTGAGATGAGTGCCACAACCCCATAGTCACCTTTGACTGGACTTAACCGTCCAGGGGTCCTTTACCTTTACCTCCTTACCTTGGTTCTTGAATGGCTTAGTTGACAAACAAATAGGATCCCGAATGCCAAAACCCCAGAAGTAAGTGTTCCGGTTTTTGAACGTTTCTCGGAAGCGAAAGGTCCGATGCGGCTTCCACTTGAGTGCAGGAAGCTCCTGCAGCCAATTGGAAGCCACACCTTGGTTTTTGAATGGTTTCGGGAGTCAAACGGACTTCTGGAACAGATTAAGTTCGAGAACCAAGGTACCATTGTAGTCTGGGCTGGCCCACCCATGAGGCATGGTGAGAAGACTGCCTCAGGTGGCAGGATCCATGGGGCTGGGGTGTGTGGATCTGTCTGCCATGGAATGCATCCCCTCCTGCTGCTGTCAATGGCTATGATGTGCTCCTTTGAGGCCAGATCTGCCACCGCTATAGCTGCATCTTGGCAAATAGGAAGTGCTGCTGGTCTGTTCGCACCCCTTTGGGAGGAAATGGTAGGGGCTGTCCTCTGGGGTCTCCTGGGCTCTACACCTGGCCAGCAGTTTATGGTTTTGATTCCAATTCCCTCTTTAACCTAGAAAAGTCCCTATGGCGCGAGACACATAAAAAATGATAACAAGCAGCCTCAAAATGTCATGTTTCCCACTTTATGGTTACAATCCTATGCATGCTTACTTGGGAGCAAGTCCTCTTGATGGGAGTGAGACTTATTTTTGAGTAAACAGTACAGGATCGAGATTGTAAGCATGGAAAATTCACTCCCTCTCACACACATTGGAGGATGCATATTGGAAAGGAACAGTTTAGCCTCTTCCCCATGACAATTCTGTTCTCATTAGCAAGCCTAACAGTTGTTTTCTGGGGAGGGGAGAGTATGGTTTACATGGGGAAGGTGGCATGCAGGGATGGCCCTGCCATCCTACTCACCACAGTCACATCCTTCCCATTTCACAAAACAGATCTTTAGCAGGCTATGCAGCCAGAGGACATCAGCATGTGAAATTGGAGGAGGCAGCAAAAATCAGCGGCAAGGAGAAGTGAATGAGACAGGTGGCTTGAGATCCTGCCTTGAAGACCCCAAAGAGTGATGTGTAACATATGTGATGCCCATACATACTCTAAAGTATCTGGAGCCTTTCTTAGTTTTATAGCCCCTTCATATTTAAGCATCCATAGTGTCCCACTTTCAAGCTATTCATGAGGATGCTGAATTGCAATTGACCCATGAGTGACTGCTGTTAAATCCCATTTTATACTTCTTTCAAGTTTAACATTGATCTATTCTAGGTGGTCACAAATTAGTTTTATGGCTCATTCTCTGATCTCATTCAGGTTTTAAAAACATGCTAAAGTTGCCTATTATGCTGCGGGCATTCCATCCTCCTGCTCCCCCTGTTCCTTCCCCAGCCCGCAACTAGACCGATATTTTACATCAGGAGTGGCAATATATTTCAGGGCCCTGATCCTACTTATTCATGCTCAAGCCCAAAGCATTCCACGCCTTCACATGACTAAGTGCTGCTGGATCGGCTCCAGTTATACCAAAGAAGTTGAGTTATTACTGTGGTTACAATCTTTTACTTAGTAATTTCCTGACTTATTTGAAAAAAATGAAACATTAATGCCCTCTTTTCCTTCTGATGCAGGCTCATAAACACGTCATTTTCATAATGCTCCTAAATCTACTGCATGTAAATGCGCTGCCTTCTTTGGGCCAAATGAGAGCCATTAGCGGAACACTTAGCACCCTGCCATCCAAAGGGGGGGGGGGGGAGACAAAGGACAAGAAATCACTTCTTCCTTTTTTGCAGGAATCCAGTTTGCTCTTCAGCGTACAATAGAAAAGTGGTTCAGCGGAGGAGGAGGAAGAGTGCAGTATTTATTTGAAATAGGACACTTGGCAATCAGTTTAAAAGGCAGTGACTCAATGCATTTCTGTATATTGTGTGGAATTCCATTCCTTGGAGACTAGTCCACTGGGGTGAGTGGAGCACAGCCCAGTCTGCCCTCAGCCAGCCACCACCTGCCTGCTTTTCTATTTACAACCCGTCTGGGGGATGGCATGGATTGTTGGGCTTCCTCCTCCTTGGTCTCCGGAGAAGTTTGGATAAGGGCAACTGAAATTATCAAAGGGATGGAGCGATTCTCCTATGAGGAAAGGTTGCAGCATTGGGGGCTTCTTAATTTAGGGAAAAAGCAAGTAAGAAGTCCTTTACTCCCTGCATCTACTGGGGGGGGGGAACCCCTGCAAATACCCGTGGGATCCCTCATCATCATCATCATTTTTTATTTGTATTCTGGCTTTCCACAGTTAAAACAATGCTCAAGGTGGCTTACAATATGAAAAGATTTACATAATTACAAACATAGCAAAGTAGTCATAAAAATAAACAAAACACATTAAAAACTACATAACCAAACTGAACAATTTCCACATAAAAATAAAGATACAAAAAGTTAATATCGTTAATATCTGTAACAAGAGCAAAAACTCCCAACAAAACTTCCCTCAAAATACCCCAGTCCTTGCTGGGCAGCAGCAGTTCTTATAAGGCCTGTCAGGCCCTGCCCTGGGCCAGGTAGAGGCAGGAACGGGGCCCTCAGGCACTCAACCCCTGAGGTGCCCTATTATGTGCAAACAGCCTCTTTTTACACATTGTAGTGAACAAGCACTCAGGATGCTGGCAGAATGTTTGCCTGTTTGAGAGGGAACTTTTGTTAGGCCTTGGAGCACCTTCCCAATTTCTCACCACTGTCCTTGCTTCCTTGGTATTAAGAGCAGCTCCTCCAGGGGAGGCTGATCTACTAAGAGCGAACGTGGCATTGCCCCACCAACCTCAATATGTATGCTGGGAATTCCACAAGACGCAACTTGAGGCACCCTATGACAGCCTTTTCCATAATCTCTAACCCCTGGCTATGCTGGCAGGAGTTGATGGGAGTTAAAGCCCTCTAACACCTGGAGGCTCACAGGTTCTCCATCCCTGTGTTGGTGGGTCAGACTCAACTTGGGGAGACCCAGGTTTGAATCTGTAAAGCTCATGGTGTGACTTAGAGCCAGTCAGTGCCTCTTAAGCCTAAACTACTTCACAGGGTTCCTGTGATGACCCACATATGGGGAAGAGCTGTAACTCAGTGGAACTGCATCTGCCTAGCATGCAGAAAGTCCTGAGTTCAAGTCCCTGGCATCTCCAGGTAGGACTGGGAAGGGGCTCTTGCCTAAAACCTTGGAGGGCTACTGCCAGTCAGTATAGGCAATACTGAGCTAAAAAAGTAAAGTTACCCCTGACCATTAGGTCCAGTTGCGGATGACTCTGGGGTTGCAGAGCTCATCTCACTCTGTAGGCCAAGAGAGCCGGCGTACAGCTTCCGGGTCATGTGGCCAGCATGACTAAGCCGCTTCTGGCGAACCAGAGCAGCGCAGGGAAACACTGTTTACCTTCCCGCTGGAGCAGTACTTATTTATCTACTTGCAGTTGACGTGCTTTTGAACCTTTTGATCGGCAAGCCCTAGGCTCTGTGGTTTAGACCACAGCACCACCCGTGTCCCAATACTGAGGTAGATGGGCCAATAAGAAGAGCCTGCTGGATTTGGCCAATGGCCCATCTAGTCCAGCATCCTGTTCTCACAGTGACCCACCAGATGCCTGTGGGAAACCAGCAAGCAGGATTTGAGCCCAAGAGCACTCTCCCCTCCTGTGGTTTCCAGCAACTGGCATTTAGGAGCATTGCAGCCTCCAACTGTGGAGGTTGTGCAGAGGCGTTTGCCCTCTCCTCCATGATTCATCAAGGCAGCTTCCTTTGTTCCTCTGCTCCTTTGAGCTCCTAGGAGGAAAGGCGGAACAGGCTCAGGCTGTGCAGCAAAGCGCCCTGTCTCCAGAGTTATCACCAAGCGAGTGATCTAGAGTTTTCTGGCTGCAAGTGACAAATTATACCATGTAAATCCAGAAATGGGTCAGGAGAACAACCTGTTGGTATGTTAAATGCATCCAAGGGTGTTTTTTTGTTTTTGTTTTTACAAAAGTGCTTTGAGAGCTCTATATTAGCTTCTCAAAGGTTAATTAACAATTTGAATTGTAAATCCAAATCCCTCTGGTTCTGTTCGGCATTCAGCAGCAACACAATTCCTTTCAATGGTACAAGCTTGCAGAGGACTCAGCCAGTTTCTTACCAAGCAGCGGCTCCTCTGCCAAGCATGGCTCAGAGATCTAACGCTCAGCTCCCTCTGCTCGCCAGAGATAAGTTCCCTGCCTGTTTAGTGCTTAAACGTATCTCCTGACCTCTAAGGAAGGTTTCATACTGGAAGCTCTACAAAGAGACAATGTTTTGCAGTTTATTTTTTTCCAGAGTCTTCTTTTAAAAAGTTTTTAAAAATAATAATAAAAGTAATTTGGATGGTGGTACTATGCAACACTTAATTTAGGGCATGGCAAGCTAAGGTATTTTAGATTGGAACTCAGGTCTGAGACAAAATTGCATCAATAGTCACTGCCAAGTCTAATCTGCTAAATCTAAATAAATAAAATAAAATAAATAAAAACCTGTCCTGCAGCAAGTTGAGATGGGAGAGAAATTCAGTTCACTTAACATTTTGAAAGAAACATTCAAAATTGGCACTTCCCCAAACAATGTGTGAACCACAATGTGACTGTCCTTAAAAAACATCATTTCTTTGAATTTTGGAATGTACTTGTACAATCTTTAATTGCAATGCAGTTCTCCAATTAAGATTGTATTCAACAATGTATAGATTTGAGGAAAGAGTGCATAAAAATGCATAAAAGTGCTTATAAGTGAAAATGACATACACAAATGCATTCCATTAAATTGTTTGCAATAATGTATATATTAGGCAACAGCATATAAAATGTGTAAATTAGGAGAAATTAGGGAATTTTTTCATATGGACTTAATTGCAAACTGATGCAGAAATATGGTGAACTATGGTTGGAAAAATGAAGAGCTGACAGAAACGACAACTGACAGACGAGTTGGGAAGAGTGCAGAAAGAAGAAATGTTGTGGTGCATTTGCAGCAGCACAACCAGATGCCTTCATCTGCCCCAGCTGCAACAAAACATGTCTCTCCCATATCTACAGCCACAGCAGGCGCTGTAACTCTCCAGCAAGTTTGACTTCACCCCCAAAGGCACACTCCTCCGTTGTCTCCAGAGACAGATGGAAGCCAATCAATCGACTAGCAAGTTAGACCATTGGTCTGTAAAGCTCACTGTTGTCTACATGGATTGCTTGTGGTTCTCCAGGGTATCAGGCAAGAGGCTTCCCTAGCTCTTGCTGGAGATGCTGGGGACTGAACCAGGGACATTTGCACTCTAGCCCTGTGAGGGCAACTCTCACCGTTTCCTAACAACTCTCAGCACCCTTAACAAACCACACTTCCCAGGATTCTTTGGGGAAAGCCATGAGCGTTTAAAGTGGTATGATACTGCTTCAATGCATAGGACAGTTATGGCCTCCCTCTCATGTTTTCACTGCAAGAAGCAGTTTTTTTCCTTATAATAAACTGTTTCTTTTTCCCTTATGGGGTATTCAAGAGCCTGTATAGAGTCCTTAAGTGGGTTCCCTATTGGTAGGAGAAAATAACAGAGGCCAACCAGAGAATATTGAGAAGCAAAGCAGCTAGTAAGCCTGATCTTTATTAAACTGTTGTAACAGGGTCCCCCACTCCCCCCATGCAGAGAGGGAGGAGAGGAACCCAGAACAGTGGTGTGCAAGCTCTTATATAGACTTGAAATTGCCTCCCCTGTAGCTCAAAACCACCCCCAAAAACATGATACATACATCACAGGGGGCGGTCTACAGCAGAAAACCTGTCAGGATACCTGATAATGGTCAATCATTGCTCAATGACTGGGCACTCTGGTCATTCTTTTGTGATGGTAAATACTTTAGTCCCTGAATCTCTTACATATATTGATAGTTTGCTCAGCGTAACAGTTCCTTTAGTGAAGTATGGAAGTGAGAGCTGGACCATAAAGAAGGCTGATCGCTGAAGAATTGATGCTTTTGAATTATGGTGCTGGAGGAGACTCTTGAGAGTCCCATGGACTGCAAGAAGATCAAACCTATCCATTCTGAAGGAAATCAGCCCTGAGTGCTCACTGGGAGGACCGACCCTGAAGCTGAGGCTCCAGTACTTTGGCCACCTCATGAGAAGAGAAGACTCCCTGGAAAAGACCCTGATGTTGGTAAAGATGGAGAAGGGGACGACAGAGGACGAGATGGTTGGACAGTGTTCTCGAAGCTACAAACATGAGTCTGACCAAACTGCGGGAGGCAGTGGAAGACAGGAGTGCCTGGCGTGCTCTGGTCCATGGGGTCATGAAGAGTCGGACATGACTAAATGACTAAACAACAACAACAACAGATACTTGCCAGACTGTATTTGTAAAGGGAGCTGTAAGCCCTACAGTCCAAAGGCATCTGGAAAGCTTTTCCCATTTCCTTTGCATAGAAATATTTGAGGTCAATTTGGGAGAGTCAAATGGCTTCTCCTGTACTGTTTCAGACACTATACTTATGCATGTGTGTTTGCCTTGTACATTTATGAACATTTATTCTCTCTATATAATACCTTATAATTCCTATAACAACACCATCCTCAGCATGCCCAATCGGAATATCTGTTCTGTGGCTCTTTGAAGCTGCCCAGTTCATATTGACCCTGTCCCCTCCACACCTGCCATCCGTTCCAGGGCTTCTGTGGCTCTGGTCCCTAAACACCAATTGGTGTCAGTAAGATTCCAGGGTTTGACAAAGAGAGGGAGAAGTGCCCCCCCAACCAGTGTTAGAAACTCAGCTAGGAGCTAAATGGCACTTTAAACCTAGGTTACGGGCACAACAATGGAATGTCTAGGCGCACTTTTTTATAACAGGAATACAAAGCTGAAAATGAATCTTATACTCATTTTTCACATGGTCTAGTCCTTCCCCTGCCCACCCTGCTAATATTCTTAACAAGGCCTCTTCTCTAGTCTTCAGAGAGCAGCTGGAAGTGGGGAGGCAGAAAAAGATCCTCCTTTCCTTCCACCCTGCAGTTTTAATCTGAAATCTTAGGCACAGTACTGTGCCTGGAGCTCAGAAACTGCTGGAGCTAATGAAATTCCCTGTCGCAAAATGTCCCTAGAACAATGGGAGTTTCAAACTTTGCCCTCCAAACCCCTTTAGTTGGCTAATGGTTCATTGTTTAGTGATAGGGGGATCTGACTTGAGTTCAATTACTGATCTCATTTTCTCATTCTTCCTATCTTAAGTTCAGTGCTCCACATGATTTTGCAAATTTTTATGGTAATTAGTCAGCATATTAGTACACATTTATTCTAAAACATATATTATTGTGCTCTGTTTTGCCTAATTTGCGCACTTGAATCTTAGTCTATTGTAATGGTTCTAGGGGTTGCTCGTGCGTAAGCCTGTGCCAACACCTGGCTGGGTTGCCTGAGTGAACCTTTCCTGTCCGGACAGCCACTCACCCGTGGCTGTCTCAGTCACTGGCAGAATCCGTCAGTGGGCGTTTCTTAAACTTCTTCCAGCAAAGAAGCTCTTTGACGCCCAGTCTCCTCCTACTCTCCCTGCACGGAAGCCTTCTGCGCAAGGAGGGCGTAGGCAGCGGAGGACCCTTCCTCTCCCTGCTGGTCCCCGGCAAGGAGTCATGTGACCGCCTCGCTGATTCCCCCATCTGCCCCCCTTCACCACTGGAGCTACGCTGATTCCCTTCCCCAGAAGATGGGCTGCCTCTCCCAATCCCGGGATGCTCTCTGGGATCCCTCTGGAGCTTGCTCTCTCCCTCGGACACTGATGGCAGTTCCCTGACATCTATGAATTGTTTTCAAAAGTGTGAATCAGGTACGTTTGCCTTTAAAACTGTGAGCTGGATCAAATTTCTCCTCAGTCCCTAAATATGGTGGAAGACTGAAATAATGAAGCTGAAAATTGAAGGATGATGCAACTTTCAGTCACAGATAGCCACTAAGGGCTGGATATATTTAGAAGCAGGTTAGCTGCACTTTTTAAAACAAATAAAATTTGGAGATGGCGTCTGTAAGTATTACAAAGGATTGCAATGTGGCAGGTTCCTCCTGCTGCCGCTCAGTTGCTAACTCATATATTGCCAGCTGCTGCAAGGACTTGTTTTTACCATCCCTCTGCACTCACAATGGAGCAACTGCTTTTACTAAGGCATTCTGCTTCCATTTAAGCATCTGGAAGCACGCTAGGCATTTTGTGACGAATATGCAGCACCTGAAAGCTCCCATTGCGACATTTACGGCCAAATTGCCATGCTGAGCATTTCTGAAATGTGGCCACTACACCCAGGTTCTTAAATTACAGTGGTGAGGCTTTTTTTTTTTTTGGCATAGGGGAGGGCGAGGAGGAGGGAAAAAGAAGAAGAAGAAATCAGTTTTGTCCTTCTGGGCACAATTCACTTCTTTGAAAGATGCAGATAATACACCCCTGCCTTCAAGCAGTGCTGCAGGGCTTAATGATTTGGTAAAGTCATTCAGGTTTGTCTGATAATGATTGGAGCGCATATGCAAGGTAGCTGGAAGAAGGCCTGCGCTGCGCCTTTCAAGCCCACCCTTGGAGGAACCTAACCACATGCTAGGCCAAGGAGCTGGCCATCTGGAAAAAAAAATAAAATGACTCCCCCTTTTTGGAAAAAAATAAATCACATTTCTATGCATTTCTTCCCCCTACATGCTGGGGCTGCACACAAATTCCAGTTCCTAGGGCAAAGATTTTGTATTCTGACTTGAACAAAAGACACCCTTCTTTTCTTTAATACACATTTGGAGGCAGATTGTCTTTGAGAGCCATTTTACAACATCCCGGATTCTGTTAAACTCTTGTGGTCACTCAGTGCCCATTAATCATAGAATCGTAGAGTTGGAAGGGACCCTGAGGAACATCTAATCCAACCCCCTGCGATGCAGGAATATGCAGCTGTCCCTCATGGGGATCGGACCTGCAACCTGGGCATTATCAGCACCATGCTTTAACCAACTGAGCTATCACATCAGCAAGAGGCACCAGAGCTTGACATGGCCTCTTGCTTGTCTAGATGAAGGATAGAGAAATGTATGTCTGTGTGTGCATAAGTTAGCCTTCAGTACAAAGGTAAAAATAACATCATTGCTCCACCCACTTTTGCCTCTGGCACCTCCCACCATAGACAAATGGCCCTTGGAAGGTTGCCCAGAAGAGAATGTGGTCCTGGGGCTGGAAAAGTTTTTCCCACCCCTGTCTTAGGAGGACTGAGGTTTCTTCTTTAGTTTAGAGTGTAAGTGGCACCCTCTGTCTACGTGTTCAAATATTTTGCTTATTTACTAAGGGCTGCTGCCCCTGCTCACTCCAATTGTCAACCCCAGCTACCAACCCCCACAGACCCTGATCCGACTTGGCGTCCTGCAGCCTTTCCCTTGCCTCCTGTTGATTCAATGCTACTCCCAGTCTTGACCCACCATCTCTCTTCTCTTGACCCAACATTAAGATTGCCATATTTCAGAAAGTGGAAATCTGGACACATTTTTTTGAGCTTTTTTTTTGCCCCCTCCCCCAGGTTCTTGAGCAATTTTTTAAAAAAGCTGGTTTGCCATACGTTCTGGTTTTCCTGGACATTTGAACCAGCTGAAGAAAATTCTGCCCAGACGTGACTTTTGGCAGCCAAATCCCAGCATTGTCCAGGAAATTCTGAATGTATGGCAGCCCTACCCAACATCGCTCTCATGCCTAATCCATCTTCTCTCCTCCCTTGACTTGGTGTCCCTTGACTTCAATTTCCACTGCTCCTTCCTCAGACAACTCAGCTTGCCTGGCTGATGGAAGGAAGGAAGTTTTTAATATGTAACGCTGTACTGTTTTTAACACTTGAATGGGAGCCGCCCAGAGTGGCTGGGGAAACTCAGCCAGATGTGCGGGGTATAAATAATAAATAATAATAATAATAATAATAATAATAATAATAATAATAATAATAATAATAATTATTATTATTATTATTATTATTATTATTATGTGTTCAAGGTGACAGCGGCAGTGGGGAAGAAGGCATGGAGGGCTCTCCTCCCTCCCTATTGGCTTCTGCTAGCAGCTCCTCCTTCTGTTCAGGGCTCACTCTCCACCCTCCACTAGTTTCCTTCTTCTCTGGGTCTTCCAGATCATTGCAAGACACCCCATCCTGTGACCTGGGTGCTGAGTGCTCCTCCCTGTTGCTCTTGCTTGCCTCCGTGTCTGTTTCTCCCTGATCGCTCAGGGGAGCTACCCCATGGTTCCCCCCAGCTCCTGCTAGCACCCTCCTTTAGTGTTGTCCTCTTTGGATTAGGTATGGGGCACAGGGCGCCTTGGACAGAGTGTGGATTCATATCTCATGCACGCATAACCCCAGGAGATGTGGATCAAATTCCACCTCAAAATACGAACTTGCTGAATTTCCTTCCCCATTCCTACAACAGGTGATAGCTGGTGCCCAGAGATACTGATGGGATGGAATGAAGGTAGCTCAAAGAGGAGCCTTAGTCAATGGTAGGAAGAGCCAACTGATTCTAGTTTTGTCTCCATCCTCTTCCTTGCAAGGACAACACTGAAACTAAGGAGAAGGAAGCTGGCAGGTAGTACTACTACCTGGGCTGGTTGGAAGTAATGAGGCATGCAGGTGGGAGCTGGGGGAGGGCAGATTGAGATTGGTGGGGCAATGCCTCCACTGCCTAGAATTGTATTGGGAGAAAGGTCAAGGAGAGAGTTGTTTGATTTAGGTGGTTTCATGGGGCCCAAATGAGCGCTGTAATGTGGATCTGCTGCATACAAATAAGCCTGCTTGTGTACCTAGAACTTCCTTACCGGATCACGGCACAGGCTTCTGACTGTGTGTCCTTGTCTAGGTTCACTGCATTAAACTGGAGGTAATAATTAAAATATTCACTCAACAAGGCATTGAGTGATGCAATTAATATTCATATAATGCTTTGATCTAGACAATCTTCCTGCCCACTTTTCAATGCACTCGCAGAGCAAGGCGTGGGGATAATAATAAATATTGAGCGGAATAAATCTGTATTCAGATCATATTACATGAAGACTTTTAAAACAAAAAAATCAATGGCCGCCCAGTGTCTTGTGCCAGTTCTGATTAATCTTCCGCTTCTGGTTTTGTCCCTGTTACACGAATGCTTGTGGTTGGCGAGAACCCATTTGAAAACTGCCAAAGAATTGTGGGGCTGGGAATTGTAGCTCTGTGAAGGGTAAACTACCGTCCTCGGGATTCTTTGGGGAAGTTATATGCTTTATATGTGCTTTCAGTGCAAGACGTGCATGCAGTCTAAGTCTTGGAAACATCTTACTAGTGGTGCAATGGCATTATTTTAGACTCTGGACTTAATGGTCTTACAGCTCCCACACTCATTGGAATGATAGCAAGGATCCTGTGGCCCTTCAGCTTTGGTAACTTTTACCAGCCCCAGTCAGCACGGCCAATGATCAGGAATGAGGGGAGCTGTAGCCCAGCAAGCATCAGGAGGGCCAAAGGTTAAGACACTTCTCTTAATCTATGTTCTAAATTTGGTACATCTGTAGGTTTTTTCTTTGCTTTTCTGTATGCTGCCTTGAGAGCTGTAATGAAAAGCGGGGTACAGTGGCATAGAGGGGGCCACAGGAGCAGTTGCCCTGGGCACAAATTATTAGGGGTGCAACATTTCAATACCTTTTGCTGCCTCAACATAACTGCATGCTTCCGTCATTGGGCTCTGTTGAAAATGTCTTCTCCCTGCAAACCAGGAAGTAACCTCTCCATACAACAAATTGACTCTTCTTTTCTTATCTCTGTGGCTGTGATCTCCTGAGTTACGCAAACACTGTTAGGCAGCTGAATGTGCATGTGTACTGTGTCCGTTTCCCCTCCCTCCCACCCTTCTGTGTGGACCTGGGCACTGGCAACCCACGCTACACCACTAGCGGGGTATACATTTCACTTGCTTCAAAAAGTGGTGAGCTAGCCCTGCTGCCTTTGGCACTGCTCCTGGGCCTTCTGCTGAGTGCAGCTCTTGACCTCTGCCTTGGTGGCACGGCTTCATCCTATGGGTCTCTGCAAGAAATGCCATGGTTGTATCCCATGCTAGTCCTGTTCAGACTAAACCCATTAGGATTAAGGTATGTCTATTAATTCCAGTGGTTCTACTTTGAGTGACATGCAGGAGGAACTGAGATGCTTGATGAATTGCACCCCCACCCCAGTTTCTCTTCTTTCCAGCCCCCTCCCTCCCATTTTACGACTTGTGGCATGCATTTATCAGGATCACTGCGTGTGAAAAGCAGGACACCACTCTTCATGTGCCCCTTCCATCTGCCATCTGCTCCTCTTCCCCACCGAAACGGTTAAAGACCTAATTACCCTGGCAAAATGAGAATCTCTTGCATATTGGTCCAAATGTATGTGTTTGAAAATGAGTACTGACAGACAATTTATGATTTTTTTTTGGTTAATGTTTCTCTCTCTCGCTCTCTCTTTTTTTAACAAGCACAATTTTCCGTGATTAAGAGCATTTTCATTTCTTGAAGCTACAATTATTATTATTTTTTTAAAAAGGACACACAAATCTTGTTTACGTTCTTATGGGAGGCTTTCTTTCTTTCTTTCTTTCTTTCTTTCTTTCTTTCTTTCATTGAGAAAGGCGGAGGTGCACGACTCTCCAAGCACAAACAGCATTTCATGGCTTCATTAGTCTCCCCCCCCTCCGCACTCCTCCCCCAGCAGAACCGCCTGGCCGGGAGGATAAATGAGCCTGTTTGCTCCTTTCTGCTTTGCCTGGCTAATAACCATTATTGTTAATTATGAAGCCATGATTTATCATGCTCATTGACTGATTCAAGTAATTCCTGCCTGTTCATGTCCTGAAAGCAAAATGTTGCCAATATGACATTGGGGATGGATATATATATATATAGAGAGAGAGAGAGAGCGCACACACACACACCATTTTATAAGGACTCATTCATCTATGGTGTGGGCAGCAAAGCTTCAGGCTGGTCTCTGTGCAGGTTTGCAGTCTGCCTTTAGAATTTCACTCTCCTTTCCCCAGGTGAGCATTCTGCCCTCCCCCCAACATCCACACTTCCATTCCCCCTACTGCTTTCCCCCAGGAAAGCCCATGTTTCAGTGCTGAATCTGAACAAATGACAACCAGGTTTTCTGCAGACTGCCATTTGTTCCAATTCAGCAATAAAGAGTGGGTTTTCTAGGGGAAAAGCAGTGGGGCAAAGGCAAAACTGCTCGGACCCATGCTTTCTAGGCATGGGACAAGTGGAAATGGGGACGAGTCCTCTCCCTCTCTCTCTCATAGCAGTTTCAGAGTCTGTAAGGCTTCAGCTCTCCCAGACCTGGACCCGAAACATAAGATCTCTTCTGGATCATACCAAAGGCCTGTTTAGTCCAGCATCTTGTTCTCACAGTGGCCAACCAGATGCCTGTGGGAAACCCGTAAGCAGGACCTGAGTGCAACAGCGCTCTTCCTACTTGTGTTACCCAGGGACTGGTGTTCAGAGGCATACCGACTCCATCGGAGAAGACAGAACACAGCCATGATGGCTAGTAGCTATTGGTAGCCTTATCTTCCAAACCCCCAGTGATTCTGAGGAGCCTCTGGATCAGGGCATCAGAAATGGAGGTTACCACGCTACCAGCCTGGGTTCCTGGTTGTTGCTGTTATTTATTAAACTTACTACCTGTCCTTCATGAGCAGGCCCCAGGGCAGGTTCTAACAATTTGAAATTCAGTATTAAAACCAGTGAAAACCAGTGGCAGTTACCAGAATAGGTTGGGTTCTGAAAACACATGCCTCAGTCATAAAAAAATCAGGGTGAAGAGGTAAGTATTTTGCATTCACTGAAAATTGCATAGTGAAGGTCCCAGGTGCACCTCTTTGGGGAGGGAATTCCATAACTCCACACCCAAGCGGGTCTGTAGGGAAGGAAGCCGTCTCTCAGATATTTGGGACCCAAGTCATTTAGGGCTTTACGCAATAGTGCGAGCACCTTAAATTGGGCATGGAAGTGAACTGGATGCCAGTGAAACTGTTTAAGAATAGCTCTCTGGTTGGATCTCTGATCTGCTCCATCTCTGCCAGGGCCACAGGAGCAGAGGAGACAGATCTACCAGGATCTTCTTATGCTAATATGTTTTGCTGCTAACCGTACATGTTATCAGAGACCCAAGCAAATTTGAAAAAACCGCTTTTGCTCAGTTCGTGGAGAATCCAGAAGCAAAAGCTAAGGTTTGGAAAAGCAGGACCAAATATCCTCTCTTTCCTTCTCCCTGCCCTACCTCTCCCTACCCACAAGAACAGAATCTGAAGCAAAGCCAACCTGGCAGCAAGGGCAACCATTTCCACCACAATGCTTGGCTTCTTCCTCTAGATGGCAGTAGCACCCCAGAGCCCATTGGCTTCCTTCTTCACCCTCCAGACCTTGGAACTGAATGAAGCTGCCCCAAGTAACAAGATTAGCTGCAATGGGACAGGGAAGCGTTCAGATCTCTGAAGCCTTTGTGCTAAAACCCCTTGTTCCTTCTGCTGGCCACCTGTCTGTTTCTCCTACTTCTAACCTTAAAGTCAACATTCTAGGGAGGAAGCAATGGTCCCTTGCCTGCTGGGACTCACCTAACCCCTGTGAAGCAGCTACTGAGTTCAGCAACACCAAACCCTGATTTGATGAGCGTAACTTGTCAGAGGAAATTCAGCGATGCCCAGCGGGCAACCTTGATTAGGAAGGCAACTGCTGTAATCCAGTTACGTCCTGACAAATGATGCACCTGTGAGCCATTTCAGAGCTCACTTTGCAAAGGTTTCTTGGGATAATAGCTCTTCAGGTGGCAGGTGAGGAGAAATTGTTTGCGTGGTTCCTTGCCTTAAAGTAAGAATGTAGGAAGAGCCTGTTGGATCAGGTTAATGGCCTGTGGTTTGGGCTATAGCTCCTACCAGCTGTGCCGGCTGGGTTAATCATCCAAAACATTGGCACCAGGTTAGAGAAGGTAGATCTAGGTGTTAAACCCCATTACTGTGGTGGATGGCTTCCTACCAAAGGTGGTCCTATCACAAAGCAGGCATTTCAGACAGCAAATTCATCTGGTTGCGTGCCAGAGCCCAAAATGTACCTATCACAGACTTGTTCTTCTCCTGTAAAGGTACCCTTGGAATGACCCAGTCTTCAAACTGCATTCTTGGTTATAGGCATTCTCAATTTACATCACAGTGGGCTCCCTTACATCAAAGGAGAAAAGGTCTTGCTTGAATTTCTCCATGTATATATTATGGGGGGGGGGGAGAGATTGTCACCCGTGTCTTCTTCAGACAGCAAAAAATGTAGAAAGAGGATGGGACCTCAAGCACAAAAGAGTCAAATCTACTAATTCTCTTTCTCTACTGTGCACACAAGGCTATAATCTAATTGTAGATCTGATTGTCACTGACGTCTGAGCTGCCACACTTCAGGTCAAAGCTCATGTAATGAAACACACACCAGAACAAATTCTACATATAGAATACTAGCTTGTTAGAGAGAAGGCAAGACTGGAAACCCCTCTCCATTATATTTTACTTTTCAGTGCACTTTGGAAGAAGAAGAAGAAGAAGAAGAAGAAGAAGAAGAAGAAGAAGAAGAAGAAGAAGAGGAGGAGTTTGGATTTGATATCCCGCTTTATCACTACCCGAAAGAGTCTCAAAGCGGCTAACATTCTCCTTTCCCTTCCTCCCCCACAACAAACACTCTGTGAGCTGAGTGGGGCTGAGAGACTTCAAGAAGTGTGACTGGCCCAAGGTCACCCAGCAGCTGCATGTGGAGGAGCGGGGAATCGAACCCGGTTCACCAGATTACGAGTCCACCACTCTTAACCACTACACCACACTGGCTCTCTGTAAAGACTTCCTTTTATTGTTTTCTATCAAGGAGCATTTTGTCTTGTGTCTTGTGCAATCTGAACAGGGTACAAGACATTTTGCAGCCTGAGGCAATTGCCCACTCCATGTACAGAAGCCAACCAAACTGCATACACATTACTGGCTTAAAAAGCAGCTAGATCATACTTTCCCACAATTTGGATCAAAGTTGGTTTGGGGTAAAAAATGCACCAAAATGCAGTATTTCCTAAGATACAACTGAATAGATTTTGATTGTGGCTAATATCAAATGTACGCTATAGTATACATCTCAAACCAGTAGTAGGAACACAGTGGATGCAGAGTGTCTACACAGCCAGAATCTTATTTCAATCCTGGTGACGGAATATAATTCTCCTGAAGGGAGCAGGCTAGTTTAGTAGGGACACAGCAGGCTGTGTGGCACTCAGTCTGGATGCACTGATGGCGTGCTAGGGAGCAAGGATATCATTTGTTCAGAGGTCTGAAAACCCCCTTCCTCCTTCCCTGCTCCACTACTCAAATCAATGCATTCATTCTTTAACTTCAACCACAGGTAGCAGAGGGATAAAAAAGAAATCAAGATCTGGACTCCTTGACATTTAAAAACTGAATAATCCCTGACAGAAATAGTGACACTAATTGGTGGTGTAAATCCATTTATCAGTCTTGGGTTATGCAAGGGTGGCCAGAGCACAGCACGCAGATGGAGGAAAAGTACGAAAATCCAGAGTGTTGCATGTGAAGACTTCCCTCTGAAGTAACCAGAGTTTGGAAAGCTAATTTTAAAAAGGAGCTAGTTCTAGTTCAACATGCCCCCAAAAGGAACGGATTCCAGTTCAGGTTTGTCTGGTTTGGTTCACATCCAGTTCATAGTTCAAATCAGGTTTCTCCAAATGAACCTCACCCCTACTCCTGGCACTGAGAAGGTTACAAGCTGCTATTCAGAAGTATAAAATATTGATATGAGCTGGGTCCCCAGTCAGGATGAAACCCTGGGTCCCCTTCCAGAACCTGCAGTTCTCTATCTGCGAGGGTAGAATGCATGAGAAGAAGCTTGCCAACCACTTCCTTTGTCAAAGAAATGGCTTTGGCCATCAGGTACCACGATTTAGCATAACTAGAGAAGTTGCTCTGTGCCATGGAAGCCTATGGGAGGGCCTCCCCCCACCCACCACTGGGTGCTATGTAGGAGAACAATAGCCAGAGGTGAGAGTTGTGTGTGAGTGAGCAGTAAGCAGGCTGGAAGCTAGAGACACAGATAAACGTCTTGCTCTGTGCTGAACCTAAACTGGGACTTCCCCGGAATCCTAATGGAAAAGCAAGTTCTGTTAGGGTGTCAATGCTATGAGCCTCCATCCTATGTTCAGATTGTGTATATGTGCAGATAAAACCACATATCTCGATTACGATTACGATATCTTTATTGTCATTGTCCCTTGCGGAACAATGAAATTGAAAAACTACATAAAACTACCACAAAACTACGTAAAACTACCACAAAACTATATAAAACTACATAAAAACTACATAAAACATTCAAAACCCTCCCAAAACTCTAAAACCCCATTTTAAAATACACTATACCACAGTCTCTGCTTACCTTCATTCTGATGGAAATTGAACCCGGAGTCTCTCACCGCTCAGTGGCTTGTAACAACAATATTGTTAAGATTGTGAAGACATCAAAACACACATGCACAGTGCAATGTGAATGGTTTAATTTACTTCACCCCCCCAAAAAACCCCCCTATCATCTTTAAGCTTAAAGGCCCAAAGAAAAATGAAACAACCAAACAACCACATGCAGGAGAATGAACTTGAAGATGAACCAAAAGCCATTCAGAGCATGTAGATTCCCTCTTCTTTCTTTTTGATTAGCATGGCTTCATTTGTGCTGACAAAGCTCTGAAGTTGGAAGGCGCAGAGCCTTTTTGGAACGGCAAAAATAAAAGCAGCACTATACTTAACGCAGTAGTGATAAATATAATGTGCCATTTGAACAAGGCGCTCCCAGCGTCAATCACCGAGCCGAGAGAAGAGCTGATGCCGGGGACTTTTGGGTTTATGTTCTTCGCTCATGCTGGCTTTCTAGAATGTGCCTACAGGGAGTGAGAGATGAGATGTTAAGTTGCAGAGCTGAATCCGGTATGCAGCTGGTCTGGATTGCTAGAACCTAGGCCCATGGCCACTGGTCCCATCATCACCTGGCAAATAGAAGGGGAAGAAATGGAGGCAGTGAGAGATTTTACTTTCTTGCGCTCCATGATCACTGCAGATGGTGACAACAGTCACAAAATTAAAAGATGCCTGCTTCTTGGGAGAAAAGCAATGACAAACCTAGACAGCATCTTAGAAAGCAGAAACATCACCTTGCCAACAAAGGTCCGTATAGTTAAAGCTATGGTTTTACCAGTAGTGATGTATGGAAGTGAGAGCTGGACCATAAAGAAGGCTGATCGCCGAAGAATTGATGCTTTTGAATTATGGTGCTGGAGGAGACTCTTGAAAGTCCCATGGACTGCAAGAAGATCAAACCTATCCATTCTGAAGGAAATCAGCCCTGAGCGCTGACTGGAAGGACAGATCATGAAGCTGAGGCTCCAATACTTTGGCCACCTCATGAGAAGAGAAGACTCCCTGGAAAAGACCCTGATGTTGGGAAAGATTGAGGGCACAAGGAGAAGGGGACAACAGAGGGCAATATGGTTGGATAGTGTTCTCGAAGTTACCAGCATGAATTTGACCAAACTGCGGGAGGCAGTGGAAGACAGGAGTGCCTGTCGTGCTCTGGTCTATGGGGTCACGAAGAGTCAGACATGACTAAACGACTAAACAACAACAGGCCCTAGAAGTTAATTCCCACATGGCCCTCAAGGCATGCCTATGCTACACATTTAAACCACTTTCAGGTCTGGTTTGCTGTCAGGATTCCATTACCGAGAAGCCCTGGGAATGTTCGTTCTGCTAAAGGGCCTTGAGAGATCTCAAACAAACACTAGAATTCATGGACATGCAATGAAGCTGAACGGTGGCAGATTCAGAATGGATAGAAGAAAGCACTTTGTGCAATGTATAGTTAAACTATGGAACTACAGAGGCATGGGTGACCACCAGCTTGGGTGGCTTTAAGAGAAGATCGAACAAATTCATGGAGGATAACGCTATCAGTGGCTACCAGCCCCGGTGGCTATGCTCTGCCTCCACAGTTGGAGACAGCAATGCTTCTGAACTCCCTGTGGGTTTCCCACAGGCATCTGTGTGGCCACCATGAGAGCAGAATGCTGGACTAGATGGGTCCTTGGCCTCCTTGGCCCTTCCTACGTTCCTAACTCTCTTCCTGAATGATGGTTACAAGGAACCTTCCAACAGAAGCCATGACAAAACAAACTAGATTCTATAGTTTTAAACCACTTGCAGTGGGGGAGTTTACAAGTGAGGCGTGTAGCAAAATGTGGCAGCATGAAATGCTCCACACAGTGTTCTTCCAGCCAGCCTGCCCGCCAGCCATTCCCTCTAACAGGCTATCCCATTCCATCCCCTTCTCCTCAAGGTTTCCATTGTTGTCCCCAACAATCACTTCTCATTCCAAGCCAGCTGAACACACCCAGTCCTCACTGGAATTTTTGGCTCTCCATGCATGCATGTTTTGTCCCTTAGATCTTATTTTGTGAAATATGTTTTCTTGTCCTGCAAAAGCTGGGGTTCCCTTCAAGCCTGCTAATAACTCCCTCTTGTGAATGGGTGACGTCATCCATCCTACCTATAAAGAACAGCACTCGCGGCCTGATGATTGGACATAGAGGGAACGATTTAAAGTTATGAGCTTTATCCTCTGACAGAGGATGATGACAGGCATTGTCGTCTCTGCTGCCACATACAGAGCCTGCACTTAACTGTGGTAAGATGAAAAGCAGCTATGAATTTTTTTTTGTATGTGTGAATAGTTTTGTTTTATTTCCAGCGATAAGCTGTGAAAAGGATAGACACCCTCCCCATCATATTTTGCCATCTATTTCCCAGCAGGCACTGCAAGGGGCCTGACTCCTCCTGTGATTCTTTTTAAGATCAGCCTGATATTAGGCTGTCAGGCTGGAAATTGCTCCGGCTTGATTGTGATTTTATTTTAATTAAAGGACCCTTGAATGCAGCTGCATGGCGTGACTAAAACGGCAGAATGACATCGCCCTGGCAAGTACTCATGATGTGGGGAGATCATTGTTTAACAGCAATCTTGTCTCCAGCTGGAGTTGCTGGGAAACAATGACTCCTGCTCTCCATAACCAGCATGACGTGTGTGGCTTCCAGAATACTTAGTATCTGCTTCCTGAGGTGGGCACCCGACTCTGCCTAATGGTAGGGCCGGCCCTGTGCCCTGCCTTTACCTGAGGCTCAGTTGGCAGAAATGTGGAAGAGGACCTTCTCCTTCCCTGTATTCAGGCATTGGAATCCCCAAGCCCAAGGAGATGTATTTAGCTTCCTGTTTTGGGTACCACATGCTAAGAAGGACATTACAAACTAGCAGTAGTGACTGGTACCTATTAAGACTGGTGGGGAGGAAGGCAGGAAGCCCCAACAGCAGGCAGAGCCAGAGCCCAGAGCCAATGACAGATGGAGCTCTAGATTTGTCTCCACCCCCTTCCTCCCTGCTAAGTTCTGTAAGGGGCAACACTAAGGCTAAAGAGGAGGCTGAGAGGCAATGCCACCTCCTGGGTTAGTTATAAGAAGACAGGCAGCTGGGGGCAGACAGAAGGAAGTTTGTGGTTGGTGTGGCAGTGCCCCATTGGCCCTACTGGACCAGCCTGCTCTGCAAACTAGACCCTATTAGATGGTGCCTAGGAGATCCCCAACTGAACACAGAATCATAGAACAGCAGAGTTGGAAGGGACCACGAGGGTCATCTATTCCAACCCCTTGCAATGCAGGAACCTTTCACCCAACACGGGGCTTGAACCCAGGACCCTAAGATTAAGAGTCTCATGCTCTACCACCTGAGCTATGCCCAGGCTACATGCTGCTTGAAATGCCCAAGGGGAAAGAGGGAGAACTGTTTTTCAGTTTCCCTCCTCTTCTCATCTTTTCTACAGAGGGTCTGCACTCATTATGTTCCGTGTTTAAGCCGACTTAAAAAAACAAAAACCCCTTCCCACCCCAGTCCCTGATTAACTAAAGGCTTCCTGGTCTGTGCAGGAGAGAATCAAGATCAACTGTTTTGCTTCCCCAGCCTAAGTTGAAAAGCTGCTATTAAAGCTCTGGAGCTGCATTCACAAGCAAACAATGGAGCCGGAGAAAGACCGCCATTCAGAAAATAAAGCAAGGCTTTAAGATCAATTGATTTTTCTTTTTATTAGGCATGCATGAACTTCCTAATAAAAAAATTACATTGTGCTTAAAGAAGCACTTTCCCTAATCCACAGTTTATCCCCAAATCCTCATTTAACGCCTCTTAAGGTGTCGGGCAATCTCATAATTTCTTTCGCCTCCTAGTTCATTTAGCCAAAGCCTCCCCACCTACACATGGTGCTCCTGGAATCCAGCGCAGTGCTTCTTGCACAAAATGTGGGGCTTTGTACAAGAGTCACTTCAGGGACTGGAAAGGCTTTGCTTCATTTTTTTGAAACTTGTGGATTACAAAATGGCTGTTTTCCACAAACAGAACCTCCAGCTTCAGAAGCAGTATACTGCCTGAATAGTGTTGCCAGGTGAGGAGCATCCCAGACAGTGAGGTTATAGGGCCTAAACCTGACACCTAGGGGTGGCCCCTGGTGATGTTATGGAGGCAGGCCCTGGAGACGGAGGTTAATAGGGAGAGGGGAGGGGAGGAGGGGAGAGTGCCTATGCTATAATTTGCAGGCAGCTCCTGCCTGGATGAAATATTACTAAAGACACTTCTGCCCACCTGGAGAGTCAAGCTCTTCACCTGCCACCTGGAGACTTCAGGTCTGACCTGGAGGTCTGGCAACCCTACTGTTGATTGATAGTTGCTGGAGAGAAATGACAGGGGAGAGCTGTTGCTTTCAAGCCCTGCTTTTCACCTCCCGACGGGCATCTGATTGTCACAACATGATGTTGGAGCAGGTAGCTTTTCACTCACTGTAACCCCTTGCATCCGGCATGAGGAGTCTGTGGGCCTGCAGATGTTGTTGGACTCCAACTCCCATCAGACCCAACCAGTGTGAACAATGGCCAGGAATGGTGGGTGTTGGAGTCCAACCGCCTCTAGAGCATTGCAGGTTCTTCTTCTCTTATGTACCTCACTTCTTATGTTCCCAAGCAACATACAGGTCCTACTGACAACTTAAAATACAGCTAGCTGCGGTCGCTTATTGTTCCTTGGCTTTATTTATGGGTTATGTGATGCATCTTTACAGCAGCTTTACTCCAAGAAGCTCAGGGTGGTCTATATGGCACTCCCTTTTATCCTCACAACAACCTTGTGTGGTAGGCTAGGCTGCAAGGTGACTCTTCATGACTTCTCATCCACATGTTGACCAACCCACTGACTCCATCCCCATGTCACGCTCCCTGTTGGCCCCATAGGTGTGTCTTGCTGGTTCGCCACCAACATTGTGTGCCCTGTTGTCAATAGCCCACTGGCCTTACCCCTGACATTTGCACCTTCTTTGGAACATCTGTAAATGGGTGTGTGCATGTGTGGGCTACCCCTTTGGTTGAACTATGGCTTTCACCCATCTCTATTGATTGCCTAAGATGGTTGGGACTGATGGAGTTGTAGTATAGCAACATCTAAGGACTCAAGGCTTCTCTTTGCAGCTGGTGGGAAACATCTTATTCAGCTCCTAGCCATGTTGGTTGAGACTGATGGGAGTTGTAGTGTGACAGCATTAGGAAGGCCACCGGTTCTCCAACCCTTCTGTAGAGCACCAGCCTTTTCTAGTTATATTTTTAATACAGAGTTGAATCTTCAACAATATTTTAATTGTAGGGAAATCTTTTTCCAGACTTTCTCTAGATCCCCCATCCACCCACCCCAGTGTTGTACTGCTTCTCAATGTTTCACTGCTGGCATAAAGGGATTTGACAGCAAGCTGTGGATGGATGAAGACTGACTGTCGGCGATGAGATAAAGAACAGAATGCTCATCTAGCAGTTAATAGAAGCACCAGTTGTTATGTAAGGAGGATCCTGATTGATTGGCAGCTGTGCCAGGTGAATGGTTATCTACTGCCTATTCTGGGCAGACCCTGTTAATCACCATGGTGTCAAAGGAACCTCTCAGACATTAATGAATTTATCTCTGCAGAACTCTAGGAGTAAAGAAAGCATTGCCCCATGCAATGAAGTGGGACGCCAAGGCACACTAAAGGAAGGTGAGCAAACTCTGAGGACAGTTGTAGCAGACCCAGAACTCTTCTCATGGAGGAATGTGTCCATTGTGAATGGCATCACAGGGTGAGCAGTGGATTTGCTCATAGGTCAAAAACCAGGAATGGGATGTAGCTCAGAGTATACAGATGGTCATAGCTAAGCAGTAGAGAACTTGCTTTGCACTCAGAAGCTCCCAGGTTCAAAGATCGGCATCTCAGACACTGCCCTGCCAACCTCGGTCTACCCACAGGCAGCACCTGCCTTCCTGATTTCTTACAACTAGGCCAGGGGGAGTTCCCTCTTTCTTCGTCTCAGTGTTGCCCTTATAGAACTCAGCACTTTGCTTGTCATGGGTTCTGCCTATCGGTAGGTATGGCACCACCTAGTGTTGGCCTCCCTTCTTTCTGCCCTATCAGTCCCATGGGCACTAGCCACATGCAGAGGCCAGCTGGGCAACTTAAGGCCTTAGGTTACTTACCTTACATTGCACACACACTGGAGAATAGCACTGCATAGCATAGAATCCCGACCAGGCAATTATTGGATTGTTATAACCAGATTTAGCAGTCATTTATGCAGATTTTATATTGCAAGCAGCTTTGGGAGCCAATCTTGGCTAAGAAAACAAGTCAATAAATATATTTAATTGAACAAACACATACTTCCTGCATTGCAACATTCCACAAGGCATCCAAATGCAAAAGCAAAACAAAACACACCTCACCTTTCTTGGAAGGAATTATGTACTGAGTGGAGACTGGTCTGTTCTGGTGAATGGGGCCCTGCCCCACCAACCTCAGTCTTAGCCAGTCCCCTCTGCCTGCTGTCAGGAGCCCCACAGTACTGTCAGGATTGTGTTTGGATTGGCAGGATCTGACGCAGGAGGAGGAAGTAATGGGAGGCAGGGAGATGGATGCTGAGAACCTCTGGGTTGGAGGATGGGGGATTTCCCCCTTTCTTCCCTGACTTCAACCACTTTGGAAGTGTGCTGGTCCCGGGGGGGGGGGGGAAGGTACTGATACCGTAGCCGAAGTTCAGTCCAGAGTCACTAGCAGGGTAGACGATCACTAGATGAGACGCGAGGTCCGAAACAGGGAGCCGGGCGGGGGAGCAGGAACGCTGGTAGGGCAGCAGCAGGAAGCCAGGCGGGGAACAGGAACACGGGTAGGTCAGCAGCAGGCAGCCGGGCGAGGAACAGGAACACCGGAGAGTAGTAGCAGGAGGCCGGGCGTGGAACAGGCACACCGGGAGTGCAGATCTAGGTCTGGGTAAAAGCAGGTACTCCACAACGACGTTGCTCCCACAACCTGGGACCGGGCTGCCTGGCCTTTATCTCCTTCTAAGGCCGGGGGCGGTTCCGGCCCCCAGGAGCCCCGCCTCTCCTGGCCTTAAGGCGAGCACTCCTCCTGGGAGAGACCAGTTCCCTTCGCCTCTCTGCCCTAAGCCTCTGCAGTTCAGGAGAGGCCGAAGGGTTACTGGGCCCCAGGGGAGGCTCACCTGTAGCCACTGAGTCCTCCAGCACCTCTGGGGCCAGAATGGTCTCACCTGATGCCTGCCCCTGAGGATCTGGCACAGGTGCAGGCTCCTCAGCATCTAGGCCTTGCCCCAGTTCAGCCGGCCCTGGAGGCGGGGACTCCTGTGCCGGCTGGGATTCCTCCGGTTCACTCTCAGACTCGGAATCCCAGGCCATCACAGGAAGTGGCAGCAGGGATGTTGGCTGTAACCCTATGACTTTCCTGTGGAGTGAAGAGCCTCAACAGAAGCTTGGGAGGGCTTGGATCAGCCAATAGGGGAAGGCAAAACTGGAGGCTGTAACTACCGAACAGGAATCTGGGTGGCACCTTGTCACCCAGAACCAAGCACTTCCTTTGCTGATGGGAGCAGGCCCACCCACCCCATAGGAGCGCACATTTGCAATTCAGACATTCCAGCAAGGCAAGCAAGTCTCATCTTTCAGACCTTGGCAGGCAGGGCGTGGAACCTTGTTGGGACATCTGTATTGTCTCTGTCCAGTTCTGAACATCTTGCCCTGCTCTTGTGCTGCTGAACCACAACTTCTAAGTCCTATGTTTGCAGTACAGCCTGCACCATTACTTGTCTGAAGAAATATGTTTTGCTTACTTACCAGTAAGAGACTTGGCTTGTGTGTTTTGGGGCAGGACTGGGGCACCTGCCTCCTTATAGCTAGTCTAGGGGCAGCCCTGACTGCCCGCTCCATCCTCTTTAGCAGGGGTCGGCAAGGTTTACCTCACCTGGGCCAGTTCACTCCAGCGGAGATTCCTCTGTGGGCTAGATTGTGCCCACACCTGCAATTTCTGGCATCTGCGCAGACACGATTCCTGGCGTCTGCATATGCCCAGACGCAATTTCAGGTGCTGAGGAAGCGAGTCCCCACGCCACGCTCCACTGGTTTAGCACAGCGTGCAAGGACTCGCTGAGCAGGCGCCTCAGTTCGGGGGCAGCTCGTGGGCCAGTTAAACGACCCCCTGTGGCCTTTAGGTTGCTGACCCCTGCTCTTTAGTCTCAGGTACTTAGTATCACCTGATGCAGAACCTAGCAGAGAGGAAGATGGAGACTGTGATGGCTTGGGATTCTGATTCAGAGGCTGAACCGGAGGAATCCCAGCCTGCACAGGAGTCCCCGCCTCCAGGGCCGGCTGAACTGGGGCAGGGCCTTGAGTCTGAAGCGCCTGCACCTGTGCCGGATCCTCAGGAGCAGGCACCAGGTGATCCCACTCTGGCTCCAGAGGTGATTGAGGACTCAGTGCCTACAGGTGAGTCTCCCCCTGGGTCCAGTAACCCTTCAGCCTCTCCTGAACTGCAGAGGCTCAGGGCAGAGAGGCGAAGGGAGCTGGTTTCTCCCAGGAGGAGTGCTCGCCTTAAGGCCAGGGGAGGCGGGTCTCCTGGGGGCCGGGACCGCCCCTGGCCTCAGAGAAGATAAAGGCCAGTCAGCCCAGTCCCAGGTTGCGGGAGCAACGTCGCTGTCATCGTTGTCGTCGTTGAATACCTGCTTCGGACCTTCCAGGGTTCCTGTTCCCCACCCGGCTTCCTGCTTCTAACCTTCCAGTGTTCCTGTCCCCGCCCGGCTTCCTGCTTCGGACCTCACCCTGCTCCTTGTGGACTGTTTCCAGGCTAGAGACCCAGGACTGATCTTTGACTACGATAACGGTAACCTACCCCCCCGGGACCAGCACAGAGACAAAACTAGAACTGGTTGGTTCTACCTGTCCTTGGCTCTGGCTCCACATAGAAGAAGAAGAGTTTGGATTTGATATCCCGCTTTATCACTACCCAAAGGAGTCTCAAAGTGGCTAACATTCTCCTTTCCCTTCCTCCCCCACAACAAGCACTCTGTGAGGTGAGTGGGGCTGAGGGACTTCAGAGAAGTGTGACTAGCCCAAGGTCACCCAGCAGCTGCATGTGGAGGAGCGGAG
Organism: Podarcis bocagei; assembly: GCF_964188305.1. Taxonomy (NCBI): domain Eukaryota; kingdom Metazoa; phylum Chordata; class Lepidosauria; order Squamata; family Lacertidae; genus Podarcis; species Podarcis bocagei. Next base: position 24,575,733 of record NC_138132.1, on the reverse strand, counting down.
ACGTGAACCCGGTTCCCCAGATTACGAGTCTACCACTCTTAACCACTACACCACACATACCCTTGGCCTCCTGCCCTACCAGCTCCCGTGGGCACCAGCCATTGCTGCCTGTATTTGCTTTCACTAATTTACTCACGATGCTGCTTCTGAAGTCTTCAGGCACTTCCAGAAAATATATGGCTTGCCTTAGCAATATTCTAGAATGTTATGTTACGTCGCTCTTTAATTTGAAATATTACGCTGCTTGCCTGGGAGAATTTTCTTGTCAATTTCAGAGCCTTGACTGGTATTGAAATTGATGAGGCACACGGCAGGCATCATGGAATTGCGATTTCAATCTTGGATGGCACCTTGGCTAAAGGCTTCCGATGCATCATGTCACGGAGTCGGAGGATGAACCCTTTGGCCTCCTTGCAGACTTACGTTTTTTAATGATTATTTTTTGGCTTCAACCTATTTTTTTAAAAGCCTGTTATTGCATAGGGAGTGGTAGGACAGGAATCCATTCATTCCCCTCTTTACTTGAGAAACTCTATTCAGCTTGTCACAGGCATTGCAATTTCTTCATGAGCTTTTCAGGTTTGAAATCTGCAGTCTTGACGAACCTAAGACCCCTGTTGGAGCAGGCCAAATGCCCACAAAGTCCCGCATCCTATTTGACTATTTATTTACTGATTTAATATGATTTATATAACCACTTAATCATCACAAGACAATCAGATGTAAAAATAAATTGACCCAAACACTTTGAAAATGTAAGTAAAAGCAGCAGGCGGTGGGGTTTTTTTGTAAATAAAAATTGCATAATAAAAAAAGATTGCATGTTAAAAGATATATCAAAATCAGGTCCTTGGGTAGGCTTGCCTAAACAAAGAATTTTTTAGCGGGCACAAAAAAATGATACAGTGAAGATCCCTGCATAATATAAATGGGCAGAAAGATGCAGAGTGTAGATGCTACCACACACTGAAGGGTAGATTCCTTGCAAGAGCGAAATTAATACTATGTGGCATTCATAGAAATACCAGGCTGAAGTGGTCAAATTGGCATAGAGTGGGTAAGGTGATTCTTCAAGTAACTTGGTCCCAAGCTCTTGGGAAGTCCTTGATCATGGCTGGAAGGCAATGGCCTCCCTCTGCTGTTTCCACCTAGCAGCCGATATGTGCCAGAGATAACGTGCCACTCAGCCTGGAGCTTCTATCCAGCTATCATCACTAATAAGTCCCAGATAGAGCAAAACAGGGATGCCTGGCAGGCTAAATCAGACCTGCGGGCCAAGGTTTCCCCACCCCTGCCTTAGCCTATACTTTCATTGGGGGACCAGCATGTCCTGAAGACCTGGTATGTGTGGCTCCTAGGCTTCAAGCAGAAACGCACTGATTATGCATCCTGTCCTCATAAAAAAAAGATCCCATATGGAATCAGCTTCAGCATTTATTTGCTTGTATAAAATATTGTTATCCCACCTCTCCCCCGTTCCTCCAAAGCAGCCCACAACAGCATAAACACAACGCAAACTGTCACATTAGAGCAGATCAACATCTGTTAATAACATGACAGCTCGTGACAAATCCATGGCAGCAATAGGAATTGGAGTACCGGTATCTTAGCGACTGAGAGATGGAGCAGGGAAATCCCTTGCTCAGATTTCACCTCAGCCAAGGTTGGCCCAAGACTTTTTGCTGCATGCGGCGAAGGACAAGATGGCACCTCCTGCCCTTGCAGTGCCTGGTCCGCTTACAGAAGCTGACTGGACTGGCAGATGAGCCTTACTTCAACAGCACAACATGCTTGAGAGCAGAGAGCGGCCTTAGAGGACACAGGAGAGCTCTCTCCTCCAACATCTTTCTGATGGTCTTCACCTGCGAGCATCTGTTACATGAGGCAGCTGTCTCATTCAGTGTGATGGTCAGACTGAGCCTGGTCCATCGTCGCCACACAACACTCCAGGGCAGCCACCAGGGCTCCAACACCCTGCCTAGTCCCCTATTTAATTGGTTCTGTGTTCAGTATTATGTAGCTTTTCCTGATTATAATGTCTCATTTTCTAGCTTTCCTTTCACACTTCAGTACCTGTTGCATTATGGCACTGTGGCCTTTTGACCAATATACTGCCATGTTCTGCTAAATTCCATTCACACCAGTGGGCGTGACATGGCACAACAGACATCACTGGATCCTTTCCACACGTGTGCCTCTGTTGCCCCACGATTCCCTCATGAAAACAGCAGGGGAAAAACTGGAGGCCAGTATACCACTCAAAGTCCATCACTTTACTCTGTGAGTTTCTGGGTTAAGGGGGCTGCAGACGTATTCCCCCCCCCCCCCGGAATCAAAATATGGAAATCAGTGCTAAGCATTCAAGATATTCCTTTAGTTTCCTGGAAGTGGCTTTTACATTGGGTGAAAGCTCAAATGCCATGTGGGAATTTTCAGTTAAGGCAACACTGGAGAAATCGAACAAACTGTTGTGTAAATGTAGTCTGAGGACTAATCTACACTGGTGAGTTATAATGTTATAAATGTGCTATAAACATGTGACACCAGGGAGTGCTGTCAACGGAAAATTGCATTGCGACATTTTTCTTTTCTTAGCATTTTTTTATAGATCAGTGTGGATCCAGCCTAAGTAATCCCAATCGCTGATGTACAAGAGGTCTTTCCAGAATGTACTTTGTCAAGGATTCCCCAGAACGCTAGAGCCAGCCCTGGCCAAGAGGAGCTCAATAAGGGTCAGATGAGATGCGATGGTGGCCGAAAGGGATAAATTTGGTTTCCTTCAATGCAAACCTACCCAATTTTCTATGCAATAATAAACAACATTAAAGACAGCAACAAGCAGTATCAGCAAAAAACTTTGAGAAACTGAAGGTCTCTGAAGTCTTCTATTGGGTTGGTGCATCATTTAGAGGAGAGATGTAGAAGGAGTGCAGTCAACAAATAGAAATTTTCTATCGCACTGAGTCTTTCCAAAGGTTTGCTTGCATTTCTGTGAAGCTTGGCATTCTCCCAGGCCTGCTTGATACCTCCCCTCTTATGTGTGTGTGTGGTGCCATTTTGGCTCATAAATGCCAGCACTCACCTTCTCACAAACAGAAGGGACGCTGATTGCAGTGGCGGTGACAGACTGGAATAGTCAGCAGCCAGCATCTCGGTGGACAGACAGGGGAAACGAACGGCCGGATATGGAGATCTCTGCTGTCAGTTAGAAAGAATGGGGCTTTTTGGCTTGATCAAGAGGCAGATGGTTTGGAGAAAAGAGTGGAGCCCGATTATAGATAAAGATCTGGACGGCGCTATCGCAGAGTATAAAAATATACAGTGAGGAAGATAAGGAGGCCAGAATAAAAAGGTCTCTTCAGAAGATAAAGATTATGGAGCTAAAATTGCTTAAATTCCTCTAAAGCAATGGAAGCAATACTCAGTGGGGTAATTTTTGCATGGCTTTGTCAAGATCTCATTGAGATTAGATAAAGCAACCAAATGGCTGCAAGAAGAGCAATATATATTGGCTCTGGAGAGGAAGTATAAACAAAGTAGAAGAGGTTCTGTCCTTTACCAGGATTGAAGGGACACCCTAGAAAGTCTGTTCTTTTCTTTCTTTCTTTTTTATAAGATATTTATTCAGATTTTCAAAGCGTTACAAAATAAAAATAAAAAAGTAAGAAAATACAAAATAAAAATAGTTAAAAACAACTCATTCTTTCCATTACTTATTTTTCATTAGCTTATTTTCCGGACCTCCTCACGCCTCCCTTTTTTGTATTCCAGTTCAGTTTGTTGGTTCAGCAAATCCTTACCCTCTTTGTTTATCCTAATCATTGATCTTAAAATATTGTAACGTTAAATTTTTGCCTATGAATAATCCATTTTTCATATTCCCTTATAGTATTACAGCTGAAAACCACTTAATTTCTATCCAACATCATTCTAACATTCATTAATTTTACAATATTTCTGTAGATAGTCTTTAAATTTCTTCCAATCTTCTTCCACCGACTCTTCTCCCTGGTCTCGGATTCTGCCAGAAAGTCTGTTCTTTTCCTATGGTGGCATCATTCACTCAGAGCCTCTCCAGACTAGAGCTGCAGGATAATTCTGTTGGAAACAGAAACAGGGCTGGAAGTTGTCAATGTTCACTTACTCATTTCATGTCCAAAACAGAAATCAATTAAGATATTATGATCAGTATCATAATATGAAGGCGCCAAGGACCTTCTGGCAGTTCCCTCACTGTGAGAAGCATGTTACAGGGAACCAGACAGAAGGCCTTCTTGGTAGTGGCACCTTCTCTTCCACCAGATGCCAAAGAGAAAAACAACTACCAGACTTTTAGGAGACATCTGAAGGCAGCCCTGTTTAGGGAAGTTTTTAATGTTTGATGGATTATTGTATTTTAATATTTTGTTGGAAGCCACACATCACCATCATCATCATCATCATCAGTATTCACTGTTGTTTTCAGTCTGCAAACAATACAAAATTGATTACTCCCTGTACATTTGCACAGCATTTCCTTTGCATTGAACAGAACGATGTGAAATAATGCAATTATTGTGTAATTAATTATGTAAAATCCTGCCACAGTAGACCGTGAGAGGTATAGCATGGGTTGGAACCCAATTTGCAGCCGAATGGAAACAGCACTGCATGTGACAAACATGGGGCCAAACAGAAATCAATGCCTTTTTAAATTCCTACTCCAGACACCCCTTTTATTGCACATTTGTGATGATTTGTACTCACAAGACCACTGGGGCAGTCATATGTCACCCCACTTTCAATGCGCCTGCCAAATTTGTGGGGCAGTTATGCTGCTGCATTTCCAACCAGCACATAACTTCCTGCTCAAACCCCGTGATTTTTCAACCCACAAATGTTCTGGCTGTCACGCTTCTGCCCCAAAGCACGATGATAGCAACTCTTACTTTGAGAGTAATGAAGAGAGTTTTATTCAGGCTGACAACAGTACTGGCTCAGCAGCAAGCACTGGGTGCAGACGTCAAGAATCCAAAGCTCACAAGCAAGGCAAGAGATGCAGAAGAGATCAGTAGCAATAAAGACTTACCAATTGTTGTGCCCCTGCTGCCAAGCTTTTAGAGAAGAGGTGAGCAGAGTTCACTCGCGAAACACTCTTGCGTCATGAGGCTGCCACATGTGTAAGCACACTTTCTGCCTGGATGGATTTGTTTGATCGCACCTATGAAAGTGGTTCCTGGTTCTTGGTGACAAGATGGTGTCCGATTCCAGTTCCTCCTCCTCCTCCTGCTCAGCTCCTCTCACTGGCTGGTCAAACCCCTCCCTGCTCCCCAGAAGAAGAAGAGAAGAGAAGAAGAGTTTGGATTTGATATCCCGCTTTATCACTACCTGAAAGAGTCTCAAAGCGGCTAACATTCTCCTTTCCCTTCCTCCCCCACAACAAACACTCTGTGAGGTGAGTGGGGCTGAGAGACTTCAGAGAAGTGTGACTAGCCCAAGGTCACCCAGCAGCTGCATGTGGAGGAGCGGAGACGCGAACCCAGTTACCCAGATTACGTGACTACCGCTCTTAACCACTACACCACACTGGCTCTCAATTTTGTGCTCCACAGGAGGAGCACTGGTGACAACCAGCACATCTTTTCTTGTGTGTGTGTTTGTGGCTGATTAGCTGCTCTCCCTGTGCAAAGGTCAGAGGGGGCAGGGTTTCTGTTGAGTCAGGTGATTAGCTGTGGGAGGAGCTTATCAGAGCTTGCAGGGTGGCGGCGCGAGCAGTTTGATCCATCTTTTAGGTTTAGGGGAGCTAGTCTCAAACGTTTGTTGGGGGAGACCTAGTTTTTTTTTGGGGGGGGTTATTTGTCCTGTCTTCACGCTTTTTAAGATGGAGGACCACTGTAGCCACCCCCAATGACACATTTTCAAGATGGAGGGTGAGGGAACAGCTGCAGTCGCCTGCGGTTCCTGCTCAATGTTTGCCATCTTGCCAAACATTGCAGGCAGCTTTACCTGCAGCAATTGTATGTTGATTGCCCTCTTAGAAGACAAAGTCCAGCAACTGGAGGAACGTGTAGCTACGCTCCAAAGAATTAGAGAGCTGGAGCTCTTCTTGGAAGCAACAGAGAACACCGTCTCCACCAAGGAGGAGACAGGGGACACCCCTGAGAAGGAGGCTAGTTCACCAACACAGGTGCCAGATATATGGAGAAACGTGACTCAAAGAAGTAGGAGGCCCAGGGTTCGCTCTGATTGTTTAGAAATACACAATCGCTTTGAAGTCCTCTCCCCTAGCATGGAAGACGAAGAACAGACTCCATTTGAGGATCTCTCCCTCATTACAGTCGATCAAGTATATGAAGATGAGCAGCAAAGTCAGTCCTCAGGGAATGTGCAGGCGACCTTGGAACGGACAGCTCACGGAAGAACCCCGACCAAACCTAAGAGGAGGCATGTAGTGGTGATAGGGAATTCCCTACTGAGGGGAACAGAAGCAGTGATCTGTGGGCCTGACAAGATGTCTCGGGAGGTGTGCTGTCTCCCCGGGGCTAAGATCCAAGATGTAACTGAACGACTGCAAGGAATCATAAAACCCACTGACAAATACCCCTTCCTCTTGGTTCATGTGGGAACCAATGACATTGCAAGCAATAGCCTCCAGAAGATCAAAAGAGACTACGAGGCTCTGGGCAGGAAATTGAAGCAATTAAATGCACAAATTGTCATCTCATCTGTCCTCCCAGTTGAATGACGTGGCCCAGGGAGAGAGGGGAAAATAGTGGAAGTGAACAGCTGGCTTCGCAAATGGTGTAAACAGGAACGGTTTGGATTCTTAGATCACGGACTGCAGTTTCTTGAAGATGGACTTCTGGCAAGCGATGGGCTGCACCTCACAACGGTTGGGAGGAATGTTTTTGCCAAAAATCTCAGAAACCTCATCAGGAGGGCTTTAAACTGACTAATGTGGGGGAGGGAGACAGTGCTCCTGAAGGTAGGAGTCTATCAATTGATGAAGATGATCATCCAAATGTCATAGACCAAATGGAGCAAACAGCACGCAGACCTAGTGGTGGGAGGAAAAAATCCTTAAATAAGAGACACGGGGGAATGATTAATGGACTTCAATGTCTGTACACTAATGCGCAAAGCATGGGAAATAAACAAGATGAGCTTGAGCTCTTGGTACAGCAAACTAAATATGACATAATAGGCATCACCGAAACCTGGTGGGATAAGTCCCATGATTGGAATGTAATAATGGGGGGATACAATCTATTTCAGAGAAACAGACCAGACAAGAAAGGAGGAGGAGTGGCGTTATATGTCAGGGATGTGTACACCTGTGAAGAGATCCAAGATTTAGAACCTCAAAGCCAAAGTGAGAGCAATTGGGTCAAAATTAAGGGAGAGAAGAATAACAGAGACCTCATTGTGGGAGTTTACTATAGATCCCCAAGCCAAACGGAGGACATAGATGATGCCTTCCTGGAACAGATGGCCAAGCATGCAAAAGGAAGGGAGATAGTAGTAATGGGGGACTTCAATTACCTGGATATTTGTTGGATGTCAAACTCAGCCAAGAGCATAAGGTCAAACAGATTCCTCACTGGCCTTGCAGACAACTTCATTGTCCAGAAAGTGGGAGAAGCAACAAGAGGAACAGCCATTTTAGATCTGGTCCTAACCAATGTTGATGACCTGGTTAGTGGGGTAGAAGTGGAAGGATCATTAGGCGCGAGTGATCATGCTCTTCTGAAGTTTACTATACAGCGGAAAGGAGCAGCCAAGCATACTAGGACTCAATTTCTTGACTTTAAGAAAGCCGACTTCATAAAACTTAGGGAAGTGCTGGGTGAGATCCCATGGACAGTAATACTAAAAGGAAAGGGAGTTCATGATGGCTGGGAGTTTGTTAAGAGGGAGATAGTAAAAGCACAACGTCAGGCAATACCAATGAGACGGAAACATGGAAGGTGCCTAAAGAAGCCAGGGTGGCTATCTAAAGAACTTTTAACTGAGTTAAGATTAAAAAAGGATGTGTACAAAAAATGGAAAAGGGGGGAAACCACCAAAGAGGAATTCAAACAAATAGCCAGCACGTGTAGACACAAAGTCAGAAAAGCTAAAGCACAGAATGAACTCAGGCTTCCTAGAGAGGTTAAAAGCAACAAAAAAGGCTTTTATGGGTATGTTCGTAGCAAAAGGAAGAACAAAGAAACAGTGGGGTCACTCAGAGGAGAAGATGGTGAAATGCAAACAGGGGACACAGAAAGGGCTGAACTCCTCAATGCCTTCTTTGCCTCAGTCTTCTCCGATAAAGAAAACAATGCCCGAACTGAAGAATTTGGAGCAAATGATTCAGCAGAGGAAACACAGCCCAGAATAACTAAGGAGATAGTACAAGAATACTTGGCTAGTTTAGATGTATTCAAGTCTCCAGGGCCAGATGAACTGCATCCAAGAGTATTAAAAGAACTGGCAGATGTGATCTCAGAACCACTGGCAGTCATCTTTGAGAATTCCTGGAGAACAGGCGAAGTCCCAGCAGACTGGAGGAGGGCAAATGTTGTCCCTATTTTCAAAAAGGGGGAAAGAGAGGACCCAAATAATTACCGCCCACTCAGTCTGACATCAATACCAGGGAAGATTCTGGAGCAGATCATTAAGCAAACAGTCTGTGAGCACCTAGAAAGGAATGCTGTGATCACCAATAGTAAGCATGGATTTCTGAAAAATAAGTCATGTCAGACTAACCTGATCTCGTTTTTTGACAGAATTACAAGCCTGGTAGATGAAGTGAACGCAGTGGATGTAGCCTACCTTGATTTCAGCAAGGCATTTGACATGGTGCCCCATGATATTCTTGTAAAGAAGCTGGTAAAATGCGGTCTTGACTATGCTACCACTCAGTGGATTTGTAACTAGCTGACTGACCGAACCCAAAGGGTGCTCATCAATGGTTCCTCTTCATCCTGGAGAAGAGTGACTAGTGGGGTGCCACAGGGTTCTGTCTTGGGCCCGGTCTTATTCAACATCTTTATCAACGACTTGGATGATGGACTCAAGGGCATCCTGATCAAATTTGCAGATGACACCAAACTGGGAGGGGTGGCTAACACCCCAGAGGACAGGATCACACTTCAAAATGACCTTGACAGATTAGAGAACTGGGTCAAAACAAACAAGATGAACTTTAACAGGGAGAAATGTAAAGTATTGCACTTGGGCAAAAAAAAATGAGAGGCACAAATACAAGATGGGGGACACCTGGCTTGAGAGCAGTACATGTGAAAAGGATCTAGGAGTCTTGGTTGACCACAAACTTGACATGAGCCAACAGTGTGACGCGGCAGCTAAAAAAGCCAATGCAATTCTGGGCTGCATCAATAGGAGTATAGCATCTAGATCAAGGGAAGTAATAGTGCCACTGTATTCTGCTCTGGTCAGACCTCACCTGGAGTACTGTGTCCAGTTCTGGGCACCACAGTTCAAGAAGGACACTGACAAACTGGAACGTGTCCAGAGCGGGGCAACCAAAATGGTCAAAGGCCTGGAAACGATGCCTTATGAGGAAACGGCTAAGGGAGCTGGGCATGTTTAGCCTGGAGAAGAGGAGGTTAAGGGGTGATATGATAGCCATGTTCAAATATATAAAAGGATGTCATATAGAGGATGGAGAAATGTTGTTTTCTGCTGCTCCAGAGAAGCGGACACGGAGCAATGGATCCAAACTACAAGAAAGAAGATTCCACCTAAACATTAGGAAGAACTTCCTGACAGTAAGAGCTGTTTGAGAGTGGAATTTGCTGCCAAGGAGTGTGGTGGAGTCTCCTACTTTGGAGGTCTTTAAGCAGAGGCTTGACAACCATATGTCAGGAGTGCTCTGATGGTGTTTCCTGCTTGGCAGGGGGTTGGACTTGATGGCCCTTGTGGTCTATTCCAACTCTATGAGTCTATGATTCTATCTGTTTCTCTTTCTCTCACGGTTCTCAGGGTGGTTTCACAGTCAATCCCTCCTCCCAGAGAACCCTGGAAACTATAGTTCCCTGAGGGGAATAGAGGTCTCCTAAGGCTACTTAGCACCCTTAGCAGACTGCAGTCCCCATGATCCTTTGGTGGTAGTCAGACTGTTTAAAGTGCTATGATGCTGCTTTGATTGTATAGTGCAGACGGGACCTGAAATTGACATGGTTGCCCACCCCCTATTCCTGAGAGATACGGATTGCCATGCCTTGACCAGAAGAGTGAACCAAGAACAAGTCAATTGCTGGGCTGAGCAGGCTGCCCTTTGAATTCTGCGGTTTGCACGGCAGAAAGGGACCGCTCACAAACGACAGCCTGGGGACATGAGCGACAGACACTGACCTGTCCAAACTGGGGCAGCATCTTCACCCAAGCAGAATTGCTGTCATCACAACAAGGTCAGCTATTAAGATACAATTGGGCTCCTCGCCAGGCAGCCTGTAATCACACACTTTGCCTTTGAAAACATTTATCCTTGGAATGGAAGTGACAGTCTTGGGAGTCCAGAGCATTTGCAATCACCGAGAAGCCTATATTTTCCTTCCAAATGACTGTACTTGGAGAAAGATTACTTCATTTCAACCTGAGTGTTTTTTCCTTGTGTCAAGTGTCCAGAGTGTTGATCCTGGTTGGGGGAATAGCAAGGTGTGGGGGAGAAGAGGCACTGGGGGAACCGGATTCTCCACACTCAATCAAAGGGGACCTCAGAAGTCATTTAGCCCACCCACTGGGCAATGTAGGAAATCCCCTACTACAGCGACCCTGATAGGGGTCAATCAGCCTCTGCTTAAAGAACCCTATTGCCTTCCAAGGCAGTCCCTTCTACTGTCAAACACCTCATACCACCAGGATGTTGTTCCTAAAGTTTGGTTGAAATCCCCTTTGTTGCATTTGGGAACCCTCTGGTTTTGGTCCTGCCTGACCTACCCCAGCCAGCGTAATCCTCATCACAGGAGGCCCAGGAGGCTCCAGCCTTACCCCAAGCCCTGGGACAGGCTCCATTCTGGGGTGAAGAGCTAGGATGCAGTGATGTGACTAAGGAGGGGCCATCTGCATCCAGGATGAGTTCAGCCTCTGCAAACAAAGCCAAATGGGTCTCAAGCCTGAGGGAAAAATGGTACCTTAAATGCTAGACAGAAACCTGGTCCATCAATTGTGAGTCAAGATCTCCTTGGGAGTTAAGACCCTCCTCTCATAGAGGCCTCTGGAGAAAGGGAAGTTGATAGGAGAAGGGGAAGTTGGTGTATGGCTCCAGCAGCTGTAGCTCCAGCCTGCCAGTATGGGACTGGAAGAGCTGTGGAAACAATGCTTTCGTACTAGATCTGGGCCCTGCCTGCGAGTGGATCTCCTGCCTATGCCAGTTCTGACTATGGACGGCTCTGACTTTGCCTCTTCACCTGACTTTTCATTGCGACTTGCTTAAATTATTTAATTTCTATCCAACTTAATATATTAACATATTTCCAAGCGGCGCACAAAAAACAACTCTGAAGCAACAGCAGACACCTTAAGCAAAATATTACAAAAACACACACAGTTACACATAAGAAAGTTATGTTACTGCAAAGTTGCAGTACAAATATATAAGAATCCACATCAATTCATTTTCCTTGTGACACACCCTCCCTCCCTCTGGGTTCCCACACTCTTTGGTGGATTCGACCAGTCCCTCAGCACTCTCTCCCTTCTCTCCCCTCAGCAGCCGCCTCCTGCCCCACCAACATATGGGCCAAGGTGTTTGCTGAAGAAGCTGGAGCAGCTGCTGGTGGATGGCCTGTGGGGCAGTGAGAGCGTCCTAAGCATGGAGGTGCTGTTGGACCTCCTGGTTGACCTCTACACCAAATGCAGTCAAGACTCACTGCTCCAGAGGGACAGGATCATCTTGGAGTTCCCTGAGTGGCACTGGTTCCCCCTGATTATTGCGAGTGACGTGGGCGAATTCCTCATGAACAGTGCCTGTGTAGGTTACCTGGAGTCAACATCCACCTTGCCACTGGTGGTAGGCCCAAGAGCTCCACTGTCTCCACCATGGCCCCACAACTCAAGGACCCCAAGCCAGCACAGATTCTGGCTGAGTTGGCTTAACAATGGGCGTCATCTGTATTTTACAGGAGGTTTATGAGTCACAGGGGCATGAAGAGTGTATGTATGAACTTAAAAAGCGCTTAGCTTGCTTTTTAATTGCTATTTTGTTAATGTTAATATTGTTTTATAGGTTATAAATGCCATATTCATTTGCTAATCATAAAATATGACTTTCACTGTAATTGTGATGTTTAGCTTATTTTTTAATTGCTGCTTTGTAAAGAGTGTTTTATAGATTGCAATTGCTTTACTGATAATTTGTTAATTATTCTATATTATTTATGCTGTATTTATGATGTTCTGTTACATTTTATTATGTTATTGTTGTTTATTGTTTGCAAGCCACTTTGGGATTCATTTGAATGGAAAGCGGCAGAGAAGTTCAATCAATCAATCAATCAATCAATCAATCAATTAAAACTGGGGCTCCAGTTTGAAGGAGTTCCGGACAACATTTAGCACTGGGCAATGAATGTTGCAGAGGGGGTTACTTGTAATGCTCAGCCCTGTGTGTGTGTGTTTGTGTGTTTGTGTGTGTGTAGCCAGGAGGGCACTCTCCAGCATTTCCAAGCAATCACACAGAGGCTCAACAGGCCTCCAGCTTCCCACCCTGCTTCATTACAGTTCAGGTTAATAAAAATGTTCATCTCGACAGGCCCACCGAGGGAAAAAAAACACAATTAAAAAGCCCAGCACTTCATTAAATTGCATCCCAGCAGGAATTGCAGGAGAAATATGACATGTCGCTACTGTTCCTGCTGCCTTCGCCAGAATAGTTATAAATGGGCCAGAGACCTGTTATGTAGGCCTTTCCTCCCCACCCGCTAAACTCACGAGCTGCATGCAAAGTTGAAGTCAAGACGTGAGCCCTGCTTGCTTCAGTATGAACTTTGGAAGCGTCGCTTCTCATTGTGGTTGCTGTTCATGGTGTTGGATGAGTGGGAGGCACCCATGGCAGCTGTGCCGTCCAACGTGTAACTTGAGAAAAATCAATATGTGCTGGTAGTTCCCCTGTCCCCAAAAGCAAGGAGCACTCTTTGTGTTCCCTATTCCATGTCCTCAGGGGTGGAGAACATCCCTTTCCAAGGACCATATGCCACTGGTGGGCGGGGCCAGAGGCAAAAGTAGGTGGAGCACCAAACACAAATGCTACTTCTGTACAGTAGGCTGGTTTCTATGCATGGTGCTGCTTCTGAGGAAGGAAGGGGGCGAGGCCTGGTGGGAAAGGCACACATCCATCTCATCTTCTCCCACAAAGGTTCACCTGCCCAGTAGCTCCCTCTTTTTTGCAGGTTTTTTTACCCTTCTTCTTGCTGCTTCCTGCCACACCCTCTGACCATTCCAATTGCTCTGGGCTGCTCAGCCCAATCTGCAATGAACGGTAGCTGTTTCAGCCTAACTTAAATGAGCCCCAGATCCTGCCAAACAGGCTTGATTGGGCCTCAGTAAAATCCAGTGCATAGCCTTGGTGTATATGCTAAACATTCTTGAGGGAGATTGTAGTCAAATATAACCATAGCATGTGTAATGCTAGTTAATACATGAAGGGGTTAAGACCATAGATTTGTACTGCTAGACTCAGCTAGGCCATGGTCACACACCCCACCTGGAAAGAAGTGGGTTAAATTTCTTCCCTTTCTTTACCTCTCTTTCACATCATGTAACCAGTGAGAGAGGGCATCTGCGGAGGTCGCTCCCAGCCCAGATGGCCACATGGCTTCTAACAAAGCCATCTTAGTGTTTCTACACAATTAATTTAGAAACACACTCTCTCTTAGCCTACCATGTGAACTCTGTAAGGAATGGAGGTCTGACCCTAGGCTCAAACCATGTGATTAACTCACTAGTCACTTTTGTGTTTCTAGACCAACTATTTTGAATTACTTTGTCACATTGTGTAACCAAGATTTTCGCACCTGTGTTTTACCTACTGCTACATGGGTAAATGCAAGAATACGACCTTTGAAGAAGTTTGTAAGTAAAAGCCATTTAAATTATGGGTCTGTTCACTGCTGGAGGGGTAGAGCAAGGCAGAGTGTTGGAAGCATTTTTAAGTAGGATATTTTAAAGAGTCTAACAACTGATATTTCCCATGCTTCACTGTGCTGCTAGCTCATGTTCATTTTAAAAACCCTGCTGAGACTCTTTTACTGAGAAGAACCTATTCAGTCCTGTGTTTCTGGATATAGATATCCAGAGCTTTCTTTTCAAACTACCAAATGGGGGTTAATTGAAGCTAAGAACTATACTATCTCATCCCTCCCAGTTCTTTCCTGGCACAGAACATAATATGAGCTAGCGTACCTCCTTCCCTCTATTGCACTGTGAATAATACAACAGTAACACCTGAAGCACCAGGGACTCTGGAAAATGTAATTTCCCCAGGGCACCTGAATCCTATTTATTTATTTAGAAAACCTTATTTACTGCCTAACATTCAGGAATTCCAAAGCAGGGTACAAATGGAGTAAATTCAAAGAATAACAATAAATAGTATAAAACGATACAGTTGAATGCATTTCCTACAGTTTCCACAGTGACCAACAATGTACACCCACCAGTACCGTTCAGGAAATGCTTTGCTGAAAGTATAGAATAGATGGCACATGCCGTTTCACATACTGCCTGTCCTTGGCATGGATCAAGCACTCTGAACATCATGTGTCTCAGGCTCCCGTGACACTCTTCATACCTTGAATTGGGCTTTCATTGTCCTCTGCAGCTCAAAGGACGCCGAAATCAGCTTTTAATAAGCGCTGGAACCGATTCTAACGGTATTTTTGTGTTTTGTGTTCAATTATTTATTGAGCATCTGTAGTGATCTGGACATTTAGAAGAGAGGAATCAAGAGTTGGGCCCTGCCCACAGGCTGCCAACAGCCTATAATAAGCCACTCTTGCGATGGAAATAGCTGTCCTCAGTTGTGTCATTCATCGACGCAGGGCATGCCCCTTGCCTCTGTTAGATCAGCTGTTGTTGAAGGGAGCTCTGACAGGTCTCTGGGCTCAACCTTGCAGTCAGCTTGTGTCACCATCTTTCTCTACCCAGATCTCCCTGTTCAGTTCCCCAATTGCAGCAGGCAGCAGATACAGCGCTTCCTGCCCGCAGTGAACAGAGACTGAAAATTGCAGCCTTTGTCAATTGGGGTGATTTTCTCATGAAAGGAAGCCAGTTTCTTTCTTTGTGGTGGAATTGCTTGGTGGCATTTTTTGGATGGTCCTTGACTTCCTTTCTCTATGGCTGCATACACACCACACATTAAAAGCACATTATCCCCCCCCCAAATCCCGGGAACTGTAGTTTGTTAAGGGTGCTGGGAATTATAGCTCTCCAAGGGAATAAACTACAGTTCCCAGAATTCTTTGGGGGGAAATAATGTGTGTTCAATGTGCTTTCAATGTATGGTGTGTACACGGCCTATATAGGTGGAGCAACCTCTTGTTTGGCTTGGCATCCTTTTGTAAATAAGTGAGGAACCTCGGCTCTCCAGACCAATCTACCTGACCCTTATAACTCTCCCCAGGTGATGCCCTTCTTTCCAGGCCATGCCCATCATAGACCCCAAGCTCAAGAGCACTCATCCTGTGGTCTTCAGCAACTTTTATTCAAAAGCATATTGCCTCTGATAGTACAGGTAGACTGTAGCCATAGATAGCCTTTATCTGCATGAATCTGTCCAATCCACTTTTAAATCCATCCATGTTTGGGGTTGCCGCTGACTCCTGTGGGAGGAAACTGAAGAAGTCATTTCTTTTGTCTGTCTCGAATCCTCCAACATTTGAGTACATTGCATGTCCACGAGTTCTAGCCTTATGAGAGAGGGGGGAAAACCTTTCTCTGTTCACTTCCTCCACACCATGCATAATCTTACAGACTTCTGTCATGTCAGCTCTTACTCACTTTTTCTCTAAACTAAAACAAAACAAAGCCAAATATTGTAACCTTTCCTCATTGGGGAGTTATATAGGCGCAGCAGATTTATAGACAGGTTTATAGAGAGACATAGTCCAGGATGGTCAACCTACAGCCCTCCGAATGTTGCTGAACTGCAATTTGCTCACAGTTCCCAGGATTCATAACCACGAGACATGTAGCAGGGCCTTTTTTGTGGTGGGTCCTTGGATCTGGAATAATCTCCCCCAGAAGCTGGTCTCTGTCCCCTTTGTTGCTGGAATTCCAATCTCAGCTAAGGACACTGGGTTGTAGCCAACTTACTTTTACTTAGAATGCACCCAAGTTACTCATGCCCATTATTTTAATGGGCCTACTCTGAGGAGGACTAACATTTCTGTTCATCCTAACCCTTCTCCATTTGACATGGTGCTGTTTTCCTGAATGGCAGTAAGTGCCTATTTCTGTTTTTCTAGTGACTGTTACTTTAGGAATATATTAGTTTTGGTTTTTTCATCACGGACGTCGCTTTGCTGCAATCCTTTCTTGTGCATTGCCCTGAGCTCCATTGGAGGAAAGGAAACACAACATTCAGCTTCACTGGATTTCCACCATTTCCAGTATCCGGAGAGACGGGGAAAACCTTTTCTCTAGCCCCTTTCTCCATGCTATGCATAATTTTACAAACTTCCCTCATGTCTCCTCTCACTTACCTTCTCTCAACTAAAAAGCTACCTTTACTCCTAGGGGAATAGCTCCACCCACTTGATCATCTCGGTTGCCCTTTCCTGAACCCCTTTCCAGCTCTACAATATTATTTTTGAGTCGAGGTGACCAGAACCATAGATAAAAGCAGCTGCTATTATGAACGGTACAGCTGAGGGGTACACATAAAAGTCTGGTTTCAGCTACGAAACCCCACGAGACATGTCCCCGAGGCAGCAGCTGACTCTCCCACAAGGAAATATCCTTATTAAATAGCACCAGGCCATTTTTGCAGTCCTTAAAAGCATCGACCGCAGCCCCCAAAACAATTGTGGTTCTGCTGTCAGGATTATAGCCTGAAGCGACGCTGCTGTTATCTGTGATCTCGTCAGATTTGACAACCTGTAGAGGGCAGCGTGTGTCACTGCTTGGCTCCAGATACCTCAAAGGGGAATCGAGGAAAGAAAACTGTGACACATTGTTCAATCCACAACTCAGTTAAGGCAAAGCAGTCGGGCTTTTAGCCTGTGGGGATCCTGCTGAAGCCAACGTAACCTGACAGATTTAAACTCCAAATAGTTCTGACTTCACAGGGTTGTGTCATTGGATTCTCTTGGCGGTGGAGGTTGGTCCATTGGGGCAAATGGGGCACTGCCCTTCCAGCTGCACTCTGCCCACATCCAGCTCCCACTTGCCTGCCTTCTTACATCCAGTACATGGGGAGGCCCTAGTTACCACCTTCCTCCTCCTTCGTCTTAGGCCACATTCGCACCATACCTTTAAAGCACCATGATGCCACTTTAAACAGTCATGGCCTCCCACAAAGGATTATGGGAGCTGTTGCTTGTTAAGGGTGCTGAGAGTTGTTAGGAGGCTCCTACTTTGCTCACAGAGCCTTAGTTATTCAATCAATCCTTCTTCCTAGGGAACTTTGGGCACTGTAGCTCAGGACGTCAACTGTGCTGGCCCCGATGGTTAACTGTGCGGCGAGGTCCGAGTCCAGTCCGAGGTTGAGGGTGCGGTATGGAGGCTGTCCGTCAAAGCTGAAGCGGGGTCCAAGGCAGGGAGTCAGGTGAGGTCAGGAACTCTGGCAGAAGAGCAGGACAGGGTGCAGGCAGGAACAGGCTACCAACAATATTGCTCCCGTAACCTGGGGCTGGCTGGCTTTTATCTGCCCCAAGGCATAGGGTGGCCCCGGTCCACAGGTGACTCGCCTCTCCTGGCCTGGAGGCAAGCACTTGTCCTGTGGGAACTTAGTTCCCTCCGCCCTGAGCCTCTGCAGCTCAGGAGAGGCTGGAGGGTTACTGGACCCAGAGGCAACCTCAGCTTCCCCTGATGGGGCTGAGAGTGGAGCACCTCCAGGCAATGGGTCCTCCATCACCTCAGGAGCCAGAGCAGACTCAGCTGGTGCCTGCACCTGAGGATCCAGCACAGGTGAGGACCCTTCAGGCTCAAGCCCCAGCCCCGGCTCCACTGGTTCTGGAGGCGGGGGCTCCTGTGCAGGCTGGGATTCCTCAGGTTCAGCCTCCGAGTCTGAATCCCAGGCCATCACATCATCACTGCTAGATACATTGTGTATAATTTAAGCTTCCAGATGTTGCAGAACTACAGCTTCCATCAGCCTCAGAAAGCATGGCCAATGGCTAGGGGTTACGAGAAACATCTGGCGGGCCAAAGTTTCCCCACATCTGATTTATATGGCTCATGGGCTCACGACATTAACGCCCCAGGAGACCTTGCCTCCCCATTAGGTTCCCTCCATGCCAGAGCTTTGGGTCCATCACAGAGCAAGAAAAGTTTCTGAGCCTCCAGCTTCCAGCATCAGCCAAAACTCACACACAAACTCCAGCTGTTGTCTTTCTATCTTACAAGGTGATGCTGCTTCCAGCTCGGTGAGGGTGGGAAGGAGGGTTCCCCTCCCCCGCTGTTTGTCTCTATGGCAACACAGCAACCTCTTTGGACATGTAAATGGAGGTACTTAACTGGCCAATGAAGGCCATTTCCTTACAAAGAAGCCGGTCTGGCCAGTTCAGCAGGTTTGTTCTTGTAGATCCTAACCCCGCAGATAGCAAAAAAAACAAACCTATGGCAAACAGTTCCAGAAATAAGTTTAGAGATTCTGTGTGCTGGTCCCGGGGGGGGGGGGAAGGTACTAATACCGTAGCCGAAGTTCAGTCCAGAGTCACTAGCCGGGTAGACGAACACTAGATGAGACGCGAGGTCCGAAACAGGGAGCCAGGCAGGGGAACAGGAACGCTGGTAGAGCAGCAGCAGGAAGCCAGGCGGAGAACAGGAACACCGGAGAGTAGTAGCAGGAAGCCGGGCGTGGAACAGGCACACGAGTAGGTCAGCAGCGGGCAGCCGGGCGAGAGACAGGAACACCGGAGAGTAGTAGCTGGAAGCCGGGCGTGGAACAGGCACACTGGGAGTGCAGATCCAGGTCTGGGTAAAGCAGGTACTCCACAACGACGTTGCTCCCGCAACCTGGGACCGGGCTGCCTGGCCTTTATCTTCTTCTAAGGCCGGGGGCGGCCCCGGCCCCCAGGAGCCCCGCCTCTCTTGGCCTTAAGGCGAGCACTCCTCCTGGGAGAAACCAGTTCCCTTCGCCTCTCTGCCCTAAGCCTCTGCAGTTCAGGAGAGGCCGAAGGGTTACTGGGCCCCGGGGGAGGCTCACCTGTAGCCACTGAGTCCTCCAGCACCTCTGGGGCCAGAATGGTTTCACCTGGTGCCTGCCCCTGAGGATCTGGCACAGATGCAGGCTCCTCAGCATCTAGGCCTTGCCCCAGTTCAGCCGGCCCTGGAGGCGGGGACTCCTGTGCCGGCTGGGATTCCTCCGGTTCACTCTCAGACTCGGAATCCCAGGCCATCACATTCTGTGAGTTAAACCAGGAGCAATCCAAGTGGATTGCAGGGCGGAATGTGTAGCAGAAGCAGAATGCAAGGCAGAATGAACCTAAGGAGTAGCCAAGAGATGAAGTGGGGAAGCAAGAGACGGAGTGCGGAATATCCTCTCATCCCTAAGATGGAGTGTCTGCAATATCTTATCTTGATGGTTGGGCTTTCTTATTATTGGAGCCTGTCCTGCTGCGGCAAATGCCTCCACTTTCCCCTGCCTGCTCTTCAACTCCCCTTCCCTTAAAGGGAATAACTCAGCACAGGAGCAAGATTGCTGCAGCCAGGACCATCTTTCAGTTTTTGTCAAGCCTGCCTGGAAATACACTCTTATGGATCACATCTCTCTATTAATAGCCCCAGCTTTTAGACAGCCTTGGGGAGAGAAAGGCACGAAACTTATGGAACGTGTCAGAAAATGCTGCATGGGGGTAAGAACTGAAGAAGAAGAAAAAATCTCATCTGGCCGTGGGAAGAGCAGCTACTCTCTCAATTCTCCCATCCTTTAGCAGCCAGTGTTATTAATACCCCTAACGAAAATGTGATTGCATCTGGCTGGAGGAAGATGGAAGAAGGGAGCAGCCTGCCATCTAGCCAAAATATTTTTTAAAAAGAGGAAAGTTTACATTATAGTTCCCCCCCGACTTCGATTCCGCTGCAAGAACTTTGCTTTCTCTGAGAAATTCTTTCACTCTTACAGATAGATGTTTTCCACTGAGAGAGATAGCAAGAGGTTCCATTCATACATAGAGCCTCCCACAGAGCAATGAATTCGCGTTGGTGTAGGTCAGAGATCCACACGGGGCAAGTTCCTTTGCTTCTATGTGGCTTAGGTACCAACTGCATTCGTACTACTGAAAATCTTATTTTGGGGAAATGGGAACACACACACACACATATATAATCTATTAAGCAATTGTAATGATGGTAGGGCTAGTATGACAAAGCATCAGCCTCATTCATGATTCTGTAATCTATGGTGTGGGCAGCAAAGCTTCATGCTGGTCTCTGTGCCACAATACAGTCGTACCTTGGATCCCAAATGCCTTGGTACTCAAACGTTTTGGCTCCCAAACCCCCCAAACCTGGAAGTGAGTGTTCCAGTTTGCAAACATTATTTGGAACCTGAACGTCTGACGGAGGTTCTGCATCTTCCAATTGGCTGCAGGAGCTTCCTGCAGCCAATCAGAAGCCGCGCTTTGGTTTCCAAACATTTTGGAAGTCGAATGGACTTCTGGAAAGGATTCTGTTCGACTTCCAAGGTATGACTGTACACCAAACTGCTCTACAAAGAACTTCACTCTCCTTTCCCCAGTGAACACCCTGCTTCTCCCTCTCATAGAATCATAGAGTTGGAAGGGACCTCAGGTTCATCTAGTCCAACCTCCTGCAATGGAGGAATCACAGCTAAAGAATCCCTGACAGATGTACACCCAACCTCTGTTTTAGAACCTCATACGAAGAATACAGTCCACCACCTTCTCAGCTAGTCCATTCCCTTCTCTCCCTCTCCCCACCTCTCATTCTGATAGTAGTTTCAGAATTTTTCAGGTTTCAGCTCAGCTCAGGCTGGACCCAAAGCATAAGACAAGGCTGCTGGATCTTGCCAAGGGCCCATCTATTGCAGCATCCGGCTCTCACATTGTCCAACCAGATACCTGTGAGACTCCTGTAAGCTGGATACAAGAGCAGAGCACTGTGCCTACCTTTGATTCCCAGAAATGCCACGGAGAGTGGAGGTAGATCATGGTCATCAGTGGCTGTTGACAGGGCCTTTGTCGACAGAGTCATGATCAGCCAAAAGGCAAGGGGCAGAATTAGCTTGGAGACGGCGACTGTAGCAGTAGCTCAGGGGCAAATCATTTGCCTCACGTGCAGAATGTTTCAGGTTCAGTCCCTGTCATCTCTAGATAGGGCTGAATGTGTCCTTTCCCTCACATGATGGAGAGTTGCTGCTGGCCAGTGTCAGTGATACTGAGTTAGATGGACCAATGGTCCAACTCAGTAGAAGGCAGTTTCCTGTGTCCTTGGGTTGCTATTGTTCTCCTGAAAGGACACTTTGACGTCACTGCTAGAAACTGAGCCAGATAGCTGCTGGCTTTACATTCCCCCACCTTCCCAAAGGGAAAACAGCCCTTGTTTCTTTAACCCAACATGCCTTAATGCAACTTGAGATCTTGTGTGTGTGTCTGTGTGTGTGTGTGTGTGTGTGTGTGTGTGTGTGTACACGAAGCACAGTCAAACTGAGTTATGTCTGCCAAGCGCTTCCTCCATCTCATTTTAAGAACCAAGCTAGACAGCATGTGAAATGTGTGAATGCATTTTTCATGTATCTGTTTTTTGTGTGTGCATGATGGGGAGGAGCAATGAATCAAGACTGGGATAGCACTGAACAAAAAGGGGAGATTAAACCCTTTCCTCCCATGCCCCTGATGGAAATTGCCCCTCCCCAAAGCTATATTTTTACACTCCAGACGTTTCCACTCATGATCACTTCTCCAAGCCTTCACGGTTGCTAATTCATAGAATCAGAGTTGGAAGCAGCCCTTGAAGGCCATTTGTTCCAACTGCTTGGTTGACGGAGGAAATCCAGAGCAAGAACATCCACAACACATAGCTGTGCAACCTTGGTGGGGTGGGGAAGAGCTGACCACCCCAAGAAGTGAATTGGTTCCACTGCTGAACTGCTTTTACTCTCAATAAGTTAAGAACATAAGAAAGGTCCTGGTGGAAGTTGGAGCCCAACATCTGGAGGGCCTTAGGTTCCCTATCCTTAAGACAGACAGAGAGAAAAAAAACAGTTTTTATTGAATTCAGTGGGACTAATTTTTGAGCAGGGAGAAGGTTGAACAGGCGGCACATGTGACTAGACAGCAGCCTGAGCAAGAGGATGCTATCTTGTCACCTGAAAACAGGCACCACCTCCACAGATTGGAGCAGGTCCACCTGCCCTGGCAGAACACACACTTGCAACCCCAATAGTCTCACAAGATGAGTCTTGCAAGTGTGAGCACCATGCCTCGTAATTGAAAGCTTGGGGTGAAGGGTGAAGAAACTTGTTGGGACATCCTCGTCCCTTCAGTCCACTTCTTCCCCTCCTCCTGAATTGTGGCTCCTGAACATTTTGGCGGCTGCTGCGCCTGTACCATTACTTGGTACTTTCTTTCTTACTTCCAACTAAGAGCCTCTGTCTGCTTGCGTTGAGTGGAAGCCAGGACAGAGCCCTACGTATAACGCCTTGGCTTGAACCTGGGACCTTCTGCATCCAAAGCAGAACACTTCCTCACTGCATGCTCTCCCACTCAGCTATGGTCCATCCATTGATGTGATGACCTACATAACTACAACTCCCATTATCCCTGACCATAGGCCACACTGCCTGCTGTTGTAGTCTACAATACCTGGAGGGGGCCACATTAGTTATCCCTGCTCTACTCAAATAAACAGCATTTTTCTACTTTTGCTTCATCCTCTTGCTTTCCTTTGGTTGTCGGAGCCGTCTCAAAGCCACAGGTTTTTCCTTTCCCCCTTCTTTTTTCTCATTTCAAAAGGAATAAAGAAAAAAGCTAGTTAATAATTAAAACACAGAGAGAGTATGGCAAAAAGCACCAAATGTACCATAGTGATGTCAAAACTTAAAGCAGACATCAATGCTTTGATTCCCCGAGATGTGTGCTTATTGTATAAGCATATTGCGGATAGGTGGAGGGAAGAGTTAGTGGGGAGTTGTTTGCAGATTGGAAATATTTCCTTCTGTGTTTTGACGGATTCCCCCTCCTCTCGCTGCTTGAGATAGCCGAGGTTGAAATGGAGAGAAGAAAAATATCGTGCTATGAGAGATGCATCTACAGGTGTAATAAACCAAGACTGAAAAGCACAAATGTACCCTTATTCAGTGCTTTCCGCCCAAGAAAAATAGGAACTCACCATGAAGTTGTTACAATAAGTTGCCGTTTGACTCGGGACAGCCCTGGACAAGATGCTGGTTTGACAACAGCCTCGTTCAGCACTTGCGGAGGTGCTTAAAAATACGGCAAGCTGTCTTCCTAGCTGATTTGGGGGTCGCCCCTGGTTCTGGTGGAGGTCAAATAAATGCACCCCCGTCTCCCTCATTCTCTTAGATCAGGGGTCAGCAAACTTTTTCAGCCATGAGCCAGTCCACCATCCCTCAGAGCATGTGGTGGGCCGGACTATATTTTGAAAAAATATATATGAACGAATTCCTATGCCCCATAAATAACCCAGAGATGCATTTTAAATAAAAGCACATATTCTACTCACGTAAAAACACCAGGCAGGCCCCACAAATAACCCAGAGATGCATTTTAAATAAAAGGACACATTCTACTCATGTAAAAACACACTGATTCCTGGACCATCTGCGGGCCGGATTTAGAAGGTGATTGGGGTGCATCTGGCCCATGGGCCTTAGGTTGCCTACCCCTGTCTTAGATTCAGGCAGATGGCTGAGACCGCCCTGAAGGGCCTTTGTGCAAACATATGCATGTGCAGTGGCAGAGGTCTGGCTGGAAAGCTTAAAGCCTTCTACTGCTACACGGGAGACAGATTGAAGAAAAGGAAATATGAATTCTGGCTGGTCCTACGCTTTCTCTTGCCCCATTCCTGGCTCACCTCAGACTTCTCTCTACTGACCAGCCCTGATAATGTGTACACAGTGACCTGTGAATAGGCCCCATTGAGCATAGTGGGAGTTACCTTTGAGTAAATGTGCATTGGATCACACCACTGAAACGTGCAACCACTGTAGTTTTTCACAGACATGGCACATCTCCCCTCTAATGAAGAGAAGGTTGGCTGAGCGTAAACCCATCTCGTTCAGCATGGTCTATTTAGACTGGCAGCTATCTTGGCCCTGGACATGCAGAGTTCTCCGACAGCAGGAAGAAGCTGTAGTAGAGCGACAGAGCATCTGCGTTGCATTCAGAAAATCCCTGATATAGTCCTGGGTATCTCCAGGTAGGTCTGGAAGAGAACCAGAAACCTTTGGCTCCTCTTCTCCTTGAACTGTGTCTACCTGAGCTAGTCATTAGAAGCAGTATTGTACCACTTTAAGCAGTCATGGTTTCCTCCAAAGAATCCTGGGAACTGTAGTTTGTGATGAGTGCTTAGAGTTGCTAGGAGGTACAATTTTCAGAGCTGTCTTTCAAGAGGGATTTATTGTTAATTCACCCTGGAAATTGTAGCTCTCTGAGGGGAGTGGGGTGTCCTAGCAACTCTCAGCATCTTAAACAAACTACAGTTCCCAGAATTCTTTGGGGAAGCCATGGCAGGTTAAAGTAGCATGACACTGCTTTAAATGTGCAATTCAGATGGACCCCAAGAACTAGTGCCTGACTGCCCTTCCTCCCTTCCAATCCCTTTTCCTTTTGTGCTGTGTCTTTTACATTATGAGGCTGAGGGCAGAGAATTGACTATCTTATTTATTGCTGTAAGCAACTCTGGGAACCTTTCTGAACTGAAGAGCTGGATAAAAATGCTTTAAATAGAATAAGATTTTTTTTTTAAAAAAAGAGTATATCATTGAATCTTGTAGTAGTAGATTCCCTAAACCTTTCCCTTTTCTTTTAACTGGTCCTGTCTATGCCAACCAGTTTTCTTGGATGACCCTTGAGCTATGGTATGATGCAGGCACCCCCAAACTCGGCCCTCCAGCTTTTTGGGGACTACAACTCCCATCATCCCTAGCTAACAGGATCAGTGGTCAGGGATGATGGGAATTGTAGTCTGAAAACAGCTGGAGGGCCGAGTTTGAGGATGCCTGGTACAATGGGACAGGGGTTGGCTCTCTCTACCATATTCACTTTCTTCTTGCAATGCTTTGAAAGCAAATCAAAACACCATTTACCCCACACGGGCCTCTTTCTCTGGCCCCCACATATGGAAAATGCCTTAGCCCTTTCTTTTCTAGGGAAGATGCTCCAAAACCCTTGATCATCTGGGTTGCCCTGTCTTTTACTCCACCTTTCCGAGCTCTATAGATGGCAAGCAAGGCTGCCTTAGATCCGCCTATGCTATCAGACGACAGACAGAGCAATCAAGAGGGAGGGAGAGCCTGCTGCTTACATAAGAGCATCTTTGACTTCATGGAACATTTGACAATATTTGGCCGCCGTCTAATAATAGGCAGTCAATTGACAATGTCTCACCGGTCAATTGACTGGCGTGCTCAGCACAATTTAAATCCTCCTGCAGCCATGTACTTGCTGGGGGGGGGGTTTCCAAACCATTTTTCCCTCCCCCCCATGCAGGGAACTGCGTCATGCTTCATCAGCCACTGCATGCAATCTGAATAACCTTCTCCCAACTATAATGATCGCCACTGGGAAAGAAATCACATTTCCCTGGCCCTTTGCCAACCAATCCCTGCCTGCCCATCCCCAAGATCATGAAACCATTGCGACTGCAAATGGGGAAACATGGTCATGTTTCCATGTTGTGGGCCATCGAGATGTCTGCATAACCCAGCATCTGTCGTGGCCCATACCTGAATAGGGGGACCGCTGATGATCTCAATAGCCACCGGGCCCTGTCTTTTTCCTTCTGCTTCTCCTCCTTGTTCATCTGTCCTCTCCAGGTGAGTGAGCAGTGAGGGGACCAAGGAGATTGGGCGGGAAGCCAAGGATGTTTCTAAGGGAGTAGAGATGCTGTTCATCCTCTGCAGGAATGGGGGGAACTTTTTCAGCCTTAAAAATGAACCAAGGAATTCCTTCTCCAAACAATGAGTTTAGAAACTAGCCTACTACACAAAGCTAAACACACCCTTCATTGTCCTCCAATTAGACAAACCAGAGGCATGGGAAAGTATGGAGTATAACAGGAGTCACCAACCTTTTGGTGCCAGTTTTGAAATTTTGGGGGACAAGTCACAACATGGCTACCAGAGTGGCCGTGGCATAACACAACACGGCGGCCACTTCTGAAAGAGTGAGGAAAGAGACAAGAGCACAAAATGATGCTGTCTCCACCTAAATGGGAAAGAAGTCTGAGGAAATGTGGGCATGTGTTTAATGTAGGTGGGGTCACTCCAGCGTAAAGGGGAACTGAACAGGAAGAGCAAGCAGCCTCATTGCAGATCTTCAAGGGGCTATTTAGTGAGACCTTTCATGGGTGCCCCAGGTGGTACTGGGAGATATGCTGGTGCTTGTGGGTGCCATATTGACGACGACTCAGGTAGCATTAAGACGGACCACAATATGGCCTCAGGTTGGTTTCCAAAGACGTTTTTAGTCACTGTAATTAAAATGGGCATTTCTGTTCAGCCTGAATATTGACGTGCCTGGTGACGGCAGGAGCCAGTAACAGATTTTGGCACCAGTGTGTATATCTATTTTTCCCCCTATTACACGTTGTTAAATATACCCTTCATTCAACCCAGTCTATTGATTTCAAAGCAACGAGAGTTAATAAAACAGACGGCAGGAGGTAAAAGGAGGGGAGGGTTATGCAGTCACAGACAGCTAGAATGAACTGCTTTCATTCACCCAGCTAGACATCTGCCTTGTTAGTTAAATGTTTAAAGTTCCCTTCTCCCCTCTCACTCTTTCTTTTTCTTTTACACAAAAAGAGCCCCATCAGCAAAGAACGAGTGGAAGTTAGGACGATCACGTATGGTGTTGCTGTGTGTGCGGTTTCTTTGGCTGAATACTCATATTTGTTGATTACCTTCCCTGCTTGAGATGAGAGGTCTGCTTCGTACATCAACTTTATATATGTTAGGGGTAATATAAGCTGAGAGGTTAATGTGTACAAACTGCAGTTGAAATATGCACCTTCCCCAAGGGCTGTTTGTTTGAGATTGCACAAATTGACAGGGAAGTGTGCACAGTTCCCGCCCCATGAATTCATTATGTGCATATTCTCCATGAGGCCTGGTGAATGTGCACAATCACCAGCTACTCTGTACATCAACTAGTCAACTTACGTGTCAGGTAACAGGGCAGCTTTCATCAACCTGGTGCTCCCCAGATGTTTGAGATGACTACTCCCACCAGCCCCAGCCAGCACGGCTGGTTGGAGTTGTTGTCCAAAACATCTGGAGAACATCAGGTTGGTGAAGGTTGTTCTTTCAAGTCCTTATCTCAGCTCTCCTGATACCTCTCTTGCCCCTGCCCAGAATCCCAGGAGGAATTAAACTCCAAGAAGAAGAATTCCAGGAGTCTTTGTGAATGGAGTGATGTGTCTGTTCTATGTTGGCCAACAACCTCAATCCTAGTAGTAGTAGTAGTAGTAGTAATAATAATAATAACAATAATAATGATAATAATAATAATAATAATAATAATAATAATAATAATAATAATGATAATAATAATAATAATATCATCACATGGGGCAGAAGGTGAGGCTCAGTGAGAGGGTGGGCTATGAAGATAATTGAGTTATTCCTCCAGTTAATGATCCAACAGAGAAAAAGAGAGGAAAGCTAACTTGCCTTTGAAACAAGAGCCTTCAAGGTAGCTTGATATACCTGCTCTCAAGATTAATCTATGGTTGGGCTTGCCAAACAGTGGGAGGTTCAGACTAGACAAAAGGAAGCTCTTCTGCACATAGCCCATAGTTAAACTATGGGATTTGCTGCTACAGCATTATTATTATTATTATTATTATTATTATTATTATTATTATTACTACTACTACTACTACTACTACTACTACTTCTCACCATTCACCTTAAAGTCTGAGGGTGGATTGCAATGTTAAAACAAATTGAAAACAGTTGAAAACAACTTAACAACAACAAAAGTGTCAAAAGCCAGGGTAAAGAGGTGCATCTTCAGCATCCTTCGGAACCTGCATAATGAAGGAGCCACAGATACACCTCTGTGGGGAGGGACTTCCACAGTTTAGGGGCCGCCACAGAGAAGGCCATCTCCTGGGCCGTCACCCCCTGAGCTTTTGAGGACAGAAGGACTTCCAAGATAACCCCCTCTGCTGATCTCAGCACCTGAGAAGGATTGTAGGGAAGGAGGTGGTGTTTCAGACATTTGGGGACTGGGTCATTTAGGGCTTTAAACACCAACATGAGCAGCGTAACTCGGAAATCAATTGGCAACCAGTGCAGCCGTTTTAAAACAGGGGTTATATGAGGTCTAAATCGACCCCAGCCAGCATTTTGGACCAACTGAAGTGTCAGGCTTAAGGGAATCCGATCCCTCCCACGGTGGCAGCCAAGAAGCAGATAACAAAAAGAGTTCTTACCAAGTCTTTATTCAATATTCATGGATGGAGAACGTTGAGGTGCCATCCCTCTCCTATTATACATCATCCCTGTGTCAGCTGATTTGTGCTTTCTGGCTTTGAGCTTTCTGCTCTCCTCCTCTCAGTGCTTGCCTGGATCTGGGAGGGGAGGGTCAGAAATGCTTTCTAAAGACACTGAGTCTGTCAGCGGTCTCTCCCCTGGTGCTGCTTCTTCTTCCTCCTGTTCCTCTCCCAATATTTCCCAGCTTCTCCCCTCTGTAGCCTCTGAACTTTGCCCTTCTGCAAACCACTGTTGTAAATCTATACTGTCCCCCTCTTCTCGGGAAGGTTCCGGAGGAGAGGGGTGGTGATCCTCCCCATTCCTCCCCAGTGTCATGGTCCAGTTCACGGGCGATCAAAGTCCTGGCAGGGGACGTCAGGACAGGGGGCAAGATGGCGGGGTGGGAGCAGGAACAGGGGTCCAGAAGCCAGGAGTCCGGAAGCCAAGAGTCTAAGGGTCAGAGAGCTGGGAGTCAAGAAGCCAAGGGTCCGAGGGTCAGGAAGCAAGGAGGCACAAAGTCAGGGGTCCGAGGATCAAGAAGCAAGGGGTCAAGAAGCTGAGGTTCAAGGATCAGGAAGCAAGAAGCCAAACGCAGCAAGGCAGGGAGTGTGTTTCTGTGGCAAAGAGCTGAAGGGAAAATGCTGACCTTATATCCCTTCCCAGCTCTTGCCACCAGGTGCTGTGAGTTACCAATCGGCCTCTCCTGTGAGGCCGCACCTTGCCTCTTCAGAACAAACTTAGGAAGGTCTCAGTCCTGCAAAGTCCTATTAGTCACAGGGCCTGGCTCCTGCACGCACACCTGACACCCAGCTCAGTCCCTGACATGAAGTTTCTGATTCACCTTCAAGGGCAGCCCCACACAGAGCGCATTGAAATCCAGCCTGGAAGTCGCCAGAGCATGGAGCACAGTCGACATGCCATCTTCGTCCAAAAAGCGGCTGTAGCTGGCAAATCAGACGGAGCTGAATAAAGGCACTGCTATAGCATGTCATGATGGCTATCCAACTTGGATGGCTTTAAAATGGGATTAGGCAAATTCTTGGCAGACAAGGCTATCAATGGCTACTAGTCACAATGGAGATATGTTACCTCTAGGATCGGATGAAACATGGACTTTGGGAATCACAAGCAGGAGAGGGCTATTTTGCTCTTGTCTTCCTTGGCAGCAGGTCCACAGAGGCATCTGGCTGGCTACTGCAGAAACAGAAGGCTGGATTGGAAAGGCCTTTGGTCTAATCCAGCAGGGTTGTTGTAATGCCTTGTTCCTGGGATCTCCCTGTGGCTTTTTCTTTTTTGGGGTGTGTGAAATGGGCTGTTATTTTTTAGAGCCAATTCAGCTGGTTTTTATGACTCTCGGATTTTCCCCATGAATAAGTTAAGATCGCTTAGTCCTCCAAGTATCATTTGATTTAGTTAGGGGAGTTCCTTCACTTCCCAAGTGGAAAAAGAAAGGAGTTTGTTTTTGAAAGGAAATCTGGAAAGATAAAGAGAGCGGCAAGAATAGACACTACATTGGAGACCGCTGCAGGCTGGTAAGGATGGGCAAATCTGTTAATTATGGTTTCTCGAGGTTTCTCATTTTTCCAATCTTAAATTCATTTCTCCACATCAGAGAGATTTTTTTTTAAGCCCTCATGAAAATTCAGCCACACTTTGGTCAAACATCTCCTAATATTCACATACAGTGGTACCTCGGGTTACAAACACCTTGGGTTACAGACTCCACTAACCCGGAAGTAGTACCTTGGGTTAAGAACTTTACCTCAGGATGAGAACAGAAATCGTGCGCCAGTGGCACAGCGGCAGTGGGAGGCCCCATTAGCTAAAGTGGTACCTCAGGTTAAGAACAGTTTCAGGTTAAGAACAGACCTCTGGAACGAATTAAGTTCATAACCAGAGGTACCACTGTATATGTATGACATTTTGCCTAAAACACCTTTTTGCAAAGCGGTTTTTCTGAATATAAGGCCTGCTTGCATGCCATTCTTACTAGTACATGTATATTTATACATGCTTTATCCCCTAGCAGATGCATTTATGCTCCCATTACTTGGCTGGAGAACTTAATTGCAAAATTCAAAGAAGTGTGAAGGATGATGGTGTAAGTGCAAATTAGATAGGTTTGCCTTTAAATGCAATATGAATTTCTCCTACATTTCTGCGGGATGGTGAGGTTAACCCTCAAGCCAACAACTGTGTCTGAGCAGGGCCAGTACAAGACATTTTGCTGCCTGAGGCAGAGCAGCAAATTCCAGCCCCTGCTCAAGTCCTGGTGCATAGTGGGTGGTCAAATATATTTTGGACCCAAGGCAGAAAATCTTACATGCATTTATCCCTCTCCCTGTCATGACAAATACAATGGTAATATGTTAAACATCAAGCAATTTTCTGCCCTTTCATGGCATCCAAATTCAGCTGCCTGAAATGGGCATCTCACTCTGCCTAATGATAGGGTCGGCCCCACCAGAGACACTTTTGCCTTCCTTGACATCTCAGTATATGGGCATCTCATAGTGGGCTAAACTCCTGCTTCCAATAAGCGACAAATAAGAAGCCACAGAAGAACCCCTCAAGGCTCAGAAAGGTGGAACTTATTAAGACCAGCTCTGTGGTTAGAGCTACACATCACATGCGTAGTTCAGGTGCGAGGTGAAGCCGAGTGCAGCATTCCTTTACTGGACATGCCAGTGGTGGGTGGGGCCAGAGACAAAAGTGGGAGGAGCAGGAGGGTAGTCTTTGTCTTGGTACAATTCCACACACTCCTTTCTTTCCTGCATTCAGGCAAGCAGGAGGCACAATCAGAGTTCATGGACATATTCCAGCCGGGCAAAAACACTCAAGGAGGGAGCAAGGAGGGGGCAGGGAGGGGTAGTGGCCTGGGGAAGAGGGTATGGCTTGGGAAGAGTTCCAAGGGCATGGCAGAGAGTCATGGAGGGCCATGTCTGGGCAGGTGGTCCCCAATTACTGGTGTAGTGATTCAATCCTTTTGCTGGCCTTTCTCTACAATGCAGCTACCGAGACTATAATCTAAAGTGGAATATGGGCAGGGAGAAAGGCTTCGCCACTCCTTCCCCCTTCTCGGCTGAAAATCCTCACTTTTATCCCTTGTGGGGTACAGCCTCCACCCCCACCCCCCACATCTGAGCCAGGATCTTTCATCAGCCCCACTTCTCCCCCAAGCAACCCTGCTTGAGTCTGAGGTGTCTCTTTTCTACCTGCTTTCCTGGGTTTATCTGTATAATTTAGATAATTCCCTGCACAATTTCTCATCAGAGCCATTGATGCGGAGATTGAGCTGCCAGGGTGGGAAAGGAAGAAGAGGTAGCTGTGGTGTGTGGGTGTGTGGATGATGACATCCTTTGCACAAGAGATGAGAGAACCTCCCTGGCCACCCCGGCCCATAAATGGACTGATCCTGCCTTTGAAAGTGGCTCTCTGCATCCAAGACTCTCTGCCAGGCTGGATAAGATGCTGCCTGTTGTCTTGGTGCCTCTGTAGAGCTGGCCGGTTGCCTTTTTCTTTTGCTTGCTCCCTTTCTCTCCCTCCCTCTCCTTCTCTCTTTTCCATTTCAAGGCGACGGGGAGCTCCCTCTTTTATCACTCCTTCCTTTCCCTTTGCCAGCTCCTAGTTATCTTGGCTCCCCTGCATCTGTATCTAATGAACACCACTCACATATCTGCGCCACAGCTGGTTTGATTTCATGTGCCGGCTTGTCACACTGTTGGTTTGCGTATTACACAATTGCCGCGCGCCTTCCTTGAAGACTTGCCCACTCGGCTCGCCCTCCTCCACCTCCTCTCTGTTTTCTTCTCCTTCTAGCTATTTCTTTCTTCAGTATGTGTAAATAGACTGTGTCCTCTACCTTCTTAACACCACACTGAAAATCTGGACAAGCATCATTACTTGGGGAGAGAGAGGGAGAGGAGGGAAAAAAGAAACATTAACAATAATGGGCTGTTCTGTTTCTTCCCCTTATCCTTGTCTATAAGGAAGAAAAGCTTGGAAAACTAGCCTTGCCCAGCCAGATGTACTCCTGCCTACACATCACAGTATCGGGGCTTTTCTGTCTCCAATAACCCTCTAGTAGCTTTCCCCAACCTGGTGCTCTCCGGTGGTTCTTGAACTCCAAATCCCATCATCCATGACCTTTGGCCATGCTGGCTGGGGCTGATGGGAGCTGGAGTCCAACAACATCTGGAGGTCATGAGGATATGGAAAGCTGGTCTATACTGACTGATGGGGCCTCGCCAAGCTTTCAGACTGGGGCTAGCAACTTCCCTGCCCTACTGGGAGATGAAGAGGAAGCCTATAACTTGTGCATGTCAGATGTGGACTGACTGGGGACTGTGCCAGGACAGGGGCTAGCAAATAGAAGACAAGCCTGACCAGCCTTCTGCAACGGAATGGCCATAGAGCATGAGGATGGTCATTTTAGGGTCCAGGTGTAGAAAGCAAGAACCCAAACAGATCATACTAAGCTGCCTTATACTGGGCATATAATTTGTTCATCTAGCCCAGGGCTGGGGAACCTGTGACCTTCCCAATGCTCTAGGACTAAAACTCCCATCATCCCTAAGTATTGACCATGATGGGAATTGGAGTCCAACAGCATTTGGATGGGCCACAACTCTGATCTAGCTTAAGATTGTCTACTTCATCTGGTGGGGCCTCAGGCAGAGCTATTTCCCCATCACCTGGCCCCTTTAACAAAGGGGTGGGGGACCTGTGGCCCGCCAGGTATTGTTGAACTCCATCTCCCACCAGTCCCAGTCAGCATGGCCAATGGCCAAGGATGTTGGGCGTCCTAGTCTGCTGACACAGGTTCCCCAGCCCTGTTTTAACTGCACATGCTCAGGGAGGAGGAGGAGGAGGAGGAGGAGGAGGAGGAGGAGGAGGAAGAAGAAGAAGAAGAAGAAGAAGAAGAAGAAGAAGAAGAAGAAGAAGAAGAGGAGGAGTTTGGATTTGATATCCCACTTTATCACTACTCTAAGGAGTCTCATAGTGGCTAACATTCTCCTTTCCCTTCCTCCCCCACAACAAACACTCTGTAAGGTGAGTGAGGCTGAGAGACTTCAGAGAAGTGTGACTAGCCCAAGGTCACCCAGCAGCTGTATGTGGAGGAACGGAGACGCGAACCCGGTTCACCAGATTACGAGTCTACCACTCTTAACCACTACACCACACTGGCTGGAGCCTTGACCCTGGAGCCTTGGCATGCAAAGCAGGTGTTCTGCCACTGAGCTGTGGCCCTTCCCAAATCACGAGAACTCAGGGATGTCCCATGAAGCTGAATGCTGGAAGATTCAGGACAGATAAAAGAAAGGACTTCTTCACACAGTGCGTACTTACATGGAACTTGCTGGCACAGGAGGCAGTGATAACCAACGACTTATATGGCTGTAAAAGAGGATTGGACAAATTCACGAAGAGGGTTGTCAAGCCATGATGGCTATCATCCTCCAGCCCAGCCTCCACAGTTGGAATGCTTCTGAAAACCAGTTGCTGGAAACCACATGCAGGGAGCATGTTTGCGCTCGGGTCATGCTTAAGGGTTTCCTACAGGCATCTGGTGGGCCAGTGTGAGAACAGGATGCTGGACTAGATGGGCCTGATCCTGCAGGGTCATATTATGTTCATAAATCATAAGACACCAGATGGGATTCTTGCTTCCAAATTATGCTAAGAACCTCTTTAAGTCTCTGCGGACTCACGAGTGACTTCCATAGCATGAATGCTAAAATCAGTCAGTTTCCAACTGAACATACATTATGGCTAGGGACATACAGTGGTACCTTGGGTTACAGATGCTTCAGGTTACAGACTCCGCTAACCCAGAAATAGTACCTCAGGTTAAGAA
The DNA here is from genome assembly GCF_964188305.1 of Podarcis bocagei. Taxonomy (NCBI): domain Eukaryota; kingdom Metazoa; phylum Chordata; class Lepidosauria; order Squamata; family Lacertidae; genus Podarcis; species Podarcis bocagei. Next base: position 24,541,048 of record NC_138132.1, on the reverse strand, counting down.
CTTTGCTTCAGGATGAGAACAGAAATCGCGCAGCAGCGGCGTGACGGCAGTGGGAGGCCCCATTAGCTAAAGTGGTGTTTCAGATTAAGAACAGTTTCAGGTTAAGAACGGCCCTCCAGAACGAATTAAGTTCTTAACCCGAGGTACCACTGTAGTCTCCAAGTGGGATTCTTGCTTCCCAATTACGTTAAGAACCTCTTTAAGTCTCTGCATGCTCACGAATGACTTCCATAGCATGAATGCTAAATTCAGCCAGTTTCCAACTGAAGATACATTATGGCTAGGGACATAGTCTCCAATTGTCCCTATTTTCCAGGGACTGTCCTGCAGTTAAGAAAGCCATACCGGCTTCTGATTTGATTGTGGAATGCCCCTACTTCCCCCACCAGTGCTGGTGCTGCCAAATTCGGGGGGAAGGATGAGCCACCGCTTGCTTTTAGTGGCAGTGGCAGCTGCGAGGCAGCATCCCGTTGCCTCTCCATGGCTGCCACTGCTGACCTCCTCTCTTGGGCAGCTCGTAGCAGCTTCTGGAGAGCGGTTGAGGAAGAGAAGAGGCTGCCTTTGCCAAGGCCCAGACTCACATGACACACCGGCTCTTGGGGGCAGGCAGAAGGCAGGGCTACCCTGGGCAGGCAGAAAGGGGGAGCAGAGGGCAATTTATTTATTTATTTGAAATGCTTTGTGCATCTGCCTCTAATCTGGCCCCTTTCTAAAATTTATTCACTGGTGCATGTTTTTCTTTTTGTACATCGACCAAAGAATAAATTTAAATAAAACAGGAATTAAGGCTGTGTGTTTTTCAGGACAGTGGAGCTTGCGTGTTTTGTGTCCCTTGGTGAAGTGATGGTGGCACTTAGCCTTCTTCTGATAGGAAGCACTCTTTTTTGGGGGGGGTTGAGAGAACAAAAAATGGGGGTCAAGGAGGCTCAGTTGCAGGGGGAATGAGAAGGGGGAAGATAAATGTTCCCTTTTCATCTGTGGAATATTGGAGGGTATGTAGGAATGCTCTATATTTTAAAGCAAACTTAGAAGTCAGAGCACCAGGAGATTTTTGGGCGTGGGGACACAGAGGGGTCAAAGTGTATTTCTAGGTGGGAGAGTTGTTGCCCACAAGATCTTTGAAAGAAAAAAAATAGCAGTATATTTTAATGGCAGGAGTCCAGCAATTGGAGGAGGGAAGGAGGGAAAGCTCCTTGTTTGGGAAGTCACTTGCCTCCTTGCCTCTCCTCTGGTGCCAACCACAGAACTGAGCTCATTTTCACCTTCCAGATCAGAATGCAATTAGACTTCAGATATTTCACTTCTCTATTTTTTTGCAATACATTCCTCTACTCAAACAACATATCAAAATGTGTAAAAAAAGAAATGTATTTTAGGATAATATATGTTTGAGAAATGCATCATTTGAGACATTATAAATCTGTATTTTGTGAATTATAATCTCCCCCCCCCCCATGGACCACTGGAAAATTGCCGAGGGTCTCAGCAGACCACTTAATGATTTTCCTGCCTGTTGTAGCAATTGTAATTCCAAAGAATTCAGTTTATTACAATAAAATACAACATATGAAACAAAGGAAGGAATAAAGATACCGTGAAAAATTAATACGAATAGTCAATGTGCTGTCTCGAGTCTTCAAACACACCACTGAATAGACCTTGTGGATCATTGGTCCAAGGATCGCTCAAAAAAACAAACAAACCAGAGTTATATAGTCTACAATTTTATATAGATTTAAATATATGTTTAAAATGGTGGTGCTCGCAAAGTGTTTGAAGCTGTATCTGTACTAAGAACCCCACCCTGTGTTCCATGTCCTTCTTGCTCTAATGCAGATTTCTAATTCTGTAGAATTAAGTGCTGATCCATCACCACCACACAAGGTTCCTTAGTTTAACTACGTGCTGTTGGAAGAAATACTGTACCTTTGTTTCCTGGATTAGATGGACTTTTAATGTGACTGAACAGAGCCCTGCTTGTACTTAGCTATATTATCATTTCTCTGTGCCACCCTTGTCACCCAAGGAGACATCAAGGCAACACTTGCGGGGGTTTTGAGCAGTCTCCCCTCCAACAGCTGGCCAGACCTGCACCCACTCAGCTTCAGCAAGATCACCGCATCCGGGACCTTCAGACCATGCCCTGAGACAGCATCTATAGCCCTGCATTGAAAACCCTCTTTGTCCTCTGCTCCTCCAGCAATGCATCTCCACAACCTTTTCCATGCCGCAGGGTTTTCCGGTGGTGGCAGAGCAGAAGTGGAACCTGTTGCGTGGCGAAAGCAAAGTCAGACGTCCGCTCTCTTCCCATGTGGGGAAGTGGTCTAGACGTGCATCGATCTCTGACTTCACCCTAAAATGACTCCAGGATGCATTTTATCCTAGGCATGAAAGAGCAGAGCAGCTATGAGGGAAAGCGCTGCTGCATTCAGGTCCTGCTTGCAAGCTTCCCATAGCACAGTGATGGCCAAACTTGGCCCTTCCTCCAGCTGTTTTGGGACTACAACTCCCATCACCCCTAGCTAACAGGACCAGTGGTCAGGGATGATGGGAACTGTAGTCCCAAAACAGCTGGAGGGCCAAGTTTGGCCATCACTGCCATAGTGGGATCTGACTGGCCGCTGTGAGAACAGGATGCTAGATTTTGCTCAATCCAACAGGGCTCGTCTTATGTCTGCTCAGAGGTTTGCCCCACTGAATTAAAAACAACAACAACTTGATTCTCCTCTCTCTGTCTTAGAGAGGGAGGATCTGTGGCCCACCAGATGTTTTTTCCGACTCCAGCGCCCACTGTCTTCGACCCAGGCTGGGATTAATCTAATTCATTTCTCCCTCTCTTACTTAATTATTAAATTTATTATGCCGCCCTTCATCCCAAGATCCCAGGCTGGTTCTTCCTCTTTTCCCCCGCTTCTGATGTGCTCATGCATTTCCCTCACTCAAACAGAGCCCAGGGCCATCTACAGACCATAGGATAATGGCAAAACGACATCAGCGATGAAAACAAATACATAACTAATCGATTGATAGATTAACACACAAACCAAACCCATAAATCTGCACTTACGGTCATTCAGGACATTACCACGCCAAATACAAAGGGGTTAGGGCAGTGGTACCCAACCTTTCTTTGGCCATGCCCCACCTAAGCATCTCTACAATCCGGATGCCCCACCCCCCACCCAGTGACATATAATTCTTATTATTCAAAAAGCGAATTCCTGTTCATGTGGAGGAAGCCTAACAGGCCATTCACTGTTAATAACTCATTCTCGAATTGCCCCTCCCTTAAAAACCAAATTGCTCCCCTGTGGGGTGTGAGCGCCACGCTGGGAACCACAGGGTGTGCATGAACAGAAATGAATAACTGTTGTTGGAAACCATAGTTGGAGGGGGTGCTCGAATCCTGCTTATGGGTTTCCTACAGGTATCTGGTTGGCCACTGTGAGAACAGGACTCCTTTGGTTCCAGTTACAGATAGGTAGCCGTGTTGGTCTGCCACAGTCAAAATAAAAAAATTCCTTCCTGTAGCACCTTAAAGACCAACTAAGTTAGTTCTTGGTATGAGCTTTCGTGTGCATGCACACTTCTTCAGATACACTGAAACAGAAGTTGCCAGATCCTTCTATATAGTGAGAAGGTGGGGAGGGGTATTACTCAGAAGGGTGGTGGGAATGGGAGATTGGCAGATAGCTGAGATGAGCCTGTTGACGACTCTTAACGACTGTAATAGGTCTTACAGGAAAAGGCAAGGGGTGAGAAGGTGAGAAATGGCTTAGTCATGTATAATGAGATAAGAATCCAATGTCTCTGTTCAGACCAGGTCTCTCCATTGTTTTAAGTTTGGTAATGAGTTGCAATTCAGCAGCTTCTCTTTCCAGTCTATTTCTGAAATTCCTTTGTAGTAAAACAGCTACTTTGAGATCTTGTATAGAATGTCCTGGGAGATTGAAGTGTCCTTTGGCTTAGGGTCTGATCCTGCAGAGCTCTTCTTCTATTCTCAATATAAGTTGCTGCCCTATTTATTCTCTCCCTCCCCCCCTCTCTCTCTCTCACACACACAGGCGCGCGCTTGCCTTATAGATACGTAGATAACAGCGGCTCCGAATTGCATTCCTGCTTTGCGCCCCCCGACCCCCCTCGCTTGCTCTTCTGCCTGCCCTTCCCCACTTCGACCAGCAGGCGGCATCCTCTGCCTTTCCAATCCTGGCCTTCGCCTCCCGTTCAGAGCCGTCGTTTCTCTCCTCCTCTCTCTCTCCCCCCCTGCACTTTTTTCTTCTCTTCCCTTCCCTGGAAGCCTGACGTCAGTTCGGTGCTGCTCACCCCCCCTTCTCTCTCTCTCTCTCTCTTTTTTGGGGACGAAGGTTTTCGGTTCCAATCAGGCTCCTGCTATTTCAGCTGGAACTGGGGGAATCAATGGCTTCTCTCGGCAACTTTCCGGCGCGCCTCTGAGAAAAAGCTTCTGCTGAGCTTTGGCAGAAGAATAATTCTTTTTTTTTAATTATTTAAAGAGAGGAAGAGGAGCAGGGGAAGAAAAGAGAGAAGGGAGTGAGGGACGCCAAGAAGCTTGGAAGAGAGAGGGAAAAAAGAACTTTTTTGGAGGGTGGCTTTCTGCTCTCGTACAACATGCAGAACACCCGGGCTTTGATCTTCATGTTAACCTTCCAGATCTGCTCTTTGGAGACCGAGACGCCTACAGGTCAGCACCCCGAGACCCTCGAACCCTTCCTCCCCGCAGCCCCCTTCTCCGCCCCGCTCGCCCCCTCCGGCCGCCGCCGCGTTTCGCAGCCTGTTTTCTTGGAGAGTTTGGCTAGGCGCTTCGCGGGAGCTTTGCGCGCATTACTTGCGTTGCTCAACTTGTGCTTTCGCTCTCCTCCCTCGCTGCTTTGCCTGCCTGCCTGCCTGCCTGCCTTCTCCCGCTAACTTCGGAGGCGTCTCCCAAGGAACGAGCCGGCGGGTTCTCAGCGCTTGGGAGGCGGCGGCAAACCGGAGTTTGAAACGGACCTGTTTGCCTGGTGGCGCATTTCCTCGTCGGCGTTCGTGGTCCAGGGAAGAGGGTGGCGGGCTGCTGTTGTTTTTGGAGAGCTGGGGCAGGCGGGCGGGCGTTGTGTGTGTTTAAATTCCTGCTCGGGAAGAGGCTGTAAAACGAGCCACCGGGAAAACTTCCTCCCCTTTCCCTGCCTGCGCTCGCTTTCGGTCCTGCCTAAAGTGATTTAAGGTCCCCGAGAGCTCCGGATTGGGCTGACTAGAGAAGGCACTGGGGCTAAGGGGAGTTCAGCGCAACCCTCAATCTAAACCCCCTCCTCAAATATCCCGGGCATCTCCCCCAACTCCTTTTAAACTGCGGCAGATCTGACGCTTTTCAGCTATCCCAGATGATATATTTTGGAGACCTTTGGGGTTTGGCTTGAATCTGCGTTTCCTCGGTCCCTTTCCCCCTTTTTTGTCCACTTTCTCGTCGTCGTCGTCGGTTGACCGTGCAACCCTAAGTGCGTCTACTCGGAAGTAAGCCCCATTGAATTCAGCGGGGCTTACTCCCACGTAGGAGTGTGTAGAATCGCAGCCTGAGACTTGTGTGTTGCCGAAGGCTTGCAAACGTGTTTCTGGGGAAATAAGGCGGAAGGACCGGTTAGCTGTCTCCCTCATTTCGCTTCCGAATACATATGTTTGTATGTGCATGATTTGAAAAGAGGATACAAGCCAGAGACCACACTCTTTGTCCTGTCCGGTGATGAAGATGAATATGAAGATGATGAAGTACTTTATGGTTGAAACTCTCTGAAAAGGGGTTTTCAGGAGATATTGCTTTGGCTCACAGTTCAAGAGGGGCGCCCAAACATTTACCCATCTCCTTGCAATAAGTCCTGGGATGCCCCCTTTAGAGGATTGTGTGGCGCCGGGACCCCTTTAAAGTATCGCCACCTTAAGGGATCCCCTGGGGTGTCCAACATACCCCGAGGGTCTTGTGCCTTTTGGGGGTACTTCTCTCCCCCTAACCCTGCATGTTGTCCTGACTGTACTTCGCAAGGAGAGAGGTTCCAGGGGCGAGAGGAAGGTGGCCGGATAATATGCTTGCTCGATTTGCCTTTATATCCGGAAGGGAGAACCGTTTCCTTAGAGTAAGACACCAGCAAATGGGCCAACTTTTGACTTTCCCCAGTCACTGCTTTTACTGCAAAGCTTGTAAAAGGCAGTAGAAAGTGTGACTCTCTCTATGTGTGTTGTGTTGAGAAAGCAAAGGCTGGCTTTTATTTTCCTTGGCATTTTTTAAAATAAATAAAATAAACAGCTGGAGAAATGTCTTTGACACATCAGACTTACTTAGCATGGACTAGGAATAGATCTGCGTTCAGCACAGATGACTTCCTGTGCTGTTGAGCTGTGAGCAACCACTTCAAACTTGCCTTTATTTGCTAGGAATAGATCTGTGTTCTCCATAGACGACTTGCTGTGTTATTGACCTGTGAGCATCCACAATCTTTCTCCCCCCCCCCCACGAGAGTCACATCCCTCCTTTAAACCAACACATCACAGAAGGGAACAAAAGAGACCGCTAAGCATTTTTCTTAAAATGTCAAACAGTTAATATTTTTAATGGCACCTCTACTTTTTTAATAAAAAAATCCCATCCCAATATTGCCATCTCAACACCTGACTTGCATGCCGCCTTTGAAAATATATTGCTTCCAATGAAACCTTTATGAGACCAAGAGCTGTAGGTTATGGAGAGTTGTTTTTCCTTTCCCCAAAGTGCTACATTCTAAGCCTAGTGTTGTGGTTTCTTTTTAATTCCACTTTGCAGGAATTTTTGGCGATGGTTCACCGACTGAGGTTTCTGTTATGCTTGACGATCCAGTACATTTGTGAACCATGTCTGGAAACCTACAAACATCAGTTGACCTGATCGTGGTTGTCGCTGGGGGAGCAACCTGCCCCCACCCCCATAGCAACAACCCCCTGCTTGCTGTGTTCTGGAAACACTTGCTTCCTAAGTCATATCTGGTTTGGCTGGGTCTGCCCCCCCCCAACTGCTTGCATAAATGCACAGTGCTCCGCGTCTGCTTTCAAGCATTCTTAAAGTTTAAAAAGCTGCCCCTGCGATTTGAAACCAACACCGGTTCTAGTGACAGATGACTGAAGGGTTGATAGGCTACGTGCAAAAGTCTTCAATGGGTTTAATGTGCAATCGGTCCTTCGGGCATCAAGGGATGTTGAGAAGGTGGGACGCCGGGTGGAGGTTTCTCTCGGGTCCTTTCTGCTTCTCATTACCGGCAGTATCAGGGAGGAGAGTTCCTCCAGATGGAATGAATGGCTCTGGAATGCTCTTGGGGGTGGGGGCACACATGCCTTATTATTATTGCCTAGCCTTTTCCCAGCCGCGGCATGTGGGGTACAAGAGAAGTGAGCTTTTTGCCATCAAGGTGGGAGTTGGTGCGTGGAAGACCTCAGGATCCTCCAGATCTTAGCCCCTCACCCACCGCTTAGAGGGGAAGGACTTCAAATGCCCTGGCCATGTGGATTTCTCTTCACAGAGTGCTAATTACATCAACATAACATAATAAGCACGGTGTTCCTTCTAGCACAGTTGCTAAAGTGTGTGTGGGATGGTTGACACTGCAAGTTTGAAATCAGTTCTCTTGGGGGCAGTGGGAACTTGCCTCTGTAAGTTAAGGCACAGTTATGGGGCTGGGGCAGGCCTTGCATAGGGAACCCCCCCCCCGGCAGTATCTAAAGCAAGGGCGTGGAACCTGTGTTCTGCCCCCTCCCCTTGATTTCTTGGAATCCCATTGGCATGGCCAGTAGCCAGAGATGTGATGGGAGTCGCAACCCCCCCCCCCAAAAGAATATTGTTAAGGGATGATATGTTTTGACACGGGGGATGCCTCCTGCTGTCGGAGAGGAAGAGAAAGCAATGTTTTCGCAGAGCTCCATGCTGAAAGCCCTGTCTCCCAGTTCTTGAGCAACTTGGCATTCTACTTCCATTTCCTGCTGATATTCTGCAGTCCTTGAGCATCTGGACTTGCCTGGATATTCTTGAGTTGGGGCTTTAAACTAAGTAGTTAAAGGGCCATAACTCAGTGGTGGAGCCACTTATAAGGTCCCAGGTTCCGTCTCCAGCATCTTCAGGTACGGCTAGTGGAGACTCCCTGTCTGTAACCCCAGAGAGCTGCTGCCAATCAGTGTAGACAGTACCAGGGTAGATGGACCAATGGTCTGACTTGACACAAAGCAGCCACCTGCTATGTCCCTGCATTGTATAGTATAAGCATATTTTTATCTGTCATTTCCTTGCATGTGTGTGTGTCTATGAATAGGGAATATGCATCTTTCTTTTCAGTGGAGGGCTGTGATAGGGTTTTCTCAGTGGTGATTTTTTTCTTCAACTGCAATGTCCTTTCTCGAACAGAGGAAAGCTTCTCCCTGCATAAACCCAAGCATTCATTACACCGGTAATGGTAGGAGTATCGAAAGCTGCCTTCCACAGACAATTGGCCCATCTAACTCAGTACTGTCTGCACTGACTGGCAGCAGCTCTCCAGGGCTTCAGGCAGGCCATGGGTTCTCTCCCAGCCCGACCTAGAGATGTCAGGGATTGAACCCCGGACCTTCTGAATGCAAATCTGATGCTGACCCCTGAGCTACAGGCCTTCCTCCTCAGGTGTTGATGGGGAGCCACATTCCTTTTACATGAGCCTTGATGATTGGAAATGCCTGATACTCCAGGTGATACAGCGAGTCCCCCCCCCCACCTGCCACTCACACCAGCAGAAACTCTACCAGTACTGTTGCTTTGAATGCCCTGCAGGCTGCCTGGCTGAAACAGATGCGGTTATATGGCAACAGTACTTCTCTTGTGCGATTTAGATAAGTTGCATGAAGTAAGCCACCCATACTCATTAGCAGATTCTGCAAACTTGTTACTGATTAAAAGCTTGTTCCATCAAGCCCTGAACATCACAGGCAAGGGGAGTTTGTCCTTTTTTGGAGGCTGTTCTCATATATATATATATATATATATATATATATATATATATATATATATATGCTTTCGTAGATTTTCACGGGTACAGGAATGCAGGTTTTGGTGTCTTCGGGTGTCTTCCCGTGTAAGAGTTGGGGTGTCTAGGCGACGTTTCGACGAGGTCTCACTCGTCATCTTCAGGCTGGTGCTTTCGGCTTCTTGTTACTAGAACAGAGCAGGATCTCAGTGTTTGAGTTCCTATAAATACTGTTGAGGGGGTGTGGTGTATAGCCTCCAACGTTCTGGGCAGAGAGGGAGTTCCCAGGTTAGTGTGCCTTTTCTTCTTTTGTTCCTTAATTACTTGAGGGATATCTTGAGTGATTTCTTGAGTGATATTCTGAGTACCACTTAGGAGGGTCATTAGATGTGGATTAGTTGCTAAAGCTTTCGTGTCTTGACCTCTTGAGCTTGTGAAGAGTTTTTCTGAGAAGATGGCTGTACTGCACTTAGTTGTGCTCTGGCTTGGCTTCGTGTATAGGGGCGAGCTGTGGTTTTGTGCCCTGTGCCAGCCAGATCTGTGTAGGGATTGCAGGGGGGTGCAGCATCCGGAGGTGCCACTATGGTTTGGCTACTGGATGGTGTCTGTACTTTATCTGTGGAGAGGGTCTGGGTTTGGGTCTGGTGTGGTTGATTGGAGATGGCGTTCTGTGTGTCTCTGGTACTCAGAATATCACTCAAGAAATCACTCAAGATATCCCTCAAGTAATTAAGGAACAAAAGAAGAAAAGGCACACTAACCTGGGAACTCCCTCTCTGCCCAGAACGTTGGAGGCTATACACCACACCCCCTCAACAGTATTTATAGGAACTCAAACACTGAGATCCTGCTCTGTTCTAGTAACAAGAAGCCGAAAGCACCAGCCTGAAGATGACGAGTGAGACCTCGTCGAAACGTCGCCTAGACACCCCAACTCTTACACGGGAAGACACCCGAAGACACCAAAACCTGCATATATATATATGATATATATATATGATATAAGTTCTTTCCTTGAATCTCACGCAGGTCGCTGCTTGAGCATTGGTCACTTGATGGCTGCAGTGTCAAGTGACAACTTCTGTGCAAGGAGCCCCCCCCTGGCACCATGCACCAATCATGGCTTAAATCTGCCTCCCCCAATTTGGTGCCCTCCAGATGTTTTGGATTTTGAAACCCTCTTAGGGCGTTTCCCTCAGATATTTCTCTCATAACTTCTTCTAGCCTCGGGATGGCCTGACTCTTTGCTTGTGGATGGCTGGTGCTGTTTTGGTCCCATCAGCAATGGGGCTCCCAGCCTCAACATTGGAAACAGAGGGAATGATTTGTTGTCAAGTCCTGGTAGTCGAAGAGGAGCTAGGTCCACCGGTTGTGCCTTCTGCTTGTTGACGTGACATACTGTGTAGAGCCAACAAGCTGTGCATATGCAGATTGATTTCCAGTCACACTCTGCAGACAACATTTAGGTGCTGACCTTTGGATCAGTCTGCAGAGGCTGCCCACTGTATAGGCAGTGGTAGAACATGCGTTTATTTCAGCTGCACATATTTAGGCTGCAAACACCTCTTAGCCAGTGCCATTGGACTCACTTGATCTTCCCTGGGGCTGCCAGCCAGATTCCCAGGGCTGATTTGAAGTCTCCAGGTGTGCCTGGCTCACTCCAGGTCACAGGGAGAGGGACTGAATCTCCAGGTGGATGAGAGAGCCTTTAATTTTTATTATTAAGAAGACTAGAATACCCTTGGGGTCCCTTCCAATTCTATGGCTGTGTGTGCAGCTTGCAAGCTTCAGCCAGGCAGGAGCCAGCTACAAATTATTGCATAGGCCCGTGTTTGTGTGTGTCTGCCTGCTGCCTCCCTCCATTCCCTCCTCCCCTCTCCCAATTAACTTCTGTCTCCAGGGCTCAGTGATGGGAGGGAGCATAAAGGGAGAATGACCATGGCCTATCCTCATGACATCACCAGGGGTCACCCCAGTGGCTCAGGTTCGGGCCCTGAAGTCTCAGTGGCTGGGATGCTGCAGACCTGGCAACCCTCATCTCCCCCTACCCCCAATAAACCTGTATAGGATTGTTCTGCACATCACCGTGAGGTATGGGGACTAAGAGGTCACAGTTAGGTCTACCAAAAGGATGGTACTTTCACAGGTGCCTGCAGATTCCCAGCCTCTGAACAGTGGCGAAGGTAAAAATGAATTCCATGGGGAAAATGGAGGAAGCTTTTGGCTCAAAGGGTGAACAACCACAAAGGAAGAGCATAAGCAAATTCTGTATGGAAGTGGCCATCCTTTGGGATGCCCCCCCGCTTCCATTATGGGAATAAAAGCATTGAATGAGTACCATGTCTCCCATACTTGTGCAACAGAAATTCCTCCTGACTACACAGTCTTTGCACCCTTCCAGATCAGCTCTAGATAGCTGGGAGAGCCTCTGGAGCAGATTTCATGCAGTAAAGCATAATGGCTTCTGAATGCGACCTGATGTGCCCTTATAGCCCACCCTTTGCCAAATGGTCCCAGGGTGAATTGTAAAATAAAATAAACAAAACAAAACAAAATAAAATAGTTAAGGCAAGGATAGTGTACAATTTAAAATAAAAGCCAAGAAAACGGTGAATATCAGATGAACAGCACTCAGAGACAGAACATCGGTCTGTGCCACTGTATTCTGCTCTGGTCAGACCTCACCTGGAGTACTGTGTCCAGTTCTGGGCACCACAATTCAAGAAGGACACTGACAAACTGGAACGTGTCCAGAGGAGGGCAACCAAAATGGTCAAAGGCCTGGAAACGATGCCTTATGAGGAACGGCTAAGGGAGCTGGGCATGTTTAGCCTGGAGAAGAGGAGGTTAAGGGGTGATATGATAGCCATGTTCAAATATATAAAAGGATGTCACATAGAGGAGGGAGAAAGGTTGTTTTCTGCTGCTCCAGAGAAGCGGACACGGAGCAATGGATCCAAGCTACAAGAAAGAAGATTCCACCTAAACATTAGGAAGAACTTCCTGACAGTAAGAGCTGTTCGACAGTGGAATTTGCTGCCAAGGAGTGTGGTGGAGTCTCCTTCTTTGGAGGTCTTTAAGCAGAGGCTTGACAACCATATGCCAGGAGTGCTCTGATGGTGTTTCCTGCTTGGCAAGGGGTTGGACTTGATGGCCCTTGTGGTCTCTTCCAACTCTGATTCTATGATTCTATGATCGGTGTCGCATGCGGAAGGTCCCAGATTCCATCTCCGACCTACAGATAGGGCTGGGAATGGCTGCTGCCTGAAACCCTGGAGTGGGACTTCTGGTCAGAGTAAACAAAAAGGCCACAAGAGGAGCCTGCTGGATCAGGCCAATGGCTCATCTAGTTCAGCATCCTGTTCTCATGGTGGCCGAAAAGATGCAAGAGGGCTGTCCCCGCCTGTGGTTTCCAGCAACTCAGTATTCAGTATTCCAGTATTCAGAACAAAATAAAAAAATTCCTTCCAGTAGCACCTTAGAGCACATGAAAGCTCATACCAATAACAAACTTAGTTGGTCTCGAAGCTGCTACTGGAAGGAATTTTTTTATTTTGTTTCGACTACGGTAGACCAACACGGCTACCTACCTGTAACTAGAACTATGGCATTCAGAAGCATTGCTCTGCTTCTAGCGCTGTGGAAGCACAGCATAGCTATCATGGCCAGCTGCCTTCAGTAGCCCTCTCCTCCAGGAATTGGTCCACTCCTCTAAGTCAGTGGCCATCACTGCCTCCAGTTGCCAGATTACCAAATAGGCAGAGTAGGTACCAGCCTATGGGCCCCATGCCACTTAGGGGCCCTGCGACAATGGATCAAAATAACATTGATTTGATCTTGAAAGAAAATTACAATCAAGCTTTCTTAGTTCAATGTTACCCCACTAGAGGAGGGGCCCTGAGATTTTGACTGCCTAGGGGCCTCCACAGGGTTTAATCTGGCACTGATTGCCTCCTGTGGGGGTGAGTGTGACGTTAACATATGAGAGAGTGCTGGAGGTGAAATAGTTAAACAGGTTGCCCAGTCAGGACCCAGGGGGGTGGAGTCAGTGGGACTATAAAACCAGCTCTGGGAGGGGCAAAGGGAGGAGTTTGATGAGGAGTTTGTTGGAAGTTGGATGGTTGGTTGGAGAGGGAGTGAGTTGGGATAGAGTCTGTGGTTAGGTTGAGTTAGTGTAGCGAAATAAGCTGAGTCAGGAACAGGAGCTAGGAAGACAAGTAAATATCTGAGAGGTGGTTTAGTGAGTGAGAGCAGGTAGCGGAAGTTATAGGTCTGGATAGACACTGCATGAATATAATTGACCGATACCGTTTATGAAACCACACGCTTGTTAAACTGCAGTAAATAAACAGAAGTTTATGTTCCAATTTAACTCTGACTAGACTCAGCGTTGTACCAGGTAGGGCCTGGGTGGTGGCAGTGAGAAATAAAGTAGTGGCACAGGGATCAGTAGATGGTGAAACGTCCGGGGATCCTGTGTGATCGCCACAGTGAGTTCCACAGTTTAACTATGTGCTATGTAAAAAAGTGCTTTGTCTTACCTGTCCCAAACCTTCCAACATTCACGAGTTCTAGCATTATGAGAGAGGGAGCAAAACTTTTCGCTATCTACCTTATCTGTACTGAGCTAGATGGAGCAATGGTCTGACAAGGGGTAAGGCGGCTCCCAATATTTTGCTACCTGCAGTCCTCAGCAATGGGTTTTGTGTGTGTGTGTGTGTGTGTGTGTGTGTGTAAGGAACTCCTGCCATCACACACGGCAACATTACCGTGGCAGTGCAACAAATGTGCGCTGTACTCAGGGCGCATGTGTGCCATTGTAGCTCCGAGTAACTGTGTGGTGTCGCCTCTGCAACACAAACAGAAAATGAAATACTATTCTGTGCATGGATGTGATCCTTGCCTACAAGGAGGGGGCAGTGTGGAAAGCCAGCCAAGTTCTAAATGCTCCCGGATATGATGGATGCACTAAAATAAACAATCCCATATTTCTGCAGTGACGTTCCTCGGGTTCCTGCTGGATTGGGGGGGGGGGCTTGGCCAGGTCTTCTCTGGCTAATGTTACTTGGATGTGAGTTACAAATTCAGTGGGTGGGTGGGGGGTTGACTTTGGACTGGATTCAGGATTCGGAGGAAATGTCTGTTGGAGGCGATGAGGTTTGCTGTAATTATTCTTTGCCAAGTTGTCGTCCAGGATCTGGCAGCCGCCTCTACATTTCCATGCGGGGACTCCAAGATACCCACCCCCAATGGGAAATGGCTGTAGCTCCGTGGTAGGGCATCTGCCTTGCATGCAAAATGTCCCAGATTCAATCCCCAGCATCTTTGAGCAGGGCTAGGAGAGGTCCCCACTCCCTTCCTGCAAAAGCCACTGTCTATCAGTGTTGTGACAGTAGCAGCTGACTATGTTATTTGTTGCTGGTTGAGACGGAAATCCCTGAATACAGTGTTAGGAGAGGAAGGGAGTGTGTGTTTTTGAGTTGCTTTGTGTTGCCTGTTAATAAAATGCTTCTAGTTCTCAAGCACTTCACAATGTCATTTGTGTCTGCTGAGGTTTTGGAAACAAGAATGCATGTTTTAATAATAGACTCGATTTACTATATTGCTCAGAATTTATGGGGCCTAAACTGCTACCCTTCAACTTTTCACAGATGAAATAAGGGATTTGCTTGTAACAGTAGTCTGCTCTAAAACAGGGGTGATACAGGGTTTTCACGTACCACAGAACAGTGTCCAGAAAATCGGAACAGCCAGCATGGATGTAATTTCTGTAGAATTGATTCAGTTTTTGGTTGCAAAGCAAGCATGTACCAGAATATGCCTGCTTAATCCCTCATGTTTGCACAAAAGACTGTCTTGCTTTTGGCCTGGAGTAGGGCTGCATATACCCCCACCCCCAAAGAAATCCTCACAACTGTAAGTTGTTAAGGGCGCTGGGAATTGTAGCTCTGTGAGGAAGTAAACTACAGTTCCCAGAATTCTTTGCGTGTGTGCTTTCCGTGTTTGACATCTACACAGCCAATTTAATTACAGTCATACCTGTGGATAAATACGCTTCAGGATAAGTATTTTGGGGTTGCGCTCCACGGTGACCTGGAAGTAATGGAGCGCGTTACTTTCAGGTTTCACCACTCGCGCATGCACAAACGGTCAAAATGACATCACGTGCATGTGCGGAAGCGGCAAAACGCGACCCGCAGATGCGCAGTCGCGTCTTACGTACTGTTCAGGTTGCGAACGGGGCTCCAGAACGGATCCCATTTGCATCCCGAAGTACCACTGTATTAGTTTCACACTTCTGTGTAAAACAGGAATAGCAAAGCCCTACATGGCAGGGTTGTTGTGAGGAAC
This sequence comes from Podarcis bocagei, assembly GCF_964188305.1. Taxonomy (NCBI): domain Eukaryota; kingdom Metazoa; phylum Chordata; class Lepidosauria; order Squamata; family Lacertidae; genus Podarcis; species Podarcis bocagei. Next base: position 24,525,698 of record NC_138132.1, on the reverse strand, counting down.
CAACAAGGTGCAGATTGCAAAGCACTCTGCAGATGCATTTTTTAAAAAAAACACCCATGTATTTTAAAGACAACAGGGCATTTTTATGTGAACGACATTCAACTAAACCTTAAGATCAGCAGGTGGCCCTTACTCCCTCTTGGCTGCGCTTCCAAGGTTGTCTCCAACTGTTGCACCCCTCGTGATGGAACGCCCTGTTGTTCCTGTTTGAATGAACTTCCCTTGATCCTTTGGTCCTAATTGGACCATCACTGGAGAACACAAGGAGGCTTCTTCTTTGTTCCTTAAACAATGTGGGTGAGGAGAGAGAATTTGCAACCCCCCCTGCTAGGAAGGGATTCTGAGACAGAGAGCCTCATGCAAAGAGCCAAGCAACCTCGCTGGAGAGATGGAATGGAAGGAGAAAGCTATGGGATGGAGGGAGGGAGGGTTAAGTGACAGGCTGTCCTCAAGCATCCTAAGGCATCGTGAGTGGGCTGTGGAGCCCTGGCAGCAGCTTGAATATTAATCGGGTCAGCCACCTTTCCAGATGTAGCCAGAATGGTGGGTGCTGTAATTAGGAAGCCTGCTGAGATTTCATTCATGTATTAATTATGATCGTCTCTGTGAACAGAATAACGGCTTCTTCGCCTTTCTTCTACTTCTGGTCTGTTGCTTTTAAAATGCACTTAGTCAAGTGAGCAGGGAATGCAGAAGTCTTGTTTTTGAACCCGGGGGGGATGCAAATGAAGTCCGCAGGGGGTCGGTGTGGAGAAGGGAGTGCCCCGATCAACTCTTTACTCCTCTGCCAAGCCTAACAGCCTGAAGTTGTTTTCGCTCCCTTCTGCTCCTCAAAATGACCCGCCGGAGTCTTCCAGAGAGTGAATAAATTCCAGCAGAATAAGCAGCCGCCGCCGGGTTGTTGTGGGCAAGTTTTCCACTCACCTTCCTCTTTTTCGGATCCAGGAATCTGGATGGGCACTCGCACTTGGTATCCTGCTCTGCTGAGGCCTGTCCTGGATTAACTGTGACAGCTGGCTGTCAACTGCCTTTTGAATTTCCCACAGTGCCCCAGGGCAATGGTGTGTTGCAGGCATTGTGGCTGTCCCAATCTGACCTGCGCCGATTGCTGCCAGCCACCCCTGCCTCCTGAAGCCTTTCGAGACAGAAGAGGATGCTTCTGCAGAGGAGCCCCTGGACCAGTCCGGAACTTGCCCTTCAATGGGAAATCCTCCATAGGAGACCCTCTTCAAATTATTATTGAATCCATAGGCTTCAGTGTTTCGCAGATGGATGTAAGCAGTGCTTTTTTCGGGGGGAGGGGGATGCAGAGGTACGCATACCCCAAAACATTTTGTGAATCTAAGTTTGGCCTCATTGAGGGGCAGTGTTTCAATATGAGTAGGAAAATGAGAGTACCCCTAAACTGTTTTTATAGAAAAAAGCACTGGATGTAAGGACCTGCTTGTAACACCAGTGGTGGCTATTGCCCATTGGGACAGGTGAGGCAAAGAGAGAGAGCGCAGCAGTAGGGGCAGCCAGCTAGTTTTGTCCTCCTCCTCCTTCCTACTACATTCTACAAAGGCAACAATGGGACTAAGGAGAAGGAAGCAGATAGGCCGTCCCACCCCTCTGGACTGGTTGTAAGTCGGAAGGCAGGCAGGCATGCAGGCAGATGTTGGTTGGTTAGTGGGGCAGTGTCCCACTCAGCCTAATAGAGGTGTCTCCACTGTGGACTAATCTATACAGGCCAGTTAAAACATTATAAATACATTATAAACATGTGACACCAGAGGGCGCTTAGAGCAGTATAAAATCATCAATGTAAAATTGCATTGAGAGCTATGTAACAGGTTTTTCTTTTTAGTGTTTCTACAGTCAGTAGAGGGACATGGGTGGTGCTGTGGGTTAAACCACAGACCCTAGGACTTGCCGATTAGAAGGTCGGCGGTTCAAATCCCCGCGACAGGGTGAGCTCCCATTGCTCGGTCCCTGCTCCTGCCAACCTAGCAGTTCAAAGTGCAAGTAGATAAATAGGTACCGCTCTGGTGGGAAGGTAAACGGTGTTTCCGTGCACTGCTCTGGTTCTCCAGAAGTGGCTTAGTCATGCTGGCCACATGACCTGGAAGCTATAGGCCAGCTCCCTCGGCCAATAAAGCGAGATGAGTGCCACAACCCCGGAGTCGGCCATGACTGGACCTAATGATCAGGGGTCCCTTTACCTTTACCTTACAGTCAATATAGATCCAGCCTATGTAACACCCACACCATCACATCAAGGACAGGATAGAAAAATGCTTTGCTGGATCTGGGGCACATCCAATCCAGCAAATTGTCTCCAGCTTGCCAGGCACCTTTGGAAGCTCACAAGCAGCATTTGAAATTTAGCACCTGGCTATCGGCCACCTGTGGCCAAGTGAAGATGCCTGGGCACCAGGATGGTGCCTGACATCTCCACCATCTGGAGGTGCATGCCTTGGGATTCTTGGATCTTGACTGTTTTCAAACACTAGCAACACATCCTGCAGAATTCTATCATCTGTTGAATTTTATCTGTACAATCAGAATGAATTTCAGGACCCAAAAAGTCGTATTGAAAAATGCGTCTTCAGAGCCGTCTGCCCCCAAAATGTCAACTAGACATTCCACTTTTGGCGCCTGCAAGCCTGGTTTAAGGAGCCATTTGGCACCTAGCTTATATGAGTATCTGACACTGCTCACAAGCAGTTAGGCTAGAGCAGTGCAATGATAAACTTTGCTTGGTTTCCTATCTCCATTCCATCCCCAAACTCACCTGGTGTTAGGAAAGCTTAGGGACTGACTGTAATTCAGTGGGAGAGCATCTGCTTTGTATGCAGAAGTCTCTGGCATCTCTGGGTAGGGCTGGGAACGTCCCTTCCTTGAAATCCTGGAGAGCTGCTGCAAGCCTGTGCAGACAGTACTGAGCTTGATGGACCAGTGGGTCTGACTCAGTATAGGAGCTTATTTTGCTTTTAGGGCAAAGCAGCTTCTGCCCCTGATCTCAGCCCACCTTTATGCACTTGCTGCAACTTGTAGCTTTAATTGGTTTCAACAGCAGGCTAACCGTGACCTGTTAAAATTTATGAATGGGGACCTGGTAGCAATCTAAATAAATAAATAACCCATAATACCAAAGTGTGCTGCTGGGGAATGATGGATTGCTGTAAAATGAAACAGCCAGGCCTTCCAGCAACAGACAACCTGATATTCAACTAGAGAGGAGGGAGGGAGGGAGAGAGTTAGTAAGGGAGACAGAGATGACCAATGCAACAGAGTTAAAAGTTGGACACTTCCCACCAGAAAGTTGTAATATGGCAGCTGGAGGGTTGGTTGGATAATTATGGGATGAGGAATGGTGTTTGCAGTCAGGTTCATTGGCTTTATGTGGGTCTCTTAATTTTACTTGTTGATCTCTTACTGTTTATTTTATTTTATTTTTGTATATAAACCACCCGTGGGAACTAGGCTGGCTTAGCCATTAAGCAACATCAGCACATGCTTAGGGCATCAAGGGAAGGGGGCCACCACAGGAATTTTCCGTTGCCAGGTTTTTAACATTAATGGTCACAAATTGCTCAGCTGAGCATTCATTTTCTCAGTTGAAGTATATTAAAAAATCCCAGTAGATCAACTATGCAACAAGGCAGGCTGGATGCCTCATCTCTGCTAAGTATAGAAGCAGACGTGTTGCATAATATTAGTTTCGAGGATCTGATAAAAGACCTTTTAATTAGAAAAAGTAGGAGAATTCCCCCCCGATATAAATCAAGTTGAATTACAGTACACAAAAAGAAACATTATTTTCCATCATACAGTAGGTTTTGTTTCATTTCAAAAAATAAAAAAATATATTTTACGGCCTATTATTGTTTATATTTTGAATTAGATACATAGGGGGGCACCCAAATCTTTTAAGTGCATAGGTATGCCTAAGCAGCCTCCCCATTTGGCCCGCCAGGCCTTTTCAGTCTAGCCATGCCTACTTGCCCTACTTGACATTGTGTATAGTGGGGAGGGAGTTCCATAACTGAGGGGCCACTACCAAGAAGGCTCTGTCCCAGGCCAACCCCTCCTCACCACCTCTGAGGGCTGAGGGACTACCACAAGGGCCCTGCCTGCTTCTATTTGTACCTGGGAGGGTCTGTAGGGAGTGAGGCAGTCTTTTAGACATTTGGGGCCTACATAATTTAAGGACTTTAAACACGAATGTGAGCACATTGAGTTAGGCCCACAAATGACTACAATTCCATTCCATTCCTGCCCATCAGCCATGCTACTTAGGGCTCCAAAGTCCTTCATATAGGAAGGACATAGGAAGGACATAAGAAGTTGCCTTATACCAGGTCAGACCATTGGTCAATGTTTAGGGTTGCCACATTTCAAAAAGTGAAAATCCGGACACAAAGGAGGTTGAGCATTTAGGACATTTAGGTGGTTTCCGCCCAAATACTGTTTCCGATGGCTGAATCCCAGCTATGTCCAGGAAATTCTGCATGTATGGCAACCCTAATGTAGCTCAGTATTGTCTTCACTGACCGGCAACTGATTTCAAGTAGTAGTCTCTCCCAGCCCCACCTGGAGATGATTGGGATTGAACCTGGGACCTTCTGATTGCAAGGCAGATGCTCTGCCACTGAGCTATGGTCCTTCCCCATATGAGGGCCTCATGGTGGTCACATTGAGGACCCCAGCTCCAGTGCTTACACTGACTGACTCAACAAGGGTACACAGCAGCCTGAGTAGTTCCAGGAGCAGGAGTAGTTCTGCATGCTGCAGAGTCTTTGAGAATAAACTAGCAAGGGCAATCACAACAGCTCAAAGTTGGCTTCATTAATCCTAGATTCAAAAAACCAAAATCCCAAGCTACTGCTTTGAACATAAAGGAATGAAGGACATTCAAGGAACATTCAAGGAATGAAGATGGTCTGTCAAGGGCACGTATCTCGCCTTCCAGCCAAAGAAACCAGACAAGGCCAGCTGTATTACTTGCACCTCTTCTGTGCTCCAAAGAGGGGGAAGTGCAGCTCAGCAGAGGCCAACAACACCCACCCAACCAAGGATTCAGGCCAGCCTCCTCCATGGGGAGTTTTTTTTTTTTTGGGGGGGGGGGCGCCTAGCCCTGGCGCTCACCCCCAAGGCTCTAGCCGCCAGAACCATGCCGTCCTTTAAGCAGACGACATGGAGCTTGCCGCCATTACCTCCGCAGCAAACCGGAAGTCTGAGGGGCTGCTTATTTCTCTCCCTTTGACGGCTTCTGCCATGGTAGCCGGAGGGAAGAGGGGCTCTCCACTGGATCTAGATCCAGGCATGATTGAAAAGTATTCATGAGCAGCCCTGAGGATGGAGCTGCGGTTGACATTCCTCCCCTCGGTGTGCGTGCCTCTCCCCGCCTCAACGCTTTCCTGAGTTGCAGATCATTTCTCTGAATGTATATTTACATTTTTCCAGGTTACTAAACTCTGATAATCACGTCTATAATCCACGATAGTCTGTTTATAATGGGCTCATAAAAAGAGAAGGATGAAAAGGATTTGCATCCTTGCCGTTGTTCGGAGGGTGGCCAAGGCAGCAGCATGAGGCAGGTGTATCCCATCCTTCCTGAAATAGCTCAAGGGGGACGTACACAGCTATTTCATCTCCCATCCCCATAACAGCCCTTTTATAGAATCATAGAATCATGGAGTTGGAAGAGACCACAAGGGCCATGGAGTCCAACCCCCTGCCAAGCAGGAAACACCATCAGAGCACTCCTGACATATGGTTGTCAAGCCTCTGCTTAAAGACCTCCAAAGAAGGAGACTCCACCACACTCCTTGGCAGCAAATTCCACTGTCGAACAGCTCTTACTGTCAGGAAGTTCTTCCTAATGTTTAGGTGGAATCTTCTTTCTTGTAGTTTGAGGTAGGTTACTTTTGAGGTAGGTTAGGCAATGAGGCCGTGACTGGGACCGCCCAGTGAGCTGTGTTCACCAATGGGGATCTGGACCCTGGTCTTCTAGGTCCTAGTTCAACACTCTAATCACTTTGTGTGAATTTTTTCAGGTTTTGGTGGCTCATGTCAGGATTGCAAGCTGCCAACCTTGGTGGAAAATGCCTTGTTTGGTGCAACAAGTCAGAAGCCTCTCAACTGTCTGGTTTACCTGCATTACGTTGGAGCATTTAAGGGAATATTTTTCCCCTGTGTCATTTTATTTGCAAATGGATCCTCCTCTCCTGCTTCTTCTGATTGTTGTGCTCCTTGAATAATATTTGTTACCTCCTGGAATAAGCCAGAGCTGTTTCCCACCTGAGGGGAGAACCTTTTTACCCAGAGAGCGATAAGATCCATGTAGGGCAAAACTGCTTCCATTCCACAGTATGTTGCAAGGGCTGAACAGATCAAGAATCCGTGGCCAGCTCTGCCCTGTGCAAACATTACCTTTTCTGGACATCCATGGCAGGGAAACAGCAAGCAGTGAGGTACGGGGCACCAGCCCGGGACCCCACAGCCATGGTGCGGGTCTCTAAATGACTGCAACTTACTTTCTCTTTCCTAAGCCCCATATCTTTACAGAACAGGAACACTGCTGCTGTTAGAGTGAAGCTCTAGACCAGTTCCTGAAGACCTCAGTCCTGAGTGCGACTTGGGACTCTCCATGGGCCAACTCCCACTTGCCCTGCTTTACACCCTCCTTGATGCCTTTGCTTGGCTGAAAAGTGTCCCTTGAAGCTTTTTGCTTCTCTGGCTAGAGAGCAGTGTGTGTAGAAGCTAGACCACCGCACAAAGATAACATGTGCATGCATTGCTCCACCCACCACCAGCATGTGGCCCCTGGAAGGTTGCTCGGAAGACAGTGTGCCCCTTGAGCTGGGAAAGGTTCCTTGGTCCTTCTCCAGACAGTGACACAAAGCCTTCTTTGCTATGCCCCACAGAGGGATAGCTTGGTGCAAGGATGACGAATCTGTGGTCTTCCAGCTGCTGCTGGACTCCAACTCCCATCACCCCTGATGGCTGGGGCTGATGGGAGCTGGAGTCGGTGACATCTGGAGGGCACCTGTTCCCCCATCCCTAGTGTTAGTACACTGAGTGGCACCAGTTCTCCATCTTCAAATACCTGAAGGGAAGATGGAGCAAGCTTGTTTTCTGCTGCTCCAGAGGGTAGGATCCAAACCAATGGATTCAAATCACAGGAAAGGGGAGTCCGATGAAACATTAGAAAGAACTTTCTGTGGGTAAGAGCTGTTTGATAGTGAAAAGGTGGTGGACTCTCCTTCCTTGGAGGTTTGTAAACAGAGGTTGGATGGCCTGTCAAGGATTATTGATTCCTGCATTGTGGGGGCAGGGGATTGGACTAGAGGACACTTGGGTTCTCTTCCAACTGTACAGTGTTATGATTTTAGGACTTTGGAAAGGGGAAATTTCCTGCTTTACCTGGAGAAGTCGAGGATAGGACCGGGGACCTTCTCCACGCAAAGGAGGTTCTGTTCCACGCTGAGCTACAGCCCTTCCCCGTTTGGCCGCTATTGATCAATAAGTGATGTGTAAACGTAGGTTGGAAGATCAAAGCTGGGCTGCAACCGGCTGAGAGCAAAAGATGCCACGGGGTGTGTGTTGTGGGGAGGGGGAAATGCTGCTAGCTTGCGCCACCGTCCTTTCTCAAAGTTCCTGCCTGTTTGTGGTAATGTATTCTGGAGAGCCATGGTTAATTCATCCTCTTCCCTGGCCTCCACGTTAGCTCTGCCTCTCTCCTGCTGAGAGCGCTATTGTCTGGAATACTGAGCAGGCACGTTCTCTCTTTGAACGCCTGCTTGGGATTGGGGTCAGGGATTGGAACGAATCGGCTTGGCTTCCGTCTGCCAGATGCGTCTTCCCCAACTGTTGCTCTGTGCATCTTCATCAGGGCAATGGAGTGTGAGGGATGGGAGAGGGTTGGTTTTTTTTAAGGGGGGAGACAAGAAGAAGAAGAAGAAGAAGAAGAAGAAGAAGAAGAAGAAGGGTGTGCTGCCATGAGAGGGGACTTGCTCATTGCTCAGGAAAATAAACCTGTCTGGGACACAATGTTTCAGCATTGCAAACTACCTTCTCTGATTTTCTTTTTTAAAAGAAAATTGTACAGTGGTACCTCGGGTTACAGACGCTTCAGGTTACAGACTCCACTAGCTCAGAAATAGTACCTCAGGTTAAGAACTTTACCTCAGGATGAGAACAGAAATCGTGCGGGTGGCGCCATTAGCCAAAGTGGTACCTCAGGTTAAGAAAAGTTTCAGGTTAAGAACAGATCTCCAGAACGAATTAAGTTCTTTACCCGAGGTACCACTGTACTTGAATGCCCTGTGAGACTGTGGGGGCAGGGGAGGGGATCAGCAACTGACTTCTTGAAGGCCCCCTTAAATGTTCAGTTTTCTTTACTTTCTTTAACAAATGCAAAATGGAACATGGCTCTGCTCTGCCTCCACAGGCAGTAATGCTTCTGAATACCTGTTGCTGGAGACCACAGGAGGGTCTGCTGCTTGAATCCTGCTTTCAGGTTTCCCCACAGGCATCTGATTGGCAGGGCCAGCCTGCCCATAAGGTGGGTTGAGGCAGCGTCCTCTGGTGGTGGGTTCCTGTGAGGCAGCTCCTCTGTGGGTGCCCTGCCTGTCCCTGCTGCTGCTGCCAGAGAAGCAAGGAGAAGCGGCTGCAGCAGCTTCCAGTAAAATCTCATGAGAGTTCCATGAGATCTCACCGGAAGCTGCTGCTGGGAGACCCCAGTAAGTGAGGTTTTGGTGGGCAGGCAGGTGGGGCTGCAATGGAAGAGGAAGTGGCACCTTCCTGTCTTGCCTCAGGCGGCGAAATGAGATGGGCTCCTTCTGCTGACTGGAAACTTCAAGAACAGGACGCAGGATTATATGGGCCGTTGGCCTGATCCAACAGGCTCTTCTTACGAGAAAATGTTGGGGAAACTCCCTCTCAAGCAATATTTTCTCTTGCAGAATGAAGGAGTATTTTCTCTTTCACAATGAGGAATATTTTCTTCTTCAAAGCAGTTCTTTTAAAATAAAACCTCTGGAAAACACCTGGAACCAAGGTGGTCATTTGAGACTTGCCCTGAGATATTTACCCTTGAGGTGCGCTGAAGCCCTGAGAATGGGGGACACCATAACCCAAGTCTTGGTGCTGAACCCTTGAGCCTGCCAACCCCACCCAAGCTTCTGAAGACAGAATAAGCGAAGGAAGGAGAAATGTGAGGAAAACAGTCATCTTTGAGGGGAAAAATCCCATGCCCCGTTCCCTTCTTTCTCCCCTACTCCTCTGGAAAGATTTGGCCCTTGGGGCAATGGCAACCTTGGGGGTGGTTTCAGGCAAGGCCAGGGAGTGCCGGTTCCCTTGGGAGCTATTGCATTGCAGAGGCCACCACCTCTGCTGCTTTCCAGGTCACTAAAGCATCACTAATGCCCATTGATTGGGGATCATGTCGTGTTTTCCCCTTGACTGCCTCCTGGGCCAGTGGGAGAGAGTTCAGTTGCAAACTGTTATTCCCTCCCTGCGGGCTGAGCCCCTAAGCGCTTGAAAGCTAGCATGACAAATTGAATGAGCAAAGGGCAGGCCCTGATATGTAAGGGAGGTCCCTGTTTGCAAAGGACTTGGGACGAGGGGAGAGGTTGAGTTTTGGGGGTGGTCCAGAGCAGGGATAGGAGATGTCTGTCTGTCTATCTGCTTTTTAAGGCGAACCTGCCTAATTCACAACCAAAATGGCCATCGGAAGAGCCAACTTTCAAAATTCGCGCCACCCTGAATTTTGCATTGCACTTCTGCAACTAAGTAACATATGCAGAAATACACATGCTAGGGTAAAGCGGGCACATTAATGCACATGTGAGTGAAAATGACGTACAAAATGCATCCTGTTGCTTTGCAAAAATGTGCATGTTAGGCACAGTTGCACCAACAAATGTATATATTAGGATTGATTTGCTGATGAGTTTTCAGGTCCTTTAAAAAATTTAATTGCAAACTGATGTGGAAATGAGAAGAACTGACAAAGGGGAAAAAAATGAGAAACTGAAATTGGCCGATTTGCTCGCCCTCTAGGCCAGAGATCGGTAGTAGAGACCATGCTTTGCTCCAGGTCTGCAGAATCACATGCTGCAATAGATCTGGTTAGCCTTTAAGACACCACAAGACTCTGGTTGTACAGGAGGAGCACAGTTAGCTCAGTTGGTTGGAGCATGGTGCTGGTAATGCCAAGGTCATGGGTTTGATCCCCACATGATCCACCTGCATATTCCTCCAATGCAGGGGGTTGGACTAGATGATCCTTGGGGCACCTTCCAACTCTACAATACTATGATGCCAAAAGTTGGTGTCTGTCAAATCTGAGTTTGAAATCACACCCAGTAAGGAAAGCAGAACAAGCAACAAGAGCCAGGGACTCAACATTGGGGCAGTTTATAGTGATGTGATGCTCAAGAGGGAACCAGCGGAGAAATAAATAATGGGACCACATAATAAAATAAAAGAGGGGACCTAATGTGACCAAAAGGGATAATAATACCACTAATAAAAACAAATAGACTAGAAGAACAGAAACCTTCACTTTAAGTTCTCCAGCAACTGTGCGCTAGAAAGCATTGTATGTTTTTTTTTTAAAAGGAACCCATAAAAATAGGACAAGAAAAATGAACATAATGATCCTCAGTACAAGAACAGAAATAATAAAGCAATAAAGCCACAATCATCATAATGCAATGTGGGAAATAAAAGCCAAGCTCTTTTGTGTGTTAAACTCCCTCCAGATCAGCGACTATATTATTATTATTTTATTTTATTTGTGTTTATATCCCATCCTTTTCTCCAAGAAGCTCAAGGTAGAGTGCATGGGTTTCCCTCTTCCTCATTTAATTCCCCGCAACAACCCTGGGAAGTAGGCTAGGCTGAGAGGCAATGACGGGTCCAAGGCGGGTCCACTTCTCAACCAAGCGAAGCAATAAATTAATAAGATAAACCACTTAGAAGCTTTTTAAAAAAATAATAATGAAGCAATCAATTTTGCTAATAAAAAAAACGGTATGGGGTGGGATCCAAGCTCTACCCATTCTGTTTGCTTCCTATCTTTTAGGGGAACCTGTAGGTTTCTCACCATTTCCCACTTGTCTTGTAAGCGCATTCCGTTTTTTTAAAAAAGATGACGCAAACCTTTTACGATCAAGTGTCCTTGCTGCATGCCAGCTTATCATCATGGTTTCACCTGCTAAAATTTCTAGTTAAAGTTTCCTTTATTGGTAAACGAGATCTCCTCATCATCCAGGGATGCCTCTCTCCTTTACTGGCAACCATGTGCCAAGATCGCTCACAGAAGCATTTTTTAAATCCCCTCTAAAGTCACTCTGACCCCGTAGTCAGCTTCTTTGTTGACAAAGGTTAGCGCAAGAGCCAAACGTCTCTGTGGCTGCCGTCCAGTTTGGTTCCTCGTCATTGCACTTGGTTTGCTGAGTCTAGTGGATCTTTGGACCTGGAAGGGTCGGATTAACAGCATGCAGGGTTCTCTTGCCTGTGTGATCAACTTTACCTTTAGGTACCATGCACCACTGGAGATAAATTCTAGCACTTCTCATAGCTTAAGGTTACCAGATTTTTTTTCAAAGAATCCGGGGACACTTTTTTTTTTTGAAAAGAGAAAAAAGTTATTAAAAATAATAATTAAGAAATAATATCTTCTCTTCTGTGGTCTCCTCTGTCGCGCTGCCTCCCTCTGGACCCCGGCCTGCTCTCTTGGAGCGCTAGCTGCCGTGGAGTAGGCTCGGGTCGGGCCTGGGCTCAGCCACGTTTCCTTGCCCTCCTGGTGCTCTCCTACCTTTCTTTCACATTAGCGGCAGCGGCGCGGCAAGGTCAGGGTTCCCCTCTTTTTTTCTCCTTCCTCTTTCTCTGTCTTCCTTCACCTTCTCCTCTCCTCCTCCTCACTGCATTGGCTCTGGGGTTTCCCCAGCCCCGGAGCGCCACTGGGCAGTTGGCTGGGAGGCCAGGTGCTCTCACTTCTGGCTCAATTTCGGTTGGGGTGTGTGTCAGCGGTTCCCACACTTGACGCACTGGGTGTCCCCGGTTCCCCCTCTGCAGAGGCAGCAGCAGCGGCAGTCGCAGCAGCCCAGAGCCAGCCTGGTAGCGCAGTTGGCTCTGACTGGCTTCAGGAGCTGCTCACTGCTGTGGCGCCCGCCATTTAGCCTTGCCAGAAGTCCCCATATGATGTGTCTTGTGCCATTGAACCAATCACACAACATTCATTCCCTACTAATAAATCTACAACACTTAAAATATAAATCTAGGGACATTAAATGAAACCCGGGGACATTCCAGGGACGGATTTTATCCGGGGACTGTCCCCGGGAAACGGGGATGTCTAGTAACCATATCATAGCTACTAGGAATCCAAACACTTTCCTTAGGGGACACAACTGATCCCAAGCCCCTCTCCACAACCCATGCAACTTTGCAAAGCGGGAGAGAGAATTGAAGTCGGGCAAACTTTGAAGGAAGAGTTAATTCCCTTCCCCCAGTCGTGACCCAGATTTCTCCCCCCGCCCCACTGCATGGCTGCTTTTGGCTGGCATTGCAATCCTATGCATCTGATTGGAGTTGCAGTCCAATAACATTCGAGCTAAGCAAACCTTGTGCCCTCCTGTTGCTGTGGACTACAAGTACCATCAGCCCAGGGGTGCCAACTTGAATAAAATATAAGGGGGAGGGAGGTAAGTCCTACCCCACATAATCAGTTACAAAAAACAGTGAATGCACACCATTTGAAGGGCAATGAAGAAGAAGAAGAAGAAGAAGAAGAGTTTGGATTTGATATCCCGCCTTTCACTCCCCTTCAGGAGTCTCAAAGCGGCTAACAATCTCCTTTCCCTTCCTCCCCCACAACAAACACTCTGTGAGGTGAGTGGGGCTGAGAGACTTCAAAGAAGTGTGACTGGCCCAAGGTCACCCAGCAGCTGCATGTGGAGGAGCGGAGACGCGAACCCGGTTACCCAGATTACGTGACTACCGCTCTTAACCACTACACCACACTGGCTCTCTACCATCAATGCCCATCAGCTTTGCCCCTGCCCCCCTCAAATATTTTATTGGCAGGACCTCAGCCCCTAGGAGTTGGCTCCTAGGTACAAACCCCAGGCAGAAGGTGTGCACTGGCTTGATCTAAGCAACTCACAAGCTGAAACAAACTCTGCTGACTTGGGCTGATGGAGGTTATAATCGGAAACATCGAGGAAGGCTGATCTGAGTGAGCCGCAGACTGGAGAAGAGTTCAAGGACTGTCACTCAAATGTAACACATCTCTGATCAGGAAGCTTAGGCTTTTGGTTTGATCATACTGTTCCTTGTTTGACCAGGAGCCACCTCAGAAGACCAGCTTCCTTCCTGAGGTTCTTTGATTCCCCAAAGCATGACACTAATCTCCCTTCTTCCATGCTTCAAGCGCTTTATTATTTTTACATCTCATTACAGCAGACATTGCTAATGGCTTCAATTAGTCTAATCCTTAGGACTTGCTAGTGCTTAGACTCCTGTAACTTCAAAATATGGATGCATATGCTTCTTATGGAATCTGGCTTCCTGAGAATATCAGCTGTCCTTAAAAACAAAGCAAAGCCATGCTAGGGGAGGAGTGGATGGGGGGATTTGGATCAGGGCCATGGCATCGGGGGAGAAGATTTAATTCTCCCTCTCCCTGCAGTTTTCATGACTCAAAGTATCCAATCTAGCTACCATTAGCTCTCTCTGTGTGTGTCTGGAATAACTCCTACCTGCCTTCCTGCCCCTAACAGTAGTGTTCGAGGGGGAAAGGGTTAACCCCCACTTCTCCCACTGTGACCCCACATCCACACTGTACATTTAAAGCACTATGACAAAAGTTTAAACTGTCATGGCTTCCACCAAAGAATTCTGGGAGCTGTGGTTTGTTAAGTGTGCCGAGAATTGTTGAGAGGTATTTGTTGCCTTCACAGAGCTATAATTTCCAGAGTTCCCTGTGAAGAGGGACTGGTTGTTAAACCACTCTGGGAACTGTAGCTTGACAGGGGGGGGGATAGGGGCCTCCCAATAACTCTCAGCTCCATTAGTAAACTACAGCTCCCAGAAATTTTTGGGGAAAGGCATAAAGTGGTAGCATGGTGCTTTAAATGTATGGTGTGAATGTATGGGGGGGGGGGAACTGGGGAAGGGGAGTAGAATAGGGCAGCTTCCATCCTGAACACTTTCATGCTGCAACATTTTGTTGCATGTGTCACTTGTTACTTAGCTAGTGTGATGGGCTGGCTGGAACCCCCCAAGGGATTGGTGGTGGGATGAGGATGAGAAGGAGAAGAGGGAGGAGGAGGTGTTTGAAGCTGAAGAGGTGACAGGCTTATGTGAGCAGGAAGAGTCTGTGACAGAAAGAAGTCCAGAATCAGGGGTAAAAGCAGAGGCTGCAGAAGAGGGTGACCAAGAGGAAAGATGACTTAGGCTGATGAATAAGCCAGGGAGACTCCCTCTCCTGTTTTGACTAGCTCCCCTCCTGCCTGGTAACCTAGAACCAGAAGAGGTATGGGGGGGGGGGAGCAAAGACAGGCATGGCAACAGAGTCTCAGATTGCTTGAGAAGTACCCAGGGCAGGAGGAGACTTAGGCAACTGTGGGAAGGTGTGGACCTTCATTCCCCACAACTGCCTCATATGGGCAAGTTTTAGCTGCTCATTATCCTAGGTACCTGATTCTCCCGTTTGCCTTTCTGGAGGCAAGTGGGCAGGAGGTGAAGGCTATTAAATGGGTAGCAAGCTGACCACCATGTTACACACTTAATACCATGTAGCACATTTGCTTGAGCCGTGGCTGCTTAAGCCCCTGTAAACACACTTTCTAATAATCCTTTATTAACACACACTGCATAATGGTCTTGTTAGATGTGTCTGGCAACCTTTCATTTGATTAAATGTCAGGTTCCAAATTTAACATCTGCTATGAGAGCTTTGCTGTTTGCTTTTGCCTTTTTGCCTGGTCACTGCTTTTAATTTTTATCTAATCGGCACGGTGGTTTCTCGCTCTGTTGACTTGGGTGTGAAAGAATCCCTCGCGCTCTTTGGCTTTCTGGAAGAAATTCCCTCAGGTTGTGTTAGGATCTGAGCACCTGGCTGGTGTGGTTGTAGGAGTGGGCAGACAGACAAGCCCCACTCTTTTCCTCAGGGGTTCTCCAGAGGAGAAGTCATCTTGACTTTCTTGCCCAAAGCTTGTATGCAGCTTAAACAATGCTTGTCTTTTATTGAGCATTTGTTTGTGAGGCGGTCATGCAACAGCAAGCATTCATCCTGATTTGCTTGTGGGGTGTTATATGCTGTACATCTTCCCCGTTAAGTCTTCCACACTTTCCGATGCATTTTCCTGTCTTGTGCCAAAACTCAAGTTTCTTTTAAAAAGTGGATTTGTTCCACTTGTGTGAGAGAGCACTCTAGTCCATTTTAATTGTTTACCTAAACTGGTATGCACTGGAATCCCTCCTGCAAAATACTAATAGTCTGGAGCAGTGTTAGAAACTCAGATATATAAGCTAGATACCAAATGACATCTTAAATTAGTTTATGGTCATGACAATGGAATGTCTACAGTATCTGCCATGGGGGTTCCTTCCAATGTTACGATTCTCAGATTCTGTGATCTCAACTACATTGCATGACTGAGCTTGCTCTTACAAAAAAATAAAAAAATTGTCCAGTAGCACCTTAGAGACCAACGAAGTTTGTTCTTGGTATAAGCCAGGGGTCAGCAACCTTTTTCAGCCATGGGCCAGTCCACCATCCCTCAGAGAATGTGGTGGGCCGGACTATATTTTGAAAAAATAATAATGAACGAATTCCTATGCCCCATAAATAACCCAAAGATGCATTTTAAATAAAAGCACATATTCTACTCATGTAAAAACACCATGCAGGCCCCACAAATAATCCAGAGATGCATTTTAAATAAAAGGACGAATTCTATTCATGTAAAAACACGCTGATTCCCGGACCGTCCACGGGCTGGATTGAGAAGGCGATTGGGCTGCATCCAGCCCACGGGCCTTAGGTTGCCTACCCCTGGTATAAGCTTTCGTGTGCATGCACACTTCTTCAGATACATGAAAGCTTATACTGAGAACAAACTTAGTTGGTCTCTAAGGTGCTACCGGACATTTTTTTAAATTTTTTAAATATATTTTGACTGTGTCAGACCAACACGGCTACCTACCTGAATCTTGCTCTTACAACAATTCAGTTGTTCCTGTATGCAAAAATTAGAAACACACATGGTGGAAATGGTATTTACTATGAATTAAGGCAGAAGTTTTTAAGCTATGGTCACCAAACTGGTGCTCAGAAATCTCCATGTGGTTGCAATTGGACCTGTGTCAGTAGTAAAATATGCCTGGCACCTGGCTGGTTTTGAACCCTGGTCTGGAGGCATCTGAAATGCCCTGAGTATTTTGGGGTGTGTGCGTGTAACAAATCTGGGGACAGCTGAATTCAGGAATGATCAGGATCATTGAGTAGCATATCAATTTTGGAGACTGAGTAAATTCAGGATTACTTTATCGAGAGAGGATTGGGGTAACAGAATTGTTTGGGAGCAGGATCTCTTGGGAAATTAATAGGGGGTAAATGAATTGGAAGAGGAACAGATCTGAGATGAACTGGGGTGCAAAATAATTCAATAATTTATCTGGAGTGCATTGGGTGGGAAATGAGTTGACTTGCGACATTTTAAATTCTAAATTTACACCTATACATGTAAATTAGTATATGCAAATGCTATGCAGATGTGTGCTGATGAGCCCACACCTCTAATAAGTACACACAGCAGTGCTCCTGCATTGTTTTATTTAAGATCTGAATGTCTTCCTCAACGGTGACATCGGAGAATGTTGCCCTCCTTCCGGGAAACTCTTCACTTAGGCTACTAATACGCTAATTCAGCCAGAAGTGTGTGGCAACTTGGATCAACATGGTACTTAATCAATAAACTTGCCCTTCCAGTTGCAATCAGAAATTCTGTCCTCCATTTCAGTGATTGCAGCATCAATTTGCCAGTAGCAGATTTCTCTGTGTTGTGCAGAAGTTGCTTATAAAAATTATTATTATTTTTAAAGAGTCTTAGGCTGCTTACGAAGGATTGAGCGAGGTGGTCTGGCAGATAAAAGTGTTGGATTGGGTTCCAGTTCTAGCTGGGTCATTCCCAGGATTTTCTGGGGGAAGCCATGTGCTTAAATGTAGTGTTAGATGCTACCTCCAATCTCTGCAAGATTCCAGGGCATTCCAGAAACTCACCCAGTGCTGTGCTTCCATTGGGAAATCAAGGCAGAGCAGAGACTAGTGTAATCCAAGTTGGTGACTGGTGACCACTATTGCTTCTTGTGGGAGCAAATCCCCCAATTTCCCTATGTGCTATGTGAAGAAGCACTTCCTTTTGTCTCATCCTGAATCCTCTGACAGTCTGCTTCATTGGATTCCCCCTCCCCAGTTCTTCTGAGATGGGGAGGAAAAACCTTTCTCTGTCCATTTCCTTCACACCATGTATCATTTTGCCCACTTGTGTCATGGTCCTTCTTTGCCACCTTTTCTCTAAACTAAGGAAACCCCTGGAAAGGAAGGGTGCCCTTGCAGGGGCCTGTCCTCAAGCCACATTTCATGACTGTTCTGACCCATCCCCAAAGCAGAATCAACATTCAAAGGAGTTCTTTTGCTTTGCCAAGCCAGTGTTTCTGGGAATAAGCTTTTGATGTGAGCCAAAGGTGGGGGTGAGGGGGAATCATTTCTTCCTGTCGCTGTTATTTCCTCCTGTACTGTCTTGTTTAGGAGGTGAGGATATTCTCGTGCTTCTCTTGAACATAAGAGAGGTGTGTGAGTGGTTTTTTAAATAAAAATAACATCACCAACAGATGGGTGATTAAGAGGGAGCTGGTCAATTTTGCAGCGACGGGGAAACAGTACAGCTGGGAGCTGATGATCAAAGGCAGCCGGTTTATGCCTGAGAGCTGTACACACCAAAGGCCTGTTTCTCATGACCCAAAGATAGCCCAAAGACACATTCTCTGTACAGGTAAATGCCGCCGGGAGGAGCCGAAGCTGATTGAGAGATGTCTTGCACAGGTTCCTATGTCAAATCAAGTGCTTAAGGGGAGACTTTTTATATAAAACGTGTGTGTTTAAATCATACCCTCCAACATTCCTCCAATAAAAATAGGAAAGTCCTATTCAACAGTAGTAGTAGTAGTAGTAGTAGTAGTAATAATAATAATAATAATAATAATAATAATAATAATAATAATAATAATAATAATGTTTTTACTATGTATACCCCACCCATCTGACTAGGTTGCCCCAAGGTTGGACACCTGCTCCAGAAGGATACCATGAATTAACACAGACAAAGGTCATCATACAGGGTGACCAGAGCAGTTTCTGTGCCAAAACGGGGCCTGAACACCAATAGAAATGGATCTAGAAAATCAGTTTCCTCTGAGAGCACAACCACCGCTCAACAACATTGACAACTAGCCAGTAGTTAATTAGATTTCCTAAGCCCACAGAGGGTTTCTTGAGGCATTACTCACCTCCCTGGCCCAGCTAGATGTCCCCTCCCTGCTAGTTTTTTAATCAGCCAAGAAGAGCAAGAGTCCAGATTGCAAGTGGTAAAAGGTAAAGGGACCCCTGACCGTTAGGTCCAGTTGCAGATGACTCTGGGGTTGCGTCGCTCATCTTGCTTTACTGGCTGAGCGAGCCGGCGTACAGCTTCCGGGTCATGTGGCCAGCATGACTAAGCCGCTTCTGACGAATCAGAGCAGCGCACGGAAATGCCGTTTACCTTCCCGCCAGAGTGATACCTATTTATCTACTTGCACTGCATGCTTTTGAACTGCTAGGTTGGCAGGAGCTGGGACCGAGCAATGGGAGCTCACCCCTGTCGTGGGGATTCGAGCTGCCAACCTTCTGATCGGCAAGCCCTAGGCTCTGTGGTTTAACCCACAGCACCACCCGCAAGTGGCAGCCCTGACCAATCCGAGCACCTTTTCCACATCCTCAACTGAAACTCACCCATCACAACAGGACTGGGCAGTGCTGTGGACACCCCTTCAAATTCATCTGCTGCAACAGCAGAGACAAGATACCGTTGGAAGCAAGTGATTTTATCCTCAAAATGCTTCGCAGTGAGCTACCTTTGGTTCTGCCATCTCCTTCAGGCCAGACTGTAAAATGCCCTGCGCTTCCCAGAAAAGTTATGCCAGGCGTCACAGCAAGGATGCACTGGAGGCAGAAAAATAAGCCTTCTCTGCTGCCTTCACTGACACTGGGTAGGCTCGTTGATGAGCCCTCTCCAGTGTTTGGTTGCATTCAACTGGAGTTTTTCTCCACTTGTGTTTGGCCTATCTCCCAGCTTGTTTCCTTGCTCTAAGCTCTGGAATATACCAGGGAGTCAAATAGGCTCCATGGTGGTAGAGGGCACTCAATGTTGCTTGTAAGAGGCAATCGCAATGACCCATCGAGTCCAGCATCCTGCCCTTACATTGGCCAACCAAATGCTTGTGGAGAGTCCAAAAGAGGACCGAAGAGCAACAACACCTCTCCCTGCTTGGGATTCCCAGCAACTGGCCTTCAGATTGCCTCTGACAGTAGAGGTGGATGAAGTATATATGGATTCATGCAAGACCCAAAGCTTACAGTCTTACTGAGGTCTCAGGAACAGACTGGGGGGAACAGGGGAAAGGGTCTGATTTATATCCTCTTCAGCCAGCCCCAGGCACACCCACCCAATGCCTGATTGGCTGCTTTGCGCCAGGCAGCGAATCGCAATCCAGGTTTTAGAAGCCTGGCCTGCATTGTAATGTGGACATAAGTAACATACGTAACTGTAGAACACAGCCATTGTGGCTAGTAGCCATTGAAAGCTTCATCTACCATTCTAGTCATCTTTTAAAGCTATCAAGTGACAATAATATTTTTATTCTGTTTGTTTATTTCGCAAAATTTATATACCACCTGATTGCAAAATAAATAAATAAATCCCTCAAAGTGGTTTATGAAAAAGAATAAAACAATGACATTATCAAGAGTAAAAAAATAAATAAATCCAATGATAGCCAGTCTGGACTGGCCTTCTATTTGAAATTCTTTGAAGAGGATTTTCACACTGCAGAGGTGGCCCGTCCCATTTTGCGGCCTGAGGCGAAATGGGAGGGTGCTGCCCCCATGCCTTGCTTACTTGTGGTGGTGCAGCAGCAACAGCAGTGGTGGCAGTGGCAGCTTCTGGGGAGATCTAGTGAGAACCTGTTGGAAGCCTCTGCTGCTTCTCCTGGCTTCCCTGGTGGCGGCGGGCAGGGCACCCACGGGGACACTGCCCCGTGGGATTCTGCCACCTGAGGCAGCTACCTCAATTTGCCTCATGGATGGGCCGGCCCATGTCCTCTGTAAAGCAGGAAGTGTGGCCTCTTCAGAAAGTGCTGTTGCCGATGCCTTAAAGCTCAGCCATTGATTTCCTTTGCCCAGCTGCTGTTCTTCAGCGCCAGCACCAGGTGATGCAATAAAAGCAGGAGATCAACGCAGAGCCTGTACATGTCTCCAGGGAGGGCCGGCCTTCGTAATTAAGGACATTTGAGGAGCTGCAGTGGGCCCGACTTCCATGCCAAATTAACAGCCAACAGCAAGGCCTTCTCTGGTTAATATTTAAACAGTGTTTTTAATGTTTATAAAGTGACTTCTCTTCTTGACACTTGAAATGGGCCCCTTGCAGGCTCGGCTGCAGAAGGAGATTTATTTTATTATTATTGTTTTATTTACTATCGACACCTTCTCGCTGGGACAGCAGCACAGAACTGCAAATCTATACCGAATGACCCAGCTTGAAAACAATTCTTTATCCGAAAACAGGCTTCAAGAGACACTACGAAAGCAGACGTCACGAAAAGGGCAACTGCCTGCCAGACTCCTTATTTTATCATAGCTGAATTTTGGAGCTGGTGCTTGGCCAATTGGCACCACAGAACAGGAGTATCTTCAACCCTGTCCCTGCTCTTTAAAAGTCCTCAGTTACTAGGACCATTCATCCCTTGAGATACACATTGGCTCTGCGTCCATCAGCTGTAGGGTGGACAGGTCAGGAGCATCCCAGACCTTGAGATTTTGGGGCCCAAACCTGATACCTGGGGGCCGCCCCTGGTGATGGAGGTTAATTGGGAGAGTGGAGTGGAGGAGGGCAGATCCCCTCTGCAGCATTTATGCTATAATTTGCAGCCCACTCTTGCTGGGCTGAAGCTTCTTAGCTGCATTCACACTTTTCTCATTTTATTAAAGGCGCTGTCGTCCAACTGGAAATTCAAGCCCTCTACCTGCCACCTGCAGAGAGCCAGGCAAACCTGGAGACATCAGGTCAGACTCTGGAGGTCTGGCATCGCTAATCCCCTTCTTTTATTGCACTGTGTGGTGGTGGCACTGGAAGAAAGCAGCAGCTCAAAGGAAATCAATGACTGAGCTTTAAGACATCGGCAACAGTGCTATGCCTTCGTTCTCTTCTTTGGATCTGGCTGCCTTAACTCACTGAAAGGAACTGCAAATACAGGAGCTTAAATCTGGCATTGGAAGATTGATTTTTGGAATACCCTTTGAAAAATATTTCTAAATTTGCATTTGTGGCCCTTTTCATGACTCGTGATTTGCATGCACAATTTATCTGTGCTGTGTCAGATAATAAATTCTGCACACATGGATCTGATTGCATTTGTTCAGAGGCATACCATTTTTGCAACAGTTGCCCCCGACTTTCCAGTATGCTGAGGGAGGGAGGGAGGGAGGGAGAGAGAAAGAGAGAGAGAGAGAGAGAGAGAGAGAGAGAGAGAGAGAGAGAGAGAACGAACACTCTACCCAATTTCTCAACACCATACATAATCTTAGACGCCTCTTCCGCGTCCTTCTTTACTCTTTCTGTGTTGCGAACCGCCCTGAGATCTAAGGATGAAGGGCAGCATAAACAAACAAAAGACCCTTTTAAACAAAGATGCCCAGACTAATATCTAGGGTAGATACTAGTCTGGGCGCCCCACAATCCTGTTGTGGTAAGCAGTCTCTGGGGTTGCCTGCCCATAAATCAAGGCCTGGCTGAACTTGCCTGGGGTTGGAGGCAATTGTTCATTGCTTGTTCGACTCCTGTAATCTCAGCGGCTCTGGCAACTGCTTAGCAAATGGGGCAGCTTCTCCCTTAACAGCTGAGGATCATCTTGCGCCCGGAGGCCCATGGAATTGATGGCCTCCCTAATTTTTATCTCTGCTGTTCGAACTACAGATGTTTCTCTCCACCACAAAAGTGTCCGATCCTCCTCCTGATATTTACGAGCTGTTTGCTCTCCTTTGCACCCCGAGGTCTTGGGTTCCACAGGTGGCTAAGCTTTGGTTTTCAGCCTTTTCGGTTTGTAAAGTTGTGCAGCCTGCAGGACCGATGACTTGGCTCCTCCAAGCTTTCCAGTCTGATTCCAGATCTGGGCAGAGTCGTAAATTGGGTTGGGGAGAGCGATGCTGCTGCTTCGGCACAGCTGCTTGAGGGCACTGCTGTGCAGAGATTCCAGGGATAGTGGAGCTCATGTTGTGGGGCACTGAGAAAAACACACAGGCTTGCATTTGTTTACATAGGGTTGGGAATGTGTTAGGCATTTGGCACAGGTGCAATAAGACCGGCAATGGAGAAATGTGCCCGTCATCTGTTGTGTGGGTTAGAGAGCTTTTAATCATTGCCCGCAATTCTAGATTACAGTTCCCTGCACTTTGTCTGTTGAATGCAAGCTGATTCCATGGGGTAGTGGAAAAGACTGGGTGGGGTGACTGGCAGTAATGGGTTGCATCCAGCTAAATTTTACCCAGAGTAAGCCCACTGAAATTAATGGACCCAAATTAATTAAGTCCAAATGGATCTACTCTTGCCATACTCATACTCTCCTACATTACTCTGATGAAAAGAGAGATGTCCCATTCCATAATGATAATTTTACTATTTATACCTCATACATCTTACTGGGCTGTCCCAGCCACTTTGGGTGGCTTCCAACATATATAAAAATACAGTAGTCTGTTAAACACTAAAAGCTTCTCTAAACAGGGCTGCCTTCAGATGTCTTCTAAAAGTCAGATAGTTGCTTATTTCCTTGACATCTGATGGGAGGGCGTTCCACAGAGCGGGTGCCACTACGGGTGCTAAGAAGGCCCTCTGCCTGGTTTCCTGTAACTTCGCTTCTCTCAGTGAGGGAACCACCAGAAGGCCGTCAGAGCTGGACCTCAATGTTTGGACAGAACAATGGGGGTGGAGACGCTCCTTCAAGTATACTGGACCGAGTCCATTTAGAGCTTTAAAGGTCAGCACCAACACTTTGAAGTGTGCCTGGTTCCTTGTAACTTGGTTTCTCACAGCGAGGGAACCACCAGAAGGCCCTCGGCGCTGGACCCCAGTGTCCAGGCAGAATGATGGGGGTGGAGACACTCCTTCAGGTATACTGGACCGAGGCCGTTTAGGGCATTAAACATTAAAAAACCTTCCCTATACAGGATTGCCTTCACATGGTTCAGGGGTCAGATAACACATTTCTCCAATGAAAATAGAGGCATCCTAAGGAAAAGTGGGACATTCAGAATCAGAAACCAGGATGGCTTCTCTAAATGAGGGACACCCCTGGAAAATAGGGACACTTGGAGGGTCTGCATACTCAGTCCTGGTACCTCCCACCACTCCTCTTTGTCCAGCCAGTCCCTGACAGTGTTTCACAGAACCCCCCCCCCCATGTCCCTCTTTGGAATGCAGTGCAAAACCTGAGCACTCTGCTCTTCCCTGCTAGGACTTTGAGGGTGTTTCATTAAACCGTTGATTCTCTTTCGGTGTGCAGACAATTTCTGATGGAAGTGTTCCTCTTCTGATTCGCCCCCCTCCCCGGTGCGGAGGAGAGCCTCGTTCAGCGACCTTTCAAAGAGCTCTCAGAATGAGAAAACAAACAAGGCTTTAGCCTTGACTGGCAGTTCCAATTAGGGAAGAGGCAGGAGGGTGGCGGTTCTGTGCAGAGGAGGCCTCACCTGACGCATCTGCTGCGATGACTGGCAGGTGCCCCTAGCCTGGAAACAGGACTGGATCGGCCCACCTGCTATGCTAGCAGCTGGTAGGATTTTGTCCTTATTAGATCCTATGTTTGTGTGTGGGATGGGAGGGAGGAAGCAGCTGCTGCTTCTGGGGTGGGGGTGATGCTCACCGGTGACGTTTCCCCGCTCTTTTGCTTTCCCCTTGGAGATTCTGTGATCTACTTCTGTTTGTGCAACGGACAGAAAAGCTTTTGATCTTTGTGAGTTCAGAAGCTGATGATAATGATTCCAATCAATGGCAGGAGAGTGCAGGGAGAAATGTGCCTTTATAGGCATCGGGGGGGTGGAGGAGGGTTATACTGGAAACGGAGAGCTGCTCAAATGTAGCAGTGGTCTTGCGGATGTGATGGTATGTGTTGGTCCTAGGATGTGGATGGCTGAATCCTTGCTTTTCTCTAGTATAGGGATGTGGGAGATTCGATGGAAAAAGAAGTGAGAATTGCTACACTTTGCGTCTTCGTCTGTGGCCAGACTGAATGGAAATCAGGCGAGGAAATATGATCAGTATTTCTTGATAAAATGGCTGTTTTTAAGTCTGCAAGTAACACACAATTACTTTTTAAATGTTGTTTTGATGTTTCCTTCACATTGAAACAAATATAAGTTCCTTATGTTACGTAAATAGCTTCGTAAGTTATGTAATTTACATAAAATAGCAGGCAGTGAGTTGAGTAGCATAGTATTTGGGAGAAACTGAACTGTAGGGGAATGGAAACAGTTCTGTTTCTGAGAAACGCAGGTTGGAACAAAAACCACTTCTTTCTTACATCCCAACTTTTGTTCCCTACTGTGTTCCTCAAATTCATGGCCTACTCTGAGTTAGCGGCAGCCCCTGGGAAAGTGGCTAAAGAGTACCCCCCCACACACACCTTGTACACCTACTTGCCCATGGGCTGATCTGGTGGCTTACTATGAAACTGTTGAATAGGCCATGAGTAAGAAATTAGTTAATTTTCGTTATTCCATCCATAGGTATTTGCCACCATTTTATTTTCCCAGAATGCCTCAGGCACTGTGTCGTTTCAGGGCATTCTGGGGGAAAAACCTGGTGGCTGCCAGTGGAGGCTGTCATTTCTCCCAATCAGAATGATGTAACATTTGGGGCATTCTGGGAAAATAAAATGGTGGCTGCCTGGAAGTGGTTGCAGCAAGAAGAGAAGAGAGAAAAGGCCATGAAAATGAATCTGACAAAAACAAAACAAAACACCAATCTAAAATAAATGAATAATGAAACGTGTGTATGTTGGAAAAATAACTGGAATAATGAAATGAAATGATTCCTCCCCCCCAGCTTGTATTCCGGGTATAAGCCCAGTATCTAACATACGTTTGTGCCGGATACAATCTGCTAAGTCAGGTATGGGGAACCTTTGGCCCTTCAGATGCTGCTGAACTACAGCTCCCATCAGACCTAGCAGGCACGGCCAATGGCCAGGGAAAACAGGGGTTGTTCAGCAACATCTGAAGGACCATACATTCCTCCACATTTGTGCTAAGTACAGCTGGTGTGCAAACTTGATTCATGAACAAAGGGGGCAGCCCCAGTAGCCCCAATAGCTTCTTTGCGACCATGGCTGCCATTTCCACAGCTACTAAACTGAGAGGGCTGAACGTCTCCCTTTGCTCTGGCCTGAACCACAGAAGTCTTTTTCCTCCTTAGAAACTCACATTCATATCTGACTCCACTTTTGTGTATATTTCTATCTGTGGTGAAGTAGTTGTGGCAGGGCCGTCTTAAGCATATCCGGCGCCATGGTGCAAATATCTCTCTCCCCCCCCCCCGTTTCCCAGAGTTGTCAACCTTTTTAAGGGACGGACGGACGGACTTCTGTCTGACTCATTTACATTGCGTGGTCCGACGCGGACTCAGCGCTGCACGTAAGTAAGAGGCATCCAGATCGCAGCCCAGATGGCTTTCCAGGGACGCGGACTTAGAAAAAATATTGGGGGGGCCCGGGAAAGCTCATGAATAATAAATAAGCTCATGAATATGCAAATAAAGTGGCTCCGGCCCTAAATAGGGCAAGCCACGCCCCCCAGCCAGCCGATTGGCTGGCTGGGAGGTGTGGCCAGTCGGGATTCCCCTGTTCTCGCGGGATTTCCGGCCGGGGCTCTCCGATTAGGGCGCGCGGCTGGCTGGCTGGCGAAGGAGCAGGTGAGGAGGAGGCGGGGGACGGCGGCGGCGCTCTGCTGAAAGGGCGCCCGCCCGAGATTATTGGGGGGGCTGAGCCCCCCCAATTTTTTTTTGAGGGGGCTCGAGCCCCCTCAAGCCCCATGGAGTCGGCGCCTATGTGGCTTTCTGCATCCTCCCACAAAGCCTCCCTCTAAGTGCCCAGCGACCCTTACCTGCCCCCATCCGGGGAAGTCTGCTTGACAGGAGGGCCAGCGAGCAGATCAGGTGGCTCACCGGCTGTCCCATCCTCGCTCGGTGCCGGGATTGCACAGGCCGCTTCCCTGCTCCGCTCGCAGACTCTGCAGGGAGGTGCACAGGCAACAATGCGGCCACAGAGGGGCGGGAGAGATACGCGCCCCACCCCCTGCCCTGATTGCACCTTCCAGGCACCCAGGCAGCCCCAGCAGGAGGGGACGCAAAGGGGCTTCTCTGAGCCGGATGCAGCATGCTCTGATGGGTGGCTGAGAGGAGAGGAGTGGGCTGCCCCAGAGCGGGGAAGGGAGCACGCCCTGACTTTCCTTCCCGGACACTCAATCTGTGGCACCCTCCAAAATCTGGCGCCCTGGCGCCCCGCACCAATAACGTCTATGGGTAAGACGTCCCTGGGTTGTGGGTTTGTTTGTTTGTTTGGAGTGAGGAGGGGTAACTGCTCATGATAGCGGGTAGTGCCTTTGGCCCCGCAGGCACCCAAGAACGTATGTTCATCATCATCACACCCATGCTCTTGAGATGGGGTGAGAATACTGTGAATGGGGAGGGATTTCCCCTCTTTCTCTTTCTCTTCAAAGTGACTTGCTACTGAAAGGAGAGCTCTGGTGGGCTCCATACAGTCCTGGTGTTTTGTCTGTGGAATGTGGTTTGTGGTTTTTATCTCAGCATAGCCAGTGGTATCGGATAGTGCATCTTCACCAAGCACAGCACATGCCCTTGTGTTTATGTGCAACTCAATCCAAACCAAGATCGGTGAAGCCATATCCAGCAATTTGTGGCTTGCTTGGCGAGCACGACTGGGTGGAGGTTTCTTCTGTTTCCTTGTCAGTATTATCTGTTTCTTCTTCACTGATTTCTTCACAGAAGAAGCCTGTCTGTGCGGCTTTTGTGGGGAGAAGTATTTGTCTGTGTGTTCCTCAGTGGAAAAACTTTGCTTGCCTTTGAAGATGATCACGTGGTACTCTCTGTTAGCCAAAAATCACAGCCTGCTACACAACAACTTCACCCGCTCTCTGTGATAGGCAAGGGGTGAGAAATCTGATTCAGTTAACTTTTAAAGGTGACCTTGCTTAATCTGGATTTTCTGAAACAATCTGCAAAGCAAAACACAGCCATCCTTCAATAGTTGCAACGCTACAGATTTTGCAGTACAGTTCTCTGGCCAGGTAATGTGCACACAAAAAAATGCACACGCTCAGTTAAAGTGTACATAAAAATGCAGAAGTTAGCAAAAATGTATGTTAAGGGAAATTGCTTTGCAAAAATGGGCATATCGGGCAAAATTGCATACAAACACATGCCTGTTAGGAGAAATTTACACTAAAACAGGAATTTTCATGACGACTTAAAATTCCCCTCTTGCAAATGGATGTGGAAATATGAAGCAATGGAAGACTGAAAAAATGAGAAACTTAGAGAAGCCAAAAATGACACATTCACCCATCCCTTTCTGTGCATATTTTTAACTATGGAATAGGCTGTTTGGGGAAGGGTACCCAAATGAGGTGAGCTTTCACTGTGGGGTGCTTACAGATGAAATGTTCATTGAGCATCCATTCTGATCTGTTTTCAGGGAGGTTAAACAACATTGGCTATTGAATGGGTATTCATCCTGATTTGTTTTGCAGGGAGTTAGATAGCATTGGCTACTTAATGGGCACTCATTGCGATTTGTTTTGCAGGGAGATGAGCCAATGCAGGCTGTTTAATGAGCATTCATTCCGATTTGCTTGGGGGAGACTGGAATATGTTGGCTATTTAGTGGCCATTAATTCCGATTTTGCTTGCAGGGTGGCTCAACAATGCTGGCTATTTAATGAGCATTCATTCTGATTTGCTTGCAAGGAGACTAGACTATGTTGGCTATTAAATGAGCATTGATTCCAAATTGCTCGCGGGGAGGTTAGATTACATCAAAGTGCACAACATCTCAAACTTTCCAGTGTATTTCTCCATCACAGCCTTACCACCAGAAGTCTAATCTTTTGAAGGAAGCGGGTTTGTAGTTCAGTACACTGACTGGCAGGAATTTTCTTCCCCAGCCTTACCTGGAGATGATGGTGATTGGACCTACTAGCATCTTCTGCACGCTGAGCAGGTGCTCTGTCACTGGGCCAAGGCCCTTCCCCATTTCCCCCATATAAATGTCCTTGCATTTATATGGAGCCTTTCCCCCCATCGTGGAATCCCAGGTGGCATCTTGTGGCTCCCAGGCAGTCTCCCATCCAGGCAGTGACCCAGACCCATGCCTGCTTAGCTTCAGCAAAGTGGTGGCCTCGCCCACCTTCAGATCTCACCCTGGACTTGAAAAGCCGAGTGCCGCAGCTAGGATGGTTTTTGGCATTTATATAGCACCCAATTAACCATGCCCTCTGGGCATTGCTCAAGTCCAATCGATAACATACAGATACAATTAAGAACAATGAAAAGTCGATAAAATACAGATGTAACGAAACGATAATGAAAAGCAATCGATAGGAAAGCGGCACCAGAAGAAAATTAGTGCAAAACCGTATGGAGTGGCATAAGATCAATAAAGCAGCACCAAGACTCAACAAGAAGGATGATAGGTTGCTTTTGTCTTTTTTTTTTATAACACAAAAAGGTTTGTCTAGGAAAGAGGCTGCAAAAAAAAAAAAGTTTTTGTGGCACCCTTGCTTCTTAGTTTTGCTGGGGCAAAGCTTGTACTTAGCTTGCCTTTGTGTATTATATGTTTTGCATGCTTTCCCTGACATTAGCTTTAATATGTACAGTGGTACCTCGGGTTAAGAACTTAGGTCATTCTGGAGGTCCATTCTTAACCTGAAACTGTTCTTAACCTGAGATACCGCTTTAGCTAATGGGGCCTCCCACTGCCGCTGTGCCACCGCGGCACAATTTCTGTTCTCATCCTGAAGCAAAGTTATTAACCCGAGGTACTATTTCTGGGTTGGCAGAGCCTGTAGCCTGAAGCCTTTGTAACCTGAAGCATCTGTAACCTGAGGTACCACTGTATATGGGCAGAGCAGCATTATTATACTTACCAGTGTGATGGGGCCATTGAAGCCTATAGGCATGAGCTTTGAGCAATACTACCAGCTTGTGGTGGGTGATTAGCAGGGCTGTGTGTGTGTCCTGCAAGTCTACAGTTAGAGGAACTGGGCAGATCATTCAGCACCTTGAGGCTTCTGGCACTTATCTGAAATTCATTCTGACTGTGCAGATAAAATATCACGGATAGAATTCTACAGGATGTGGGATTAGTGTGTGAAAGCAGTCACAATTAAATGATCCTCAGGCACGCACCTCCAGATGGGGGAGATGTCAGGTGGTATCCTGGCACCCAGGCATCTTCACTTGGTTGCAAGATAGTCAGCTGCGAAATGCGCCTGGCGCCTGGCTAATTTCAAACGAGTGAGTGGCACCTGCAGGGTTGGGCAATCGTTGGCCGTTTTCAGTTGACGCTAACCTGAAAGGTGGCCAGGCTTGACTTGGAATGGGTCCACACGCTGTGTGTGTGTGTGTGTTGGGGGCAAAGTTCATGCATGAGCGCTGCCCTCTGCCCCCCAGTTGATGTTCACTAGCTGGGAAGGATCATGTTGCACCAGCCCGAGAGCCAGCAACTTGGGGCCTCGCAACATGCTTCTATTTCAGAGAGCTGTGCCTGTTTTCAGGGATGGGGGCGGGTGGGATGGATGGAGGATCAGCTGCATCTCTGTTCCCAAAAGAGGCTGCAACTTCCTGCATAATTACCTGAATAAATGCTCTTGACATAATAAGTAGGTACTGCTTGCAAAGCCGAGTGCTGCGGTTGGGATAATTGAATTAGTCGATGTGGGTGGCTCTCAAAAGAGAGTGTAGACATGAATATGTGTGTGTATGTGATTATATATATATATATATATATATATATATATATGCTTTCGTAGATTTTCACGGGTACAGGAATGTAGGTTTTGGTGTCTTCGGGTGTCTTCCCGTGTAAGAGTTGGGGTGTCTAGGCGACGTTTCGACGAGGTCTCACTCGTCATCTTCAGGCTGGTGCTTTCGGCTTCTTGTTACTAGAACAGAGCAGGATCTCAGTGTTTGAGTTCCTATAAATACTGTTGAGGGGGTGTGGTGTATAGCCTCCAACGTTTTGGGCAGAGAGGAAGTTCCTAGGTTAATGTGCCTTTTCTTCTTTTGTTCATTAATTACTTGAGGGATATCTTGAGTGATTACTTGAGTGATATTCTGAGTACCACTTAGGAGGGTCATTAGGTGTGGATTAGTTGCTAAAGCTTTCGTGTCTTGACCTCTTGACCTTGTAAAGAGTTTTTCTGAGAAGATGGCTGTACTGCACTTAGTTGTGCTCTGGCTTGGCTTCGTGTATAGGGGCGAGCTGTGGTTTTGTGCCCTGTGCCAGCCAGATCTGTGTAGGGATTGCAGGGGGGTGCAGCATCCGGAGGTGCCACTATGGTTTGGCTACTGGATGGTGTCTGTAATTTATCTGTGGAGAGGGTCTGGGTTTGGGTCTGGTGTGGTTGATTGGAGATGGCGTTCTGTGTGCCTCTGGTTCTGGTGTCGGTTTTTGTGGGGAGGGCTAATTTCCAGATGTCTGGAAGGCGGGACGTGTCGTCACGCTTGTTCATGTTGTGAGGGTGTTTCTCTATCTCGATGGCTTCCATGATTATTCTCTTGTGGTGATGTTCCATGTTAAAGAGCAATTTGGAATCTGCAAAATTAATTTCGTGTCCTGTTTCTTTCATGTGTTGGTAAAGAGAGGAAGTTTTTTCTTCTTTTTTGACGGCATTCTTGTGTTCTGCGATACGTGCATTTATTCGTCTGTTTGTTTGTCCAATGTACGTGGCTGGGCAGACTTTGCAGGGTATTTCATAGACCCCTTGGTTTTCTAACTGGATTTTATCTTTTGGGTTTCTGAGGATATTGGCTATTTTTTGGTTGGTGCAAAAGGCTGTTTTGATATTGTGTTTATGGAGGATTTTGCTAATTTTATCTGTAGTGCCCTTGATATAAGGAAGGAGGGCCATGCCATTGTTTTCTTCTGTGTCTTGGTTTTTGGGGGGTGTTTCTTTTTGGATTAGCTTCGTAACCCTGTTTTGCTGGTATCCCTGCAAAGTCTGCCCAGCCACGTACATTGGACAAACAAACAGACGAATAAATGCACGTATCGCAGAACACAAGAATGCCGTCAAAAAAGAAGAAAAAACTTCCTCTCTTTACCAACACATGAAAGAAACAGGACACGAAATTAATTTTGCAGATTCCAAATTGCTCTTTAACATGGAACATCACCACAAGAGAATAATCATGGAAGCCATCGAGATAGAGAAACACCCTCACAACATGAACAAGCGTGACGACACGTCCCGCCTTCCAGACATCTGGAAATTAGCCCTCCCCACAAAAACCGACACCAGAACCAGAGGCACACAGAACGCCATCTCCAATCAACCACACCAGACCCAAACCCAGACCCTCTCCACAGATAAATTACAGACACCATCCAGTAGCCAAACCATAGTGGCACCTCCGGATGCTGCACCCCCCTGCAATCCCTACACAGATCTGGCTGGCACAGGGCACAAAACCACAGCTCGCCCCTATACACGAAGCCAAGCCAGAGCACAACTAAGTGCAGTACAGCCATCTTCTCAGAAAAACTCTTTACAAGGTCAAGAGGTCAAGACACGAAAGCTTTAGCAACTAATCCACACCTAATGACCCTCCTAAGTGGTACTCAGAATATCACTCAAGTAATCACTCAAGATATCCCTCAAGTAATTAATGAACAAAAGAAGAAAAGGCACATTAACCTAGGAACTTCCTCTCTGCCCAAAACGTTGGAGGCTATACACCACACCCCCTCAACAGTATTTATAGGAACTCAAACACTGAGATCCTGCTCTGTTCTAGTAACAAGAAGCCGAAAGCACCAGCCTGAAGATGACGAGTGAGACCTCGTCGAAACGTCGCCTAGACACCCCAACTCTTACACGGGAAGACACCCGAAGACACCAAAACCTACATATATATATATATATATATATATATATATATATATATATATATATATATAGTTTGATCTTCCTGCCATAGGGACATAAACATTGGCCTTATAGCAGTTCAGGTTGCTTTGGTCACCAGGCAGAGGATTGTCTACTCTGTCAGGAAGCGGCTCTGCAGGACCTCAGGGTGAGAAAGGTCTTTCCCATCACCTGCTCCCTGCTTCTTCTTCTAACTGGAGGTGCTGGGGATCAAATCTGGGACCTCCCCACTTGCAAAAGCAGGTTCTCTGCCCCAGAACAACACCCCCTCCCCAAACATGCCGGCTTCTCTGCCCTCCTTCAGGGCCCTTGTCACAGAACTGTGCTACAGGCCTTGAGGTCAAATGCATCCATCCGCCTGCTGCCAACAGACATGGCCTCCCCCTTCCCGTCCGCCTGTGAGCATCAGTCGGGGGCACTGTGGGTGGAAATCTAAACACTTAGCTACCCTTGCTCCATCCCTATTCTCACAACAGCCCCCAGGCGTTCCTCCCACAGGATTAGGCCTTGCCAGAGGCGTTTTCCACTGGCTGCACACAGCAGTGATTTACGCTGCAACATTCCCCTATCTTGAGTAAATGAAAGCATGGTACAGCCTGTTGAGAAAGTCACTGATGTAAAATGGGAATAGCCAACAAGATGCCCTCTGACTACTGCATGAGATTATTGGCCATGCTGGCTGGGGCTGATGGGAGTTGGAGCCCAACAACATTGAGTGGGGGGCACCATGCTGACTGGTGCAATAGCCAGCCATAACCTTCTACCTGCCCCTGTTTTCTGGGGTTTGTTTATGGTAAATATGAAGGCCCCTTTGGGTTTTTGTAGATATGAAGGGGCACATTGAGGAGGAAATATTTCTGGGGCCCTTGTAGGCTTAACCTCATCCCCATCATTATTCAGCCCAGTCATGTGGAATGTTCTCCATAGAGTCACAGAATTATAGAGCTGGAAGAGACCTCGGAGGGACATCTAGTCCAACCCTATTCAGTGCAGGAATCTTAATTAAAGAATCCATGACAGATGGCCACCCAATCCCTTCTTTAAAAGCTCCAAGGAAGGAGAGTCCACAACCACCCAAGGGAATCAGTTCCACTGTTGAACAGCTCTTACCATCAGAAAATTCTTCCTGATGTTTAGTCGGTATCTCCTTACTTATAACTTGAATCCATTGGTTTGGGTCGTAGCCTCCAAGGCAGGAGAAAACAAGCTTGCTCCCCCTCCATGTGACAGCCCTTTAGATATTTGAATATTCTGATATTTAAATATTCTTCCAAAACAGATGCAGCAATCATCTTTCAACCTTTTAAAACCTGCTGAAAACTTTCCTGGTCTTCCAGCTTTATGCAAGACAATTAAGAGCACGTCTTTCCAATAATAGTTAGTTCACTGACTTTGATTTTAAATTGTTTAATGTGTTTTTTTATTATATATAGATATTATTGTAAACTGCTTTGATATTAAAATATATGGGGAAATAGCTTGCAAAAATATAAGGCAAAACTGGCATCCAAACATGTGGGGATTGGGAGAAACGTACCCTTAAAAAATGATGACAAATTATTCATGATGACTCTATTTCTAAAATCGCATGGAAATGGGGCAAACTAAATTTAAGACTAGGGAAAAGGAGAAACCGAAACTGACAGGTCTGTCCATCACTAGTTTTAGGCACCAGTGAGGGAAAAACGTCTCTGGGAAGTTGTCTCATATATACATGAAGACGAGAGAAAGAAGATGTTGTAAAGAAAAGAGGGAACATCTGTTTACAAAAGCCCAGGAGAGAAAGACAAGAAGCAATGTGTTTGGAGCTGTGGCAGAGCAGAATTTGGCTGGATACCAGGAGATGCTCCCTAAGCACAAGGATGCACATTGTTCGAAGGAATGGTGGGATCTTCTTCCCTGGAGGCTTAAAGAAACAGTTGGACCTCTCACTGAATGGGTCTAGGAATTTGTGCTTCCCTGGAGGCCAGCCCAGGACACCCACGATGTGTGTGTCATTCCTGCATTCTCAGGGCTTGCTGAGACAGCTCAGGACTGCACCATGCTGGCCTTGGTGGGACAATTGGGCAAATCCCATGAAGATGCTCCTGGCCACAATGGCTATTTATCCCTCCAATGTCAGAGGCAGTAGATGCCTCTGAAAACCAGTCGCTGGGAATCTGTGGACTTCCCAGAGGCATATGGTTGGCTATGGTGAGAGCAGGATGGTAGACTAAATGGGTCTTTGGCCGGATCCAGCCTGGCTGTGCTGTTGAAAAAAACAGTAGCATAGTATCCAGTCCACAGAGAATGGGAATAGGTATTGTTGGAGGGATGGCTGCTGTGCTGCTGTTCTCTCCCAGATGTTTGTTCCAGCAGAAGAAGAGGGAGCTGATGGTCATGACATGACACCATGTCTCTTAATGTCCCTTGGGGGAAGGGCCATAACTCAGTAGTAGGCGGCTGCCTTGCATGCAGAAGTTCCCTGGTTCAATCCTGGGCATCTCCAGGTAGGGCTAGGAAAAGACTCCTTTCTGAAACCCTGGAGAGCCACTGCCAGTCAGTGCAGGCAATACTGAGCTAGATGGACCAGTTGGTCTGACTCAGTATAAGCCAGCATCCTATGTCCTTACAATTACAACTTTGGTAACCCCTGAAGAAGACTATAATCTGACTTGTCCTAAGGCAGCCCCCTCTGTTCCTCATTTTCCAAGTGGCCTCGTAAGGCAGCCTTCACTTGCAATACATTGCAATAATCTTACCTAGATCTTGCCAGCAAATGGATAAACTGTGGCACCATGAGGTTTACTTGGGAAGGGTCAATATTGACAACTTGTTCCTGGTGCAAGAAATGAGCTACTGCTGTACGACGTGTTGTGCTAGAAAGATGCAAATTCTGCCCTTGCGGAAATCTGTTCTGAGGAGGAGGAGGAAGAAGAGGAAGAGCTGATTGTGGCTTCCACTCACTGGTGCTTAGACTCTGGCAGTGTGTATGTGTATATATATATATGCTTTCGTAGATTTTCACGGGTACAGGAATGCAGGTTTTGGTGTCTTCGGGTGTCTTCCCGTGTAAGAGTTGGGGTGTCTAGGCGACGTTTCGACGAGGTCTCACTCGTCATCTTCAGGCTGGTGCTTTCGGCTTCTTGTTACTAGAACAGAGCAGGATCTCAGTGTTTGAGTTCCTATAAATACTGTTGAGGGGGTGTGGTGTATAGCCTCCAACGTTCTGGGCAGAGAGGGAGTTCCCAGGTTAGTGTGCCTTTTCTTCTTTTGTTCCTTAATTACTTGAGGGATATCTTGAGTGATTTCTTGAGTGATATTCTGAGTACCACTTAGGAGGGTCATTAGGTGTGGATTAGTTGCTAAAGCTTTCGTGTCTTGACCTCTTGAGCTTGTGAAAAGTTTTTCTGAGAAGATGGCTGTACTGCACTTAGTTGTGCTCTGGCTTGGCTTCGTGTATAGGGGCGAGCTGTGGTTTTGTGCCCTGTGCCAGCCAGATCTGTGTAGGGATTGCAGGGGGGTGCAGCATCCGGAGGTGCCACTATGGTTTGGCTACTGGATGGTGTCTGTAATTTATCTGTGGAGAGGGTCTGGGTTTGGGTCTGGTGTGGTTGATTGGAGATGGCGTTCTGTGTGTCTCTGGTTCTGGTGTCGGTTTTTGTGGGGAGGGCTAATTTCCAGATGTCTGGCAGGCGGGACGTGTCGTCACGCTTGTTCATGTTGTGAGGGTGTTTCTCTATCTCGATGGCTTCCATGATTATTCTCTTGTGGTGATGTTCCATGTTAAAGAGCAATTTGGAATCTGCAAAATTAATTTCGTGTCCTGTTTCTTTCATGTGTTGGTAAAGAGAGGAAGTTTTTTCTTCTTTTTTGACGACACGTCCCGCCTGCCAGACATCTGGAAATTAGCCCTCCCCACAAAAACCGACACCAGAACCAGAGACACACAGAACGCCATCTCCAATCAACCACACCAGACCCAAACCCAGACCCTCTCCACAGATAAATTACAGACACCATCCAGTAGCCAAACCATAGTGGCACCTCCGGATGCTGCACCCCCCTGCAATCCCTACACAGATCTGGCTGGCACAGGGCACAAAACCACAGCTCGCCCCTATACACGAAGCCAAGCCAGAGCACAACTAAGTGCAGTACAGCCATCTTCTCAGAAAAACTTTTCACAAGCTCAAGAGGTCAAGACACGAAAGCTTTAGCAACTAATCCACACCTAATGACCCTCCTAAGTGGTACTCAGAATATCACTCAAGAAATCACTCAAGATATCCCTCAAGTAATTAAGGAACAAAAGAAGAAAAGGCACACTAACCTGGGAACTCCCTCTCTGCCCAGAACGTTGGAGGCTATACACCACACCCCCTCAACAGTATTTATAGGAACTCAAACACTGAGATCCTGCTCTGTTCTAGTAACAAGAAGCCGAAAGCACCAGCCTGAAGATGACGAGTGAGACCTCGTCGAAACGTCGCCTAGACACCCCAACTCTTACACGGGAAGACACCCGAAGACACCAAAACCTGCATATATATATATATATATATATTGAAAACCTCCTGGGGACTTACTTGGGTCCAATTATGTTAGACGAGCGCATTACCAGCACTCGTTTTGCTTTTGGCTTGCTTGAAGTTGCTTCACTGACACACGTCAGAGTTGCATGGTGTTCCTGTGACAGAATATGGCAGCTTACCTTGTTTTTGCACTTTCCCCCTGCAGCCTAGCCTCAGGGTTGCAGCAGGTATAGCAGGAAGCTGGAGATACTGATGATGCTGGAACAGCAGTAGCATCTGCTAGTGCAGCTATAGGAATAGGAAGGAGATGTTGCCCAGGGCTGTCTCTCCCCCACCTTGTAAATATGGTGTCTAAGGAAGGAGTGATTCACCCTCCCAAGAAAGGAGAGGCCCCCGAAAAAACATGATCCCTCGTGCTCAAAAGAAGCCTTGCAAGCCAATTTCAGGCTGTGTTCACACTCCTGTTTACTGTGCGCTCACTGATTTCTAGTGCTGGATTTTTAATCGGTGTTCATGTGATGTTATCAAAGCGCATACTCTACCTATCTTGCATGGTATTAAAAATGTTTGATGCTGCCATTTCTCAACTTACCGCATTTTTTGCTCTATAAGACACACTTTCCCCCTCCTATAAAGTAAGGGGAAATGTATGTGCGTCTTATGGAGTGAATGCAGGCTGCGCAGCTATCCCAGAAGCCAGAACAGCAAGAGGGATCGCTGCTTTCGGTGCGCAGCGATCCCTCTTGGTGTTCTGGCTTCTGGGATTCAAATCCCCCCCCCTTGTTTTCCTCCTCCAAAAACTAGGTGCGTCTTATGGTCTGGTGCCTCTTATAGAGCGAAAAATACGGTAGCTCCAGCTATTCCTAAGTGGTCTCTATCCAAGGTATGAACACCTTTGCATAGGGTAACGGATGGCAATTCCCACGTAGAAAAAAAGGATGTTATTTTTGCCTCTTTCTTTTGCACATCCTCCAATTCAGTGGTGGCCTGTGGTCACTGGTGCAGGTAGCGCAGAAGGCAGGGAGGCCAACAGTAGGTGGCGCTGGAGCCAATGACAGGCAGAGCCAATTCTAGCTTTGCCCTCATTCTCCTCCCAGATGAATTCTACAAGGGAAAAACTGGGACAAAGGAGGAGGAAGCTGACAGCCCGTGCCTTGGCGCCACCCCAGGGGCTGGTTTTAAGTAAGAAGACAGGCAGGTGAGCCTAATGGACCAGCCTCCTCTGCTCAGATTGTACTTATTCCTGACCTCTCATTTTACCTTGGTGCAAACAGTGATTTAATAAGTTAGTCTGATTGGTTGATGAAACAACTTTTAAGTCCCGGGTGGGGTGCAGGAGGTCAGAAATGCTTCTTGCTTTTCTCTTCACAAAGTTATCCAGAATCTTTTGGCATCACACATTTTATCCTATTGCAAAAAGCCGCTGGGAGTCTAGCAGCAGCTTCCATTTATTTGTGCTGGCTGCTGTTCAGCTGCTGTTTTGCACTAACAATGATGTAGTGGCATGTTGCACATTAAGGGAGGCGAGGTGAGGGAGATCACAGAACTAATAAAGTCCCTACCCTACCATGGCCCAAGGCTTATTCTATTCTCCAGGCCCTGCAAAAGAATTGCTGGATAGTAGCCCAGCTGGGGACAGTGATTGTGTTCGAGCAACTAGCCGATCTGTGGCTGTGCATCTCCAGTCCAAAGGCCCCACTCTGTGTTTCAAAGAAACTAGCAGGTTGAAGGGTAGTGCTTTCAATAGCCTTTTGTGCACAAGACAAACCTTGATTTGTCCCCATGTCAGACTATAAATATTAGCGAGTACAGCTGGGAGAGACGAATTAGCATAAAAATATTAACTCCATCAGGCTCTGCATTACATTCTTGAGGACTGGAAGCACAAGTTGTCTTAATACAAGTGTGGGGAACCTTTGGCCCTCCAGACATTGCTGAACTACAACTCTAACCAGCCCCAGAAAGCATGGCCAATGGGCAGGGATGATGGGAGTTGTAGTTCATCTAGAGGGCTGGAGGTTCTCCATACCTGCCTTACAACCTCCATACCTGCCTTTTTTTGCCATTTTTAAAAGGCAGGCTTTGAGTCTATTTGCTGTATAAAAAGAGCTGTTTCAAAAAAAGATATATCCTGACTTTCAGTCCAATGAAGGGATCACTCAAATGATCTTCAAAGTATCTTATGATTGTAATAGCACATGCATATGCAAACCCCAAACCCACATAACTCAGCAGCCTTCAGTCTTCCTTGGCCAATGTATGGGGTCAGAGTGAGCTTTCCTTCTGCTCTGCAATCCCAGGGTAACTGGCAGTCAGAGTTGCATATTCTTTCTGGCAGGGAGGAAGAGGAGGAAGCAAGCTTGCTGATGGATGAGGCCAGGCTGCTTCCTCCCTCCTCCCCTCTCTCCCTCCCTCCCTCTCTCTTTCTCTTTTTCTTTCCCTCTCTCCTTTCCACCCGCAACCCACTTACAATAATGTTCTTCCTGGGGTGCAATTTGGGATGTTGGAGAATTCCGACAAAAGCAGAAATGGGAGGAGAAATTGTTGTTGTTTGTTTATTCACCCCATGTCCAGAACGGAAATCAATCCATTGGATACGATCAGCATTCACTACTGCTGTTGCTTTTAGACCACAAACGATATGCAATGGATCACGTTCCCTGGCCGCCCATTTGCATTGTGTTTACTTTGCATTGAAATGATTGGGGTTGAATAACATAAGGACAGTGTAATTTGCCATAGCAGACAGTGGTGGAAGATGAACTGCAGCAGAATGGAAACAGTTCTGTATGTGATGAATATGAGTGGGTGGGTGTGCAATGGAAAATATTGCCTTCCTACATCCCTAGGTGCAACCTCCCAATAGTCTTGAGTCCTCTGGCTTGTAGCAGAGACCAAGATGTGGCTCCCTGCAAACTAATGCCCAAGGCCAGAACAACCCAATCAAATAATGATAATGATAAACAAACCTAGCTAATACATGGTCCTTCATCAATCACAACAATCACAGAGTTAGTTTAATCATGAGACACTTATCACAAGCAAACAATTCTAACGGTAATCAAAGCCCCCATTACTCATAAGGCATGAGCTATTTAATAATCCATTCAAATTCTACTTGAATTAACTGGCAAATAATTAAAACTCAAGGACCGGGAGAGCAGCCATATTTCTGGCCCATTCCAGCATCTTACAACATGTGACCATCTTTGAGCACATCTTTCTCTCTCTTTCACTATCCCTATATATCAGTTGCTGTCGAGCATATATAGAAATTGTTGAACCTTTATTTTTAAAACTCCCACAAAATAAATCCCAATTAATGGACCTTTTAATGCCATTCTTCTCTAAAATTCTCAGGATGACTCACAACCATCATAAAAAAACCAGAAACAAGACTAAAAGCTCAGTTGCAAGAAACAGATAAATATTCTCTAGGCAGAAGCAGTGAAACAGCATCTTCTGCAAACATTAAGCTCTGGGTGGTTTAAACAGATAGGGCAAGTGCATGTGATAGAGGTTCCTTGAAGGGGCCCAGCAAGCTTGGCTTGCTCAAGCCACGCCCCCTATATCAGAGCTGACACTGATTCCTGCCCCAGACCTCCCCTAAGCACCAGTATACATTGTTGAAAGCTGTATCTCTACCTTGGGGATTCTGTGGCCTTCTAGACATTGCTGAACCGTGACTTCTCATCATTAGCTATATATAGGGGAGAAACCCTATTCAGTGTGCACTTAAAGTCAAGTTCACACATCACGAAACAATATGGGAACCGAAACAGGGCCATCTTTTGAAATTTGTCCTAAACCGAATTTTGCAATGCAATTCTCCAATTAAGCAATGTTTGCAAAAATGCATATTTTAGGGGGGAGTGTGCAGGAACATGAATGTATTAGGGAAATAATTTACAAATATGCATTATATTACAGAAGATTGCTTGGAAAAAAATGTGTGCATTAGTCAAAACTGCATTATACAAATGTGTTAAGAAAAATTCACTCTGAAACGCTGATGAATTTTCAGAATAATTCTTTTTTTTTTTTAAGCAAATTGCTACTAAATGTGGAGACCAGAACTTATGATAGGAAAAATGTGAAACAGAGTGAACTGAAATTAGCACATCCTTCTATCCCTAAATACCCTGCCCTCTTCTACTGATGTAAAATCCAGTACATAGATGTGTATTTTGGATTACAGGTAAATACAAAGAAAAGCCACAACATAGAATTAATTTTGGTATGACACTATGGCAAGATATTAGCTTTGCCCTTGGGGGCATTTTGGTGGTGGAGGGGTGTGAAATGACCCCCGTCCACCTATTGAGTCACAGTGACCCTCCTGTTCTCTTGACAGGTGAATGGGGCTTCAAAAATGGGGTAAGGATAGTTTTGGTTCCACATTCATTTGCAGTGTATGCATGGCTTTGTTTATATCTTCTGGCTGTTTCTGAAAGTGAGTTGTACTTTGGTCTTTTGTCTTTCTCTGTTTTATAGTAAATTATTATCTGGATCACCTGGACTCCTTGCTTAGGTGTGTTTCTGAATTTTTTTGTCTTGGCAGCAGATGTTCTTGTAGCAAGAACTGAATGGGGAGACCCTCAAATCTCCTACAGCAGGGGTGGGGAACCGTAGACCTGGGGTGCACACTGCATGTGGCCCTTGAAGCATCTCTATTTGGCCCTCAAGACCCTCCGCAGGCCACTCCCCTTGCTGGCCTTGCATTACACCTTTCTTGAGCATTGCTGCCTAGCTGGAATGTATTTTTTGTACTTCATCGGATAGAAAGGTGTAAGGGTGTGTGTGTGTGGGGGGGGGAATAGCTGTACAAAGGTAAATTTTACATTTCTGGCCCTGCCCACTTTTTCCTCTGGCCCCACCCATCACTTGCATGAGGCCCTAGGAAGGTTGCTGAGAGGGGAATATGGCCCTCAGACTGGAAAACCTTCTCCCCACTTCTATACTGCAGCCTTTCCAATGCTGTGATTTTTTTAAAAAAGAAAACAATCCTGTTCCAATATTTGATGGAGAGGAAAAAAATCTCTGAAATTAGCAAAAGGGAAGGGGAGGGAGAATGATCACGGGCTCCCCCAGTTCAGTATATTAAATCAGAAACCTCCTCGTGTTCGCTGGAAAACAGGTCCCAGCAAGGCCTCTATTCTTGCTTTAACTCTCCTTGCTCCTACTGGCATTTAACTTCCCCTATAATTTCCCTGCTCTCACTTGTCAGCAATATTTACCAAACACGGCGCTCACAGGGTCGTTCAGTGGATTAATGCTCAAAGCCGAATTCCACCTCTTGGTCCAATGCAGCAGGAAAAGTGTTTCCTTTCTAGGGGGGGAAAAAGGCTTAAAAGCTCAGATGCTTGGAGTTTGCACTCAAGAGTTTCTCAATGAGATTATTTAAAGATGCTGCCGCAGGATTCTGAGGGCTGTGCAGCATGCTTTTATGGCTCTTGATGATGCCGCGCATAATTCCCAGGTGCGGGCGCTTCCTTGTGGATATGAGCAAGCACAGTGGTTTGGATTAATGGACCAGCAAACTCCCTGTTGTTATCGGGGGTGGGGGATGTGCAGAAGGAGCATCTCCACAGTTCAGGGTGTTCTAGAGTGGGATAGCTAACATGGTGCCCTCCAGATGTTGTTAGACTCCCAACTTCCAGCACCGGCCAGCAGGGGCAACAGTGAGGAACCCTGCAGGGTTGTAGTCTGGCAACAGCTGGAACAGAAGTGCAAAGCCTCCAGATCGTCTGCTGAATTAGATCCTTGATGCATCTGGCTCAGCAGGGCTGACTGGCAGCGGCCCTCCATAGTTTCAGGAAGGGGTCTCTCCAGGGATTGAACCTTTCTGTATGCAAAGCAGATGTGCTTCCACTGAGCTGTGGCCCTCTAGTTGTTGCTGGACTCCAACTCCCATCCGCCTCAGCCAGCTTGGCCAGTGTTCAGCCATGATGGGAGAAGTGCTGGAAATTCCCCAGGTGCAAGGCATGTTTTGAGACTGGAGCAGGTCCAGCTGCAACCATGTGGATGCCAGCTTGGTGATTGACAACTCCATCTGGCTGGCCCCTCCAGCTTTCTTAAGCAGGTAAACAGAAGAGCTTATTTACTGCATTTATAAAGGTAAAGGGACCCCTGACCATTAGGTCCAGTTGTGGCCGACTCTGGGGTTGCGCCGCTCATCTTGCTTTATTGGCCAAAGGAACCGGTGTACAGCTTCCGCGTCATGTGGCCAGCATGACTAAGTCGCTTCTGGCGAACCAGAGCAGTGCACGGAAACACCGTTTACCTTCCCACTTGAGCGGTACCTATTTATCTACTTGCACTTTGATGTGCTTTTGAACTGCTAGGTTGGCAGGAGCAGGGACTGAACAACAGGAGCTCATCCCATTGCGGGGATTCGAACTGCCGACCTTCTGATTGGCAAGTCCTAGGCTCTGTGGTTTAACCCACAGCACCACCCACGTCCCTTACTGCATTTATATCCCACCTTTTTCTCCAAGAAGTACAGTCGTACCATCATTCTTGAACAGAATGCTCCTGGAACCATTCGAAAACCAGGGCGCGGCTTCCGATTGGCTGCAGGAGTATCCTGCAGCCAATCGGAAGCTGCAGAAGCTGCGCTGGACCTTTGGCTTCTGAAAATGGTACAAAAACCGGAACACTCATTTCCATCATTTGGGAGCCAATTTGTTCGGGAGCCAAGGCGTTTGAGATCTAAGATACGACTGTCTATGGTTCACTCCCATCTCAGTGAATGCCTAAAATGACCTTGTGAGGCAGCTTAAGAGACTGTGGCTGGCCCCAGGTCAATCAGTAAGCTTCCTGACTGAGTGAGGAATTGAACCCTGATTTCCTAGGCACTCTAACCACTACACCACACTGACTTCCTAGAGTACTTCTGCTATAGGACAGCTATATAACAACAACAACAACAACAACAACAACAACAACAACAACAACTTTTTTATTTGTTCGCCACCCATCTGACTGGGTTGCCCCAGCCAACTCTTTAAATTAAGTAGGTAAATAGATATGGGTAAACA
Source organism: Podarcis bocagei (assembly GCF_964188305.1). NCBI lineage: Eukaryota > Metazoa > Chordata > Lepidosauria > Squamata > Lacertidae > Podarcis > Podarcis bocagei. The sequence continues at coordinate 24,481,614 of NC_138132.1, read as the reverse complement.
AAATGTCACCTGGAGAAGGAGCTGAAATATTTTCCTGGAAGCTTGATTTTGTTTTATTCTGGATTGCTTTATTCAGTGTTTTAATGTGTTGTAAACAACTTATAAATATATTATTTTAAATATAAGGTGGTATGGAATCAAATTAATAATAATAATAATCTCACTGTAAAAAGAAAAGCGTCTAGACATTCTGTTGTGGAGACCTAGGTTTAAGGTGCCATTTGGCGATTAGCTTATATATCTGAATTTCTAACACTGGGAATTGTAGTAGGGTTACCATATGTATGGAATTTCCCAGACGTACCTAGAATACTGTAGTCGTAAGCAGTGTCCGGGTGGAAATTGGCAAAAATGTCTGGGAAAATCCAGACATAAAGCAGCCCATGTCTGCAGTGTTGTTTTTGCTGATTTTTCTTAAAAATAGCTCAAAAACATCAGTTTTTTGGGGTGACTTTGCCAAAACAGCTCAACAACTTTGCCCCTCCCCCCCCAGAAAAAGCCAAACAACTTTGCCAAAAGTTGTGTCCAGATTTTCACTTTTTGAAATATGGCAACCCTAATTGTAGTGAAATGAGATCTGGGAAACCAAAGCCTCCCCATTTATCATCTAGAAGCTGCTACTATAGCTGAGCCAACGTAACGATCCAGGTTGCTTTGTTGTCTCAAGACCAGCTGAAGAAAAATATAACGGCATTTGCTGTGAAAGATTTGTGGAAGACATAGGTGAGAGGTTGATCAGCCAGGGTGTCAGAGCAACATGTTGATAAATCTGCATCTTACCCATCAACTTGCCTCTTTGATTCTAGAGCTTAGGTGGGAACCTGTGGTCCTCAAGGTGTTTTTGGACTGTGGCTCCCATCAACCCTGACCATTGGCAGTGCTGGTTGTGGCTGCTGCAGTCCAGCAACATCTTGGAGTACTGCAGAATTTTGCTTGACTGTCTATTTGGTTGTGAATGTAGGATAAGAGCATCGCTGGCTGCGATGGCTGTTCTGGCAGCTAGCAAAAAGAGTTCAGGCTAAGAAGCCTATCGATAGCAGGTTTTTTTTTTGCCTTTCCTGTTGGAAAGCGCAAAATGAGACACAAACACAAAATGCTTGCTTAATATTGAGAGCTTGTAACTTGAGCTGCGGTGCCCCAGGAGAAAATTGCTAATCGGCAAAGCATAATTGCGGAGTTGGAGTGTAGGTGCAAGGAAGGGGGCTGGGGAGGAATCCGTTTATTCCTATTCAATTTATAAAGCCCTATTGAAAGCAGCTTTAAGAACTCAGGATGGCAAAAAATGCTGTCGCAAAAAAATATGGTGGGTCCTGAAAATAGTGTCAAGTAAAGGGGTACATCTTCATCGCTCACTGCAAGCTGTATAATGACATTGCCAGACATACCCCTGTGGTGAGAGGGGGTTCCACAACTTTGGGGCTGTCACAAAGAATGGCCTCTTCCAAGCCGCCACCCACCCTGAGCTTCTGAGGGAGAAGGAACTACCAAGAGGTAAAGCTGGCCCACTCATGGGGCAAAATGAGGCGACTGCTTCAGCCGGCAGAATCCACAGAGGCAGCAGATCTTGCCTCCAAGGAATGCATTGCCCCAGGGCCATCTTTACCTAGGGGGGGGGGCAAGGGGTGCGGTGCACCTAGGTGCCAAATTCTGTGGGGCGCCAGGCGTCCGCCGCTGAAGCTGCCTAAGCTCTCTGGGATGTTCAACCAGTTGACTGCAATCACTGGGTCATTTCCATTCTCTTCTGCGGAAGAGCTGCAGAAGCAATGTATCCGGTGGTGCCTCCTAGTGGTGTCTTTCATTTTCACATGATCTCAAAAATGGAAGACTGTGAGCTGTGCTCCTCCAAAAACTCAACAACTTTGACCTGCCCCCCCCCGGGTGGTGTGCTGGGCGGATCTTTGCACCCAGGCGGTGCATATGCTGAAGATGGCCCTGCATTGCCCGCTGCTGATGCTGTGGCTGCACGCTCCCTAGAGTCCGGATTTGCCACCACCTCTCATGCCACCCCTACAGTGGCCCCCTGGCGAAGAAGAGGCACTGTTGGTCTCCTTCCGCTATTGTTCCCAGTGTAGATCTTCACCCCCTTGCTCTTCCCTGGCAGGGAGAGGCACCATTTTGTGGTTCACCCCAGGTGCCGAAATGTATTGCCAAGAGATACCATCTCTGCCCATCGCAATGTCTGGAAGGGCAGGAGGCAGCAATTCAGATAGTTGGGGCATGAGTCCTGAGGGCTTTAACCACTAATGTGAACAGCTTATATTGGGTCTGGAAACAAAACTGGCAACTTATTGGGAGCCCATGTCCCTATTTTATTTCCGTGGAAGGCATGTGCTCTCTACCCTTGAACTCTGGTTCAGTCCAATCCTCCTGCAGCCATTCTTTATTACTCCTGCTGCCACACCAGCTTCCCTCTCTTTTATTTTTATTTTTTTCATCCCATCTGTTTCCTTCCAGCCTGCCCTTGCTCCTGCCTCCGTGCCTTAGCGGCTCCGTCTCAAATACCTGGTGGCCGCATTTGAGAAAACAATAGCATATGGTGTTTTGCTGATCAACCGCACGGCGTTGCCCCACTGTGAGCCTCGCAGCTTCAGGTTTGCTCCCTGCGAACACTTGCCCTTCAAAGGTTATTTCCCCTTCCTGAGGGCAGGCAGGTGTCTGTTCATGCATCGACGCAGAGCAAGAGGACGGCATGGCTTTATTTTCCAGACTCTCTCTCTCTGTGTGTCCTGCCCCGCTCTCTGGTGCCCAGATTTCTGAGCTCCGGGGTAGTACTGTTAGCTCCAGCTGAGAGATTTTGGGAGCAGGGTGTGTGTGGATGCCTGTGGGATTAGCATCAGCATTTCTTCTTTTTGAGCCTTAAAACAATAGTGGCATTAATGAATGCTAATTAGCATGCCTGGCAGCCTCGTCTGAGTGGCACAATCATTTCCTCTGTGATGCTCTTGCTTGATGGCATGTGCTGTGCCACAGAGCGAAGGGTGGATGACTGGCGCTCAGGAGGCTTGAGACGGGCACGCTTGTTTCAGCAAGATAGACTTGGTGAACTTTCGCTGCCAGTTCCCACAGCAGTAGCTGCTCATCGGGAATGCCAGAGTCCCGTTGGGCAATGCTTGGAGAGTTTTTAGGTGCTATGGACAGGACTGGAAGCAGCAATTAATATCCTGCCAGGGCCCACAGCTGATGCCACCTCACCCCAGCCTGATAGAGAGGATGGTGCTGAACTACATCTCCCATCACCCCTGGCTATTGGTTGCACTTGCTAGGGATGACTCAGCCACAGCTGGTGGGTCAAAGATACCCCACACCGAACAACTACTAATAGTGGTCTCAGTTCTCCAAGCACTGGTCCTCGTGTAGCCAGAATGGCACCAACCACATTTAAGAGAGAGATAGCAGTGGGTGGCACTGTGGGTTAAACCACAGAGCCTAGGATTTGCCAATTAGAAGGTCGGCAGTTCGAATCCCCGCGATGGGGTGAGCTCCCGTTGCTCGGTCCCTGCTCCTGCCAACCTAGCAGTTCAAAAGCACGTCAAAGTGCAAGTAGATAAATAGGTACCGCTCAAGTGGAAAGGTAAATGGCATTTCTGTGCGCTGCTCTGGTTCGCCAGAAGCGGCTTAGTCATGCTGGCCACATGACCCGGAAGCTGTACGCCGGATCCCTCAGCCAATAAAGCGAGATGAGTGCTGCAACCCCAGAGTTGGCCACGATTGGACCTAATGGTCAGGGGTCCCTTTACCTTTATCTTGGGGTGTATATACCAAAATTTGCAGAACTACAAAAACAAACAAACAAACTAAACTAAATGATGGGAACCCCAAAACACCTCAATGAGAACTGAGCATGCTCAGTGACACTGGAATACCGACTGACTGATTGGGAGATGAACGAACAGGAAATGGAATCGAAGAGGCAGAGGGTGATTTAGGGGAGTGCGACTGGTTCAGTCATGCTGAGTGTGGAACCTTGGGGGTGGTGCCAGGGACCCCACAGCTATTATTTACAGTGGCGCACGAGAGGTGGAGGGGCATCAAATTTGGGTACTGCAGAGAGCACCGCTGAAATTAAAGACCCCAAGATCTGCCACTGGAAGAGGGAATGGCATGTTCCATCATGCTGCAACATTTTGCTGCAGGCCCCATTTCTGCGAATGCTGGCATTCCTTGGCGGCGACTGTTTATGTCTAAGGATAGTGTTCTGTTTACTAGATGGGTTTTCACAGTGTGATGTGCAGTTATTACCGTGGGTGGGTAGGAAACGAGACAGTGCTAATTACTCATCCAAGGTGTGACAGAATTGTGCATCCGCCTCCTAGCTTTCAAATGAGAATAACAGTGACCAGTCCCTTTTGAGACTCAAAGTGGCTGTTGGCTTTGCAGTCTGCTCTCTTCCGTGTGTGTGTGTGTGTGTGTGTGTGTGTGTGTGTGTGTGTGTCTCCCTCCAGGTTTTACAACTCTTTGTAGCAGACAGTTTTCTGGCTCTGTTTGGTTGAGCGATAATGTCCTATTGATTTTTACACCCGGTGATAATCCTAGTTGACTTTTCTTTGTTATGACAATATCAAGCAAGGATGGTCTGAGTTGGGGTGGACTCGATGTGTCAGGAAAGCTTTGTTGTTGTTGTTGTTTTATTAAAGTCAATTTTTAAATAACATATTGTGAGTGCAAAATTACTCCTTTCTGTTGATGGTGGCCATTTCTCCTGCCAAGCTATGATGAGCTGAACCCAGAGAATAAATAGTAAACTTCATGGCCCCCAGTTGCAAAATATTCCCAGGGCATCTTTCAGCTTTGGAGAATAACAGACCAAGTTGGTGGTTTGTGCAAATCATATAGCCTTTAAAAAGTAGAAACCAACATGATGGACTATTCATGGAAGAATGGAAGCCCTTTTTGGAATATCTGAAAAAATACCATAATCACATGAAATTGTGAGCAGGATTTGAAATATGAGCACCAGCAGAAGATTGATAACATATGAAATAGAAGAATATGTCTTAGTTGAAATGTTTATTGGAATGCAGTATATAAATGGGATGGGATTATGAACAGCATGGAGGGGAAAGGAAGGAAGTCAAAGTTTAAAGAGAAATGCACAACAAATTTGGAATCTGGAATACACATGTAAAGATTTCAAAGTTTAATAAAAAAAATTGACTCCCAAAAGTGAAAAGGTGAGATTACACAGAAATGAGTGTGCAAATGCTGCACTGAATGCAGCCAGCGGTGCCCGGTGCCCATTGGGGATGGTAGGATGGAAAGCAGGGGCCCTGGTCCACCTATTTTAGGATTATTTACACTGACCAGCAGCAGCTTCAGGCAGGGTTGGACATTCCCAACCATGGCTGGAGACTGAACCTGGGATTTTTCTGCATGCAAAGGAAGTAGCCCCAGGGGCATACAAATTAGGGGGCAGAGGGAGTGGGCCGCCCTGGCTGCCACTCGGGGGGTGACAAGATGGCTCCTGCCTCCCCCCAGCTGTAGAGCGGCTGAGGGTGCGCACAGTCTGTATGGGTGCCACATGTGCGGCGTCCGTATAGGCTGCTGCTCTCGCGCACTGTCCACATTGGCGGCCTCTCCCATGGCGACCGTACGGGATGCTGCAAATGTGCAGTCTGTACGGGATGCTGCTCGCAGTGCAAGTGGCAGCCCGTACGGCCACCACCCCGTATGAATGTGCATGTGCGGCATCCCGTACGGACTGCCACACATGTGCACTCCGTATGGCTGCCGCTCGTGCGGTGGCCCGTGTGGACTGCGCATGCGCAGCAGCCTGTACAGTCGCTGTGCGTGTGCACTCTGTACAGATGCCGCACATGCGCACTCCGTACGGGCTGCCCCTGCCCCTCGGCGTCCCGCCCCGCGTGCCGGAGAGGGTTCCTCCGCCACTGAGTAGCTCTTCTCTCTTCTCACTCTGTCTTACATAGGAAGCTGTCTTTTATCAAGTCAGACCCTTAGTTCATCTAGCTCAGTAATGTCTACTCTGACCTGCAGCAGCTCTCCAGAGTACAGTGGTACCTCGGGTTAAGTACTTAATTCGTTCTGGAGGTCTGTACTTAACCTGAAACTGTTCTTAACCTGAAGCACCACTTTAGCTAATGGGGTCTCCCGCTGCTGCCGCACCGCTGGAGCCTGATTTCTGTTCTCATCCTGAAGCAAAGTTCTTAACCTGAAGCACTATTTCTGGGTTAGCAGAGTCTGTAACCTGAAGCGTATGTAACCTGAAGCGTATGTAACCCGAGGTACCACTGTATTGGACAGGGGTCTCTCCCAGCCCTGCTTGGAGACGGTGGGGATCGAACCGGGGACCTTCTACATGCAAAGCAGATGTTCTGCCTCTGAGCTAGAGCCCGTTCCTTCCCCCATGTCTGTTATGTATGTATGTGTTTAGCTGGCTCTCTCTTCTCCCTCACTCCCACAGGTATCTTTCATTAAATATCAAGGGAAAGGGCACCAGGCAAGCAGTTATTGTTCTGGTATTATTCAGTTGAAAGTTTGCTAGGTTCAATTTCCTGCTCTTGGTTTGATGTGGACCATTTCGGCGTGAAGTGGCAATAAAAGGGAAGCGTTTAGGATTGCGGCAGACGGGCCGCACTTGAATCACAAAATCGAGGGGCTTGAACACAAGTGGGGTGCCTTGTCTGAGTAACCACTTGGCATGAATTGGTGCTTGCGGCCATGCAGACAGTTGTCATTGAACAGGGATTGTGCAAAGCCTCAGCGCCACAAGTGGAAAATAGGTTTGTCTTGGTGTGTCATAGGATAGCGAATGGTTCTTCTCATGCGAGCCCACCCACACTTTTCGATCGGTGCTGCTTAAAAGCCCTTTCCTTTGCAAGGCATAACTAAAAGGGAGAGACTGGGAAGATTCCCCACCCCCTGCCAGTTCTCTTGAATTCTCCTCAATGATTCACATGCACGCGTGTTTATCCTTAAGCTCTACACAGCTTAGGCTTTGGGTATCTGAGGGACTGTGTTCTTTCATAGAATAGCTCAGCTGGATAGCTCCGTTGGTTACAGCATGGTGCTGATAATGCCAAGGTTGCAGGTTTGATCTCCACATAGCTGTATATTCCTGCATTGCAGGGGACTGGACTAGATTCAGTGGTGTCCAAATTTTTTTCAAAGGGGACCAGATTTGATGAAGTGAAGGGCCGGGGGGCCCAACCAAAGGGCCGACTAGAGTTGTTGACCTTTTTAAAGGATTGAAGTTGTTGAGAGTTTTTTTAGGATTTTACCCTAGGAGATAAACACTGCCACAGGGGCCAGATTAAACCAACTGGCAGGCCGGATTAGGCCCCCAAAATGAATTTTGGACATGCTTGGACTACATGATTCTGTAAGTTTGCATTCTTAGCAGGGGTGGAGGAAGGGGGTGCGGTGGGGGCAGGTCACCCCGGGTGTCACCACTGAGGGGGGTGACAAAATACTACTCCTGGGAGTGATGCGGTGGCTTGGGTGCCCACAGGCTCTGTGCTGCCCCAAACGGTCTGCCCGCCACCTCCCCCTCAGTTGTAGGGCAGCTGAGTGGGAGGAGGCAGGCAGACTCCTTGGAGGCACCATGGATTGTCCTGCCCTGGCTCGCCCCCTGGGCTTGCTCCGCCACTGTTTCTTAGTGCAGAAAGTATAGATCTGCTATGCAGAGATATTTGCTATTCTAACCAATTCAAGAGGGTTCCAGAAGCTTCTATGTGTGAAAGAAACAAGCAGAAGGTTCATGATGTTTGGGTTATTCCTTCAGAGAAGCTGAGTACAGCTGGCTTAAACTGGTTCTGTTATTTTTTCTGTCAAGATCATCTTGACTATAAAAGTTAGGCCAGAAGGAGCCTGGGTTTCACTTTCTCTTTCTCTTTCCCTCCTGGTGTGGTGTCCTGTACATAGTATGCTTAGTGTTAAGATTTAGTCTTATTATAAATTATTGTAAGTTTAAGTTAAGTCTGCTGCAACTGTATTTCTTATGGACAGTGGCAATCCTGAATGTATTGGATTTGTGACCATTATGCTCAGTTGCCTTCAGCAGCAGTAAGGCTCTGCTGGATGAAATATTAATTGCCTCTGGTCTATTTTTGGGAATCCTGCAACATGTTTAAGTTTTTACTCTGCTAACTATACGTTGGAATCTGCTCTGGATCAATATTGAGTAGAATTTCATGACAGATCCTCAAGGTCCCTTCCAGCTTTACAATTCTGTGATTCTAGAAAGCTACGCAGGCTCTGAGTTCTTTTGGAGAGGCCTTTGTCTCGGTCACATCACCACGTTTGGAGGCGACACAAGAGAGGACCTTCTTGGTGGTTGCACCAAGGCACTGGAGCTCACTTCCTTGTGAAGCCAGATGGGTTCCTTCCTTGTTGCCCTTCTGCCAGCAAGTGAAGGTTGTCATATTCTTGCTAGGTTTTGGGGAACTGACTGCTTTTAAGGAAAGGACTTCTAAAAGTGCTGTGCTATTTTCACTCTCTGCGTTTTAGCAGATTTGTTTTTTATTGTTTTTCTGAAATCCTATTGCAATTTAATTACCCTTTAACTGTTGAACTTTTATATGCTTTTAGCTGTCTTTGTTTTATCCATGTTTGTTTCAATTTTCGTGCCCCGGTTGGCTCCTGCTGCAATGCTGCCACTGTATGAATTGGTCCTACATTGTGTGTCATCAGGGGCTGAATTGGACCATGTGAATGAGCCTTAGATTAGAGAGACATGCCTGCCGGTATTCAGGATCAGGGCACGTAGCTAGGTTTTCTTGTTTGAAGGATTTTTAAACAGGAAGGCCTGTTTTAAAATCTCAGCCTCGATCCCCGCTATGGGTCACTCGTCACCTCATGTGGATGGTGAGAAGCCAGTCCAGAAAGAGAGGATATTAAAACCATGAACTGAGAAGCCAAGTGGGGAAGATGGGTAAACAAAGAGACAATATTATATTCCTTTGGGATCTCTGTGGTTGTGACAAGTCCCATCTCAGCTGCTGTGTGTCCTCTTACGTTTGGCAGAGGGCTGCTTGTTTTGAGCATGCTCCACCAGCCGGTTTGTAGCGAGTGTTTCCAAAATCAATTTGAAAGCATTGTTTCGTTTTTGCACCTGGGGAAGTGTGAACATTTGATAGCTACAGTGCACATCACACTCCCCAATTAATAAGATGTTTGGGATCTCCGAATTCAGCACATGTTGACAGCATGGAGAGGGGCCATTTCACAAATAAGACTGGTGTTCGTTTGCCAGGAAAACCAAGTATGGCTGACAAGTAGCACCAGGACTATGGGAGGAGAGCCGTGGCCATTATTTCCACTCCAGATGCCACATGTGAACTGCGCAATTGAGTTACAGTGGTACCTCGCAAGACGAATGCCTCGCAAGACGAAAAACTCACAAGACGAAAGAGTTTTTGGTTTTTTGAGTTGCTTCGCAAGACGAATTTCCCAATGGGCTTGCTTCGCAAGACGAAAACGTCTTGCAAGTTTGTTTCCTTTTTCTTAAAACCGCATTCCTATGGGAAACCGTGCTTTGCAAGACGAAAAATTCGCAAGACGAAAAAACTCTCAGAACGAATTAATTTCGTCTTGCGAGGCACCACTGTATTCATGTGTTAACTGCGGCGTATTTTCACTACAGAATTGATTGTGCTGCGCCAATGTTACTGTTGTGTCTTCTCCCAGTGTGTCCTGGGAATTGAAGTTAGTGAGGGGCTGTTGGAGATCTTTGACCCTGCCTCAAAGAACTACACTACTACACTCCCCAAGGTGCCTCTGGAAGCATGAGTATTAAACTAGTTTAAGGCTGTAGTGTAGATGCAGCCTTCGAGAACTGTAACTGGCACAGAATGCACTGAGCAGGCAGGTCCAGGAGATATAGATGCCCCACAAATCCCGATTACCAGGCTGCCTTAGCCAGTTCTTCTGCTCATACTGCTTTTTTGTCTTTTTTGTGAGAAGGGGAAAATGCTCCTCCCTGCTACAAGTTATTTGGGAAATAATTTTCTTTCTGGTGTTTTAGTTTGTGACTTCTAAACGTGCCCAACAGTGGCTTCCAACTGCTTTCTTGCCCATAATAGATTGCAATGGTTTATTGCTAATATGCAGCAAGGCTGGCTTATCACATACCTTTTTCCAGAAATGAAGACCCTTCCCTCCTCGCTATTTTGTATCGCCTCTTGGATGCTCAGCATTAGGGGGTGGCAAGTGTGTGTGTCTATGAGTATGTAGTTTTTATTATTATATACTGCCTTAATATTTGTTCCATTTTTGCTCAGTTTTCTCCATGGAAGAAATACAAGGTGCGGAGACTTAAAAGAATGGGAGGGGAGCTGGCAGAAATACCCCATAGCTCTTAAAGAATCTACCAAACACTGGGCCACCAGCGCCCCCTGGTGGTTGCACTTGAACAATTAATTTCAGCCTCTTCAAGAATTGTGGTGGTTTCCGTGCTAAGCAGGGCATGAACAAAAGAGTCTCGTTAATATTCAGAGTGGGAAGGAAAATCAATTGTTGACAAATGGCAAAAGCAATCAAAGCATATGCAAACAAAAGCTAATTTCTCTGTTATTGCTGGGAGCAAGGGAGCCTTTTTTTTTTTAAACACACACCAAATTTTACCATTACATGTTCCCTCCAATTTGGGGAATAACAAAATTAGTTTCTCAAATGGTCTTTTAAAATGTATGACATCTGGATGTGAGAATCAGTGCCTAGGGGGGGATTGGGGACTCTGAGAAATGATCTGCCTATTTTGGAAATAAATTTGCAACGAAAAGAGACACACATTCCCATTGGGTCTCTCTCTCTCTCTCTCTCTCTCTCTCTCTCTCTCTCTCTCTCTCTCTCTCAAACTGCAACCTTTCCCTTCCTTTATTTATTTAAACCATTTTAAAACCACCTTCTATTAACAATTCCAAGACAGTTTCCAATACATAACTATGAAAAAAGCAAGAAAAGTCACATAAATACGTTTTATTGGACAATTCCCAGTGGCTTAGCAGTCCCATTGGCACCGTACATTTAGAGCGCTATCATACCACTTTAAACAATCAAGGCTCCCCCAATAGAATTCCGGGAGCTGAAGTTTGTTAAAGATGCTGGGAGTTGTTAGGAATCTCCTGCCCCCCCTACAGAGCTACAATTCCCAGAGTTACCTGGGAAGAAGGCTTGACTGTTCAACCACTCTGGGTTCTTTAGGGGGAGCCACAACTGGTGGTTTAAATGTGCAATAAATGTAGGGTGCAGAAGGGGTCTCTATCATAAGGACATAAGAAGAGCCTGGTGGATCAGGGCAATGGCCCATCTAGTCAAAATATCCTGTTCTCATAGTGACCCACCAGATGCCCATGGGAAATCAGCAAGCGGGATTTGAGCCCAGGAGCACTCTCCCCACCTTTGGTTTCCAGCAACTGACATTTAGAATCTAGTTACAGGTAGGTAGCCGTGTTGGTCTGCCGTAGTCAAAACAAAGTAAAAAAATTCCTTCCAGTAGCACCTTTTGTTGTTGTTTAGTCGTGTCCGACTCTTCGTGACCCCATGGACCAGAGCACGCCAGGCACTCCTGTCTTCCACTGCCTCCCGCAATTTGGTCAAACTCATGCTAGTAGCTTTGAGAACACTGTCCAACCATCTCGTCCTCTGTTGTCCCCTTCTCCTTGTGCCCTCCATCTTTCCCAACTTCAGGGTCTTTTCCTGGGAGTCTTCTCTTCTCATGAGGTGGCCAAAGTATTGGAGCCTCAGCTTCAGGATCTGTCCTTCCAGTGAGCACTCAGGGCTGATTTCCTTCAGAATGGATAGGTTTGATCTTCTTGCAGCCCATGGGACTCTCAAGAGTCTCAAGTAGCACCTTAGAGATAAACTAAGTTTGTTCTTGGGATGAGCTTTCGTGTGCATGCGTTGCTGCCTCCAACTGTGGAGGTTGTACAGAGGCATCATGGCTGGTAGCCATCGTTAGCCCTCTCCTCCATGATTCATCAAGGCAGCTTCCTTTGTTCCTCTGCTCCTTTGAGCTCCTAGGAGGAAAGGCAGAACAGGCTCAGGCTGTGCAGCAGAGCACCCTGTCTCCAGAGTTATCACCAAGCGAGTGATCTAGAATTTTGGAGGCATGATGTCTAATAGCCACCAATAGCCTTCTCCTCCATGCATTTGTCTAATCCACTTTTAAAGCCATCTAACTTAGCGGCCATCACTGCCTCCTGTCAACAGCCCACTTTAAAGATAACCCTAAGGAGAAAGAGCAGAGGCCTTGAAGTTGTCCATCAGCAGAGCAACACCTGGATAGCAGATTGAATAGGTTCATGGTCCACCTGGTCACAGCCGTCCCCACTATGTTTTCTATTTAAACCGCAGTATTAATTTCTAAGCGGCATCTGGCCGTGCAAATTAACATATGGAAATTTAATGCAAATCTCTGCCCTCTTCCCCCCTCTTTCTCTCTCTGTGTGATGCATAAGTAGCCATGTTGGGTACTTCTCTGAACTGTGGCTAGCTCGGGGATTGCACAGATATTAGGCATGCACCTTCTGCTGCGAAAATTAAAACACACCAATGGATCGGAATGCCAGATGTCACCCCCTGGAAGACAACTCTTTAGACCTGGTTATTTAGCTTTATGGCTTGTTTATTTGCGAATAAAGTTCTAAAGTTTTCTCAGTGCCGCATAAAGATGACAAAGAATGCATATTCCCTACCTGCAAGCTTGCAGTTGTTATAGATGGGATCTTATGGGGAACGGAGGGGGGGGATGCCATTTGGACAGGACCAGGTGGGGACCCATATGGGGTGTGGCATGTAGATGTTGCACTAGTGCGCAGGGGTGGTTCTCACTATGGGATCTAAGCCAGCTCCTCTCTCTTCCCTGTCTTTTTGGGGGATGAGTATGGTTCCCCCCCCCTGGTGATCACATAGAGTGATGTCATGGACTGGCTGGAAGCAGAGAAACTATGGCAGGCACCAACTGGGGCACTCCCAACATCCCTTTCTGTGGGTCACCAAGGGGGCGTGAATCAGGAAGGCTTCTTCTCATCTGAAGAGGCAGGGCTTAGCTCAGCCATGAAATCTAGCTTAACAGCCTGTTTGAAAAGAAGAAGATCCCCACACATTTTCCTTCCACGCACACCTGTTTTGTTGTAAACTAAAAGTGGCCTTAGTTGACCCCAGCTATTGCCCATCTTGCTTATTTCCTGCCTCCACTTGCAATCGGAAAAATTGAGTTGTATCCAATTACATCACACTCAAACCTATTGAAATCAATAGACTTTATTAGCCTGAGTCCATTGGTGAGTCTACTCTGAGCGTGGCATAGTTGGCTGCCATCCTCCCTCTATCACTCATGTTCAGAGGTGAGTTGCTTATGTAACCAAAATGGCACCATCCATGCTGAAGAGGGGATGTATTTGACAGACTTGCAGGAGGATGAATTCTAGGGCAGGAATAGGGAACCTCTGGTGCTGCTGAAGTTGCTGAACTATAATTCCCACAGCCCTCACAAGCATGACCAGGGATTATGGGAGCTGTAGCTCAGCAACCTCTGGAGGGTCAAATGTTCTTCACTACTAGTCTAAGGGAGGGAAACGCCCCTCAAAACAGCCTAAGGAGTATTGAGAATTCTTAGTAACTATAGAATAAAAAAGGTAAAGGTAAAGGACTCCTGACAGTTAAGTCCAGTCGCAGACGACTCTGGGGTTGTACGCTCATCTCGCTTTACTGGCTGAGGGAGCTGACATTTGTCTGCAGAGAGTTTTTCCAGGTCACGTGGCCAGTATGACTAAGCCGCTTCTGGCGAAACCAGAGCAGAGCACAGAAACGCTGTTTACCTTCCCACCGGAGCGGTACCTATTTATTTACTTGCACTTTTGGGTGTGCTTTCGAACTGCTAGGTTGGAAGGAGCTGGGACTGAGCAATGGGAGCTCACCCCATCACAGGGATTTGAACTGCCGACCTTCTGATCGGCAAGCCCAAGAGGCTCAGTGGTTTAGACCACAGCACCACTCGCGCCCCTATACTATACTATACTATACTATACTATACTATACTAGTAATCCTATAGAATGCTGGCTGTTATTTCTGAGCGGTGCTGTGATGGCTTCCATTTGGGAGGTCAAATTCTCTGTTTCCTGACTGATTCACTTGCTATGAGCTGATAGTTATGATCATGGTCTGGATAGCAGAACTGGCCTGCACTCCTTAGAGTGGGGTAGAGCACGTTTCTTGTGTGCAGAAGACCTCAAGTTTGGTCCACAACATCTCCACGTAGAGCTGAGAAACATTCTGCGAGTTTGGGGAGATGCTTCCAGTCACTGAGGTTGATGGACCAATGGTCTGATATCAGTATAAGTCAGCTTCCAATGTCCCTTCTCTTTTCGAGAAGGCCCATCACTTAGTGGTAGAGCATTTCTGTTGGCTGCAGAAGGTGCCAGTCAATTTAGGGACAATACTGAACTAGATGGACCAGCGGTTTGACAGCGTAAGTCAGCTTCTTGTGATAATTCCAAAGAAACGATTTATTTGAGGAAGAATCTGACAAGTACATATCAGACAAATATGTTCCTTCCCCATGGCTACATAATTTCTTTAAGCCTGACTAACTGGAGTGCCTTGCAGCTTTCTAGAGCAAATGTTCAAGCTGTGCATTCGTCTTCTCCCCCTCCCACTCAAGGCTGAATTATTTCTTTGGATATTGGAAATTGACTAAGGCTGGTCCCTTCCTGTCAAGTTTCATTGTGTGGACCCTTCATTTCCAGTGACAGGCCTGCCCTCTGATTTGATCAAGAAATTGACAGGCAGCCCCCTTAAAAGCTTGATTTTTTTTTTTTACCGAATTTATTTCCTCCCCCTTCTCTAGGCAGCTTAGTTTTGCTTTCCTGCAGAAAACTAATAAATGACGCTGTACGGTCCTTGCACAAAAGTTCAATTATTAACTATTGGGACTTTGCCGGGAAGCTTTCGCAGACTGTTTTGAGAGAGGAAGATGAGACGAGAGTTGAGACAGAGAGGACAAATGCTCAGTGCTTGATTTATTCTTCATGCTTGGCTGTTAAATTCAGCACTGAGAACCTACACTAATGGGCGACACAGGGAATTCTTCCTTGTAAAACCAGACATGCCCATGGCTTTCCTGAAACGAGATGTTCTGGATTCTCTCTGTTCCCCACATTAGTTTGTTTGCTTCACATGTATATAAATGGATGTAACCCCCTGCCCTCTTGCTGTGACCCGGAATCACTTCTGGTGTGTGACAAAAACCCTTCACTTCTTTCCTTGGCTCTTCAACTTACCGTATTTTTCTGTGTATAACACGCCTCCGTGTATAAGACTCCACCTACTTTGGGGACTCAAAATTAAGAAAATGAGGGGGGATACCCCAAAGTTCCTCAGCTTTTTTGGGGGGAGGATTGCCCATAGTTGTTGAGTTTTTTTTAGAGAGAGAATTGCCGAAAATCGCTCACCCACCAGACCGACAATGCCACTTGCACTTGTCACAAAAGCCACCTATCCTCTGTCCCATCACTGAAAAAAGCAGCAAATCGCCCGCCCAATTGCCACAGCGACAGCCAATCAACACCAGCCCTTGCCGCAGTCACCAATAACAATCTCCGACTCGTGGCAGCAACCAATTACACATCCCCACAATGCACTATCTGTGTATAAGACGACTCCCAATTTTTAACATAATTTCTGAATGAAAAAACCTAGCTTTATACACGGAAAAGTATGGTACAAGGAAGCCCAGGGCTGTGATGCTTCAGTTAGTGTCGTACGTATTCTGCTATTGTGATTCAAAGGGTTTTGACCATGTTTGCTATGAATGGACATAGCAATCCAAGATTTCCCCCTCTCTGTTTTGATATTGCTGTAAACAATTACAATATGTCCAGAAAACTACAGGGGAGAGGCTCTTAAAAAGTCTAGTGTGAAGTGTGAAAACAATGGGTGGGTCTTTGCCTTGCTTGGATCTTCAGAATTGGAGTAGTGTTTCCTATTCTTCTGCACCTGGGTTGCAGCGTGCCAGGTTACAAGGGCCAGATTCTGCTATATTTATTTGATTTTTGAAAAAATAAGATGTGCAAATACAACAGAATGAAATACATAATAAAAATAGTCACAAATGCCAAGAGGAGTAAAAAATGAATAAATAAAAATCATCATCATCATCATCATCATCTTAGAAAATAAGGAGGAATAAAATATATTTCAAGGGTCATGTTTATACAAAGTATATCAAGCATTCATAAATGTTGCTGGATAAAACCACACTCATTAAGAAGTTGCCAAGCACAATTCAAAGTGTTGGTGCTGACCTTTAAAGCTCTAAATGGCCTCGGTCCAGTATGCCTGAAGGAGTGTCGCCACTCCCATCGTTCAGTCCAAACATTGAGGGCCTTCTGGCGGTTCCCTCACTACGAGAAGCGAAGTTACAGGGAACCAGGCAGAGGGCCTTCTCGGTAGTGGCACCTGCCCTGTGGAACGCCCTCCCATCAGATGTCAAGGAAATAAGCAACTATCTTACTTTTAGAAGACATCTGAAGTTTTTAATGTTTAATGTTGTACTGTGTTTTTAATATTCAGTTGGGAGCCGCCCAGAGTGGCTGGAGAAACCCAGCCAGATGGGAGGGGTATTATTATTATTATTATTATTATTATTATTATTATTATTATTATTATTATTATTATTATTATTATTTGTCAATGATGAGATTGACTGGTCATATAAATCACAAACTGCTCCCAAGCAGAGACAAAGTCCTTAATTCATTTTATTTCTATGCCACTTTCCCACAAAACAATAAAGCTCAAAGCAGCAAAGAAACAAGTATGCATTTCAAACAACACTAAAAAACAATTTCATAATAGCATAGCAGAGCAAAAATATAATAACATAGGGAAAAAAACACATTTCAATATTATACATGATTACTTAAACAACATGTCGCATCCAATAGCAAAAATAGCAGGTGTTTATTCTTCTCAGTATTATTCTAAGGGTAAAAGAGACCCTCTCCTAACCTAGTGAAATTACCTGAGTGAATATTTCAATGTTGATGAATGTTTGCTTAATCCAATCAAAATATAGCAACAAGATATTTCTGAGTTCAACGTGTGGGATGTGGATCTCATAAAATTACATTTCTAGACGGAAAAGTTCAGTGCATTCTTTCAAGATTTGTAGCATTTTTTGGGGGGGGGGAGGCAGTGGGAGGGGCAGGGAGGCAGCAATATACAAGAATCATATTGTTCCACACTTAACCCATGGTGTGATATTCCAGGGCTTCTGGGTGCGCACCCAGGGTGTGTGTTCCCTTTTGGAAATGAGGTACAGCATATATACAACCTGAGCCTATGATGGAGGGGTTCGCAGCATCAACACCCCAATATTTCAAGCAGGCATTGGAAAAGAGTACAGCAAAGGCGGGTGCCTGATGCCAATAGTTTGGGGGTTTCCCAAGTTCTGCTACACTTAAAGATCAAGTCTTACAAGTGCAGCCCAGTTATTATGTCGCGGCTGTAACTGTGCCAGTTCTGCAGATCAAAGCAGTCAAGTGAACATACACAGCATAAGGTGATCTTGCAAATAAACCGGCTCTTGCCTGTAGTGGCAACTGGGAAGCCATTGGCTCTTAAGTCAGGGCTTCAGTTTCTAGGAGCTGTCCCTGGATGTGAAAAAAAATAAATAATCTATGTACCAGCCTTTGAAGATGCCAGAGAGCCATAAATGGATGGCTCTGCGTTCAGCTGGAAACCAGCGCAGGAGCCTGTCATAGTGAAACAAAGAGAGCAAGTGTTCTCTTTCTTTATTAACCTCCAAATGAAATGCCTCTGTGAAATCTCTTTGAACCTGACCAGGAAGCAGGCCTGGCCTTTGCCCAGCCTTCCCATTGTGGTCTCTTATTTCACCCAAACTGGTTTGACCGGCCCTGAGAGTTAACAAGGCATTCCGTTCTGAAATTCTCCTTCCCTGTCCAACGGTGGAGGTGTCACTTTCTCCAGATGGCTGCCCCCAACAACTCAGCCGTAGTTTTCCTCAGAAGGGGCACTGTCCCTTGTGGTAATGGAGCATGGAGAGCTGTCTACTTTGATTAGGAAGGGGCAAATCTGTCGGATTCAGTTTTTCTCAGGTCACTTTCACACCACATAGTATGATACCTTTTTAAACATCCACTTAAAGCATTCTTAATACTACTTAAACAGTCCTGGCTCTCTCCCCCCCCCCTGCAACCCGCAAAAAACTAATCCCAAGAGCTGTAGTTTGTTAAGGGCGCTGGGAGTTTTAAGGAAACCCCCATTTCCCCTCACAGAGCTACATTTCCCGAAGTGGTTTAACAACCAATCTCTCTTTCCATTGGGAATTAGGAATCTCCTAACAACTCTCAGCACCCTTAAACAAACTATTGTTCCCAGAATTCTTTGGGTGAAGCAGTGGCCATTTGAAGTGGTATCATCCGGGTTTAAATGGATGGTGCGAATGTTGCTTTAGTTCCTTATTTTTCCAATTACTATTTTTGTTTAAAACACCGATACCCTTGTCTTTTGCATGTTAGCTCTGGTAAGAAGCAGTTAGAATAAGCTTAGCTTAATTAGCTGACAATAAGAAACATTAAAATCCCATAAAATATGCAGCCCAAACAATAGGATGAGATAAACACACACGATAAATAAAGCAGCAGATAAAAGCTACAGTAGATTTTTTAAAAGGAAAGACAATGGCGACAGCAATTAAGAGGAAACCCAAAGAAAAACAGCAGAAGTCGAACCATCTTGACCTCTGTTGTCCCCTTCTCCTTGTGCCCTCAATCTTTCCCAACATCAGGGTCTTTTCCAGGGAGTCTTCTCTTCTCATGAGGTGGCCAAAGTACTGGAGCCTCAGCTCTTTTTAACAAAAGCTATGGTTTTCCCAGTAGTGATGTATGGAAGTGAGAGCTGGACCATAAAGAAGGCTGGTCACCGAAGAATTGATGCTTTTGAATTATGGTGCTGGAGGAGACTCTTGAGAGTCCCATGGACTGCAAGAAGATCAAACCAATCCATTCTGAAGGAAATCAGCCCTGAGAGCTCACTGGAAGGACAGATCGTGATCTATCCAGCTCAATATTGTCTGCACCACCCTTTCTCAACCTTGGGTCCCCAGCTGCTGCTGCTGTTGTTGTTGGAGTACAACTCCCATCATCCCACACCACTAGTCCTGCTAACTAGGGATGATGGGAATTGTAGTCTAACAACGGCTGGGGACCCAAGGTTGAGAAAGGCTAGTCTACACCAACTGGCAGCCGTTCTCCATGGTTTCAGATGGATGTATTTCCCAGCCCTACTTGGAAATCCTGTGGCTTGAACCTAGGAACTCCTGACAGGAAAAGCAGATGCTTGACCCCTGAACTGCAGCCCTTCCCATAAACCTTATGGGGTTGATATTCTTTTTATATATACAATATTTTTTATTAAATTTTCAATTTTACATTTCCCTTTCCATGGTTCATATTGCATATCACACATCCCTGCATATTTTACT
This sequence comes from Podarcis bocagei, assembly GCF_964188305.1. Classification (NCBI taxonomy): domain Eukaryota; kingdom Metazoa; phylum Chordata; class Lepidosauria; order Squamata; family Lacertidae; genus Podarcis; species Podarcis bocagei. The sequence continues at coordinate 24,462,151 of NC_138132.1, read as the reverse complement.
ATAACCATTCAAATCAATTTTCCACTTTTACATCCATCAAAAATTATTTACTCTGTTGAATTTATCTTAATGCTGCCAGTGTTTTCAGCTGTATATATAGTTAATTTTCATATATTCAACAAATGTTTTCCAGTCTTCTTTAAATGTATGTTCTTCTTGCTCTCTTATTCTGTATGTTAAATCTGCAAACTCTGCATATTCTCTCAATTTAAGTTGCCAATCCTTTTTAGCTGGGACCTCACTCACTTTCCATTTTGGGGCTAACAAAACATGGGCCGCAGTTGTTGCAAACACAAATAACCTTTCCTGAAAACCTAGGAATTTCAGTCTGGGTTATCCTCAACAAAAAGGACTTTTGTTTTTTTGGGGTAAAGTAGTTTTAAACATTTTTTTCAATTCATTATAAATCATTTCCCAATATACCTTAACTTTTTACATGTCCGCCACATGTGAAAAAATGTGGTTGATATTCTTGACCTGATATTTTAATAAATTGTAAGCCTTTTATTTAGCATAGCAGTACTTAACCTCCATTTTGTGGAGGCATCTGTGTATGTGTATAATTGTTATTTTTTTAGATTTATGAGTCCAGCTTGGATGAAAGCTACCCTACATTTTGAGCTTTCAGATTGTACCTGTGGGTGACTGAAGTACACCTTGGGAGCACAGCCTATTTAGTGCAATGCTCTGTATTCACCCCTGTGAATCTTGACATCCTGTGTCACGATGGGCCATTCTTTGGCTGGCCATCGTTGTGGGGCACAGCTCAGTGGCAGAGCCACTGCTTTGCATGCCAAAGGTCGTGGGTTTAATCCCCAGCATCTCAGGGTAAAGCTGGGAATTCTCCCCTGTCTGAAATCCCAGAGAGCTGCTGCCAGTCAGTGTAGACAATATTGAAATAGATGGCTCAATGTTCTGACTCTGCAGCAGCTTCCTATTATCACAAGTGTGAGAGTTTTGGCACAGTCTAACTGAAGGGTGAAAAATAAGTAACATCAGAATGTTACCTAGAATTATTTCCTGATGTTGTTGTTTAGTCGTTTAGTCATGTCCGACTCTTCATGACCCCATGGACCAGAACACGCCAGCCACTCCTGTCTTCCACTGCCTCCCACAGTTTGGTCAAACTCATGCTGGTAGCTTCGAGAACACTATCCAACCATCTCGTCCTCTGTCGTCCTCTTCTCCTTGTGCCCTCCATCTTTCCCAACATCAGGGTCTTTTCCAGAGAGTCTTCTCTTCTCATGAGGTGGCCAAAGTATTGGAGCCTCAGCTTCACGATCTGTCCTTCCAGTGAGCTCTCAGGGCTGATTTCCTTCAGAATGGATTGGTTTGATCTTCTTGCAGTCCATGGGACTCTCAAGAGTCTCCTCCAGCACCATAATTCAAAAGCATCAATTCTTCGGTGACCAGCCTTCTTTATGGTCCAGCTCTCACTTCCATACATCACTACTGGGAAAACCATAGCTTTAACTATACGGACCTTTGTTGGCAAGGTGATGTCTCTGCTTTTTAAGATGCTGTCTAGGTTTCCTGATACAAATAAGCTAATAAAAGATTCAGTGCCCAGATTTCTCCTTTCTGATCAAAGGCCTTGGAAAATGATACTTTTGTTTTAATTGCAATTTGTATCTCAGGTTTTTGTCTTTTGCGGTATATGGTATTTTAAATACGCCCCCCTTGCATTAGCATTAGCTTGCATTTTGAACAAGCATAGGTTTTAAATGCTCATGTTTTATTCTGTTATTACTTTGTTTCAGTGGGTATGTGATGGTAACAAAATGATTGATTGATAGATTGATAGATTGGTGGAGGTGAGCAACATCTGAGCTGGCTTCACCATGCCAACCACACACACGGAACAGGTGCAAAGAAAAGAGATTAGCTTGTAATAAGCCCTGGTTTTAATTATGAACGTATTACGGTGCGGGCATATCAGAGCCAGAGCTCATTATACAGATGGGAATTATGAACAGGCAAGATTTGTAATGTGGATCAACTAATTAGAAGTTTCAGCAGCATCTCTTAGATTCCTCCAACCATGAGACACTGGGGGAATATAGCATCCCACAATTAGTCCAGTGTTAGCAGGTGGTAAAAGGAGAACAGTAAAGGCGTCAGCCTCATATCAATAAGCAGGGAGTTCCAAAGTTGCGGGTGCTGCCAAGATTGATTTCATGCAAATGTGGAATGAGTGTTACATGGCGCCTGTAGTAATGCCAGTTCATGTGTATCATGCATGTATCATGCATGGGTCTCGGGTGGGGGGTAGTATCCATGCTTGTATATATGGGGTGAAACCAGGTTTGTGGGATATTACAAAAGATCTTATTTATTGTCTGTCTGTCTGTCTGTCTGTCTGTCTGTCTGTCTGTCACCATGTAATTCAAGGAATTTTCAGCATTGCTTAGATCAAGCAGAATACAAACCCCACTGTCTCCCCACTATGCAGAATTTTCAAAACTTTACATGACCCCTTTTAGTTGTTGCCCTGATGCTACGCAGCCAAGCAGAGCCAAAAGCAGCCAGGTATGATGGGAGTTGAAGTCCAGCAACATTGGTGTGTGTGTGTGTGTGTGTGTGTGTGTGTGTGTGTGTGTGCACTCACCCAGACTTTCCATGTAGCTAAGCACACTTTCAGCCTAAATCCCCTGCCTTCTTGGCACTGCTAGACCACTAGAAGTACAGGTCTGTTCTGTAATGGAAGGAGAACGGCTCAAACTGAGAAATGCTGTAATGCTATTGCGACTGCCTTTGCCAGCCTCAAAGGGCTGGGAGATGTAGTGTGCACATCTGCGAGATGCTGGCCCACCTGGGGCTCTGTAGCTCAAGTTTTAAAGAACTGGAAGAGGCAGATACAATAGCAAAGCAGCCTCCTTTTCAATTCTAGAAAAGAGAATTGCTGCAGGAGCCTGCTCCATCCATTTATTTTCCTTCCTTCCTTCCTTCCTTCCTTCCTTCCTTCCTTCCTTCCTTCCTTCCTTCCTCCCTCCCTCCCTCCCTCCCTCCCTCCCTCCCTCCCTCCCTCCCTCCCTCCCTTCTTGAAAGGCAGAGCCTTTCCTATCAGAAGAAGGGCAAGATTTGCCCCTACCACACCAAAAGGACACAGCACACATGCTGTCCTGAGAAAACCCCTTGATCCTGATTTGATTATTTGATAGATTTACAAAAAGAAAAACACACACCAATAAATAAATTGTAGAAAGGGGCAAGATGAGACATGGATGCACAAAGCATAAAAAAAAAAAATCAAGACTCATTGCGCTCCTCCCTGCTCCCCCTTCCTTCCCGTCCAGGGTGGCCCTGCCCCTAACTGCACCTCAGAGCCAGCACGCCATGCAGGGCTGGGCCTTGTCAGCAGCAGTCTCATTGCCTCCTCCTCTCCAGCAGCTGCTATGAGAGCCAGTGTGGTGTAGTGGTTAAGAGTGCTGGACTCGTAATCTGGTGAACCGGGTTCGCTTCCCTGCTCCTCCACATGCAGCTGCTGGGTGACCTGGGCTAGTTACACTTCTCTGAAGTCTCTCAGCCCCACTCACCTCACAGAGTGTTTGTTGTGGGGGAGGAAGGGAAAGGAGAATGTTAGCCGCTTTGAGACTCCTTAGGGTAGTGATAAAGCGGGATATCAAATCCAAACTCCTCCTCCTCCACCACCACCACTACTTCTTCTTCTTCTTCTTCTTCTTCTTCTTCTTCTTCTTCTTCTTCTTCTTCTTCTTCGAGCTGCCCAAGGGAGGAGGCCGGCAGTGGTGGTCATGGAAAGTCTATGGAGAGGCAATGGGATGCTCCCTCGAGGCTATCATTGCCAACTCCCCTGCTACTCAGGACAAGCACTGGCTCCTCCTGCTTCCTGAACTCAGCACTGGTGGGGGAAAGAGAGACATTCCGGGATCAAGTCAGAAACCGGGATGGCACTCATAATTCCAGAACTGTCCATGAAACATAAGGACATAAGAAACATAAGAAACTTGGAGGGTATGCAATATCAGGAGGGCCACTGGTTTTTACAACCTTGCTATGAAGACACATAATTGTGGGAGAATCTCAAACTTTTTTTGTCTTAAAAAGTTTGGATCATGTGTTGCAGCATAACGTGAGAGAGAGAGGGGCAGAGAGACAGAGAGAGCGCGCGCACATTTAATGAACATTTATTGAAGCTTCCCAGTATTGTTTTTATTATTGTTAATAATTGTCGCACCTTTTAGCAGACCTTGTCAGTCATTACTTTGAAAGCCCAAAGCCTTTCCGTTCTATAATTAGTAACTGCCACAATGCCTTCCGTTTGCTTAGAGCTCCTTATCCAAGAATGTTAAAAAATATATCACAAGTGTTAATTAAAGTCTTACAATATCCAGGTCTGGGTGATAAAGATAATTGCTTCGCATTCAGAGTGAAAAGCCGTAGGCTCAGAGGGTGTGGAACACAGGGACAGGGAGATGGGTTTGTGTGTGTGTCTGACTGTACATCGGAGCGAAGGCCAAGCTGGTCCAAACCACGGAGAGCAAAACTCAAAAGTTTGATCTTCAATGCCCTTGCTTAATTTTCTTTTGACTTCCTTGTACCTTTGTTCTCCCATTGGGGATGCAAGACCTCTAAATAGGAAGAGCACGGGAAGCTGTTGTTGGTCCATCTAGCTCAGTATTGTCCACACTGACTGGCAGTAGCTCTCCAGGATTTCAGACAGTTTTTCCAGCTCTGTGTGGAGATGCCAGGGATCGAACCTGGAACCTCCTGCATGCAAAGCAGGGGCTCTAACCACTGGGCTACAAGCTTTGCCAAAATGACGGCTTTGTGGGTCCTTATTGCATGTCCCTTCTAGCTATTACTCCCTCTCTCTTGGAAAAAGAACAGACCAAAAATCCACTCCTATGTCTTTAGGGCTGGGGGAACAGAAAGGTTGCATTGTTGGAGTAGTGTGTGCATTTTCCCCCGTTGGGAAAACAAGCACCACTTCCTCATCCCAGCAGGGTACAAAAAGGGCATCTCAGTGGAGCTGCCCTTAGGCCTGGTTCAGGAAGTTCATCAGTTACAGAATGCATTGGCCAGGTGATGGGATGCATCTGGCCAACAATGTGTGACACCATTGTTTAAGCGTCTGTTCTAGGTGCCTATCTACTACTGAGCTAGGTTCAAGGTCCTTGTATTCATTCACAAAACCTTGACCAACTTAGGTCCAGGGTACCTCAGGGACCCCCTGAACCGTTACATCCCAGCTCCATCACCAAGATCATCTGTTGGAGCATCACTGGTCATTCCCTAAGTTGGCAAGACTCATTTGATGACAGCAAGAAAAAGAGACTGGAATGTCACTGGCCCAGGCCCGTTGAAACACTTTGCCAATAGAGCTTTTTTTCTGTGCGAGCTTTTGAGTGTCTGCTGAAAACTTTTCTATTGTGTTGGGCTTCTGCAGGTAAACAAGATTACATCTTTGCAAAATAGTTGCCTGCTTTCTGATTTCAACTTTTTTGTTCCACGTTCTCTCTTCCTGTGGTCTCCAGCAACTGGTTCAGGCAGCTCCCCATGTTTGTGCATTTGTGGAACGCACAACTACACACAGCTGTGGAGACAGTGCTTAGCCATCATAGCTAGTAGACATTGAAAGCCTTCTCATCCATGAAAATGTTTTCTTTTCAATGTAGGAGAATATTTTAAAAACATGATCCTCAGCTCCTGTATTGTCAAGCCCTATTGCCCTTTCCACTTCCTTCTACTGTAAGGATGGGCAAATCTGTCAGTTTCAGGTTATTTGCTTCCCATTTTCCTCATTTCAAGGTCTGTTCTCCACATTTCCACATTTGTTTGTGAATTTATGTTTCTCAAAAATACTCAATAGTATTCAGTAGCATTTTGGTCCAAGTTACTCACATTTTGGTATTTAACTTTGCCCAGTATATGCATTTCTGCATAGCACATCTCCCCCAAAGCGTGCATTTATCTATGTGACTTTCCACCAATGTATGCAATTATATGCTATGCACACGTTACCCCTGTATATGCATTTTTTGACACTGCTCGGCAGCAGAACTGCATTGCAAAATTCAATGAAGTGCAACTTTAGAAGGATGGCTGCCTTTCGGTTTTCATCTTGTTTTTGGAAAGTGCAAATTTGGTAGATTTGCTTTTAAATGCAAACAAAATTAAATGTATCCCCCATCCCTAGTGGACGGTGCTTCAACTTAAATAGAAACGGGATATGGGTGGCGCTGTGGGTTAAACCACAGAGCCTAGGGCTTGCTGATCAGAAGGTCGGTGGTTCAAATCCCCACGATGGGGTGAGCTCCCGTTGCTCGGTCCCTGCTCCTGCCAACCTGGCAGTTCAAAAGCACGAAGTGCAAGTAGATAAAAAGGTACCACTCTGGCGGGAAGGTAAACGGCGTTTCCGTGTGCTGCTCTGGTTTTCCAGAAGCAGCTTAGTCATGCTGGCCACATGACCCGGAAGCTGTTCTCCTGCTCCCATGGCCAGTAAAGCGAAATGAGCGCCACAACCCCAGAGTCATCCATGACTGGACCTAACGGTCAGGGGTCCCTTTACCTTTAAATTAGAAACATTCATTCAATTTAAATAGACATTTTAAAGGATAACTGCATTTCAGTTCTCATATGTGATCTGAGAAGTGTGAATGAGGGATGGTGCAAATGATTTTTGAAAGATGCATTTTGCTTCACCTATTGTTTCAGAAAGTATGACTTAGGTGGGTTTGCCTTCAACCATGACCGGAGTTAAATTTCTCCTCCCCACCCCTGTTCTAACATTTCCCCCTTTAAGCCAGCTCAACCTCCTTGTTCTAGCCTCATTCAACTGGAGCAGGCTTCAACCCATTCAGACCCCAAACCCAGGACCCACCTCTAACCCAGACAGGCATTTGAGCAACTCATTTCTTAACCATTCACACCTTATATTTGTCTGGCTCCTTTTACAACCCACCTTGAATCAGGCAGTGGCCTGATAGCGGTCCTGGTCCACCAGTTGAAGAACAGTGTTGTACTGTACATATAGACCAAGCTTCAGAGAAGGAGTTATTAGGAAACACTTTCAAGTGAAACACCTTTTCCTAGGAAATATCTGCACTGGGAATGTAACTTCTCCTCCGCTTTTTTGTAATGAGTTCTGCTGATAAAAGGAAGAACTCTCTCTTTCTCACTCTCTCCACCCCCACCTCTCTCTGTTCTGTGCCAGTCTTCTTGCCCCCCCTCTCCGGCCCCCTCCCCAGCCCTTTGTTTCAGGGATATGTTACTTTTCTCTTTGCCGCCGCTGGGTGCGACTGAGTCCCCCCCCCGCTGCGCCGGCTGAAGCGACTGCATCAAACGAGCGCCCTTCTTTTAATTGCCTCGACAACCTGCAAACCAATAAAGCCTCCTGTGTTCTCGGGCCTTGTGAAAAACACAAAGACATCAATACGATGTCACTTCACTCCAGCGTGGTTTTGTCTTGTAATTTATTGACACAAGCTCAGCGTGGAGCCACAGGGACGCAGAAAGGGTCTGTACAGCATGCTCTCACCTTTCCTCCGCCCCCTCCTTTGTATTTCTTTCTTATAAAACAGAGACCCTGGATCCAAGACTTGGGTGAGGTGACCCTGGGGATCAAAGGTCAGGGAAAAAAAAAGAGTATTTGGTCCACTACCGTGCTGGTTTGTCTTTGCCCTAAACCTTCAGGGCTGGGGAAGGGAGATGACAAACTATAAATAAGGCAACCCTTCCCTTTCATCCTATTCCACCCTGTTGTGCATCCATGCAGGAGAATGAGCTGCAGGAGAAGGGTGTGAAAATAACTATGGAAAGGGCTGGGAAAGCTTCCTAAAGGTAAAGGACCCCTGACAGTTAAATCCAGTCACAGACGACTCTGGGGTTGCGGCGCTCATCTCGCTTTATAGGCCGAGGGAGCCGGCGTTTGTCTGCAGACAGCTTCTGGGTCATGTGGCCAGCATGACTAAGCCACTTCTGGCACAACACCGAAACCAGAGCAGCGCATGGAAACACCATTTACCTTCCTGCTGGAGCGGACTTTAGTGGACTTTAGCTGGGTCCCACATTGGTCAAAATGCAATACAGTATGTTTTGTACAAATCATAGTTTGCCAGGTTTGTCACAACAAACCATGGTTTGGCTCTAAATAGGAAAGAAATTTGACGCGCTCTGTGTGCACTAAAGCCCATGCATTTCCAAGTGAGAGGATTAGAGTGCATCAGACAGAAAATGCATTTGCTTGAGACCTTGGAGAGCTGCTGTCGGTTAGAGTAACAATTCTGAGCCAGAATTGCTCCAGCATGGTATAAGTCTGCTTCCTATATGGCTGAGAGAGTGGTTGGAATGAATGCAGCCCATGGTTTGAAGACTCTCAAGTGGTAGTAGCAAACGGTCCTAGTGGTTATTAGGCCTAAGCCAAAATGGGAAGCTTTTTGCAAAACGGTGCCCCTCCCCTGTACCAAAGACACCCCCTAACTATGTCTTAAGGTACAATCAATCAGGGGCAAAAAAACAAAACAAAAACAAAACTACATTAACCTTATCTATAGTTATGTGTAGCTAATTATTGTCCAGAAGATAGTGATAGAAGACAGCTTCTATCTCCTTGAATATTACAATTTGCTGTAGGAAATAAATTGCATGAATTTTCAGCTCAGTGCAATATAGATTGGTGTTTTGGAAATGGCACCATTTCAGCAACTGTATTGTGGCCAACTGTTATTATCATCATTAATCGATTCCATTGAATTTCATCCAAACAATTATTAGTCTCAGAAACTCTGTACGGCTGAGATGTGTTTACAATAGTGCAAAAACCATTACACAGATGTATGCTATAATAAAATAAGAAGAGCCTGTTGAGTCAGGCCAGTGGCCCATGTAGTCTAACATCCAGATGCCTGTGGGAAGCTCCCAAACAGGACCTGAGTGAAACAGCCCCCTCCTCTCCTGCAGCTTCCAGCAACTGGAATTCAGAACCTTTCATACCTTTGACCATGGAGAACAGAGCATTGCCTTTGTGGCTAGCAGCCCTTGATAGCCTTAACCTTCACGAATTTCTCTAATCTTCTATTAAAGCCACCCAAGTTGGATTTTTATCATTCCAGAACATAATGAAAAGTGACCGTCATTGAAAACCTTTATTTGATTGCTCATTAGATGTTCTTCTAACTAAGTCATATTACTATTATAATAGACCAGATTTTATCAAACTGTTCTGTTACTGTTGGAGGGTTACTTTCCCTCCAGTTCTTAGGGTTTTTTTGCAACTATTATTTCCAAGTCTATTTCTAATGCTAAAGGCAAAGTCTTGGAGTCCAGGGATAATGAGTAACCTCTTATCTCATTGTGTTGCAAATTAAATGCCAGAATGTCTGTATTTATTTATTTTTAGCATTTCCAGAATATGTGCAAAAGACTCTGCCCTTGGAGTGGGACAAGACTCATTTGCTTTCCACACCATTTAGATAAGGGACCGGGGAAGCTGTGGCCTTCCAGATGTTTTGGGGCAGGGTTCAGCAACCTTTTCCAGCCGTGGGCCAGTCCACCGTCCCTTAGACCATGTGGTGGGCTGGACTATATTTTTTGGGGGGAAATGAACGAATTCCTATGCCCCACAAATAACCCAGAAATGCATTTTAGATAAAAGCACACATTCTACTCATGTAAAAACACCAGGCAGGCCCCACAAATAACCCAGAGATGCATTTTAAATAAAAGGACACATTCTACTCATGTAAAAACACACTGATTCCCAGATCTTCCGCAGGCCGGATTGAGAAGGCGATTGGGCTGCATCCGGCCCACGGACCTTAGGTTGTCTACCCCTGTTTTGGGGCTGCAACATCCACCATCCTTAACTGTCGGCCATACTGACTGGGGGAAGCTGCAGCTTCTCTGCCTCTGATTTAGAGCAGGGAGCTCCCTCAATAGGTTTGGCAGCAAACTTGGGGCAAGCACGAGAGAGCCATTCTTCAAGGTTCAGTTGGGGGACTTGGGCACCATTTTCATCCCATCTTCTCTACAAGGGGACAATCAGGGGGGCAATATCCTTAAGAGGGATATTGTAGAGTCAGAAAAGGTTCAGAAATGGGCAACCAAATTGATCAAGAGGATCGAGTGCCACCCTTATGAGGAAATGTTGCAGCCCTTGGGATTTTCAAGTTTAGAGAAAAGTTGAGTAAGGGGCGACATGATGGATGCTTTTAAAATTATGCAAGGCATGGAGAATGTGGACAAAGGAAAGGTTTTTTCCTCCCTTAACAAACAGAACTCACTTTGACAGGGTTCTGTGGTCTATTCCGAGATGACTCTCTGATTGTATGTGGTTGTTTTATCTTTGTTCAATAGAATTAAATTAAAAAAAGAACTCATGAAGCACAAGTAGCTGAGTGTTGGAAGATTCAGGACAGATTTTTTTAAAAAGTATTTTTTCATGCAGCCCATGGTTGGACTATGGAACTTGCTCCAACAGGAGGCAGTGATGGCCACCGACGTGGATGGCTTTGAAAGACAATTGGACAACTTCATGGAGAAAGCTTCTGAAGGCTACTAGCCATGAAGGTTATGCACTGCCTCTAACAGTTGGATGCAGTAATGCCCCCAGTTGCTGGAAACTATAGGAAGGGATACAAGGGATGTGGGTGGCACTGTGGGTTAAACCACAGAGCCTAGGACTTGCTGATCAGAAGGTTGGCAGTTCGAATCCCCACAATGGGGTGAGCTCCCATTGCTTGGTCCCTGCTCCTGCCAACCTAGCACGTCAAAGTGCAAATAGATAAATAGGTACCACTCTGGTGGGAAAGTAAACGGTGTTTCCGTGTGCTACTCTGGTTCGCCAGAAGCGGCTTAGTCATGCTGGCCACATGACCCGGAAGCTGTACGCCGGCTCCCTCGGCCAATAAAGCGAGATGAGCGCCGCAACCCCAGAATCGGCCATGACCAGACCTAATGGTCAGGGGTCCCTTTACCTTTACAGGAAGGGATAGTTCTCCTGTGCTTGGGTCCTTTAAGGGTTTCCATAGTTGGCCACTGTGAGAAGAGGATGTTGGACTAGATGGGCCATTGGCCTGATCCAAAAAGCTCTTCTTGCATTTCTTATCCGGCTTGTGGATGGCTACGGCAATAGGCAGAGCTGTTTGTATTCTGCTTTCCTTTTCTTCAAGACTCTCTGGATCTAGTTATTAGGGAATCAATAGCTTACTCCCCACCTGGCAGCTGGTGCGCCAGTGTGATTGATTTGCTGGCTTCAGCTAAATTGCCACCTTGTACCTCCTTGTCAATCTTCTAATGTTTTTTAGTTTGTTTGTTTGCACAGCTCTTCCCCCTCCCCTCCCCCATGCTTTTCACCAGACCCTCCCCCCACCACCACAATGAAGATGTTTAATTTTAGGATGCGTTAGACTCACATGCTGTTCCGTACCAACCGCCTTCAACCTTCTTCAGTTGCGGGGGGAGTTACAGAGAATATTGAAGTCTTCATTGTTCGTTGCGCATAATAAGAGCACATGCAGTACCAATCTCAACAGGATCAGACGTGCTTCTGAACGCCCACCACCTTTGTCTGCAGGCACAGCTTTCAGAAAGGAGGGGGACGACGGGGAAATACTGGAATTTAATAACTGAGACACGTGGTGGCTGGGGGCTTTCAGTACATGCCGCAAAATAGAGGATGAGCCTTAGAAGATGAAGAAGAGTTTGGATTTGATATCCCGCTTTATCACTACCCGAAGGAGTCTCAAAGCGGCTAACATTCTCCTTTCCCTTCCTCCCCCACAACAAACACTCTGTGAGGTGAGTGGGGCTGAGAGACTTCAAAGAAGTGTGACTGGCCCAAGGTCACCCAGCAGCTGCATGTGGAGGAGCAGGGAAGCGAACCCGGTTCCCCAGATTACGAGTCTATCGCTCTTAACCACTACACCACACTGGCTCTCCCAGAACCTCTGCTAGAAAACCGTAGAGGTTCTCTGTGCATTTGGGGAGGAAGAAAAAATTACGTGGTGCAGGGACAGTGCTACTTAAGTGCGTAGGTTGGGGTGGGACAAGGTTTTCAAGACTGGCAATTTCACCTCCCTTCTTCTAGAGAGCTCTAGTGCAGTCTTCTCCCTGATCTGCCAGCTTCATATTTTTAAAAACATAAACAACCCCCTCAGCAACCCTCAAGAACTGGTGCTTCATTATTATTATTTTTTAAAGTAAAGTAGATAAGAATGGATCAGGCCCATCTAGTCCAGCATCCTGTTCTCACTAAGGCCAACCAGATGCCTGTGCGACACTCGCAAGCAGGATTCAAGTCCAAGTACACTCTGCCTACCTGTGGGGTGCAGGTGGCGCTGTGGTCTAAACCACTGAGCCTCTTGGGCTTGCCGATCGTAAGCTTGGCAGTTTGAATCCATGCGACGGGGTGACCTCCCATTGCTTTGTCCCACTTCCTGCCAACCTAGCAGCTCGAAAGCAAAACAGAGCGAGCAGATAAATAAGTACCTCTGTGGCGGGAAGGTAAATGGCATTTCCGTGCGCTCTGGCTTCCGTCACGGTGTCCATTTGCACCAGAAGTGGTTTAGTCATGCTGGCCAAATGACCTGGAAAGCTGTCTGTGGACAATCGCTGGCTCCCTCAGCCTGAAGTGGGGGTGAGTGCCACACCCCATATTTAATTTTTGACTGGACTTAACTGTCCAAGGGTCCTTTACCTTACTTTTACCTTTACCTACCTGTGGCTCAGTGGTGGAAGAATTGCTGCTTTCCAAACCTTGCAAGGCTCACTGGTTTTTTTGCTTGCTAAACACACACACACACACACACACACACACACACACACACACCACACCACACCACACCCCTCATTGGTTCAGTGGGTGAGAAGAAATCAGCATACCAATTTTGGGGCTGGTATAATTCCTCACTCTCATTCCAGAGGTCAATATTTGGGGGATGGGGGTGGGGAGAGGCTGGATTTGGTGGATCCAAATTCTTCTCCCCCCATCAGCCCCTCACATGCCCCCATAATGTTTACCTCGTGGCCTCAAAGATCTCCAAATGCTGAGGGGGAATTTAGCTGTGGACGTAGAGCTTTGCATTGCAGCACCAGGTTGGCTTCCAACCTTCTAACCTCCATCTTAGAGCCCAGAGAGAGAAAGATATCCACTGTATCCAGTGGTTTCTACCACTCTTCCTGGGAGTTTAGGATTGCTCCCTAAAGACCTTTACATCTTGAATTACTGCAGTCAGCATACAAAGTGGGCTGCTGTATTGTGAATTAAAGAATGCCTGATCATGGGTATGCAGGAACTGCTTCTTGGTGCTGCGGGCTTCACCAGGGAAGACATTACTCAAATACTCTTGGATAGTGCTGTGTTGTGGGTGTGGAGGAGAGAAAGTTACTTCTAGTAACAATCCCCCCCCCGTGGTTTTTAACCTAGAATGTCTGGTGAGAAATTCAGCTGCTTTTCTTTCCAGGGATGGGATGGCAATTAGGAGCAGGGAGGGGAACTGTCAAGGCTGCTATGGCAACAGCCCCAAATTATGATGCTCAATCAGAATTGCGGGCAAACTGTTACGGGAGGTGGCACCGCAGATGGGCTAGGTCTTGTAAGGAAAACTTGTTGTGAATAAGAGCTTTGTGATTTTCAGATGGCGGATGCACAGAGACAGGCATTGCATACTGCAAAGTGGTCACAGCAGGTTCTCCACTGACCAGGAGAACCCAGCTTTGTGACTCACCTCGTGCAATTGCATGTATGCCAGCTAAACTCAGGGAGGGTCAGCTTTTGAAGAAACACCCCCTCCTCTTCTGCCTTGGGCAGACTAGCTACATTTTTTAAAAAAGTATATTTTAAAGTGGCATGTATGCTATCATCTGGACTGTAAAAACTGTTCATAGGATTGCTGATGGGAGAGCACTTCTGACCTACGATGGCTGTCCATGTTTGCACTTAGGAGGTATTTCCCAGCCCTGCTCAGAGATGCTGACTCTGGGACCTTCTGTAAGCAACAAGGAGCTATAACCATTCAGCTCTTCCTGAGAACCAGGGCTGGATTTGGGGCAGTGCAGGCAGTCCCCCTGCACAGCACTCTCAGGGACAAAATTGAGAAGATCCATCACTGAGAAGATTCATTTGGGGGTGCCAAATTCTGGCCACACTCAAGGGGTCTATACTGGCAAAGATTACCAAAGCCCACCCCTGCTGAGAACAGATCTCCTAGCTGTTGACTCAAGGACCATGCCTAGGGGCAAAACATGGGAGAGAGGGTTGCAGAGAGTCAGTATCTGTCATCTACACACCACCCACAGACAGCAAACACGGTTTTGGTTTTGCCTTGTAGCTGGTAGGGATGAAGTGGGGATTTTTTTTAAGAAGTAGGAATCATCTCTTCCATGTTGATGATTGGCAGTCCAAGGGCTTCTCATTGGAAGAGTTAGAATGGAGCAGAAGAGGGCTGAGACTCACCCCTTTTGGAGATCTGCCGCCCAAGTACAATACTCTACTTTTAATATTAAACATGGCACAAAACTCCAATATTTCCTAACTCTCTGAAGCACACATAAATATCCAGCCAATCCATCTTGTATGGGCTTGAACTAATGCACTGCTGTCCTCTAGTGGATGGAGTTGGAACATCTCAACAATGCCTTCAGCCCTTGAGTCAGACTTGCCCTGGAATTTCTTCCAAAGTCAACCTTGGCTGTTGATTCGGGGTCTCTCCCATGAGATTTTAGTGAAGGCTCTCTGAGACATTGCAAGTTGCAACAGAAATTTGGACGCAGAGGACCCGTGAAGTCCTCAAGCCTGCTGGAGCTAGGCAAGTCTCTGGACCAGCCTGAGACTTTAGGAAACCTCACGAGTTGGTGGTTGGAAATATTCTGTGGATATCATTGTTATGATGATGGTTATTTTATTTTTTTATTATTGCAAACATGTGCTTACGATTCCGAACAACAATACAAGGGAAACACACCAAAGATTGGTGAAGGCTACAGGATGGCAGGGAAGAAAGGAAATGAAGAAAAATAAAATAAAGAGAGAAAACAAGCTTTAAATTGGCAGTACATGTTATGCATTTAGAAAACTGGAAAGGCAGTGTGGTGTAGTGGTAAGACCTATCTCTTTCTGGCTCATGGGTCATATTTTCATTAGGGGCTCCATTGTTGGATCTGGTCAACAGTGGGTATTGCCACTCCACTCTCTGCCAAGCCCTTTCTGCAGAAGGGCTCTCCCATCAGCAATCCTATGAATAATTTTTACAATCCAGATGCTTGCACCTTTTCAATAGCTATATCTACCTACCTACCTACCTGGGAGGACCACAATTTCTCCATCCCTGTCTTGGAGCCTCTCATGTCCTCAGTGACCGTTTCCCCAAGAAAGGGACCTTTTGTTTCCCTTAGGAAAGTGGCAGGAAATGTCCGTAAGTGGTATGCGAGCCCCAGGTTGCATTCAGCTTCCTACAAAAGTGGCTGAACTGGAAATGGGACAGTTGTGTTCAGATGGAGATGCATTTCATTCTGAACACTTATTCCATTCTGAGAAATAAGATAGTTGACAGAAGATGGAGGAAGAAGAGACCCATCTGCATGCAGGAGGAATTTGGCTGCAATCCAGTTTGGTATGTTGGGCTGTGTTCAGGAATGGGAATCGGTCAAGTGAATAGGATGGTATTCATTCACATAGTAGCTGTTGTTTTGTTTTCAAGTCCACAAATGATATGCAATTAATGAAATGTAATTACATTTTCCCCACATTGTTTTGACATTTCCTTTGCATTGCAATGAATGTCAGCGTACATACTTTGCCTTAAATTTATCGGCAGCAAGGCAAATAAAGGAGCATTTTGAGGAAGCCAAACTGCGGTTTGGGTTTTGCATGTCATTTACGGAAGCTATGTTAAATAAAAGACAGAGAGTCGAGTAACATAGTATTTGGAAGAAACGGAACGGCAGTGGAACAGAAACAGTGGATTGTGAGGAATACAGGTTAGAACAGAATCACTGCCTTTTAATGTCCCTAGCTTCACGACTGAGTGGAGATTTGAACCCTAGTCTCCCAGGTCCTAGTCCAGCAGTCTTAACCACAACACCACACTGGCGCTCATTCTGCACTGGCTCTAAAGAGCCAATCAGGGCAGGAGAATGAGGCACACAGAGCAGAAGCACCTGAGGTTCAGCTGATCAGCGAAAGCCCATTTCTGCCAAAGCAGCAGCATCTGGATTTAATTCCCATGGCAGTCCTGCAGCAGGTGTGGGGCTACGTCTTCTCACTGGCTTGCTAGAGGCGCTTAGCCTGTTGTTCCCTGGGGTCACCTGTTAGCATCTGATCCGTTTCGGAGGATCTCCGAAGCCCAGAATTTGCGCTTCTAGCTGGCCTTCCTGCAGATCATCTTTCCCACAGCAGCAGGTGCACTCCTATGATGCCAGAGATTTTCATAACTGCAGAATGCCTGGGGAGCCGGAAGAGAAATGGGCATCGTTTGGAAATGCAAACGGCGCTGCTTTACATATTAGAGGAGCATAAATATGCTCTGCCAGCTTGGCTTTTATAAGCTCAGAGAGGGCCCCGGCAGATCTAGCACATGTTCGATCATGGGGAATTTAGGCCTGCCACGCAGGGTGTGTTTTCTTTTTAATGGCTTCTTTCAGCATATCCCATCACTCACACACCCTGGGCCCAAATTAGCCGAGCCGCTTACTTCTTCCTTGGCTGCTTTTGTCACTGTGGCGAATGCAGCAGCAGCAGCCTCAATTATTTAGAAAAGCTCTGCTCTCAGCCTTCATCACTCTCCAATTAAGTTCAGGTTCTTAATTCTTTAAGCCAGGCTCCCTGCTGGATGTAGGGAAAATTATGGGGGGAGGGGGGATGTTTATGATATTCAGGATGATCTCACTTTTCAAAGGGAAGCACTTGAAACTTTTCTTCTTCTCCTGTACAGTGGGAGCAATACTCTTGCCCTGATTTTATTTTTATTTTTTTTAAAAAAACACCAGGGCTGGGGAAACTTTGGGCCTCCAGACATTGACTCCAACTCCCATTAGCTCTCAACTGACTAGGGCTAATGGGAGCTGCAGTCCAGAATCACCTAGAGCACCACCCCTGTTTTTGGTTGCCTCCAGCTTGTCAGTCTTTACGGGGAAGAAATGCCAGCAATTTAGCAGCTGAAGTGGATTAAAGAACTCTCTCACAACAAATCCGCCTTAAAAACAAAACAAGGACTTTTCAGGGTTTAGAAGGTGGGGGGGGGGGAATATATTGAATAGTATGGGAGAAATGACTGATTAATAGGAAGACGTGTAAATGACCTGCAATTCATGTTGTAAGAAGGCGTCAATGTCCCTTTCACCTTTCACACACAGTACTGTTTCTGTTCCGCTGCAGTTCAGCATCTGACAAAAACTACATTATTTGGCTTACGGTCTGGCAAAATTTCACCTAATTAATGACATTAGCATTATGCAGGCTCACACCGTTCATTTCAGTGCAAAGGAAACATAGTGCAAATAGTGATTCTGTGTTTGTGCATGTGAGTGATCAATTACATATTGTTAACGTATCATTTGTGGATTGAAAACGATCAAATTCATGGGATTGATTTCTGTTCCAGGCATGGGACAAATAAGCAAACAGTGGCAACATCAGTTCCCATTTCTGTTTTTGCCCAAATTCATCAACATCCCTACACTGCAAACAAATCCAGAAGATTGCTCCTTGTTGTATAACTGCCCTGTAAACAAATGCCCAAAAAAGACCAGGCATAGTTTAACCCCTGTGTAAGCTTTGTGCCGGCAGATCATAATGAATCCTGAATGAACAATCCATCTGGAGGAGGCTTTAGACCAGTGGTGGCGAACCTTTTGGAGACCGCGTGCCCAAAC
This sequence comes from Podarcis bocagei, assembly GCF_964188305.1. Lineage (NCBI taxonomy): Eukaryota > Metazoa > Chordata > Lepidosauria > Squamata > Lacertidae > Podarcis > Podarcis bocagei. The sequence continues at coordinate 24,444,322 of NC_138132.1, read as the reverse complement.
TGCAAACCAAAACCCACTTATTTGTCGCAATGTGCCCAGAGTTGTTGAGCTTTGAGCTTTTTTTGGGGAAATAAATGACCAATAATTCCTTCACTGGAACTAACACACAGCACCGACTTCATCGTCTGCCAAAGTGCCAAAAAAATTCAGCACAATAAGGGTTAAAAAAGGAAGCTGCTACACCCAATCAGAAACAGCCCACTGACGCAGCAGACTGAGAAACAGACCAATTGCCAAACAAAATCTCCGGCTATGGGCAAAAAAACCCCAAAAACGGTTCCAGGTTTCAACAGTGGATGTGAACTGTAGCGTGGTGGGTGGGGGAGTGGGAGAACAAATGGGGGGGGGGAACAGTGTGGATGGGCCAATGGCGTGTGTGCCAGCAGTGAGGGCTCTGCCTGCCAAGTGTGACACGCGTGCCATTGGTTCACCACCGCTGCTTCAAAGTGTATCCAATTAGGGCCAATCTCAGTGTCTCGGAGCAGCCAAGTTCATGGTTTTCATGACTGTCCATCCACATGCAAGGCAGAAGTTGAGCGTTACAATTGTAACTACATTGTTTGTCGCTCCATTTGTTGCTTTTTGTGCATCAGCTGAAGAAAAAAGTTCTGGAACACTAATATTTATTTTACCTCAAATTGGGCTTGCGAGTGAGAGGGACCAAATGTACCCCACCTTCCAAGCCCTGCTGTGAAGCCCTCTAGAGGATGTTGGGCAGCAGCTCTCCTCTTCCATAATAATTGGGCCTGCTCCATGTTCCACTTTATATACCACTTTCATATACATGAAATATGAACATGGCTTGCCCTCCCCCATCACATCTTGTTTGAACTTTAGAAAAGTGGGAACTCTCTCTCTTGGCAGGCGTGGAAGTATATATTGTGTATGCACACACATGCTTCTGGGAAACTTGCCCAGGTTTTCCAGAGGTAGGTATACGGGTGTTTAAAATTTCATGCACATGCATATCTATTTTCATGTTTTATGCAGGGCATCTAGGAAAAGAAACCCATAGTGGTGCTTCCTGGAGCAAACTCAACATTATTATTATTATTATTATTATTATTATTATTATTATTATTATTATTATTAACTTGGATTTATTAATTTCAACCACTGCCTCAAGGCAATTTGCAGATAAGATCATTAAAAACAGTTAGGAATATCATGCAGTGCTTACCTTAGTTGCCCAGCACCCCTACTGTGTATTGTATTTGTATTGTGAAGGACTGCACCTCAGTGTTCCACTTCAAATCTGCCCTTTATTTAGAATTATTTTTTTAATTTAAATTTTAAAATAACCTTTATTATACAACAATTTACATATGACATATACAATGCATAGACAATACCTATAACAACATAAACAACATGGACACTAACCTTTATTTAGAATTATGAAGACTGGAACTTGAGTTTATTTTTAGAAAAAAGATCATAGCTCAGCAGCTGAGTCTGTGCCAAGTTATTTATTTTATTTATCTATTGCATAAAATGTATACACCACTTGACTGTAAACACACATACACCCCAAAACTTCAAAACTTCCCTGTACATGGCTGCCTTCAGATGTCTTCCAAAGGTTGTATAGTTACTTATCTCCTTGGCTTGGGGGTTGCATCACTCCATACCCTCCAATATTTCTCTGATGAAAATAGGGAAGTCCTAGGGAAAAGCGGGACATTCTGGGATCAAATCTGAAACCGGGGTGGCTTCTGGAAATCTGGGACTGTCCCTGGTGTTACCGGAAAAATCCAAGGGCTCCCTTGGACAAAAACAAAGACACCAACCAGGATAACTTGGAGCAAAACAGCAGCCTGTAGGCTTGGCCTTTATTGAACTGTTGCAACAGGGTGTTCCCCTCACTTGCAAGAGAGAGGAAAAGACCCAGAAAGATGGTGTGCAAGACCTTATAAAAACTTTTGAAATTTCCATCCTCTAGGTCAAGCCCACCCCCAGAAACATCATGCATACATTACAGAAAGGAGGGGTTGACATCATGCATACATTACAGAAAGGAGGGGTTGACATCATGCATACATTACAGAAGGGGTTGACATCATGCATACATTACAGAAAGGAGGGGTTGAGGGAGGAGTTGTGGTGGTAACCTGAGTGTCCTGTCACCTGGCTGGTTCCTCCTTTCCCCCTCCCCATGGGTCACTTCCAGGAGACAAAGGGGAGTTGGCAGTTTCCTGCCCCCAGAGGGAAGATCTGATCATTGTCCTTTGTTTCAGTCCATGCTGAATCCACTCCCATATGCAAGTTCTTTGTGATCTTGATGGTCTTCTGTCTAGGACCATCAGGGTTGACATAGCAACTGGGCAGGGCTCCTGTGGATGTGCTGGGATAGTGAAGGGATTATGGCTGACCAGAACCAAGCCACCCCCCTTTGATAGTCCTTGTCATATGGAGTAAAACAAAAATGGAACAATGCAAATCCGATGTATGGTTGATTTTTCTATGAATTTATAACAGAAGTGTGGCATATGTAGTGTGTGAGTGTGTGAAGTTTGTACAAACTGAATGATTGGGGTGGGGGGTTCCTGCTACACTGGAAAATAGGGACCCTTGGAGGGTCTCCCAAAGGGACGTTTGACCTGGTCCAGCAGAGCTCTTCTTATGTTCAGCTAGTTCTTCTCATGTTACCCCCCCCAATTTTTTATTCATTTTATAACACAAATAAACAACACAAACAGAAAAACAAACAATACAAACAAATTCTTGTCTTCTCCTTATCTTTTCTAAACATTGTTAGGTGAGCTTTCCCAAGTCCCCCCCATCTGATTTTCATTTTACCTCATCTTTAGCAGTTTACATATATAATCATTTTTAACCTTTTTTTTTTAAAATCACACTTACTTTTACCATAAAAATCTTCACATTTTACCCCTTACAAATAATACTATTTTAAAATACATTATCTTCGACTTCTAACCCTACAGCCTGTATTTACTTCCAAAGCTAGTCTAAAATTTAAATATTAACAATTTTTTTTCAAATATTCTTTAAACCTCTTCCAGTCTTCTTCCACCATCTCTTCTCTCTGGTCCTGGAGTCTCCTAGTCAGTTCGGCAAGTTCCATATAGTCCATCAACTTCATCTGCCATTCTTTGATAGTTGGTAAATCTTGTTTCTCTTCTCATGTTATTCCTAATCATTTTTGGGAATCAATGTAAGGTCTTTCATACGTGGAGTGGACTAGGAAGGGGAGATTTGTCCTTTACTTTGTGGAAGAATACTGATTAGCATTTCAAACTGATTAGCATGGGGCCTGGTTTGAAAAGCAAACCTTCCTTTAAGTGCTTTCAAAGTTGCAAGGAGGATTTCAACACTTGCATGGTAAATAATCAGAGCCTATGTATACTTGAGGTAGTAAAGAACTGTGGGAAGTTAGGCAGTTATTGCATGCTAATGAAGTGGAAGTTAATTATTAATGCAGCTTTATTGCCAGTTAGTAGCTGGGTAATAGCTCAGCGCATGGAGAAGCATGGCTGGCGATTGCTGAACAAACAGCACATTTCCCTGCCTCTGAGTGCAGTACCCAACAAGCAATTCACAGTGGGGAAAATCACTCTTGCAGCTGGGTATGGCGTCCAGTTCAAATTCCACCATGTTGTGTTGTGGTTTGGCCCCATGATGCTCTGGCAACATTTGAGAAGAGGAGCCAGAGGGACAGTGACAGTGGTGTAGGGCTGGGCGATATCTAGTTTTCAACATTGCGATATATCACCATTGATATATCACCATTGCTAAACATTGCAATATACTGATATGTCACAATGTCTGAAATAAGGATGGAGCTATGTAGAGGTGAGCAGCAGGGCTGCACAATATATGGTTTTCAACATTGTGATATATCAAGATATATCTTGATACAGTGGTACCCTGGGTTACAAACACCTCGGGTTACAAACACTCCGGGTTACAGACTCCTCTAACCCGGAAGTAGTACCTCGGGTTAAGAACTATACCTCAGGTTGAGAACAGAAATCGCATGGCGGCAACGTGGTGGTGGCAGTGGGAGACCCCATTAGCTAAAGTGGTACCTCAGGTTAAGAACGGTTTCAGGTTAAGAACGGACTTCCGGAAGGAATTAAGTACATAACCAGAGGTACCATTGATGTATCATGATGTCGGAAATAAGAATGGAGCAATGTAGAGGCATTGGCTGGCTTTACGGGTTTTCCCACATTGTGATTTTTGCATATCATCATCATGATTTATTTATACCCTACCCATCAGGCTGGGTTTCCCCAGCCACTCTGGGCAGCCCCCAACACAATATTAAAAACATGATAAAACATCAAACATTAAAAACTTCCCTAAACAGGGCTGCCTTCAGATGTCTTCTAAAAGTCAGATAGTTGTTTATTTCCTTGACATCTGATGGAAGGATGCCACTACTGAGAAGACCCTCTGCCTGGTTCCCTGTAACCTCACTTCTCACAGTGAGGGAACAGCCAGAAGGCCCTTGGAGCTGGACCTCAGTGTCCGGGTAGAACGATGGGGGTGGAGACGCTCCTTCAGGTATACTGAGCCAAGGCAGTTTAGGGCTTTAAAGGCCAGCACCAACACACACACACCATGATTCACGAGTCAAAAATTATGAAACCAATATCACAACATGGACTTCAAACTGGGTTTGGACGATATATTGATCTAACACCCAGCCCTACAATGGCATGGGGGGGGGAGGAGTTTTGAACCCCAGGCCACACCCCATATTGGAGGTCCCGTTTTTTCCAGGTTACTTGTGTGGTATGCGTTAGCTGTGGCAGTGTACTTCCTGCTTCCGAACAATGCTAGAATGAGGAACTGGGGTTCCTGTCCCCCTGCGGTAATACAGAAAGAGCTGCAGTCTTTTATCCAGGTCTCCCTAACCTGGTGGCAGTCCAATAACAAGGAATTAGGACTGAGGAAGCCACTGAACCGCATTTGACCAATTAAGACGGTTGTTTGCCCAGCAGAATCCAAGGTGAAACAATTTGCCCTTTATCCCACTTCCTGTCCTGGAGGGCCCAATGGTGGGATTGGAACACCTTCAAAACCTACAGTTCTGTGACTTTATGACCAGCCAGGAAGATGGACCTAGCTGCAGTTCTGGTGCCTCACCACATGGGGCAGCTGCCCGCAATACCTCAGGTTACAGATGCTTCAGGTTACAGATGCTTCAGGTTACAGACTCCGCTAACCCAGAAATATTACCTTGGGTTAAGAACTTTGCTTCAGGATGAGAACAGACATTGTGCTCTGGCGGCGCAGCAGCAGCGGGAGGCCCCATTAGCTAAAGTGGTGCTTCGGGTTAAGGACAGTTTCAGGTTAAGAACGGACCTCCAGAACGAATTAAGTTCTTAACCCGAGGTCCCACTGTACTGGCATCCCCATTGGATCATGGCCGCAGGTCTCAGTGGTGTGAGAGGCAAGCAAAAGTGTGGTAACTCCGTCATATTTTTTTTAACCGATAGGCTTCTATTGACCCTCTCATGTTTGCATCTTTAAATGGCAAGGTTATCCAGGATAAGTGTCGTATTATGTAAATCCTTTGTCTTTAATATCTGGCTGTTTTTCGCGACTGGAATCAAATTGGCATAACCCCATGCATTTACTGGAACTGCTAATGTTTACACATTAGCTTCTTTTGGTTTAATATACGAGCCTTCAAGTTGCAAATTGATGTTTCTGTGAGCTGAGCAAATTATTTTTCTATTAAATGCAATATTTAAAATGGCTTAGAAAAAGGAAAACAAATGACTGGCAAGAATTTTAATATAGCCACTTCCCACGGACCCCTAATCAGCTTATATCAGCTGCTGAAAACCGGTAATGGCTTTTTAAACATTTTTATTTTACTGGGGGGGGGGGAGGTAGGAAGGGAGCACTTATTGCAACTGGCACCGCGCATAAATGTCAGGTTTCGTGTTTGAAATAATTTTCATTAACCTGGCACCTTTTCAATCCGGCAGTGTGTGTTATAAATACTAAGTTAATTAAAACTAGCTAAAGACCCGCAGCCAAAGATTTTGCTGGTTAGCTCAGAGCAAAGGAATACGTGGAATTCAGACCGTGGCCCCTGCCCAACCTCCCTTGGGGTAAATCAGATTATTTATTTAATTAGTTGACCTTCTTTCTCTTCCTTCCAAAGGAGCCCAGGGTGGCTAACACATAAGCGGCAGATAAAAGCATAACTAATACACTTCCAAAATAGATGCAAACCAGGAAAGATCTCTACTTGAAAAGACTTGAAAGGATTTCAGTAGGTGCCAAAAAGACATAAGAGGTGGCACCTATATGGTATTCAATGGGAGAAGATTCCAAAGGATAGGTGCCAGTGGTGCCAGTTTGTGAGGGCAGTGTGGAGGTGGGGGAAGGCAATGTTGCTCGTATGATGTCCCGACATCCTGATATCCTGTGCATGACATTGGGAGGAGCCGGGGCCGGAGCCAAAGGCAGTGGCCACATGGCTTCAATGGCGGACTGCTCCTTCTCCGTCTCCTCTCGGCGTTGCCACTGGTGGGAGGCTGCTTCAATCCTCCTTCTGCACAGGAGGAAGAGCTGGCCACTGGAGCTGTGCTGTGGTTGGCTCCATGCTTTGTCTCCTCAATTTCTGGACATGGGGGGGATGCCAAAAATACAGCCCCCCCAAAGGGCTCAGCCCCCTGGAGCTGGTAGGTGCCATGACACTAAAGGACTGATTCCTATATTGCTTGTACTAGACTTCCTGATGTGAAGCATTTGCATATCAGTGTCCTACCACCAATCCCCGGGCTCTGAGCCTTCCTCTGCTGGGATCTCCCTTGAGGGTTCTTCATTGTCCAGCCAGTCGCTGACATCTGAGCAACTTTGGATTCTCACTCACTCTCTCCAGCCTTTCTCTAGAGTCTGAGCCATCCGATTTCCATGACCTGAGAACTGGGGCAGCGCTTCTCAGTCCAAAGGGTCCTGAGGCAGAGCCATCATCCAGGGCTCTGCTTTCAGAGTTGATGACAAGGATTGAGTCAAAGTCAGGCAGAGGTCTAGGTCCAAGGCAGTAAGCACGAAAGAGGAGCGTTTGCTCAGAGCGGAAATTATAAAATGCAAAACCATAAAATACAAAAGAAAAGAAAAGAAAAGAAAAGAAAAGAAAAGAGAGAGGTGTATAAAACACCAGAGATCAAATTAGGAGAATGTTTGCTGGAATAATATCTACAAGGTGCCATAAAACTAACCCAATGTGACTAACCCACTGGGATTTGTCAGTTCTAATGCTGTAGGCACCCGCTTTTGTCCTACCCCAGAGATTGAGGACAATCCTTTTGTTCTAACCCAGGTTCTTCTTGGATGTGGCCCCAAGAGACTGTCCAAGTCGACATTTAAGAGGACACAGCAGTGAGATGCAGGGTTAAATAAGGCAGCCGGATCTAAAGCCAAGAGTTTGAAGGAAAAGATGTTATGAAATTTGGATTGGATGTGTGGGAGGGAATGGAGAAAGCTCACTCATTATTGAGGCAGGATAGGGCAAGAACACATAGGATAGTGGCTAAAGCAAAAAGCTGGCAAGAGAGGGTGTTTTGGGGAGGTCTGGTGATGACTAACCAGGTAATGTCTGCCTTCTACCAACAGTATCTTGGTTTGCATGTAGTGCTAAGCCAAACCATTGTTTAGCACAAATGAGCAAACAGTGTGGATTGCTGGAGAAAAAATCATAGCTGTCTTCAGGGCTGCCCCAAGATATTTTGGCACCTGAGGAGAACCACAGAATGACACTCTTACACCAGTTTACTGAGGTGGAAGTCATGGTGTAGAAGAAATCTTGCTTTCTCTGAAAAAAGTACAAAACCAGACTTCTAAACACAACTCCAATATACACCACTGTAGCCCCCACACAACAAAGCACAGAAAAATTGAGTTGCAGTGCTTTGTGCCTTCTGGAACTTTCAAGAGGTTACCTGCTTCTAGCCTTCCAGCTCTGATACCAAAAATTATTGTGTGAGCTCTGCTTTGCCCCAACCTGCCCAGCGCACATAGTAACACACTCAGATACCAGGTTCAGATCCCAGCTTCCCTGTAAAGCTCACAGGGTCACCTTGAGCCAATTATAACCTCTCAGCCTAACCCACCTCACAGGGTTGTTGTGAGGGGAAAAAAATGTGTATGGGAAGGGATCATGCACTACACTTTCATCTCCGTTAAATAAATGGAATGAAATAGAAATTACAATAGATATAGTTGGAAAAAATACATCATTGTCATACAGTGCATAATTCAAAACAAGCTATTCTACCCTAGCCTTCAAAATGACGACCTTTGCATTCCATGGTGCCTTGCGGTGTCCACACATCAACTTACACACACAGAGAGATAAGTTACATGCAATATCTAATATTGAGATTAATTTTACAGAGACCCCGTAAGGCAGCTAAATCTGCAATCCTATGCATACTCACCTGTGAGTGAGCCCAATTGAACAGCGAGACTGACTTCTGTGTTGGTTTCTGCTGTGAATACTAAAGACTGAGTGACATGAAGTAAGTATTCAAAGGATACTAATAATTTAACAGTTGAACAAGACATTGTTTTGCTCCTTATTTGCTACACCCACAAGCCTGCATGTTTTGCACGATTATCAAGAATTGAAATAAAATTGGCTGCTCCCCTCCCTCCCTCCCCCTGCAAGCTAGCTCTGGCTGTGTAATACAGTCTGGGGGATTGTCAATTACAAGTTGAGAAAGCAGAGGGTTTAAGGGTTATCCAGTAATAAGAGGGTTTCTTTAAATAAAAAACATACCTGCTAAGCAGAACAGTCACGGAAAGGGAAAATTAAAAATTAACTGCAAACAATCAAAATCAAAATGCTTTTGCCATGGTCATTCCACCATGATTTCTTCTCTTTAAATTACATTACATTTGCAGCCCAACCCACAACTAATACTTGGGGTAATCCTTTTTGGGGGGGTAAAATCTTTTTTTAAATTCAATTTTACACTATACTGTACATTTGAATTCAAACATTAGTCATAATAATCAACATTTAGGATTCCCTGAATCCTTAGACGTCCCTCCAGCCCTCCATGGTTTCCATTATCAAACTTTTTCTGCTGCATCATATATTTTCTCTATTTTTCTTAAAACAATCCATTTTCACCTTAGTTTTTAGTACATTACAAGCGTTACTCAAATCCTGCCAAAGTTTTTAGTTGTTTACAGTGTTCTCTTAAATAAATTGTATCCCCCCCCATTCCTTATTAAAGTTTCTATCTTTTTGGTTTCTGACTTTCCTGGTCATTTTCGCCATTTTGACATAGTCCATCATCTTCATCAACCATTTGTCTCTGGTTGGGACTTTTTTACATGAGTAGAATGTGTCCTTTTATTTTAAAATGCATCTCTGGGTTATTTGTGGGGCCTGCCTGGTATTTTTACGTGAGTAGAATGTGTGCTTTTATTTAAAATGCATCTCTGGGTTATTTGTGGGGCGTAGTTCATATTTTTCCCCAAAATATAGTCCGGCCCCTCACATGGTCTGAGGGACGGTGGACCAGCCCTTGGCTTAAAAAGGTTGCTGACCCCTGCAGTAGGAAGACAAACTGCTTTATTTTCCTTCTGCTCTTCCCCCTTATTTGTTTATCTGCTACAATTTCCCTGTTTTCCGAGGCTAGAGGTCTTGATAATTTCACTTTTGTTCATAGCTCGGTTATTTCCCATTGCTAAAACATCGCTGACCTTGTTGTTTCTGCCAATACTCCCCACACTGTGGTTCATCGTTCTTTTAAAAATCCTGTCTCTTTGAGATTATCACAACACTCTTCTACTCAGCCTTCCGTGTTTCCGTTTAAGCCTCTTGTGGCTTATCTTGCATTCTCACGCGCATCTTATTTTTGCTGTTATTTCAATGTGAAAATGAGATTGTGGCCTCCGCTTTTTCATTTCTTCACACTAGTTACCTTTCCTGGTTACCACTGAATACTACTACAGTGGCACCTCGGGTTATAGACGCTTCATGTTACAGACTCCACTAACCCAGAAATAGTACCTCAGGTTAAGAACTTTGCTTCAGGATGAGAACAGAAATTGTGCGGCGGCAGCAGGAAGCCCCATTAGCTAAAGTGGTGTTTCAGGTTAAGAACAGTTTCAGGTTAAGAACGGACCTCCGCAACGAATTAAATTCTTAACCCAAGGAACCACTATATTTGTGGACACATGCCAGTGGTGGGTGGGGCCAGAAATGAAAGTTGCTGGAGCAATAGCTGGGACACTTACTTTTGATCCTATTCTTTGTGTTCTTTTGAAAGAGGATTAGACAAATAAGATTATCAACGGCTTCTAGGCACAATGGCTGTGTTCTACCTTCCCTAGGGTTGCCATATTTCAAAAAGTGAAGATCCGGACACAAAACTTGTTGAGTGGGTTTTTTTGGACCCAATTCTTGCTTTTATGCACAGTTTATTGGGGAAATCCAGTCAGATGGGTGGCATATTAATTAATTTACATATATCTTGGGTATTAAGCTACATTACAATCTGGAGAAGTGCATACAGTGGTACCTCAGGTTAAGTACTTAATTCGTTCCGGAGGTCCATTCTTAACCTGAAACTGTTCTTAACCTGAAGCCCCACTTTAGCTAATGGGGCCTCCTGCTGCCGCCATGCCGCCCTAGCACGATTTCTGTTCTCATCCTGAAGCAAAGTTCTTAACCTGAAGCACTATTTCTGGGTTAGCAGAGTCTGTAACCTGAAGCGTATGTAACCTGAAGCATATGTAAGCCGAGGTACCACTGTATTTGAAAGGATGACTGTGTTTTGCACATTGTTTCAGAAATGTGAGTTAGGTAGATTTGCCTTTAAATGAATGGAGTTTATCCTCTGCCCCTAGTCCAAACTGTGGATTCTTGAAGAAGAGATTGGCGAAGAGGCTCCCCAATGAAGCGTGGATGGTCCCAGAAGCTGAAAGAGAAAAGCCATATCTGGCTAATAAGGCAGCTAATGATGTCTTACTGAATGGCGAATATCTGTGGGACGCCAGTGTGCTTTCGTCTACACAATACATTGGACTTTGCCTGCACTTTGCCTAATTAGGTCCTGTACTATTCAAAATGGACCAATTTTCCCTCCCAGGCTTCCCAAATCCCACTTAATTATTGGAGGGGAAGACTTGATAAAAGCTTTTAGAGATGAGAAAATTGCAGTGCCCTGTCATTGCTAGATCACGAAGGGTACAGTCATGCATTATGAGCTAATGTAGCTCATCTTGTGTGTGTGTGTGTGGGGGGGCTTTGTACCCTAGAGAATCCGTTTTTCATGCTCACATCAATTCTTCAGAAAAACTGAGTGCGATGTTTGTATGAACAGGCCATGGGAGGGAGCTGGGGTGCTGCTCACCATCCCTGTTTGTGAATATTGTCATATATTTGTGGTCAGTGCCTGGAATGGGTGGGCTTTGGGTATTTCCCAGAGCCCTGACACTTTATAGAGGCTCTCATACCCTCCAACATTTATCTGGTGAAAATAGGGATGTTCTGTTCCATAACAACAACAACAACTTTATTATTTATAACCCACCCACCTGACTGGGTTGCCCTAGCCACTCTGGGCAGCTCCCAACAAATATAAAAACATAATAAAATAATACAGGGCTGCCTTCAGATGTCTTCTAAAGGTTGAATAGTTACATATCTCCTTGACTCATGTTGTCACATAACTCCTCACTCTCCAACATTTTACTGATGAAATAGGGACGTCCTAACATACTGTCTAGAGAACTGCATTCTGTTAGGGGAAATTGCTTTGCTGAGATGTGTAGAGGCAACTCCTCACTTGTGTGAATTCAAGGCATGCCTGACTGTGTATGCTTGCATTGCCATGAACCTGGAAGTGGCACAAAGAGGGGCAAAAATGGCCCTGTAAGAATGCGAATATGGCAAAATGGCATGAAAATACTGTCTCGCAATCCCACGAGCCTTTGCAAGTGCAGTCCCGGGATCTTTTGCACTGACGTTTGAGGCCTGTGGAGAGTTGGAATTTGAACAAGGAGCTTGGGAGCGAGTGATTAAGGTGGAGATTGGTGGATTTTTTGTTTTATTTAAGGGGTTTCCAAGGGTTTCCAGAGGTTTAAATTTCACTTAAACGCACAGTCCATTGGGACGTAACCCCTGCATAAATGGGGAGTTGCCTGTATATTAGGCAAAACTGCATACAAGAATGTCTGTTTGGGAAGAATTTGCATGAAAACGCGGATGGATTTTGATGGGGACATTTTTTAATTAAAAGAAAGAAAAGAAAAATTATATGGAAATGTGGAGAACTGAAACATGTGGAGAACTGGAAAATTGAGAAACCGGAAAAAAACAAAAACAAACTGGAATTGACAGATCCGTCTGTTCCTAGGCACAGTTGATCTGCCCAGATGAAAACTTGGAAGCTTGGCAAGTCCAAACTCTTTTCAGAGATCAAAAGCAGGTGAGGAATGTGGTGCCTGTGATCTGCGGCTTCTCCAGATTGCCTCAAGGTTTTCTTCTGTTCTTCTTTTTGTGGGCCTCAACCTTTGGAATTGCATTCTGTCTGGCTGAGAACATCTCCAAGCAGTGCTGCTAAATATGAGATCAACAGATGCACTTGCTTTTTCTGGCTTTCTGTCACCTGAGAACAGACCACTGACTGTACCCTCTCCACCAACTCTTTGGGGCCCTGTCACAACCAGCAATGATGTCTGGGTAACCACTGTTATCTTCTTTAGTGGGGTTGTTCCATGACAGATTGCCACATTTAAAAAAAAAAAAGCTACTACGTTTCAGATTTTGGTTAAAATTGCTGTACAGGCAACCCCTGTTTTAGGTGTGACTGATATGTGCACAATCGCATATACACACACAGTGCTGACCCCAAAAGTGACCCAAAAATGTAATAAAAGATGCAGTGCATATATATATATATATATATATATATATATATATATATATATATATATATGTATATGTATATGTATATGTGTGTGTGTGTGTGTGTGTGTGTGTGTTTAGGGGTACTCTCATTTTGACTCAAGAAAATCACCATTTTATATTTCAAATGGGGAAAAATAAATACAGTAAAAGTACAAAGATTCACAAAATGTTTAGGGGTATGCGTACCCCTGCGTTCCCTCAGAAAAAAAGCACTGAAAAGATGTCACTAAAAGGGTGGAACGGGGGCAGAACAGGGGTGGGACGGTACAGGGTGGCGGGGGGGGGGGAGAACGGAGTGCTTCAATTTCACACAATTTCACACAAGCACCCAGAACAAAACCCTTGCACGAATTGGGGGTTGCCTGTGAAGTGTAGGTGGGTTCCCATGAGGCAAGACACAGTGATAACAGCAAGTACCTTTATTGAACTACATAACTGGGAAACAGAGGCAAAGCAACTGCTTATATACGTTTCTGAAAGCATGGGCCACTCCCACTCCCAACTTGATTGGCTGTCAAAACTTCCAAACTGCGAATCACGACTCAGAGTTCAAGGGCCAATGGCAGAGGCCCAAATCCTGAAATGTTCTGTGATTGGGCAACATGTATCAAATCAGAACACAGGAGCTTAGATTCCTAGTCCAGGCTCAAGCTCAGGCAAACACAGACCACTGAATACATAACAGCCTGCAATGGATTATTTCACATGCCAAAGTCACTGGTGTGAATGAAAATTTCCTATGCCTTACAGTTTTTGAATGATGGGGGTGGGAGGGAAATGTTATATGCAGTTTTTAAAGCAATTGTTTTATGCAATGTGGACTTAAGTCACTTCTGGGGCCCCTCCAGGATGAGGGGCCCTGAAACTTAAGCTTCATTAGTTTCATAGTAGATCTGCTCCTGGGCAGGATAGATGTGGAGGTGAGGAACAGGTGGCAGAGATATGGGAGCTATTGGTCTGTGCGGTTTTTGCAGGTCTTGGTGTCTCACTCAGGGGCTTTCCTAATTGCAGACACGATGAACTTGTTTCGTCTCTGTACGGAAACAATTAGAGAGCTGGTGTCGGCTGCACTTGGCTTCCCTTGTGTGCAGGAAGCCTTGTCTCTTATTAAGCTGGAAATGTCCATGGGGAATGTCGGAAGAGCTGCTGGCAGCAAGACTCGTGCGCTAAGAGGAGGCAGTCCCATATTTCGTTGCCCGTCTGTGTTTTCCCTCCCGGAGCCATCTGATACGTAATGAACGGTTGCAGGGTTAAACAAGGTGGAAGTTGGCAATGGATGCTGCTAGCTTGGCTGCCCGAGGCTGTGACAAAGCGGAGACATTTGGTGCCCCGTTCTTAGTTTACCAGCAGTCTCTGGCGGCACTGAATTCCTCTGCAGCTTGGATACCCTGTGGTTTTGGCTGAGAGGTCTGTAACTACAGCGTGTGGGCTGAGAGCTCAGACCTGCAAGGTGTGACTTGTCTGGCAGAAGCAGATTGGATCCAAATGATGGCACAATAAAAGTCAGAGTTATAGGCAGTGGTGGAGAACCTCTTTAAGTCTCTTTGGGGCAACTTTCCAGGGGCGACATCCTCATAGTGGGTAGGGCCAAGAGTGAAACTGAGCAGAGCATCAAATTTAAATGGTAGGCTACTTTCTTTCTGTATGCCCCTCCTCTCTATTGCCCATCTATACAAAATTCACATTTCAGCCAGGTGAAAACGCTTGATGGAAATCATATTCTTTATTCTAACTGCAAGAGAACAGATGTTTCATTTATGTGTGTGTGCAGGTGTATGAACATGTATATGAACCTGCCCAGGCCCTAAGATTGGCACACATCCATCCTCTTCCCTTTTGCTCTATCTCTAACCTTCACCAGGGCTGGGCCATATATTGATATATTTTCCATAAATGATTTGAAGCCCATATTGTGATATTGGTTTCATAATTTTTGACCTGGCAATATATTGTGAATCATGATGTGTGTGTGCGCGCACTATGCAAGAATCAGAATGTGGGGAAAACCATGGAGCCAGCCAATGCCTCTACATAGCTCCATCCTTATTTCAGACATCATAATATATCAGTACAGTGGTACCTCGGGTTACAGACACTTCAAGTTACAGACGCTTCAGGTTACAGACTCCGCTAACTGAGAAATAGTACCTTGGGTTAAGAACTTTGCATCAGGATGAGAACAGAAATCGCACGGTGGCGGCACAGCAGCAGCGGGAGGCCCCATTAGCTAAAGTGGTACCTCCGGTTAAGAACAGTTTCAGGTTAAGAACGGACCTCCAGAACGAATTAAGTTCTTAACCCGAGGTACCACTGTATAGTGTGATATTTAGCTCGTGATATATCACAATGTTGAAAACTAGATATCGCCCAACCCTAACCCTCACCCAGCCTTGATGGGTGCTAATGTGCCCTTAAGTATGTGATGGATTTTCCGCTGGGTTTCTTCCAGGCATGGAGCTTACTGGGTGCATCCAGATGACTTGACTGCATTAGGGAACAGGTGGGGAGGAAGCCCCACTCTCTTAAGGTTTCTTGCAACTTGCGCAGGGGGCGAGAACCACTCCTATGACCTACATCAGCGGTTCCCAACTTTTTGATACAGCAACCCAGAAGCCCTAATTTACCCGTATGGCAATCCATCAATTTGTTGCCGCATAAACGTTGGACCTTAGGTCTTTGGCAGCTGTCAGTTTAACTGAAAAAGTGCCTATTTTATCATCGTCGCTTGAGGCATCCAAGCAAAAATTTACATAAGGCCCCTATTCATTGTGAGATTTGTTGGTACTTAAACATTCTTCGTGGTTTTGTTTATGTGGACATAAGAACACAAATCATCTGACTGCAGGGTAGTCAGAGGGGAGCTGTAATAGACATTCAGATCAGCTCCCTATATGAACAACTTATGGTGGACCAGCAGCCAGCAGCATGAGAACAGACCCCAAGTGTTAAAATCTAAGACCCGAGCCTTTCCGATGTTTGGTGTGCAAGTTGTAAGAGGTTTGGATACAAGCTGTAAGTGGTATTCATATTACTTGTTAAGGATGAAAAGCAATTATTTTGGGTTTACTTATAAAGCCCGTGACTCACTTACACAGCTGCTGTAGCCTACCTGTAGATCATGACCCAGAGATTGGGAAATGCCGAAATGTACTCACTGTTTTTTTGCTCTGAGTTTCTAAGAATCAGCTTAATATACCTCTGCTAACAGCATGGAGATTCTGGAATCAAGATGCTAGAGAAATACTCAAAATGGCCACGAGGCCAAGCCTTTTGTTAATAATTTAACTTCCATGGGAGGAACATGAGTTGGCTCTCAAGATTAGAACCACCGACCTCAATTCAATAAAAGATGCATGCAACAATAAAATAAAAATCCAAACAAACGAGCAAAATCAAATAATATAAATCAAATAGCAGCAGGGGAACAGTCAAAAAGTCCATACAAACTCTTCCCCCATGTTTGGAATGTTGGATTAATTTATTCTGCAGTCACCTGTTCTCCACCGATTTAAAAGTTAAGAGGGTGTTTGTGCTTTGGGCTAAAGATAGACTAGAAAATCATCATTGTCCTACCGTGTTATTAATAGTGCAAGATATACCTCGGCAGCTGCTGTGTGTGAAGTGGCGTGTGCACCGCATGGTGTCTTGGTGTTCAAATGCATGCCTTGACACCAGAGAAGATGCATCCGCTCCCTGCTCGGAAATTTAATTGCTAGAGAAGGGGAGGGGGGCTTTGAATGGTATGAAATAGCAACACGAGCAGCTCGTGTTAACAATGTTTGAATGTAACCTCCCTAGAGATGGGTGAGGTCTGTGATGATTGCTCTGCTTTATACTGAGTCAGACCATTGGTCCACATAGCTCAGGGCTTTCTACCCTGACCGGCACATCCTCTCCAAGTCTCAGTGAGGAATATTTCCTTGAAGACAACTGGGATTGAAATTGGGACGTTTTGCATGCAAGGCATGCGGTCTACCACTGAGCTGTGGCCCTTCTCCAGTAGGAATCTGCCTTAAACTGAGTCAAATTATTTTGCTAAGTATAATTTACACCAGCCTTCCCCAACCTGTTGCCATTGGGATGTTGTTGCACTTCAAGTCCTGTAACCCTCAACCACAGGGCATACACTCTGGGGCTGATGGGAGTTGGAGTCCAATAGCATCTGGAGGGGCACAGATTAGGGAAGCCTGGTCTACATATACTGGCAGCGGCTCAGATGTGAGTTTCCCCTTCAGCTCTAACTGAAGAAGCTAAGAATTGAATGTGGCATCTTTTGCAGGCAAATCATGTGCTCTGCTGGTGAGCTGCGGCACATCCCCATTGGATCAACTCAGAAATCACCCAAGTTCTTCCAAACAAAATCAGAACTTGTGTAAGTTTTCTGAGCCCGTCTGAGGGCTTAGAAAATTTTTCGCTTGCCCATCTCGGTCAGCACTCACCTAGCCCCTAAATTCATCCTGCCGCCGCACTATCACATTCGTTTTGTGGGGATAAAAGAAGGGGGAAGTTTTTTCTCTCTTCCTCTTTTTGTCACCCCAGTGTACTGGATAACAGCAGACCAAGGTACAGGAGACGACTGTGAAATATGTAGTTCTCCCAGCGGTTACTGCTGTTGGTTTTGATCCCAGCTGGAGAAGAATCTGGGGGCTTTAAAAGCCCACCTATTATTTCAGGGAACCTGTGGCCCTGCAGATGTTCCTGAACCACAACTCCCATCAGCCCCAGCAAGCATGGCCAATGTGTGAGGATGATGGGAGATGTAGCAACATCTGGAAGGCCTAATGTTCCACACAGATGGCTCATTTAAAGTGGGCTTTTAAAAAACAACACAACCATGATAAGTGCATTTACAAGCCTGGCTCCAGAGGACTTTGGCGGCAACTGCAGTGATCCCCCAAAGGTAAAATTGGAGATGAAAGTGAAGCAGTGATTCATCATGAAAAAGGAAGTGTTCCCATTAATAAGGGATAGTTGGAACACTTCTGCTTCTTACTGAAAGGTGGATCCTCCTGTCTTTTAAAGACGAGAGCTCCAGTTGCACAGCTTCACTTCCTTCTGTCTAATGTTAGCCAAGTGTGGGAGGGAAGGAGCATGCCCTTGCATGGAGCAGAAATCTAATCTACTCGCAGATTACTGTATCTCTTCTTGGCTCTGCCAAAGGTGTATGTTAGCCAGGCTCATTAATAGATGTTTTACACTGCAAATAGCCCATATGTGCTTCCTTGGCCCACATCTTAGTCTCTCTCTCTCTCTCGCTCCCCACCCCCCTTTCTCCCCGCCTCTCTCCTGTACTAGCAAATACCAACATGAGCTAAGCAGCTGAAATTGGGTCTGCTGGAGCAGTAGCAATACAACACTGATCTATTTTCTAGTCCAGATGTACAAGGATGCTATTCATCAGGGGTGGGGAAAAAATGAAAGCAGAAGCAAGAGTTCCATCCCCAACTGGGGCCCTTGATTAGGGTGGCCCTGTCTCCTCCTTTACAGTTAGAGTTGCCAGACCTCCAGGTCTGACCTAAAGTCTCCAAGTGGCAGGTGTCAAGCTTGAATCTCCAGGTGACCAAGAGTACCTTAAAAAATATGAAGAAGAATTGGCATGCAGCTTGAATTGGCTGCAAATTATAGCATAGACACTGGGCAGGGGAGGTCTGCCTTCCTCTGCTTCCTTCTCCCAATTAACCTCCATCTCCAGGGCCTACCTGGTGACATCATCAGGGACTTCCCCTCACAACATCACGAGAGGCAGTCCCCAGGCTCAGATTTCAGTCTTGAAATATCAGGGTCTGGGATGTTCCCGACTTAGCAACCTTAAGGACAGTCCTCTATTTGAAGGGCTGTCCAGTTCATGGTTACATATGAGCTACAAATTTAAAACATTATTATATTCCTTTAAACTGTCATGAGTTCACCAAAAGAATCCTGGAAACTTCATTTGTTAAGGCTGCTGAGAGTTGTTAGGAGATCCCCTATTCCCCTCACTATGAGAGGAGGATGATTTCATCCTCATTGCAGTTAGCAACTGGAGGTTAGGCAAGAGGGATGCCAGGCTATCTCCTTTCTGTATATCCCTGAACCCCTAGAAGCAGGTCTTTCCTTTTCCTCTGTGGAGCTGTTGGCAGCCATTTTGAGAAGTCTGTTTTGGTACTATTGCAAGTGGAACAAAGGGAACTTTTCCGCATTGTGGCTAGCAAGACCAACCAAACTGCAAAAGGGAATTTTTGGAATTGGGAGAGAACCCGCTAGAAGAGATTCTGTTGCAAGAGAGATAACGTTTAAGAGGACAGTAACATTTGAGTGTGGCATTTGTGTAGAATCTATCTATAATCATATGATCAAGACAGGATATTGCTTGGCGCGCGTGTGCTACATGCCATTTGCTTTCGCATCAGTCCTTTGCTGTGAGTCCCTCCAGGGACCCTGAATAAAGAACCTTGATTTGAAAATATATAGAAGCAGAGCAATGTTTTGTAAAGGGTTACACAAGCTGCTTGGAACTTTTACTGGGGAGAAGTGACAGCCAAGCGAGGCCTTGGCTCCTGGACTGATGATAAGGATGTGAAAAGCATCGCTGATAAGAAACAGAGAAGATCATCTTCAGCTGGCAGAGCAGATGGTGAATCCATAACATACGTGGGTGGTTTTGAAAAGATGCTGATATGAAATGTGCCTGCGTGTGCTGTGTAGACAGACGTGTTGGTCACAGGCGATGGCAAATTGTAGGGACACCACCTGGGCTGGATTAAGACCTTTAGAGCTTAATGAAATTTCACACTGATGAAATTCTGTCATGCAACCCCCCCATGTAATTTAAAACAAAAACTAAACTAAACTTTTTTTATTGTTTGTTAATCTATGTTAGTAGGATTCCCCCTAGATCAGGTGAGGATATAGGAGCCAACTCCTAGGGGCCAAGGTCCCTTTAGCTTCCCAATGAAATATTTGAGGGGGTTGTGCCCCTGCAAAGTTGATTGGAATTGCCATGGAATTCTACTCAATATTGATCCAGAGCAGAACTCCAATGTATAGTTAGCGGAGTAAAAAGTTAGACATGTTGCAGGATTCCCAAAAAATAGACCAGAGGCAATTATATTTCATCCAGCAGAGCTTAACTGCTACTGAAGGCAAATGAGCATAATGGTCACTAATCCTATACAGTGGTACCTCGGGTTACATACGCTTCAGGTTACATACTCTTCAGGTTACAGACTCTGCTAACCCAGAAATATTGCCTCGGGTTAAGAACTTTGCTTCAGGATGAGAACAGAAATCGTGCAGCGGTGCAGCGGCAGCAGGAGGCCCCATTACCTAAAGTGGGGCTTCAGGTTAAGAACAGTTTCAGGTTAAGAATAGACCTCCAGAACGAATTAAGTTCTTAACCCGAGGTACCACTTTATAACAAAGTTCTAGTTTTTCCCATGTTGACTACATTGATTGCTTTTAAAAATACCCCTGGACTTGATGTGAGTAAGACAGCAAGCAGATGGGGGGCGTGACTGAGGGCAGACCAAGGTTGGTATGGCAGTGACTCATTTCCCCTAATGTACCAGCTTCTGATGATGATGATGATATTATTTGTACCCCTCCCATCTGACTAGGTTCCCCCAGCCACTCTGGGCAGTTTCCAGCAAATATGAAAGCATAATAAAACATCAAACATTAAAAACTTCTAGACTGCTGAGTGTCTAGATATGAGACAACCAGAATAACTCTGAAGTGGTGGTCATATATGCTGTGCATAGATGTGTTGACAACAGAACACACAGTAATCCCATATACGTGTACGCCATTGGCCTGGTTCGCACATTATGATAGCCAAGCTATGTCTTATTGGCACAGTGTGAACATGCTAGCTCCTAAAGAGGCATTGTCACTCGCTTTGAAGTACAGCAGCTAAACCAAGGTTTGGCTTAATGTGTTGTCCAAAACTGAGGATTGTGGTTAAGCTCCTTCCTCCTTAACCACAGTCTGTAGCCAGTAACAATCTTGGCTACAGCTCATGCTTTCTTTTCTTTTCTTTAATGGCACAAACTCTGAGACAATCATTTTTTTGGGGAAAAACCAGGCAGCTTTAGAAAATACAAGGCATAAGGCTTTCTGAGTAGCAATCAAAGGAGAGAAGCCACAAAAATAGATGTTCTGCGTAACAATAGAAAAATGCAATAAGAAGGGACTACAAATCAAAGCAGAATCAATAATCAAGTACACATCTGACATATATCACAGCACTGAAAACAAATGGGGTGCAGAAGAAATAACTGAAGTTCCTCAAGAATATGTCCATGAAATACTGAAGGAGGTGAGCTTCGCTTTACCATTTGAGGCCTTAAATTGAAGATACCCATGCATTTTCTTCTGACAGGAAGGTAGCAAATTCATTAAACTGGATATTTTAAAATGGAGGATTGAGTCCTTAAATGGGAGATTTCCATGCATTTTCTTCTGACAGTAGGCAAAGTAGTCTTCCGCTTGAATGGAGCAAGGTCACCCTCTGGTCTTCTGTGGTGGAGTCCATACCCTCCAACATTTCTCCGTTGAAAATAGAGACATCCCTTCTAATATTCCCCTGATGAAAATGGGGATGTCCCCTAAAATAGGGATGTCCTAAGGAAAAATTGAACATTCTGGAATCAAATCAGAAATAGTGATGGCATCTGTAAATCCAGGACTGTCCCTGGGGAAAAGCGGCACTTGGAAGGTCTGGAAGTCCTCTGAGTCAGAGGATAGTAATGAGACATCATCAGGCTGAGTGACACCCGGTCCCAGAGGCTTGTTTTGTGAAGTGCTTCTGGAGCTGGACATGTGCCGCTTATGATTCAGAGTCCTTGACTCCATGGTCACAACTAAGGGCATAGGAGAATTCCAGTGAAAACAGAAGTGGAAATTGCCAGTGTTCACTGATTTATCCCACATGCAGATTGGAAATCAGTCCATCAAATATGACTGGTATTCGCTTCTGCTTTTGCTTTCAGTTTACACACAATACATAATTCTTATATCCCTCCATTGCAATGAAATGAATGGGGTAGAATAATATAGAGACATCGTAATTTGTCATTTATGGAATTAATTCAGTAAATTACATACGTGATGTAATTTTTGCCACAGCAGACACTGAGCTGAATAATATAGTTTTTGATGGAAGATGGAACTGCAGCAGAGTAGAAACATTTCTGCATGTGACGGATACAGGAAGAAATGTGTGACAATGCCTTCTTACACCTGCAGTCGGAACATCGAAGTCCCAGCTCTGTAGAATCCCTGGGTCCCACACCTTTTACAATAGCAGTCTTGGGGACCAACTAAGTTTGTTATTGGTATGAGCTTTCGTGAGCATGCGCACTTGTTCAGGGACGCGAGTGGCGCTGTGGCTTGAACCACAGAGCCTAGGACTTGCCGATCAGAAGGTTGGTGGTTCAAATCGCCGCGACGGGGTGAGCTCCTGTTGCTCAGTCCCATCTCCTGCCCACCTAGCAGTTCGAAAGCACGTCAAAGTGCAAGTAGATAAATAGGTACCGCTCTGGCGGGAAGGTAAACGGTGTTTCCGTGTGCTGGTCTGGTTCGCCAGAAGCGGCTTAGTCATGCTGGCCACATGACCCGGAAGCTGTATGCCGGCTCCTTCGGCCAGTAAAGCGAGATGAGCACCGCAAGCCCAGAGTCGGTCACGACTGGACCTAATAGTCAGGGGTCCCTTTACCTTTAAGGTGCTACTGGAAGGAATTTTTTTGTTTGTTTCGACTACGGCAGACCAACACTGCTACCTACCTGTAACTAGTCTTGGGGAGTCTGACTTGGTACATTGCATTCGCTTGGACCCAGCATTTACATTGGGGCACAGGCTACTCCTATGTGTGTGCTTATGTATTTTTCTGTATATATCAGGACTGCTATATTCCATTGGTTCAGTGGGCCAGAGTGATCTATTTAAAAAACTCTTTGAATCACCTTTAAATGTGGCCCGATGAATCATGCAGCTGATATTTTCTAAACAATATATTTTTTAATTAAAGTGTTTATAAAAACTGCAGCTGGGAAGCACCACTTTAAAAGAATTGCTGACACACAGGAAGGAAAGCCTCTTCTAAGCTGATGCCTGCGATGGCACATTTGTATGTCATCTGAAAACAAAGAAAAGCTTCCTGCTTTGGAAATACTTTTTCCCATCTGCAAACTTAAATCAACAATTGAATGGATTAAGTGGCAAGCAGTACAATCCTATATATGTCTGCTAAGAAATAAATCCCATTGATTATAATGATGCTTACTCGTGGGTAAATGAATACAAGATTACAGCCTTAAATTTGTATGGTCAATTTGCACCATTTAAAAAAGTTACGTTGCAGATTCTCTCTCAGGGCAGAAAGAGATTCTTCAACTTACAAAATAACCATTCAAGTTATGCTCATCTGTTTTTTATTTTTATTTATTAAATTTGAATACCGCCCTATACCTATAGACCTCAGGGTGCTTCACAGCATGAAATCACAATATATAAAAAAACAGAAAATACATAATAAAAAGGAAGAAAACCCAATAACCCCCAACTTCCACAACACATTTTAAAAGGGCACTGGATGTCAATCAGCCAAAGGCTTGGTTAAAGTGGAATGTTTTCACCTGGCACCTAAAGGTGTATAATGAAGGTACCAGGTGGGGAGAGCATTCCACAAACAGGGAGCCACCACAGAAAAGGCCTGTTCTCATGTTGCTGCCCTGCAAACCTCTTGCGGAGGAGTCACACAAAGAAGTTTCTCCTGTCGTTATTTTCCCAAAATCGCAAGCAATGTTGCCATTCACTGCGTTCTCTTCTGCATTGTTATTTAGCGCCTGTTTTTTCTCCCAATCCTCCTGAAAAAAGCTCAACAACTCTTGCACCTCCCCCCCCAAATCTGAACAACTCTGGTGGCAAACTCCCCCCTAAAAAAACCTCAACAACTTTGGGCAATTCTCTCCCCCCCCCCACTTCCAGCTAGCTGCCACCTTCCACCTACCCACCCCACGCATGCTCCTCTTCCCATTTCTTACTGGGTAGATCACTTCTTTTGTTAAAAGTCTTAACAATCTCTGCCGACCATCCCTTCCCATCTTTCCCAAGCTATGGGCCTCCAAGTGGTTATTGCCTTGTATGAGTACCCCAAAGTGATACTGTGAGAGTGATACAAATGACACAATTCCACTCCCTGAGGAATGTCAAGGGGTTGGGCGCCGCCGTCAGATACGCCACTGCAATGTCTCATTCAATTGTATTCAAAGTTATAGGTGTTAATGGAGCCAAGCTTGGAGAGGCCATGGCTGCGCTCAAAATGAAGCTGAAATAGGCAGAGCAATTTGCTCAAAATCAATATCTCAGATTGAAAAAGGGCACAAGGCTGAATTTCCTCATTCATGAGAGGAAGCAAATACAGTATATGAAGCTGAATCTCAAATGGGGAAAAAATCATTCTGCATCTCATACCTTTTTTGCATATATTTTTTTGTAAAAAACACACATTTTTACCTGAAGAAGACATGTCTGTACTAGAGCTCCCTGTCTTTCTGGAAACAAAGATCTCTTAACATTGCTTCCCCTATATTCAGTTTGCACAACTTGTCCCATCCAAGCAAAGGAGCAGATGATATGGGGATAGAGGCAGTGGCAGAGCGGAGAGCAGGTGGGGGCGGGGCTGGCGCACCACCCTGGGGGCATGGTATGTGACCTGGGGGTTTGGCACGCCGCCTGCAGGTGCGTGGAGCCCAGCGCGGGCGGGGAGCAGCTGGGATGGCACCCCACTGGGATCGTGCTGCCGGGGGTGGTGCGCTCCCCCCGCACTCCTCTTCCTCCGCCAGTGCATAGAGGGACCAATGGTCTGGAAATGGTATATGGCAGCTTCCCGTGTTCCTATATAATTGCTCCTTAAACAACTCTAATAGGAAGGAAAGGCATTTTGCTTGGTGGGGGTCCTATCTAGGTGTTGCCCACCACTGATGGGCAACTTCAAGGCCCCCAGTTTCTTAGGGGTCTTTATTTTTAACCTGGATCTGGACCAGATAACTTTTCAAGCAGAGCACTTGTCTTCAGCTGGTGGGTTGGGACCCATTTCTGGGTTCTGGCCTGATCCAGGGTGGGTTGCAACAGGAGCACTACCAATAAGTGGCAAAAGATGAATGAATTATTCTTATATATTTATGTATAAGATTCAAGGTGGCTTACGAGAAGGTATTAGCTGCTGCTGGAAGGACAGCAAGGAGGGAGCCAGTTGACCTTCTTTGGAGAGAGATTTATCTGATGGGTCCCTCAGTGAATATTTGATTTAAAGGTGGGTCCTAGGTCTGGAAAAAGCTGGACTACTGAAATAGACGATGTCCTCTAAAGCAAGACACAGGGGCACCCTAAAAACTGCAGGAGGACAGAGCAAACTGCTGTGGAAAGGTGGTGAACTGAATTTAAGATTGGAAAAATGAGAAGCCGAGAGAAGCTGAGACGGACCGATTTGTCCATCCCCAATAGTGGACCTGACTTGGCCACATTCATCTCTAATTGTGCAGTCTGTGTGGGCCTCTCAATTTTCTTTTTATGTGCTTGTATTCAGCTTTCATTCTCACGTGAAATAGAATCGATCCTTCTAAGGAGCTGAAATTGCTCTCAGCATCAGTTTTCCTGCTCCTAATCAGAGAGGATACAGTAGAGATACAGCTTGGTTTTATGATCACTTTTTTTTTTTTACTTTTATTGCCTCATTTCCTGTGTGTTTTTAAAAATACACATGGCTTAGAAATGTGAATTATTAAGTGACATATAAATGTCCTAAATAAAATAAACACATCAATGCGGGGAAGGAGATGGCTCAGAGTAGCATGGAACATTCCAGTAAAGGCAAGGGAAGTTTCAGGTGGCAAAGAGGCATTATAGTTTGTTGACTCTGTGGTTGTCTTGCTCTGTTATTAAGATACTTCTTTGTTGCAGTTATCTTCTCTGAAACATGATCTGAGCAAGCAGAAGGAGCCCAAAACAAACAAACAAGCAAACAATGCACTTCCTATGTTTGCAGAATGAATATATGATCACTTTTCAGAGTTCCGTGTTAGCATTTTTAGGAAAGTGCGAAAAAGAATATAGATGAAAAACCTGGAACATAATGAAAGTTGTGCTTGTAAGGTGATTTAGCAACTAACTCCACCCCCAAAATATACTTCCTGTCTTAGTTCATTAGCTCATTTGTTATTTGTGCCTCAGGCGCATAAAGAGGGTGATTCTTACCTTTCATAATATAATGGCTTCCAATATTATTAACTGTCATTATACAGCTGCGATCATGTTATATTAATTGGGACAATGGCTTATTGTATTGAGGGTTGCATCCGAGACCCTCAGAAACCTGAGATATAGGGGCAGCCCCTGCTCTTGTCACAGGGGAAGCCCCTAGTAATGTTAATGGGGCATTGAGTATTGATTGATTGATCACTTTATTTCTATACCACTTAATATATTTAAGTGCTGTATAAAAAAGCAACAACAGACAACTGAAAACAAAATATTATAAAACCACACAGTTACAGATAAGGTCACATTAATACAAATTTACTAATCTATATAAATCAACATTGTCATTCTGACACACCTTCCCCTCTCAGCCTCTTGGTCTCCACCCAGGGTCCAAACAAACTCTCAGCTCACCCACAAAAATCTCACACCAAGAAAAGTTCCTGGAAATAGTGGATATCACCCTAGTCTCTCAATCTATACTTGGTTTGTATGGGTAGGCCCAAGGCGGCTGGTACTCCCACAGCTGTGTCCCATTTAGCTGCAGTCTCTGCACCCAGTTCCAGGTGCGGCATGTTTGTTGGGCATGTCCAGGAGATGGAGGTTAATTGGGAGAGGAGAAGATAGCATGGCACAACTCCTGCTCCCCCGCCAAGAGTGTTTATGCTATAATTTGCAACCAGCTCCTGCTGGGCTAAAGCTTTTATTATTATTTATAATATTATTAAAGGCACTCTCAAACACTTGGAAATTCAAGCCTTCCACCTGACACCTAGAGGGAGCCAGGAAAACCTGGAGAGTTCAGGTCAGACCTGGAGGTATGGCAACCCTAACTGTACTAGCTTGGCAGCCATATGTGACTGTGCTGGTGTGGAAGCCAGTGGCTGTGTGACTTGCTTACAAAATTGAACAAGAAAGAAAATAAAGAGTAGGCAGTGCCAAAAGTAGCCAAGAGGAGTTCTTTCCCCCCAACATTAATTGTACTTTAGAGGTTTATTTACATCAAGATCACAGCTGCAAAGGGAAGGGCTAAACATCACCACCCATACTGTGGTCCCAGTAAAAAAATCTGTGTCCCCCCCATGCCTATTTAAAAACCCAGGTGTGGCTACTCATTGCAGTATTAAGGTAAAATCTGCCTTGGCCCTAGGACAGAGCTGAACCCTAGAACAAGGATTGTCCTCAAAGAGCTGTTCTGTGTGGTTGCTTTAAATTAACACAGTAAGTTTCTCTCACTCACTGTGTACACACCAAGAATCCTGGGAACTATAGTTTACCCCCATGGGGCTACAGCTCACAGCACCCTTAACGAACTACAGTTTGCAGGATTCTTTGGGGAAAGTTATATGCCTTATATGTTTAGTGTGTATGCAGCTTCTTTCTCTTTGTGTTGATAGCTGGCTTTGTTTTGTTTTGTTGTTGTAACATACAGTGAAAAGCAGGTAAGATACCTAACAGCAGATGCTGTGGTCCAGTTATGGCTCACATGGCCAAATCCTGCAGCATACAGGTGGGAGGTGTGAAATCATGTGTTTGAATACTGACCATACTTTAAAAAGTCACTGCCTATAGCATGCCAGGAAGAGGGTGAGGTTAGAACCACATTGTCTCACGCTGTTCCATATGCAAGGTGTTTTAGGATACTGAGGTATACTCAGTTGGAATGTCCCTTATCTTCATTTGGAAATGGTATAGTTCCAAGAGGACTGTATAAGGTCATTCATCTGTAATTCTCTTTTGGCTCAAAGTGATGCGGCTACAAGCGCTGCAATTCCTGGCAACACCTTTTAGCGGCTTGGTTGGTTCAGTGTTTGGTTTGCTGGGCCAAATACCCCCACCCCCAAGCTGCATTAGGAGTAGGCCAAAGCCTTCTTTTATTGGTAGAGGATGATTGTCTGAGCTTTTGTGAAAGGCCAGGAATGAAAATTTAATCACAGTTGTGAAAGGTTACCTGGATTTGCTTTAGTGGGTTGTCATTTATGTGGAGCTGTTCAGTCTGTCAGCTCTGGGTGGGGGCGACACAGCACAGAGAGGGGAAGTGATGACAGGAAGTCTAGGATGCTCATGAAGCCAGCAGCCATCTTGGAGACCTAGCGGGGCTTAATGTGTTTAAAAGGTGTAAAAATCAAATAGAGTTGCTTCTCCCCCTCCTCCTCCTTCAAAAACTAGCCCTATTTCCATGACAGACAAAAACTGAACACAGAGGCACAGAATTTTTGTAACTCCCAACCATTTAACAAAAAAAGTAGGTATCTATTTGCAATAGCTTCGGACATTTGTATTATGTTATTAGCACGGAGACCAATTATGCATCCTTCCCACCAATATACAGATTTGTGTGTAAGATTTACAGGTGCTAATTTGTATGTCTTGCTGCAAATTCAGAAGTAATTACTATAAATTAGATAATTACCATAACTTAATTGCGCAAGAGTACTCTCTGACAAATAGGGTGGCCACTTACAGATCGCCAAAATAAAAAGGACAAAATGTGGTCACATATGCATATGCTAATACATACAGAGAACTGCCAATTAGAAACAGATCACCATAACGGGGAACTCTGACACCAGGTGACCTATGTTTGGATGCTAACTTTTGATGGGCTCCTTGTGCTGTCCCTTCTTAGGATTATTTATCTTAAACTGGGCTTCATCTCATATGCACTATACATTTGAAGCTGTCTCATAATACTAGGGTTGCCATATTTCACAAGGTGAAAAAAGTTGAGGGTTTTATTTGGCAAAGTTGTTGAACTTTGTTGAACTTTTTTTTTTTTTGCAAGATCTAAGAAAGAAGAAGTTTTTGAGCTGTTTTTAAGGATATTTGCCAAAATCTACACTTCCAACATGGGTTGCCATACATCCAGATTTTCCTGGACATTTAAGCAATTTCTGCTCAGACACTGTTTCTGATGGTTGAATCCTGGCAGTGTCTGGGCAATTCCAGATGTATGGCAACCCTACACAACTCTTTAAACATTCATGGCTTCCCCCAAAGAATCCTGGGAATGGTAGCTTGTTAATGGGTCCTCATACAGCTGCAATGCCCAGAGTGGTTTAACAATCTTTCCCTTTCCGCAGGGGACTCTGGGAATTGCTAGTTTACACAAACCACGGTTTTCAGTTGTGGTTTCCAGACAAAACATTCGCCTGGTTCTTATGTAACAGCAAACCACAGTTTGCTGTAAAAGAGGGAGCCAAGGAGGGAATTGGAGAGCAAGAGGAAGGGGTGGGAAGAGATGCCATTGCAATGTTTGCTTGTGTAGTGCTAAACCATGCCAGTTAGTATATGCACATTGGTTTTCCTGTTGTTAGGTGTTGTTAGAGATCTTGTATCCAGAGATCTTGTTTCCTGTTGTTAGGTGTTGTTAGAGAGTTGTATCCAGCTAACTGCAATCCTTACCATGTCCTATTTAATTCAGTCGGGCTTACTCCCAAGTAAGTGTGTGTGGGAGGGTAGGAGTGGAGCCTAAGCCATACTTAGACTCATCTGTATTAATGAAAATGACTTAAAATCATTCATTTCAACGGGTCTTTGCTGAGGATGATTCAGTTGAATATTACACATTGTAGCTTTTTTTCTGGAAACGCCAATATTCAGCAGTGGTAAAAAAAACAAACCCAATTATGTCAGGGGAGGTAGTACACAAAATGTTGCCAACACCCCTGTGTAGTGAAAATGGTTGTTTATAACTGCACCTTCTGTATTGGTGCCTTGGAACATTTTCTATACATGAAGCTTAAATTGGCTGTGAGCCTCTCTGCTGTCATTTGTTAACTTCCAAACAATGTAGAAGCGAAAGCAAAATGATATTTCTGGTCACTGTAGGTGTTAAATTCATGTTGCAAAGCAGATGAAAACAAGAGCACCGCTTTGTAAAAATGCCTTTTGATTTGTTTCTTCTCCTTTCACCTTTGTACGACCCTGAATCTTGGGAGGAGTCAATGGCAGAGAATCTGCTTTGAATGCAGACCATCCCAGATCTAATCCCAGGCATCTCCAGTTAGGATAATTGGATAGCAGGTGATGGAGAAAGCCCTGGGGAATTGCTACCAGCCAGAATAGAATAGGCTAAATGGAGAAATACAGTGGTACCTCGCAAGACGAATGCCTCGCAAGACAAAAAACTCGCTAGACGAAAGGGTTTTTGGTTTTTTGAGTTGATTCGCAAGACGATTTTCCCAATGGGCTTGCTTCGCAAGACGGAAACGTCTTGCAAGTTTGTTTCCTTTTTCTTAACACCGTTAATACAGTTGCGACTTGACTTCGAGGAGCAACTCATAGAACGCGGTGTGGTAGCCTTTTTTGAGGTTTTTAAAGACTTTGGTGATTTTTGAAGCTTTTCCAAAACTTTCCCAACACCGTGCTTCGCAAGACGAAAAAAATCGCAAGACGACAAAACTCGCGGAACGAATTAATTTCGTCTTGCGAGGCACCACTGTATTTTGATCTAGCACAGGACAGCTGCCTGTGTTCTTATGACCATCATTTGTGTCATGGCTGGGCAGTGGGCAACAGACTAAGGTGAGCCAGAAACCAGGAATCGTGGGACAATCAGGGGCAAAGAGCAAGTCCAAAACTAAGGACAAGCCAGGAGGCAGGCTTCAGGAAGAAGCCTGAAGGTCAGGGTCAAAGAAAAGTAGTAGAGCATCTGCTTTGCATGCAGAAGGTCCTAGGTTCAATCCCTGGCATCTACAGGAAGGGCTGGCAATACCCCCTGTCTGAAACCCTGACGGACCATTGATGGTACTTCAAGGCTGGACTACTGCAGTGTGCTCTGTTTGGGGCTGCCCTTAAAGCTGGTTTGGAAACTGCAGCTTGAGCAGAATGTGGTGGATAGGCTGCTGAGTTCACCAGTCCTGAAGGAACTTGGTCGACGAATTGTTGCAACATTGAGGACTGCTTTTTTGTTGTTGTTTAGTCATTTAGTCGTGTCCGACTCTTCATGACCCCATGGACCAGAGCACGCCAGGCACTCCTGTCTTCCACTGCCTCCCGCAGTTTGGTCAAACTCATGTTGGTAGCTTCAAGAACACTATCCAACCATCTCGTCCTCTGTCCCCTTCTCCTTGTGCCCTCAATCTTTCCCAACATCAGGGTCTTTTCCAGGGAGTCTTCTCTTCTCATGAGGTGGCCAAATTATTGGAGTCTCAGCTTCAGGATCTATCCTTCCAGTGAGCACTCAGGGCTGATTTCCTTCAGAATGGATAGGTTTGATCTTCTTGCAGTCCATGGGACTCTCAAGAGTCTCCTCCAGCACCATAATTCAAAAGCATCAATTCTTCGGTGATCAGCCTTCTTTATGGTCCAGCTCTCACTTCTATACATCACTACTGGGAAAACCATAGCTTTAACTATACGGACCTTTGTTGGCAAGGTGATGTCTCTGCTTTTTAAGATGCTGTCTAGGTTTGTCATTGCTTTTCTCCCAAGAAGCAGGCGTCTTTTAATTTTGTGGCTGCTTTTTTACTGGGTCTAATTGCCCAGGTTATCTTATTGGAAACTGCCCCTTTATCTGCCTTCCTGCTGCCTCACTGCCTCACTCTATCATTTATCCTGGCCTGCTTCCGCTGCATCCCAACATTTGCAATTCTTTACACTTTCCAAGAAAGCACGAGAAGGCTTGCACGGAGAGACTTGCTTTCTCAAGGCCATTTTGGAAGGCGCTCTTGCCTGTGAGGCAGTGCGGCCTGCCACATCCCAGCAAACAAAGCCCTTTTCAGAGTAAAGAGGTTCACGTGGTCCAATTAACGAGGGCATTGAGCTTCCCTCAAGCATGGGAGCACTTTAAAAGGATGCTCGATACAAAGAGAAGGAGAAGAAAACTAAAAAAGCCCATGGAACATTTCCCATGGTGCATTAGCTTAAACAGAAAGGGTTTAAGTGTGTAATTAACTCTGAAGCAAGAGGCCCACAGACTAAACAGATCAAAAAGCACCAGGCAGACTCCTGGGCAGCCATCCATATTCCCGAGTTACTGTGGAGTATTTAATTAGGCCTCTCTGGCACCACTGGGTCATTTTGTGTGTGTTCCTTTCTCCTCCTATTTCTCCTTCTTTTTCCTTCCTGCACCATCCCAGAGGGCTTAGCAAGAGTCTCCTTTCTTCTGCATTAAATGTGCAACATATTGGACTGGATTTGAAAAAGTATATACCCAGAATGCTCCTTTATGTATGTTGGAGGGGGAGCACACCTCCACCTGCCAAAACAAGCAGCTGCCCACGCTCTACCAGGCAGGTTCAAGTTTCTTGTATTTGTTTACAAGGCCTTTAACAATATGGGTCCAAGATACTGCCTGATCCCTTATATCTCTGTCTGATCACTGAGGTCTTATGGCCTTTTGGGTAGAAGGTTCCCAGGTCTGGGAACTAGGCAGGGTAGCCCATTCAGGTTGAGTTGCCTTCCCTTTAAAGGTGCAGGTATGTAATCTGGAGGTCACTGTGAGTGGTCCCCCATAGATGGGCAGCTTATATCTACTGGGAGCCATGCATCTGGTATTGTGGTCCAAATTTGATGGAACTTCCTTCCAGTTGAAGTCACCCCTGTTGAACTTCTGTTGCTGACTGAATACGTTGTTGTTGTTGTTGTTGTTCTTCTTCTTCTTCTTCTTCTCCTTCCTTCCTTCCTTCCTTCCTTCCTTCCTTCCTTCCTTCCTCCCTTCCTCCCTTCATTCCCTCCTTTCTCCTTTTCTTTCTTTCTTTCTTTCTTTCTTTCTTTCTTTCTTTCTTTCTTTCTTTCTTTCTTTCTTTCTTTCCTCTTTCTTTCTTTCTTCTCCTCCAGCAGGCATTATAACTGAATTCTGATTTCATAGATATAACTCATTTAAATTTTCATTGCATCGAGTTTCTTGTGCACTGCCTACAGGCGATTATAATTAAGCGGTATATAAAATTGTTGCAACAAATAAATAAATACATTTCTGAGAGTGCCTCTAGACTGTCAGAGTTTTATAGAAGGGATTCAAATGCATGCTGGGTGATGTAGCTTTGTGCAATTAAAGTGTCCCGAAAGTGCAACACATCCACTTTTTAAAAAAGAAAGGGACCTTTTGTGGTTAAGAAAGTGATGGGAAAATGCATTGAAAAATGTTTGATGATTAATGGGCACACACCACAATAAATCAGAATGAACGCTACTTAGATGGCTTTAAAAGAGGGCTGGATAAACTTGAGAAGAAGGCTGTTGATGGCTACAGGCCATGTTGGCTATGTTCTGCCTCCACAACTGGAGGAAGCCGTGTTTTCAAATAGCAGTTGCTCCTGTCAAGGAACTGCCATCGGCTCAGAGGCGAGAAATAGAAGGGCAGTTGTGTTATAGGGAGCCTCCGACAATCTTGAGAAGCAGTTCCTCTTCCAGGGAGGAGGAAAGCCCCACCTCCAGTGGAGAAGAGGTGCAAGGACTAGGGGATGCTAGTGAGAGCCTCAACACCGCTCCTGAGCAAGCTGGAGAGGAGGGAAGCTTGCCTTTGCCATCGCCCACCCTGCGCAGTAGTCTGAGGCGC
Organism: Podarcis bocagei; assembly: GCF_964188305.1. Classification (NCBI taxonomy): domain Eukaryota; kingdom Metazoa; phylum Chordata; class Lepidosauria; order Squamata; family Lacertidae; genus Podarcis; species Podarcis bocagei. The sequence continues at coordinate 24,410,665 of NC_138132.1, read as the reverse complement.
AGGGAGGGGTGGAAACGGTTGGGGGTAATGAAACTTTTATGTTGGGGGAGGTACAAAAAAAGACCGCTCCCGGATTCTGCTAGCGATTGAGCCAGACATGAACTTATGATGCTCTTCACTGTAAATAGTTTGCACCAAAATAAAGCCTGTTGGAGTCCTGCCTGGTTACTCTCGAGCAACCGCAACAGACCTCTGACACTACCCATAGGCATCTGGTTGACCCTTGTGAGAATAGGATCCTGGAACTAGATAGGCAGTTGGCCTGATTCAGCAGGCACTTCTTACGTTCTCAATGTCATATAATAATGTACCACATAATTCGGAGACATCAGACTTTTGAAGGATTGCTGCCTTTAGGTTTGCGAATTGTTTCAAGAAGTTTGAATTTGAGAGCCTGGAACTTCTTCTCCATCCCTAACACCCCTGCATGGAAAGGGCTTCTGTGCTGCAACGTGGGACCCAAAAGACAATGGCAAGTGTAGCATAGGCCATGTGAGAGCACTTTGGGCAGGAATGGAGTTGAATTACTGTATCTATTGCTTTCCTAACTCAGCAGTTCCATTCCGTGTTTCCCTCGCTGAGGTTGATCACACAGAAGCCATTAGTACCCCTGTTTGCCTAACTGCTTGCCAAAGGTAGCTACTGGTTGACAGTGTCATTTTTTCAGCCTCTATTTAAAGCACAGTTTAGTCCTTGGAGTGTCCTAGAGTGGATTAGCACTCCTATAGCAGTTCCTAACTATGTATGTAGCAGCAACCCACAGTGCATTGCAAAACTGCCTTCTGTACAGGGCCTGCTTAGAGACTGGCATTAGCAGCCTGCCATGCTAGGCTGAGACGTGGGCCATTAGTCTTTGCTTCTGAAAATATGCCTGTCCTTGTACACTAGCCTGGTTCCTTTTGATCAAGAGAATGTTCCTGGCTTGGAAAAGGGATGTGGCGGGCAGCTGTGGGGACAGTCTTCTGGTACCCGCCCAAGGTGGCACTCAAGACAGAAAAGTTAATTTCTACTTGCTACTCATGTGACCTCTGGCACATTGCTTTTTCCTGTTCCATGCTGGGTCTTGCCAGGGGCAGCCTGGAAATGGACAAGATCAAGGTAGCTGGTCAGAATGTGAGCTGGATGCACGATAGACTGGAAACCAGACTCACTGATAGGCAAGGAATGTTGCTTTGGCACTAGTCTAGCAAATGACTGACGGTTTAGGTCAGGGATGGGGAACCTGTTTGCCTTTCAAAGCCTTGGTTGTGTGTGTAGATCGCCATGGATGGCTTCAGAAGAAGATTAAACAAATTCATGGAGAATAAGGCTATGATTGCCTGCTTACCATGGTGGCTATTCTCTGCTAAGTATATACATGCCAGTGAATACTTTCTTTACCCTGAGCAAACCGTTTTGTATGACTGGCTTTTCGGACTGATGAAGCGTGTAGCGAAACCTGTAATATATCCGGAGAACAGGTCTCCTTTTGCCCACTTGCGGTATTCTCACCAGGGTGGTGACTTTGATTTGCCTTCCTGTGATTGATCCATGCATACGGCTTTGTGTTTCCAACTCAAGACCCATTGAAGAACATCTCATCCAGTTCAATCTTTGAAAAACAGCTTTGTAAAACCTTTTCACATGCTACTTGTTGAATGGTTCATTTATCCAGTTTGTATAACGTTTACTGCACATGTAACTTGTTAAGATAGAGTTATACATTTACCCACTCCATGTTTACAGTATCTCCAGGCTTTGTCTTGCACATGGGACCTTAGTATGCTTGTTGTTTGAATGGTTACAAGTCTCTATTCTATCCCAATTCTAGCTATTATTCTAGTAAATTTGGTTTTATACTTGTAAGCCAATTTGTGGTGGTGGTGTTTTGGTGGCTGTTCTCTGCTTTCATGGCTGGAGGCGGTCATACCTTTGAATAACAGTTGCTGTAAAACCACAGGAGAGGAGAGTGCTCTTGTTCTCAGATCCTGCATCTTCACACAGGCATCTGGTTGGCCACTGTGAGATCAGGATGCTGCACTAGATGAGCCACAGGCCTGATTCAGTGAGCACAAATTTCTGGCCATGCCCTCCATGCGCTTTGTGCAATAGCACTCTGCATCTTCGCTACGCCCATCTGACAAAGGAGCGGTTTTCAAAGTTGCTTTTATTTTTTTGGGGGGGAGGGGCGGGGTATACAGATGACGGTCAAATTTGTCATTAAGATAAAGCAGCCTACGCGGAGCTTGGATCCTCTTTTGGAGACCGACGGCAGAGCGAGAAAAGACTGAAGGCCTTGTGCATAAAACGCAATACCACTAAACCTGTCCAGAGGAAGGAGATGGATTGGCTCAGACAGCTGTGTCTGTGGGGCGACGAAATAACCCCTTCCACGTAATTGCATTTTAAGCTTCTGCTGGTCACCAGTCAAAATTGTTTTATTATGGCAGGATATTAGGACAAATGGCAGGCTTTGGTAAATTTTTGAAATGGAGGTGGAAGACTTTCCCTCTTCTCCTTCTTCGCTGAAGGTGGCTTAGGAGGCAAGGAGGAGAGATGATTACCTTCCTGGAAAAACTTTTTTTAGACAATGAAATGCTTGCGGCCCTATCTCAGAAAGACTGCACTTTAGACTTAAGGGTATTTGTGGATGTGTGTGGGGGGACAATTAGCTCTGATTTCAGCTGAGCATAGGTGTAAAGCATAGGTGATTAACCTGTGGCCCTAGGGCTCCAAACGGCCCTCAATCCAATTTCATTTAACCCTTGACTAGAGATGTAAGAGAGCATCGTTTTCCATTCCACTTTGTATTCATCACTTGCAGGGCTGTTTCTGTTCCACTGCACTTCATCTTCCCGCTGTGGTGAAGTTAATTTGTTACATAAATTGCATGAGTTACATTGTCATTACGTTATCCCAGCCCATTCATTTTGGTGCAAAGGAAACACAATGCAAATGGGAGCAAAGCAATTCGGTTGGGTATCTTTTGTGTGCAGAAAGCTGCAACAACCATGAATACGGATAACATCTGCGGCATTGATTTCTGTTCTAGACATGGGATGAAGAAATGAACACCAGAAATTTCAGCTCTCGTGTCCGTTTTTGCCAGAATTCTCCAATACTACTTCTCTTGGCCCAATTTCATGTGGGTGGCAAGGAAGGACACAAGGGGGGAGAGGGGCCAGCATAAAAAGTGAGGAGAAGACACAAAGAAAAAAGGGATTGCCCAGCCACCCACCCTTGCCTCTGACTCCTTAACACTTTCAACTGGTATGTACCCCTGACATATACATTCCCTGAGGGGATGCTGCCCTCAACAGAAAACAGGTTGATATAAATAGTTCTCAGGACAGCTGTCTTTGCATTTTGTTCTCCTGTTAGAAATGTCAGGAACTTTAAGAACATAAGAACTATACTACATCAGTTTACTGATCCATGTATCCTAGAATTGTCTACTGGCAGTGGCTCTCCAGGGTATTAAACAGGGTCACGCCCCCAGCAACACCTGTATACCTTCCAAGTGCCCCAGAAGTTTTGGGGAGCTGTGTGAGATCTCGCCCCCCAAGTGCTTTTTGGGGACAAAAGTGAGGCACGGGTCCCGTGACTCGCTCGGGAGCGGGTCCTGGAAGATGCACACCCTGGTTTTGCATCAGAAAAAGTTGGAAAGGGATACACATGATCAGGGTGTACGAAGTGGGGGGCAGAGGGGGCGGGTCGCCCTGGGTGCCACTCTGGGGTGTGTGTGTGTGACTAGATGGCCCCTGCCTCCCCCAGCTGTAGAGCGGCCGAGGGTGACACAGTCAGTATGGGTGCCGCTTGTGCAGCGTCTGTACGGGCTACCTCTCGCAGTGTCCATACGGGCGTCCGTACGGGCTGCCTCTCGCACGGCAACAGTACAGGCTGCCATGCTTGCGCACTCCATACGGGATGCCACACATGTGCAAGCGGCAGCCCGTACTGACACCTGTATGGACCATGCATGTGAGTGGCACCCCGAATGAAGTGTGCATGTGTGGCATCCTGTCCAGAGTGCACATGCGTGGCAGGCTGCTGCACATGTGCATTCTGTATGGGATGCTGCATGTGCGCAGTCTGTATGAACGTTGTGCATGCACCACTGGGCGGTTCACTCCGCCCCTCGGCGTCCCACCTCAGGTGCCGGAGAGGGTTCCTCCACCATTGCACATGATGCCTCATGCTTTGAACCTGAGACACCTGGGATTGATTCCTGTTGACCTTCTCCAGGCAAGACATCTGGTCAGCTGAGCCAGTCACCCATGGAACTTGCTCTTTGATGTGGTAGAAAAGAGAGGCTGAGTGTGAGGATCTGATGGAGAGAGGTTCAGAAGAGACGCCAAAGTGGGTGTTTGTGGGAGTCAAAGCTTTGCAGGCCCATGCAGCCTCCTTCCCTCCCAAGCTTCAGAAACACTGTTAACATTGTTTTGTTCAGATGTGAAGGTGACCTTATCTATAGTTGGGAAGGGCTGTAGCTCAATGCTAGAAGGACCCACATTCAATCCCTGGAATCTCCAAGTAAGGCTGGGGAAAACCCCTGTCCAGAACCCCAGACTAGATTAACCAAAGGACTAACTCTCTATAAATCAGCTTTGTGTTTTCCTATGGGTGGGCTGAGGTATGGGTGTCCAATGGAACATGGGAGCTGGATGCAATTCAGCAATAGGCTCAGTCTAGCCTGCAGGCCAGGGGTTACTAATCTCTGTGGCAAAGTAATTGCTTAAGATCTGCCATAGGGCAACAAAGGCTTCACCACCTTCTTATGCTGTCAGCAGAATGTGAGCTTGCTTTGCAAATCTTTTTTGACAATTTAAAGAACAGCATCACTGGAATGAAAGCAAGGAAGAAGTAATTCAAGTCGGCTCCCTGTTTAAGAATCTGATGATTCATTAATTACTTTAATAAAAAATATTTTGTTGAGAGTATGTGAATGATAATTTCTGTTCTTCATTTTTAATAATCATAAATAATGTTTATAGATACTATGATGGTTTGCAATTTCCGGAGATTGTAGGAGATTCTTCTTGCATGCCAGTAAAGTAGATTAGATAAAGTAGATAAATCCATTAAAAGCCATAGACACACCATTTGCTTATCTAGTGAATTGGTATTCGTGGTTATGAATGAATTTATCATCATTAAATGCTACGTGTCAAACTATGAAATACATTTATTATACTGATGGTTCCTAGACTTGCTTCCTGCTGACCACATTGATGGAGGTGGTCTAAGGGGAAGACCCCATGCTTTGCCCCTGGTGCCAGGTTATCTCTCTGTCATCCTGATGAGATTCAGAAATTCTAGAAATTCTGGGACACATGGATTTCACTGCCTAAATTCTGGGTCACATGTAATTTACTGCAAGGGGAAACCCATAACTCCTGTTGTCCAGATTACTCCATGTGCAAACATAAAACAGAACCACACATAGGAACAAATAAAGCTGTCTTTTCACCAGTCAGACCATTGGCTCATCTACAATGGCACTGTCTGCCATCAGCCTTTGGTCCCCAAATGTTGTTGGGCTACAATTCCAATCAAATCTTGGGACTCCCCCCCCCCCATGGGGTTTCATTTTAAACATCTACAACTGCATATTCATCCATACTCCAGTTTTTCTATCAAACCATATTATCCATAGTGATTTTTGCGCTACAGGTGAAACAAAAACCCTGCTCTTGTTTCCATCTGCTTGCTGTGGTCTCCTAAATAACTTATAATTCCCCCCCCCCATTCTTTTGTAAAGTTTTTATCCTCTTGGTTTCTGAGTTTTCCAGTCAGTTTTGCCATCTTGGCATAGTCCATTAGCTTGGTTTGCCATTCCTCTCTGGTAGGGACTTTGTCTTCTTTCCATCTCTGGGCTAGTAGCATTTGGGTGGCTGTTGTTCCATGCATGAAGAGTTTGGTATGTTGGTACCTGTAATTCCTAATAAAAAAGCTTCTGGTTTTTTAACAAAAGTTATTTTAAGCATTTCCCTTCCATTTCATTATATATCATCTCCCAGAAAGCTTTTATTACCTTACAAGTCCACCACATATGATAAAAGGTACCTTCTTTTTCTTTACAGTTCCAGCATATATTTGAACTTGTCTTATACATTTTTGCTAACTTAGTAGGAGTCAAATACCACTGGTACATCGTTTTCATATAATTTTATTTCAGTGTACAACATGCTGTAAATTTCAAATCCGATTTCCATTACCTTTTCCAATCTTCCATTTGAATATTATGTCCCAGTGGTCAGTGGTGATCCCATCATCTGGGGATCCCACCACAGTTGAAGAACCCTGATTTACACAGACTGGCACTGACTGTCCAGGGTTCCAAACTGGGTTCTCTTCAAAGATGGACAATCAGTCATTTTTGGTTCCCTCCATTTCTCATCTTTCCAATATTAAATTCAGGGTTCCATGTTTCTATTGTGATTTGTCATGAAAACTCACCAACATTTTAGTGTGGATTTCTCCTAATAAACACATTTCTGATTTGGTATAAATGTTGTTGTGAAATAAAAGAGAGTCTGTGAATTTTGAAAGATGGCTACATTTTGGCTTGTATCTGTGAACCACCCCGTGATCTTATGATGAAGGGCGGTAAATAAATCATATATAGGTTTGGAGAGGGCAAATTAGATGAGTTCACCTTTAAATGCAAGCTGACTTTAATTTTTCTTCCAGCTCTACTCTGGGGGTAGTTCGGCACTCCTGTCTGACTTGAGAATGCAGCTTTCTGCTCAGAGCTCCTACAGTACTGGTGGAAGAGTGCTGTGTTTCTGTAGACTCTGCTTCAAAGCAAACGAGTGGATAGTCCCCTTGGCTCTCTGTAAAATTACTCACAGCGTTTTAAACTTTCTTCCGTTAATATCGGCAAGAGTTTCCCGACAGCTGCAATCTATTGAAATCTGCCTTTTGCCACTCAGTTGGAATAAAGTCTTGTGTCACACCAGCTCAGCATCTTCTGCTTCTTACAGTGGCCAATATTTTAAAATAATAATAATGGTCTTCAACATTGACAGAATGAGGTTGTGTCCCTTGATAATCTTGTCCAGTAGCTACAGGCAGAGCTGAACAACGTGCATTGTTAAAACTAGGGAAGCATTTACTTTTTTATTTTTTGCTTTTAATGGCGACTCTACTTCAAGGCGAGCAAGGCGCCAGAATGTCGTGGAGCATTTGTGATGTAGCAGAAGTAGATCCAGTACCTAGTAGAGGAAAGAGCTTGCAAAGGGGCTGTGTTAGTGGAGGTTGGTAGCTCCATCTGCCATTGGTTCTGGCTCCACCTACTCTTGGTCACCTTGCTTGTTGCACTACCAGTTCAAATGGGCACCAGCCACCACTGGGCTGTGAATGTGGACTGCTGACCACAGGCTGAACTTAGTCCTCAGATGAAAGCTCTCAAACCCTTGACTTGAAAGTCCCTGTGTTTATGTGTGTGCATGAAAGAGATAACGTACCCCTTGAAACTGTGCTTGATTGAAGAAGCCTCCCAATTCTCCTAAGAGTTGAGTGGTGAGTTGGCATCAGTGCCTGGCATCCTGGGGCAGCTGCTAGGGCCCCACAGTAGGGCTCCTGAGCACTGACATCCACCCTAGGCTTTCAAAAGAGCCATGTGGCTGAATCTGTATTCCACCATGTAAAGGTAAAGGTAAAGGGGCCCCTGACCATTAGGTCCAGTCGTGGCCGAATCTGGGGTTGCGGCGCTCATCTCGCTTTATTGGTACAGCTTCCGGGTCATGTGGCCAGCATGACTAAGCCACTTCTGGCGAACCAGAGCAGCGCACAGAAACGCTGTTTACCTTCCCGCTGGAGCGGTACCTATTTATCTACTTACACTTTGACGTGCTTTCGAACTGCTAGGTTGGCAGGAGCAGGGACCGAGCAATGGGAGCTCACCCCATCGCAGGGATTCAAACCGCCGACCTTCTGATCGGCAAGTCCGTACATTTCCTCAAATGCCCTGCAGTGTTTTTTGCACCTCCATATATATATATATATATATATATATATATATATATATAGTCCCTGCAAGTCTGCTTAGACAATTAGTTTTAGCACATTATTTTAGCAGCTACAAGTGTTTTTAAATTTGTGCTCTTATATATATATACATTCATGTAACTTGTTTAAATGCTTTTTATTAGTGGTTTTAATGAATATGTTGGAATATCTAGTGTAAACTGCAGAGAAGTCTTTTCTTCTAGTGAGCAGTATATATATTGTGTTACTAAATAACTATGTTTTGCTGTCTGGGGAATTGCAAGACATTAAAATACCTCCTCCCCCCAGCCAAATCACTGCCTTTTTACATCCTACCCTCAAGTATACCTAGCAGTGATTTATGTCCCAGCCTATATTAATCACAGTCAGCGCTGTTTCCCTTCTGCTGCAGTTCAGTCACATACTACGTTATTAATCTTGTTGTCTGCTATTTTAAGTAACTGACACAACTATTTATGCAACTTTGTAACTCAGGTTCATTCATTTCAGTGTAAAGGAAACATTAATAATAATAATAATAATAATAATAATAATAATAATAATAATAATTTATTATTTGTACCCCACCCATCTGGCTGGGTTTCCCCAGCCATTCTGGGCGGCTTCCATATAAACCAAAAAACACTAAAATATCATACATTAAAAACTTCCCTGAACAGGGCTGCCTTAAGATGTCTTCTGAATGTCAGGTAGTTGTTTATCGTTTTGACATCTGATGGGAGGGCGTTCCACAGGGCGGGCACCACTACCGAAAAGGCCCTCTGCCTGGTTCCCTTAGCGTTGCTTCTCGCAATGAGGGAACCGCCAGAAGGCCCTCGGCGCTGGACCTCAGCATCCGGGCAGAACGATGGGGGTGGAGACGCTCCTTCAGGTATACTGGGCCGAGGCTGTTTAGGGCTTTAAAGGTCAACACCAGCACTTTGAATTGTGCTCGGAAACGTACTGGGAGCCAATGTAGGTCTTTCAAGACTGGTGTTATGTGGTCTCGGCGGCCGCCCCCAGTCACCAGTCTAGCTGCCACATTCTGGATTAGCTGTAGTTTCCGAGTCACCTTCAAAGGTAGCCCCACGTAGAGCGCATTGCAGTAGTCTAAGCGGGAGATAACTAGAGCATGTACCACTCTGGCGAGACAGTCCGCGGGCAGGTAGGGTCTCAGCCTGCGTACCAGGTGGAGTTGGTAGACAGCTGCCCTGGATACAGAATTGACCTGCGCCTCCATGGACAGCTGTGAGTCCAAAATGACTCCCAGGCTACGCACCTGGTCCTTCAGGGGCACAGTTACCCTATTCAGGACCAGGGAGTCCTCCACACCAGCCCGCCCCCTGTCCCCCCAAAACAGTACTTATGTCTTGTCAGGATTCAACTTCAATCCATTAGCTGCCATCCATCCTCCAACCGCCTCCAGGCACTCACACAAGACCTTCACCGCCTTCACTGGTTCGGATTTGAAAGAGAGGTAGAGCTGGGTATCATCTGCATATTGATGGACACCCAGTCCAAACCCCCTGATGATCTCTCCCAGCGGCTTCATGTTAAAAAGCATGGGGGAGAGGACGGAACCCTGAGGCACCCCACAAGTGAGGGCCCAAGGGTCTGAACACTCATCCCCCACCACCACTTTCTGAACACGGCCCAGGAGGAAGGAGCGAAACCACTGTATAACAGTGCCCCCAGCACATCAACAATGTAAGAAAACCAAACAAACCAAATCATGTGTCATTTGTGGACTTAGCTACAACCATGTGATTGAATACTGATCATATTTGCTTCTAATTTCTGTTCCTGAGCACAGATGAATGTGGCCTGCAGCATTCACCTGTTGCTTCATTTACCTGAAGGAGCTGTTGGCCTTTTTTTTTTTTGCCTAGAACCCTGTTGAACCAGGACCTAATTCTGCTTTAGTGAGTGTGAATTCACCTAATCTAAAAGGCGGTGGGACTATTTAGCCCCTGTTATTTTGGCTCTATCTGGGGAATAAGCGTTGTGACACCCCACAAAGACATTCTAATACCTTTCACACATGTGGAATGTTAATAGCAGATTCCAAAGGCTTTCTCTTCCTTCTTTTTCTGTTCTTTTTTTCTTGGTAAAAGCCTTGCTAGCACTTCATGTGGCATGTAGCAGTCTGGCAGCATTCCTAAACAGAATATTCCACTTGGGAATGGCCACAATACATCATAAATTGCCCTGTGAAGTGGGAGGTTATTCAGCCCAACATTAGTTAAGACTGTGCTGTCTCTTTGGTTCCCTTCTGGACCCTCAAAGGACTGATAAATGGGAAGGAATTGATGGCAATCAACCTGTTTTGCTTGTACAAGGTACCAGGTTCAATCCTTGGCATCTCCTGGGAATGTCCCTCACCTAAAACCACGGAGAGTCATTGCCACTCAGCATAGACCAGTGTTCTTCCATCTTGGTTTCCCAGATATGGGTGGATTATAACTCCCATCATCCTTGACCATCAAGCTAAGCTGGCTGTGGATGATGGGAATTGCTGTTCACCCACATCTGGACAACCAAGGTTGAAGACTGCTGGTTTAGATCAGAGGTCTGCAACCTTTAAGACAAAAAGAGCCACTTGGACCCATTTCCGAAGAAAAAAAACCTGGGAGCCGCAAAACTCGTCATTATAAAAATAACGTTTTTTTTACTTTTTAATTATTTCTTTAACGTTCTTTAAACGTTAAATTAACAAGTTAACTTTTTGTGTGTGTGTGTTCTTCACTCCCCTTCAAAACAGTGACCAGCGTACATGCCCCCTTTCAATGCAGTGACCAGCGTACATGCCCCTTACAATGTAGCGGGCGGGCGGGAAGGTGACGTCGGGACGGTGCGTGACTAACGCACGCACTGCCCCTATGCGACGTCACAGCCAGTACAGCGCCCGCCACAGTGGGGAGTGTCGGGCGCACAATGCGCCTCCTCCCATCGCTAGTATCCGCCCCGGAGCCGCGGCAAAGGTGTAAAAGAGCCACATGTGGCTCCGGAGCCGCAGGTTGCAGACCCATGGTTTAGATAATATTGGGGTAGCTTGACCAATTGTTTGGACTTGGTTTAAGACAGTTTCCTATGTTTCTAACCACAATAACCACCTATTTCCCCTCAAACAGCAGCAGTTTCTGCCATGTTTCACTTGAGGTGGCAGGTGGGTCTCACGCAACCATAAGTATGTTTTTATTTTGAAAATATCTAACAATGCCTTTCAAACAAATTCCCAAGATAGCCTAACAGGGAACGACACCCATGATAAAAGCAGGTTGAAAGCCCTTAAAACATACAAACATACTAAAAGCAGTAGAACTCTTCAAAGCCGTTTAGGGATAATGGAGGAAATGAGGGGTGAATGAGGGGAGAATTTCACTTGGTCCTCATTTTTAAGCGAAACTGACAATTATCCTCTGGATTTTGCACAGCCTTTCTTCCTCCAAAGGGGGGAAAGTACCAAAATGTATAAATACATAGAAATAATACACTTTAGTATAAAGTGCTTTTATAAATGCATTTGATGAGGTAAAATACTTTATCACAGACTACTTATTTACACATGTATTTTAGCTCAACAAATGCATTTAGAAATGCACTTTATCCTGAAGTGTGTGGTATACAGGTACTTATTTCAATCCATTTGTAAATATGATTTTTTGTACCATTTCACTGATGAATGTGGAGACAATGGAGGGTGAGGATGGCAGATCAGAAGTGCATGAAACCAGAACCAATGCCAGGCAGAACCAACTAATTCCAGTTTTGTCTCCATACCCCTCTCTGCTGAGTTTTACAGGGGCAAGGGGGAGAAAGTTGATTGCTGCCATGATACCCTTTGGCCTGGCTGAAGGAAAGTAGGCAGGCAGTTCAGAAGCTGACTGAGAAGAGTCTGAGCTTGGTGGGGCAGCGACGCATGGCCTCCTTAACAAATGGGTACCGGCTGCAGGGGGGCAGTGCCAATTGGGGTGGCCCTTCTCCCCCTCTACTACATCCCAACCATCCGTCCTCATATGGAATTCAATGGGTCTTGCTCCCCAATTTAAACCGAGGACAAAAATGCAACCATAGTCATAGAGGCAATATTGTCAGTTGGACTTATCACCTGGGCATGGTGCTTCTTTCCAGTTAACTTGGACGGGCTTGCGTGCTACAGCTTAAGGTTATTCATTTTTCATTCTCGAAGCCTAAAACGAGTACTTTCTAAGTCACAGTGCTTCACAAATTGCACCGAAGGTGGCGTCCAGCTGGCAGGGGGCCTTGCTTAGGAAGACTGATGCCTGAGTAGCTTTGCTCAGCGTGTGGCTGTTAGTCATGTTAATATTCCTGACAGACGTTCCCGCCTCTAATCCTATCCGAAACGCTGAAAGAGGGAGGAGGGAGGCATTACGCTTAGCTAGACAAAGCCCTTTCAAAGACTGTGCCTTGCATTGTGCTACCGTGCATTTAACAATTCCCATTTCCGTTTTCATGCTTCTTCTTGCAAGCTAGCTGGGCCCCCGTGGGTGGAGGCGAACTTCTTGCTGATGGCGAGACTACTATTAGAGTGCAATGGTTTATTATGCAAAAGGTCCCATGTTTGATGGGAGTTGTAGTCCAACAACAGCTGGAGACCCAAGTTTGGGAAACCCTGCACTACATAAATAAGTACCATATTTTTCGCTCTATAAGACGCACTTCCCCCTCCTAAAAAGTAAGGGGAAATGTGTGTGCGTCTTATGGAGTGAATGCAGGCGGGAGGCTCTGCTCAGTGCTCCCTTTAAAGAGCCCCGTGGAGCGTGTGTGCGGCTCTTGGGGGCTTTTCCCCGAGGAGGGAGAAGGGCTGCCCTACTCCCTCCTCTGGAAAAAGCCCCCAAGAGCCGCACACACGCTCCACGGGGCTCTTTAAAGGGAGCGCGGCTCTTGGGGGAGCCTCTTCAGGGCAGGGGAAGCCTTCATCCCGCTGCCTGGGAGAGGCTGCACGCAGCTATCCCAGAAGCCAGAACAGCAAGAGAAGCTATCAGCTATCCCAGAAGCCAGATCCCTTTTGCTGTTCTGGCTTCTGGGATTCAGAATATTTTTTCCCTTGTTTTCCTCCTCCAAGAACTTGGTGCGTCTTATGGTCTGGTGCGTCTTATAGAGTGAAAAATGTGGTACTTTGTTTTCTGCCTTTTTTTAAAAAAAAGTTGTTTCCCTTCCATTGAAAATAACTGCCTAACAAAATGTTCCAGTGTGGAGTGCTGCTGTTTAGGCTTTCAGCCAGTCATTCCCTTTTTCCAGGATACTACAGGAGGTTAGAAATAAAGGGGCCATTTTGGGCTCTGGCCCCACCGATTGCTGGTTGAAACTCCACCCATTTATTGCCTGAGCCTCACTCCCAAACAGATTATCTCTGAGGGAATGTGGCCCTTATTTTAGGATGGGAGCAGGAATCCAATTCAGTTGGTAGTTAAAGGTGCATGTACCTAATTTGTACTTTCTGAAACAATATACAAACAAAGACAGTTGGAATTTATGCTTCTCTGATTTTTTAAATGCAGCTCTTCAGCTAAGCAATGTGTTAGGAAATGCATGTACTAGGCTAAAGTGCGCACATAAATGCATGCATTATAGAGAATGACGTACAGAATGCATTACATTACGGAAATTTGCTTTGAGAAAATGCATGCGCTAGGCAAAAATGCATGCGGAAATGTGCCTATTAGGAGAAATTCACACTAAAAAGCTGACCAATTTTCATGAGGACATTTTAATAAATATAAATATAAATATAAATATAAATATAAATATAAATATAAATATAAATATAAATATAAATATAAATATAAATATAAATATAAATATAAATATAAATATAAATATAAATATAAATATAAATTAACCGACCTGGAAATGTGGAGAACTGAATTTAAGACTGGAGTAACAAAAAAATTAAAAACAGACCAAAATTACCAGAATTGTCCGCCCCTGTTCTCAACCGACAACATGTTGCTCACCCCTGATGCAGAATATATTTGGTTGTGTGTGCATTCTTGGTGCGTTTGTGTATTAAATGAGGTCTGCCTTCATGATTCTATGGCTTCGTCTGTGGAACAGAATAATTCTAATTTTAGGGGGAGGGAAACCTGAACTGCTGGCTCTGCTGTGTCAAATATCCAGCCGTCTGTTTCACTTCCCATAGCCAGCCACCCCCCACCCCCAAAAGTGCTTTTACTGGCTTTGAAATAAATTGTGGCTGCTTCCCTCAACACACACACAACCCCAGCCATTGTATTAATAGCCCTGGCTCTATTAGAATAAGTTGTGAAATGACAAATGGCCTGGCATTTGAGATGACTGCACCGTACTGTTTGTCTGAACTTGCTTGGCTCCTTTATCCCAAATCGCTTGAGAGGTGGAAATAAATATTCTCGGTTTTGCATCAAGTGAGCAAATGACTTGCAACATAGGGGTGAGTGAAGGAGGAAGAGAGGGAGCTGCTTCCTAGGGGAATGAGTGGTTATCCATTCCAAGAATGTGAAACGAGGAATCTATCTTTCTATATTTTGCCAAGCTGCATGGAGAGGGAGAGATGGCTTTGGCATGCCATTCTCTTCAGCAGGTGTGGAAGAAATAATTTGAGTTCCTACTTGCTAAAGTTGGTATTTATGTATGCGTGGAATGGAATACAGTGGTTCCTCTGGTTAAGAACTTAATTCTTTCTGGAGGTCCGTTCTTAACCTGAAACTGTTCTTAACCTGAGGTACCACTTTAGCTAATGGGGCCTCCTGCTGCCGCTGCCACAATTTCTGTTCTCATCCTGAAGCAAAGTTCTTAATCTGAGGTACTATTTCTGGGTTAGCAGAGTCTGTAACCTGAAGCGTCTGTAACCTGAGGTACTACTGTAGAATGAAGGAGCAGGGGCTCAGAGACACTATTCCTGTTGCAGCAATTCCATATCCTGCCCTGGTGTTAAGCTTTGTTCCTCTGTTGACTGTAGCAAGATCTCTTCACTGCCACTGGGGATGGAAACCAAGCCTCATGAGGAATGGTTGAGGGAATTTGGTATGATTAGCCTGGGGAAGAGAAGACTGCGGGGTGATAGGATAGCCACCATCAAATATCTGAAGGGCTGTCCCATGGAAGATGGAGCAAGCTTGTTTTCTCTTGCTCCGGAGGGCAGGATTGTTCTGTTGAGAGTCTGTCAAGGCTGCGAACAGCAGGACTGTTGTGGCGTCCAGTCCACTTCCACTGTGCCAACCTGCTTCTCCCAGCTACAGCAGAGTATCTTGCGCAGCAGTTCCTGTGTGGAAGGAATCTCAGCCATGCAGTAAAACTCTCATACAACAGCTGCTCCTACTCTACAAAGCTTTATTGTACAGCAGCAAAACAACAACCAGGAGATGTTGTTGTTTAGTCGTTTAATTGTGTCCGACTCTTCTTGACCCTATGGACCAGAGCGTGCCAGGCACTCCTGTCTTCCACTGCCTCCCACAGTTTGGTCAAAGTCAAGCTTCGAGAACACTGTCCAGCCATCTCGTCCTCTGCCGTCCCCTTCTTCTTGTGCCCTCAATCTTTCCCATCATCAGGGTCTTTTCCAGGGAGTCTTCTCTTCTCATGAGGTGGCCAAAATATTGGAGCCTCAGCTTCAGGATCTGTCCTTCTAGTGAGCACTCAGGGCTGATTTCCTTAAGAATGGAGAGGTTTGATCTTCATGCAGTCCATGGGACTCTCAAGAGTCTTCTCCAGCACCATAATTCAAAAGCATCAATTCTTTGGCAATCAGCCTTCTTTATGGTCCAGCTCTCACTTCCATACATCACTACTGGGAAAACCATAGCTTTAACTATACGGACCTTTGTTGGCAAGGTGATGTCTCTGCTTTTTAAGATGCTGAACCAGGAGATAGCGAAGACATTATGCTTCTCCTGTCGTAGCCAAAACAGAAAGTAAAAACTGTTCACATAACAAAGTACAAACCCCGTATGCGAACACCCCCCAGTGACAGGACATCATTTCCCTTGAGCTGTTAACCTTGTAAGCTCTGGGTATCCTCACAAGAATCTGAACCAATGGATTCACATTATAAGAAAGGAGATTCTAACTAAACATTAGGAAGAACTTTCTGATGGTAAGAGCTGTTTGACAGCTGAACAAACTACCTCCGAAGGTGGTGGACTCTCTCAATTGAAGGTTTCTCAACAGAAGTTGGATGGCCAAGTGCCAGGGATTCTTTAGCTGTGTTTCCTTCATTGCAGGGGGTGGGACTAGATGACCCTTGAGACCCCATCCTTCTATGATTCTAAGAACTGCCTTGTCCTCCCATGAGTGAATGTACTTATGCACTTCCATTCTGCCTTACTTCAAGCTGTTCCTTCTTGCAAGCCGTTTTAGGGCATAAGGGGACTTTGCATGGATATGTGTGTTTTCAAAATAGCTGCCTGACGCACAGAGCAACAGAAGCCAATAAGTAATTAATAGACTGTTGGCTGGAACATACCCAGTTGCCTGCGCCATCCTCTCTGCAGGGCTAGGTCGCTTTGATTGGGGCCGTCTGGAGCAAAGTCACAGCTCCCAGCTCTGCAGACTTGGCAGATGGACAGAATTGAACGTTGAATACATTGCTGGCTCAGCTGTTCTTGGGGTGTGTATGTGAAGAGTCTAGTAAAGAAGAATATTACAAGCTGGCCTCACCTTTGTGTTACCTTTGCTCAAGAAAACAGCTCCCAGTACGTTTCCAAGCGCAAGTCAAAGTGTTGGTGCTGACCTTTATAAATGGCCTCGGCCCAGTATACCTGAAGGAGCGTCTCCACCCCCATCATTCAGCCTGGACACTGAGGTCCAGCTCCGAAGGCCTTCTGGTCGTTCCCTCCCTGCAAGAAGTGAGGTTACAGGGAACCAGGCAGAGGGCCTTCTCAGTAGTGGCACCCACTCTGTGGAACGCCCTCCCATCAGATGTCAAGGAAATAAAAAACTATCTGACTTTTAGAAGACATCTGAAGGCAACCCTGTTTAGGGAAGTTTTTAATGTTTGATGTTTTGTCATGTTTTTAATATTCTGTTGGGAGCCTCCCAGAGTGGCTGAGGAAACCCAGTCAGATGTGGTGTGTGTGTGTGTGTGTGTGTGTGTATACATATATATAATTGCATTCAGAAGGTGACCTCTAGATCACGGGTGGGCCCAGTGCTTCTAGAGAACAGACCCCAGAGAGAGATGGTATCTTAGATCAGGATTTGACCTTGGAAACACACCTCAGTGCTCTTCCTTCTTCAGAATTTTGATCAGCAGAAAGAACAGACCATCCTCAAACTTTGAGGACACCAGCTCCAAACACAGCTTCCCCGCAGCTGCAGACAAAAGATTCTAGAGCAAGTGGCTCCCCTTTTAGAGTGAAAGCCTAATTCATTGTGAGGGTGGAGCCAACAGCCTGAAGGAAGCCCAAACCCTATTTAAGACTTAGTCTGTGTATACAGCTTGCTGGAGCAACATGAGAGTTCTCTTTGCATGTGGGTGGGGGCATCATAAGGGGTGCCCCCTTTTCCTAACCCATCCTGGAAGCTGACACTTTGTTGTACCTTGGAATTTAACTCTTTGCTGGCCTGCCTTTGAGGAATATGAGTCTGGGCTGACCTAACTGCTCAGCAGATCCTGGATATTGACTTGAGTAGTATTTTGCTTCTGGGATCCAGCTGGGACAGGCCTGGGCCTGGGCCTGGGCCTAGACCCCTTTCCCCAGCAGGGACCCCTGCCTGAAACAGAACAGCTGGCCAGGGCTGATTGCAGTTGAACAACATATTGCGAGCGACTAATTCCCCACTGCTGCTCTTAATTGTCTCTGAAAATAACACGGAAATAAGCACTAAGCACACTGTATTGTAGCTTTACATGGCTTTTCTGTTAGGTGAAAGCTTGAATATAGCACATAAACTAACAGGTAGGGCAACATTGGGGAAATGGAATCACCTACCATGTGAATGCAGCCAAACAACCCAGATAGAGAACTGCCCTCTTTTAAGGTTGGGACACTTGGTCATCCAATTCTTGATTTCTTGCTGCTTCTTTTTAGCTGCAAAGCTGCATCAGGGCTGGAGAGCAGCCTGCTAATTGCCTCGTAGAGATATTGAACTGGTGGTGCGTCTTTTAAAAACTCCAGCAAAGGACCTTGGGGGAGCAGAGCTGACCGGTGTGACTTGGGGATGGGAAGGGGAAAGAGATTGTTAAACAAGTAACGAAATAATAAATAGGTTCTGCCTGGACTGCTCAGGGGCCATTTGCCTTTGCTCATTCTGCTTGCTCAGAGCTTTCTTAATATGCCTGCTCCCGTTGGCTCAGGGGGCCAGCATTAATTATTGCTGAAGCACTGCCCTGCTTGTAATCTGTGGCTTTAATGGAACAATAGGTCAGCACTCAACAAGCTGGGCTGTGCCAGTTAACAGGCTGCACACACACACACACACACACACACACACACACACACACACACACTTAAGTCGAACCCCAGAGCCTTCAAGGCTTGGCATCCTGAGGTCTTAGGCAATAGAAGATGGTGTGTGTGTGTGTGTGTGTGTGTGTGTGTGTGTGTGTGTACACAATATGATCACTGCATGGAACAGCATAGCCCAGCTGCTGAACTCCGATAGCTTGTGGGAAGAGGGCTTTGATGGATTTGGGAATGACTTTATTTTGCAAGGCTGAGGCAGCACCAAAAAGCCTTCCACCTTGCAGATTGCTACAGGCATTATCCCCCTCCTTAAAAAAAGTTGCAGTCATTTCTTTATTGGTAATGTTCTTAAATGCATTTAAAAATCCTCTTGCGAGGAAGCTTCCCATTGCAGTGAGCAGAACTCAGCAACACCTCATGGTATGGGGGATCTTTTCTGATTTTATACTTTACATTTTTTATGAAGAGTCCAAACAGCATTTACCTATGCCAGAGATCCTAGAGAGTCACAGCCAGTCAGAGTAGATCAGTCTTCCCCAACCTGCTACCCTCCAGTTCTCTTGGACTACAGCTGCCACCTTACCTGATGGTTGACCACAGTTGGAGGGTCTGATGTGAGTTGTAGCCCAACAATAAAAATCTGCAGGGTGCATGGAGTAAATAGACCAAAGGCAGCTTCCTAGGTCTAGTAGCCATTGATAGACAGCCTCCATGCAGTTGCATGCTCTATTTGAAAGCTGGTGGCCATTGCCACGCCTTTTGGCACCTCCTTCCTCCAATTTGAATTTGAGAGCTCCCAGATATGCAGTGTGCACACAGATACAGTTCATGCACACACCCTCTCAAAACATGCTCTGGTTTACTGAAATGGCATTATAAAATGACCACCATAACCTCCGAGAGGGGGGTGCGGAGATAACATTAGTCTTCCATGCAGAGAGATAAGCACATATTCTCAAACACCGTAAAGCTCATTGCAAATTTAAAGTTCTGCATCAATGCTTAGTAGTGGCTCCTGAGCCCCATTTCACCAAAGTGCTAGAATGCAGCAACATTGTCTGCTCTTAGCTCATTTTGTTTTGGTTTTGGTCCAGTTCTCTAGGTGAGTCAGATCAAAAAGATGCTCTCAAATAAGCCATCTCGTCTGTGTTGGCTGAGCAGCCTGGGGCAGGGATTGGGGAGGTGAGAATCAGGAAGGCAGTCTGTTATGTTCTGTAGAGATGACACATTCTGGAATAAAATACAGTCCCCTAAAATATGAGACATCTGTCAGCCCTACTTTCATCCATTAAAGGCCCTGTATCCCATTTAACAAGACCTTTGGGTGGTTGGTGCTTTCAGCCCATTAAATGTCGTCCTGTCCTGTAAAATTCTCCAGATGGAGCACCATTGAAATGATCCTAGTAGAAGTGAGACCAGTCAACATGCATGGATTTCAGTAGCTGGCTAGTATGTTGATAGGTGTGGGCTATCAGTTGGGACAGGGAAGGGAAATGTGCTTAAAAACAACAATGCCTGCCTGCTAATATCAGTTGCTGCTTTGCATGATGCAAAACCATCCAATTACAGAGTGGTTGAGGCAGCATTGCTGCATAGTGACGTAGCAAAAAGTGGATCAGGCTGGCAGAAGTAGAGAACTGCACAGTCCTCTGTGCAAACTTAAGTCCTACTAGTTCCATTTGCACGCGGTGCTTAGCCAAAGCATGGCTAAGCATGTATGAGTTAGCAGGCAAAAAATAATCAATTCTTTGCTCTTCCCCTGGCCAGCCTGCTGCTGTGCTGTCTGGATCTAAGCTGTGTGTTGAGCTAGCTTTATGTCTGAACCTGGCCTTGTGATTTCTCACCCCTGGACATGCTACAAGAGGTAACCTAAGGCCGCATCCACACTATGAAGCAGTGCCATTCCCCTTTAAGCAGAAATAGCTTGCCCAAAAGAATCCTGGGATCTGTTGTAGTGTGTTAAAGTGCTGAGAGTTGTTAGGAGACCACTGTTTCTCTCACAGAGCTTTGTGAGGGGAATAGGAATCTCCTAAAGGAGGCAATAGGCAAACTCGACCCTTCAGATGTTTTGGGACTACAATTCCCATCATCCCTGAACCCTGGTACTGTTAGCTAGGGATGGTGGGAGTTGTAGTCCCAAAACATCTGGAGGGCCGAGTTTGCCTATGCCTGTCCTAAAGACTCCCCATACCCTTAAAACAATGGCAGTTCCTAGGAATCTTTGGGGGAAGCTATGACTGTTACAGTGGCACCATAGTGCTTTAAATATACTATGTAGGTAATGCCCGAGAAAAAGCATTTTCTGCAGCTTGTGGTTTATACCTAACCATGCTTTGGCCTAGTGTTATGGGGGAGCCGGGCTACTATGTTCAGTGGGACTTATTCCATAGCAAGTGTCCTTTATATAGCAGTCCAAACAATTTACATTATATGTGTGCCAGATATAGACTACCGTATTTTTCACTCCATAAGACGCACTTTTCCCCTCCTAAAAAGCAAGGGGAAATGTGTGTGCGTCTTATGGAGTGAATGCAGAGGGGAGGCAGGCAGGAAAAGCCCCCAAAAGCCGCAAACAAGCTTCGCGCAGCTCTTGCGGGCTTTTCCCCAGGAGGGAGAAGGGACTGACGCGGCCATTCAGTCCCTTCTCCCTCCTCATAGAAAAGCCCGCAGGAGCCGTGTGCTCCTTAAAGGGTGCGCAGCTCCTGTGGGCTTTTGTGGGAGGTGCGGGTATTGCCATAGCCGCACGCAGCCTCTCCCTGCCGGAGATGCGCGCGGCTATGGCAGAAGCCAAGACAGTGAGCGGGATGGATCCCGCTCGCTGTCTTGGCTTCCTCTTTAGTCACGTGCAACCTCTCCAGCCGGTTAAAGAAGGGCTCCAGGGCTAAAGAAGACCTGCTCTTTGGGGCTGGCGGAGGGGGAAAGCAGCACTCCCCCCCCCACTGCCAGCCTCACAAGCTCATGGAGCAGCGGGAAGGCTGCGTGCATTTCCGCTGCTCCCCGACCTGCTCTTTGGGGCTGGCAGTGGGCTTCCCCCCACCAGCCCCAAAGAGCAGGTCGAAAGGAACCCGAAGCCTCCGGAGTGCAGCGGGAACTCCCGCTGTGCTCCGGAGGCTTCAGGTTGTCTTCACTGAAGCCTGGAGAGCGGGAGGGGTCGGTGCGCACCGACTCCTCTCGCTCTCCAGGTTTCCAATGCACCTTGAACGGCCGCTTTGCTGAAGGGGCGCTGGGCAGAGAGGGGGAGAATTTTTTTTCTTTTTCTCCCCCTCTAAAACAAGGTGCATCCTATAGAATAGAATCATAGAATCATAGAGTTGGAATAGACCACAAGGGCCATCGAGTCCAACCCCCTGCCAAGCAGGAAACACCATCAGAGCACTCCTGACATATGGTTGTCAAGCCTCTGCTTAAAGACCTCCAAAGAAGAAGACTCCACCACACTCCTTGCTAGCAAATTCCACTGTCGAACAGGTCTTACTGTCAGGAAGTTCTTCCTAATGTTTAGGTGGAATCTTCTTTCTTGTAGTTTGGATCCATTGCTCCGTGTCCGCTTCTCTGGAGCAGCAGAAAACAACCTTTCTCCCTCCTCTATGTCACATCCTTTTATATATTTGAACATGGCTATCATATCACCCCTTAACCTCCTCTTCTCCAGGCTAAACATGCCCAGCTCCCTTAGCCATTCCTCATAAGGCATCGTTTCCAGGTCTTTGACCATTTTGGTTGCCCTCCTCTGGACACGTTCCAGTTTGTCAGTGTCCTTCTTGAACTGTGGTGCCCAGAACTGGACACAGTATTCCAGGTGAGGTCTGACCAGAGCAAAATACAGTGGCACTATTACTTCCCTTGATCTAGATGCTATACTCCTATTGATGCAGCCCAGAATTGCATTGGCTTTTTTAGCTGCCGCGTCACACTGTTGGCTCATGTCAAGTTTGTGGTCAACCAAGACTCCTAGATCCTTTTCACATGTACTGCTCTCAAGCCAGGTGTCCCCCATCTTGTATTTGTGCCTCTCATTTTTTTTGCCCAAGTGCAATACTTTACATTTCTCCCTGTTAAAGTTCATCTTGTTTGTTTTGGCCCAGTTCTCTAATCTGTCAAGGTCGTTTTGAAGTGTGATCCTGTCCTCTGGGGTGTTAGCCACCCCTCCCAGTTTGGTGTCATCTGCAAATTTGATCAGGATGCCCTTGAGTCCATCATCCAAGTCGTTGATAAAGATGTTGAATAAGACCGGGCCCAAGACAGAACCCTGTGGCACCCCACTAGTCACTCTTCTCCAGGATGAAGAGGAACCATTGATGAGCACCCTTTGGGTTCAGTCAGTAAGCCAGTTACAAATCCACTGAGTGGTAGCATAGTCAAGACCGCATTTTACCAGCTTCTCTACAAGAATATCATGGGGCACCTTGTCAAATGCCTTGCTGAAATCAAGGTAGGCTACATCCACTGCATTCCCTTCATCTACCAGGCTTGTATTTCTGTCAAAAAATGAGATCAGGTTAGTCTGACATGACTTATTTTTCAGAAATCCATGCTGACTATTGGTGATCACAGCATTCCTTTCTAGGTGCTCACAGACTGTTTGCTTAATGATCTGCCCCAGAATCTTCCCTGGTATTGATGTCAGACTGACTGGGCGATAATTATTTGGGTCCTCTCTTTTCCCCTTTTTGAAAATAAGGACAACATTTGCCCTCCTCCAGTCTGCCGGGACTTCGCCTGTTCTCCAGGAATTCTCAAAGATGACTGACAGCGGTTCTGAGATCACATCTGCCAGTTCTTTTAATACTCTTGGATACAGTTCATCTGGCCCTGGAGACTTGAATACATCTAAACTAGCCAAGTATTCTTGTACTATCTCCTTAGTTATTCTGGGCTGTGTTTCCTCTGCTGAATCATTTGCTCCAAATTCTTCAGGTCGGGCATTGTTTTCTTTATCAGAGAATACTGAGGCAAAGAAGGCATTGAGGAGTTCAGCCCTTTCTGTGTCCCCTGTTTGCATTTCACCATCTTCTCCTCTGAGTGACCCCACTGTTTCTTTGTTCTTCCTTTTGCTACGGACATACCCATAAAAGCCTTTTTTGTTGCTTTTAACCTCTCTAGCAAGCCTGAGTTCATTCTGTGCTTTAGCTTTTCTGACTTTGTGTCTACATGTGCTGGCTATTTGTTTGAATTCCTCTTTGGTGGTTTCCCCCCTTTTCCATTTTTTTGTACACATCCTTTTTAAATCTTAACTCAGTTAAAAGTTCTTTAGATAGCCACCCTGGCTTCTTTAAGCACCTTCCATGTTTCCGTCTCATTGGTATTGCCTGAAGTTGTGCTTTTACTATCTCTCTCTTAACAAACTCCCAGCCATCATGAACTCCCTTTCCTTTTAGTATTACTGTCCATGGGATCTCACCCAGCACTTCCCTAAGTTTTATGAAGTCGGCTTTCTTAAAGTCAAGAAATTGAGTCCTAGTATGCTTGGCTGCTGCTTTCCACTGTATAGTAAACTTCAGAAGAGCATGATCACTCGCGCCTAATGATCCTTCCACTTCTACCCCACTAACCAGGTCATCAACATTGGTTAGGACCAGATCTAAAATGGTTGTTCCTCTTGTTGCTTCTCCCACTTTCTGGACAATGAAGTTGTCTGCAAGGCCAGTGAGGAATCTGTTTGACCTTATGCTCTTGGCTGAGTTTGACATCCAACAAATATCTGGGTAATTGAAGTCCCCCATTACTACTATCTCCCTTCCTTTTGCATGCTTGGCCATCTGATCCAGGAAGGCATCATCTATGTCCTCCGTTTGGCTTGGGGATCTATAGTAAACTCCCACAATGAGGTCTCTGTTATTCTTCTCTCCCCTAATTTTGACCCAAATGCTCTCACTTTGGCTTTGAGGTTCTAAATCTTGGATCTCTTCACAGGTATACACATCCCTGACATATAACGCCACTCCTCCTCCTTTCTTGTCTGGTCTGTTTCTCTGAAATAGATTGCATCCCTCCATTATTACATTCCAGTCGTGGGACCTATCCCACCAGGTTTCAGTGATGCCTATTATGTCATATTTAGTTTGCTGTACCAAGAGCTCAAGCTCATCTTGTTTATTTCCCATGCTTTGCGCATTAGTGTACAGACATTGAAGTCCATTAATCATTCCCCCGTGTCTCTTATTTAAGGATTTTTTTCCTCCCACCACTAGGTCTGCATGCTGTTTGCTCCATTTGGTCTATGATATTTGGATGATCATCTTCATCAATTGATAGACTCCTACCTTCAGGAGCACTGTCTCCCTCCCCCATATTAGTCAGTTTAAAGCCCTCCTGATGAGGTTTCTGAGATTTTTGGCAAAAACATTCCTCCCAACCGTTGTGAGGTGCAGCCCATCGCTTGCCAGAAGTCCATCTTCAAGAAACTGCAGTCCGTGATCTAAGAATCCAAACCGTTCCTGTTTACACCATTTGCGAAGCCAGCTGTTCACTTCCACTATTTTCCCCTCTCTCCCTGGGCCACGTCTTTCAACTGGGAGGACAGATGAGATGACAATTTGTGCATTTAATTGCTTCAATTTCCTGCCCAGAGCCTTGTAGTCTCTTTTGATCTTCTGGAGGCTATTGCTAGCAGTGTCATTGGTTCCCACATGAACCAAGAGGAAGGGGTATTTGTCAGTGGGTTTTATGATTCCTTGCAGTCGTTCAGTTACATCTTGGATCTTAGCCCCGGGGAGACAGCACACCTCCCGAGACATCTTGTCAGGCCCACAGATCACTGCTTCTGTTCCCCTCAGTAGGGAATCCCCTATCACCACTACATGCCTCCTCTTAGGTTTGGTCAGGGTTCTTCCGTGAGCTGTCCATTCCAAGGTCGCCTGCACATTCCCTGAGGACTGACTTTGCTGCTCGTCTTCATATACCTGATCGACTGTAATGAGGGAGAGATCCTCAAATGGAGTCTGTTCTTCGTCTTCCATGCTAGGGGAGAGGACTTCAAAGTGATTGTGTATTTCTAAACAATCAGAGCGAACCCTGGGCCTCCTACTTCTTTGAGTCACGTTTCTCCATATATCTGGCACCTGTGTTGGTGAACTAGCCTCCTTCTCAGGGGTGTCCCCTGTCTCCTCCTTGGTGGAGACGGTGTTCTCTGTTGCTTCCAAGAAGAGCTCCAGCTCTCTAATTCTTTGGAGCGTAGCTACACGTTCCTCCAGTTGCTGGACTTTGTCTTCTAAGAGGGCAATCAACATACAACTGCTGCAGGTAAAGCTGCCTGCAACCTTTGGCAAGATGGCAAAC
Organism: Podarcis bocagei; assembly: GCF_964188305.1. Classification (NCBI taxonomy): domain Eukaryota; kingdom Metazoa; phylum Chordata; class Lepidosauria; order Squamata; family Lacertidae; genus Podarcis; species Podarcis bocagei. The sequence continues at coordinate 24,385,013 of NC_138132.1, read as the reverse complement.
ATTGCGCAGGAACCACAGGCGACTGCAGCTGTTCCCTCACCCTCCATCTTGAAAACGTGTCATTGGGGGTGGCTACAGTGGTCCTCCATCTTAAAAAGCATGAAGACAGGACAAATAACCCCCCAAAGAAAACGTAGGTCTCCCCCAACAAACGTTTGAGACTAGCTCCCCTAAACCTAAAAGATGGATCAAACTGACCTGCAAACTCTGATGAGCTCCTCCCACAGCTAATCACCTGACTCAATAGAAACCCTGTCCCCTCTGACCTTTGCACAGGGAGAGCAGCTAATCAGCCACAAGAAACACACACACACACACACACAAGAAACACACAGGTGCGTCCTGTAGAGCGAAAAATACGGTATTTTACTCTCCCCTGGATCCCCCCCACCCACATCTTGTGGCCCTACAATACCCACCCCTTTAATCAGTGTTTATTTTGATTTTAAATATCTCGATGAGTCTAGAACCTGATGGGACTCCTGGGTTTTTTACAAGTTTCATACTAGCAGGGGAAACTTAAATTTGGGGAAACGGGGTGGGAGAGCAAGGAGTGCATTTGCAAATACTTTTTTGTCTAAGTTGTTATTTTCTGTTCTGTCAGTGGTGACAGGTGAGGTGGCTTTGCTAATTGAAGTGATAAAAGAAGTTGGGATGAGCCATGCAAGGAAATAATTATGAAGTGCTGGCATCATACTGAGATGCCCTTAACTTGCATGCTGATGGCTCTGACACTCTCCACTGCCACTGCCACCTCCCCGTGTCCCTGTGTAAAGGCATCAGTTCCCCACATCAGAACATAAGGGGCTTGCTGGATCAGGCCAAAGGCCCATTTAGCCCAGCATCCTGTTTTCACAGTGGCAACCCAGATGCCTTTGGGAAGCCCACAAGCCGGGAGTGTGTGCAACAGCACTCTTCCCATTTGGAGTTCCTTACAACCTGTATTCAGAGCCACACAGCTTCCGGCAGTAGATCTCAGGTGGAGACTGGGCAGCCATCTGTTGGCGGTGCTCTAAATCTGGATTTCCTGCATTTGAGCTAGATGACCTACAAGTTCTCCTTCAGCTCTTTGAAATGAGAGCTGTAAGGCAGGATGGATTTCAATGGTGGAAATACCTATCGATTGTGTCCTTTGTGTGCTTTCTCTGATGTTTTCTGTGTCCTCTTAAGATTTGTTTTTTGTCTCTCTTTATGGGAAAAATATGCTGTCCTTCATCCCAGTGTTTCTTTTTGTCTCTATCCCACAGCTGGCTGTACTTTTGAAGAAGACGGGGACTTAAACCAGTGTGAGTATAGCCAAGGTGTTGAGGATGACTTTGATTGGCAGCTGACCCGGAGCTACCTCATGCCCCACCTGACATCTGATCTTCCTCATGGTGAGTTGGAACAAGAAAGAGTCTTGTGGCATTTTGTAGACTAGGAAATGCATTTAGCACCAGCTTTCATGAACCATAGTCCATTTGTTCAGTTGACCAACTAAATGTGTATGTGTTAACAACAACAACAACAACAACAACACTTATACCCTGCCTATCTGACTGGGTCGCCCCAGCTACTCTGGGCGGCTTTCAACAGAAAATATAAAAAACAATGAAATGTATATACACATACACACCTGAATACCAAGGGAAGAAGAGGGAAAGTATTATTTTACAAAGTAAGGTCAAGGGATTCTCCAATAAGTATGAATAGGTCTATCACAGCAAACAAACACATAGGAAGATGCCTTTTTCTGAGTCAGACTATGTTGGCAGTTGTTTTCCAAAATATCTGAAGGGCACCGGGGTGGGGAAGACTGAATCATAACCTGGTTAGAAGGAACAGGTCTTATGCTCTATTCTAATATACATATATAGTTTTTGACAAGCATCTGGAGCAATTTGCTGCTGCATTAAAGTTTGCAGATGATGTAAAGATATGAGAGATTGGTGATGAATAATGAAGAGGACTTGGCAGTCATGTGCAAAGCTCCATGGATTGCTTGGTAAGCTTAGATAGTTCCAACAATACATGCATTAAGGTTTGAAAAACACCAAGGTCATACATCTAGGAATGACAATGCAGGTAATTTCTGGGGTTGGATGGAAACCGTGTCTTAAAAAGCAGAGCTGCTCTGGAAGCGACTTAATGGTCATCAGGATTTGACCTTTACACAGTTGGGTATTTTAACATCACACCAAGCAATTATTCTCCCCAGCTAGCAATTAGTTTCTTCTCTACATGAAATGCCTTGTTCTATTCCATAATGGCTGTATTTGGAGAATAACCTTTGTAGTCTTCTGCATAAGGAGCAAAGGATGTTGTCATATATCGTGGCCAGGTCAGATTATTTGTTCATCTAGCCTAACGTGGTCTACTTTTCTTGTCTACATTTTAAGAAGTTCTACAGGGACTTAGACAGAAGTGGGATCTTTAAGTGAATCTGTTCAGCCAGACTTAAGGGATGGACAGGCTTATTTTTGGTGGTGATGCTCCTTTGGTCATATAAGTCCTGACCATTAATTGCAGCATGGACATCTGTAGCTAGTTTTTCAAATGATTTGCAAGGCATCTCTCTATTGAAATTGTACAGTAAAATATGGGAAATGGTCTTCACAGAGAATCTAATCCAACAACCTCACATGAGTAAAGGCCAAAAGAAGAAATATGTATTCACAGCAGACTTAATGCAGCACATAGGTAGACTATGGAACTCACTCCCACAAGAGGCAGTGAACACCACCAACCTAGATGTCTTTAAGAGACAATTAGGCAAATTCATGGAGGTGAGGGCTATTGACGGTGAGTAGCCATGATGGTTATGATCTGCCTCCACAGCTAGAGGTAGTAATGATTCTGAAAACCAGTTGCTGGAAACCATGGGAGGGGAGAATGTGCTGTTGTGCCCAAGTCCTGTTTGCAGGTTTCCCATGTGTATCTGGTTGGCCAGTGTGAGAATGGGATGCTGGACTGGATCGGTTGTTGGGCTGATCTAGCAGGCTTTCCTTATATTCTCAGGTTCTTACAACTGATGAAGTTTCATAATATATACAGACAAAACAGAAAATTCAAAACCCGTGCTGAAAGTCTCAAAGAACTTATGGATTGTGTAATACTGTATTAAATTTGAAAAGTATGTGTGAACTTGACTCTCTTCTCTAATATTGAATAATTACTTGTGTCTCAGTGAGAAACAATCTGCAGTTTATTGTTGCAATGGTTTGTCTTCATTGTTATTTTATTTTCTGACCCCGGCACTGTTGCTTGAATGTTGCTTATTTATTAATAGTCTTTATATGCTGCTTTCATCCCTAACTCCATCCACTTGAATTGGGCCCGAAAGCATACCTGACAACCCAGAACAGCTGACATAAGCCAGACTGAGTTTCTTGCATTGAGTCGAGGGTTGGACTGGATGACCTGTAAGGCACTTTCCTACTCTAAAATTTTGTGCTTCTTATGTGTCTGCTCCCATCTCCCAAGATCTATAAGGAGATGGTGAGCTGCTTTCTGCATCGATTTATCTTCAGGAGTGGTCCCATGTAGAGAGTGTGCTAGCCATCAGTCTTGAGGGTTAACGAAAGCATATATCAGCATAGTGGAATAGCACACTAAATAACACAACGGAAATGTTGAGTACACTGTGCTCACTGCCATTGTCATGTGGATTTGGCACTCACGAGCTATTGTGGGGGAAAGGAAAATGACAGTCCAAAGTAAGCAAATGAGTAATTCTCAGCAAAGGGGCTCCAGTCATTGTGCGATGGATGGTTTCCATAGCTGTAAATCCAGCAGCCTTATACTTTCTCCATTATTTTCGTGAGATAAGACATCTGACCCAAGAAATGGAACCAAGGACAGCCGAGGATGATAAATTGCATCTCCAGTGATATACCTTTATCACTATAGAAGGCTCTTAACCTGCCTTTTATCTGGGGGGTTCAGACCATGCTAAATGTGCCATTTACAGAAACTTCTGCTCATCCATAGCTGCTAAGTGCCTGTCTAGATACAAAGGTTTTGCTTTCACCGAAGAAGCAGTATTAGGCGATACATAAATGACAACAAGTGGGTGATGTCACCAATCTGCATTTACGGAAAGTCCGCATTGCAGAATTTTCTTGCTTCTGATTAGCCATGGGTGGCTTCCCTCCCAAGATTAATTTGGAATTGGCTCAGCCATTAAGGGCATCACTGGAAAACTCTTGCATGGGGGTGGGACACCCACACACGCCCACACAAAACTTTTCTACCATTCTCTAAATGGACTTGCAGTGTTGGCATCTGAGTTGGCATTGTTGGGCAACTGCTGAGGCCTATACCCCTGCAGGGAACCCAGTGCCAGCCCTCCGGCTCTGCTGTGAACCTGCCCCTCTCCAAGTGAGTGAGCAGCAACAGGGGCAAATTGAAGGAAGAGCAGCAGCAGCCTTTGCTCACCTTGGCCTCTCCTTTTGGATGGTGTCATGTCCTTTGCCTTAGGGTCCCTGTGTTGGCTCGTGGAGCACTCTTGATTCAAACAACAACAACAACAACAACAACAACAACAACAACAACAACAACAACAACTTATTATTTATACCCCACCCATCTGGCTGAGTTTCCCCAGCCACTCTGGGAGGCTCCCAATCAAATGTTAAAAACAATACAGCATTAAATATTAAAAACTTCCCTAAACAGGGCTGCCTTCAGATGTCTTTTAAAAATAGGATAGCTGCTTATTTCCTTGACATCTGATGGGAAGGCGTGCCACAGGGCGGGTGCCACTACCAAGAAGGCCCTCTGTTTGGTTCCCTGTAACCTCACTTCTCTCAATGAGGGAACCACCAAAAGGCCCTCGGCGCTGGGTCTCAGTGTCTGGGTGGAATGATGGGGATGGAGACGCTCCTTCAGGTATACAGGACCGAGGCTGTTTAGAACTTTAAAGGTCAGCACCAACACTTTGAATTGTGCTCGGAAACGTACTGGGAGCCAATGCAGATCTCTCAGGACCGGTGTTATATGGTTCCAGCAGCCACTCCCAGTCACCAGTGTAGCTGCCGCATTCTGGCTTAATTGCAGTTTCCGGGTCACCTTCAAAGATGATGCCTCGGTCACCCCAGTTGAGAGGGAGTCCCTGGCTGTACCTTCTACACTGATTTGGCCTAAGGTTGTGACTTTCCTGTCCGTTTGAAGAGGACTTTCCTGTGGGCTTTCTTGTTCCACAACCACACGGAAGCATGAAACTGCACAATAGCCTACAAGCCCTTTAAAGATGGACTGCAGCTCTCCCAAGGGCATGGAACCACTTGAACAGAGCCCCCCTGCCAGCATTCTTAAGCCCTCATATGAGTCTAGTCCCTGATCTAGTCAGTCAGAGATACTGTTTTTTAATTGCTTGAAACCGTCAGAAGGGCCCCGTGCTTGGGCCCTGCTTGTGGGCATCTAATTGCCCCCTGTGAGAATAGGATGCTGGACCAGAGAGGCCATTGGCTTCTTATGTCCCTTTCCTCCCTATTTCAGCCAGCAGGGGTCACTGGGATCTGTCCAAGGTGCTGATTTGCCTTGTCTTGCCTCTGACTCAGAAGAAGCTCTGGTAATGATTACTGCTTCCCATGATGGCGAAAGCCCCAGTCCAATAAGATAGGTGGCAGTGTGGCTAGGGTACAGAGAGACAGGGTAAGTGAATGGGTATCAGCTGCAGTGATGAGGAGGCAGTGAGGCTATTCAGGGAGGTCTCCTCCAGGCAATCTTTTCCAACTCCCCTTCAAAGCATAACGCCGGCACTGGCAAGGCTGCTTGAACGTTACTTTATTTAATAACAGCCTTGATATGCCACTCAGTATCACTGCTCTCTGGGCAGCTTACATTAAAACAGCAATATTCAGAAAACAACCAAAAGAGAATATTAATTGCTGGATTAAAGTAAGAATCAGCCTAGTATTTTTTTTTTTTTTAGTGGCAGTGTAAAACATCATAGAAAAAGCACCCAGCATCAGTAAAAATATACAGTCCATCTAACATTCAGTGAATTGAGAAGTTCTCACTTTAAAGGTCTGTGAGACTTAAAGCAGATCTTAACCTATTGTGGAAACAAAGAAGGTGATAAGCGAGTCTCTCCAGAGAGAGCATTCTATAACAGAGGTCCCATCTGAGCCATACATTTAAAGTTACATACCATTTCAAACAGTCATGGCAGAATTTTGGGAGCTGTAGTCCAGCAACATCATTATATTCCCATGATATTCTTGGGAGGAAGCTGGTAAAACATGGGCTGAACAAGATAACTGTTAGGTGGGTTTGTGGATGATTGACTGACCAAACCCAAAGAGTACTCATTAATGGTTCCTCGTCATCCCAGAAAACAGTGACAAGTGGGTGCTGCAGGGTTCTGTCCTGGGCCTGTTTTTGTTTAACATATTTATGAATGACTTGGAGGAAAGAATTGATGGGATGCTTATCAAATTTGCAGATAACACCAAACTGGGAGGGTAGCTAATGCTGCAGAAGACAGAATCAGAATTCAAAATGACCTTAACAGATTGGAGAACTGGGCACAAGCTAACAAAATGAATTTCAATAGGGACAAATGTAAGGTTCTGTACTTAGGCAGGAAGAACTAGATGCACAAATATAGGATGGGGGACACTGGGCTTACTAGCAGTACATGTGAACAGGATCTAGGGGTCTTGGTGGACCACAAGCTTAACATGAGTTAACAGTGTGTTGCAGCAGAAAAAAAGCAATGCTATTCTAGGCTGCATCAACAGAAGTATAGTGTCCAGATCAAGGGAAGTAATAGTACCATTCTATTCTGCCTTAGTCAGACCACACTTGGAATACTGTCTCCAGTTCTGGGTGCCACAATTTAAGTAGGTTGTTGAGAAGCTGGAAGGTGTGCAGAGGAAGGCAACCAAGATGATCAAGGGTCTGGAAACTAAGCCTTATCAGGAACACTTGAAGGAACTGGGTATGTTTTGCCCCTGGAAAAGAGGAGACTGAGAGGAGATCTGATAGCCACTTTCAGATATCTTAAGGGCTGTCACATGGAGGAGGGAGCATGCTTGTTTTCTCCTGCTCTGGAGGGTAGGACTCAAACCAATGGTTTCAAGTTGCAAGAAAGGGGATTCCGACTAAACTTTCTGACAGTAAGAGCTGTTTGCAGTGGAACAGACTCCCACGAGAGCTGGTCTTTGGAGGTTTTTAAGCAGAGGTTGTGGTCATCTGTCATGGATGCTTTTGCTCAGATTCCTGCGTTGCAAGGAGTTGGACTAGATAACCCTTGGGTTCCCTTCCAACTCTTAAGATTCTATGATTACCCTCCCAGAGCTACAATTTTTGGAGCAGATTAATAATTATCCCCTCTTCCCAGGCAATTCTAGGAACTGTAGCTTTGTAGCTGATGGGAGCTGTAGTCCAGCAGCATCATTCAAATAAAGATATTCTAAGAGACAAGGCAGTGTCCTCCCCACCACAAAATATGCCAAATCCCTTGCAGTGAAAAGGATGCTTGATTTGTAATTCATCCAAGCATTACCAGTGGGGCAGATTTCACATTCAAAGCTGGGTAATTATCAACCTTGGGCAACGTAAGTGCTTGAAAATGTTGAGATGAACTGGTTACAACACCTGCTTCCTAGCTCAGCCCAGCAGCAGAGCAGTGCTTTCTCTGCTTCTTCCTGAGGCTGCCCACCTGATGCTTCTGCAAGTCAGCTGACTTGTGCTACATCAAAGGATGCGTTGGCAAAGCAGCCGCCCATGTGGCTGTGTCTACTCTAGAACAGGGGAACAGGAAGCAACTCCCCAAGCGTTCAATAGGTTCAGATTCATTCATTTCTAGTCATTGGACCATTACAAAACAGAATTTATGAAAGTGTAACATAGCAGATGCAGACATTAGCCTGGACACAAACGACATCACAAACAAATTTAGAATGCCGAGTTTCCTTGGCAGATCGTAACTTGCCCCTTAAAAAAAAAAGGAGATTATTACCCGACCCGTAACAAATATGAAAATGATTAAAATGAAATAAAATGTGTTATGCAAGTTAAAAAATAAATTATGTAAAACCAGAATAAACTTAAAATTCGGACGCTTCCTGGCAAAACACAGCATTTTATCATTGAGCATTAAATATGAATTCATATCTATTATCCACCTGGGTCCCAAATGAATATAAAATGAACCTCAATACACATGTGAGATTGCAGACATTCAGAAGTGTCACGTCAGAGGCCCAGTGATAATCTAACTTCACTTGTGAACGCCTCCTCAGAAACTCCACGTCTAGGTTTATGTCCAGGCTGGGACTTTGGCTTAGAAACAATGGTTTTTGCTGGCAATGGATATCCGTTTGTTCTCTGCCCCCAAATTCTCCTTCCTAGTTTCAACTCTCACCTCTGACTCCTGTCTGGTTGCTGTGTACCACTCAGTGATTCCTCAGCAAGCCACCACAGGACTCCAAAGTACAGAACCCAAGTGGCTTTATTTTTTCAAATAAGGTCAACCTTCCATTTTGGTCCATGAAATAAAAATATACACAGAGCACAAACTTGTTGTAAAATAGCTGTTTATCCCCATCTGAATTGTTGACAAGATAATTGTTTTTGGTTCTTCTCTCCCCCCCCCCCCCCAGTTTTAAAGCAATTATGGAGCACCACAGGAATTTGAATTTCACATGGAAAAAATGGCCAATCTTTCTTAAAGAGATGCTGGCAGGATCTAAATATTGGCTTCTCAATGATATCTAGCACTGCTTATAATGCAAGGCGTGAGTGTCTTGAGATAGCGCCAACTGGAATCACTGCCACAAAATACCTTAAACATATTTTCTCTGTGTTAGCGTCTTAATAACTCTGTAAGCTGGTGGAAAGGGCCCTTTGGCTCAAAAACCAGTAAATAAATACTCCTCCTCCTAATAATTTTAAAAGACAGGTCTGGATTGAAATGACTACAGATTTTGGCTTAAACTGGAATTCCAGACAAAAGGCCACACAACCTAGTTTTGTTAATATGCTTAGAAATTGAAAAGAGAATGGGAATTCTATCGTTAGCCCATTTCTGGCTCTGAGCTGGAGCCCATAGAAGTAAATATTCTGTCTAGGTGTAACAAGCTTCTGGTTGTCAGGACCATGGAGAGCTCCTTCCAAAGCAAGCTTCAGATTGTTTTATTGATTTTATTGCCTTATCTTTTTGGAAACCACTTTGAGGTTCTTAAAATATATATATAATCAAGTGGTGTATAATTTTTACTAAACAAACAAACAAACAAACAAACAAACAGCTCCCTGACCAGAAATATCACCAGTCTGAAACGTCAGAGATCTGTTGTTAGTCAGCATGGATGATATTCAGCTGCACTATTCAGCTGCACAGACCAATGCTTTGATTCAGTATAGAGCAGCTTTCTATGCTTCTACCTTAAGATTAATTGCCTGTGGATGTTTACACAAATAACTCTGGCACACCTGGACTTCACCTGTGCTTTTTGTATCCTGTACAAAGACAATGAAATAAAGATTTTGGGAAAGCAACCAGATGCCCATTGTAGCCAATGCACATTTTGGAGACCTTTTCAAATAAAGCTCATGGGTGAAACCACCTTCCATCTTTTCCTTCTGTGAGTGTTTTTGGCTTCCCATAACATCCGTCTCCTTATGACTCTCCCCTCCTTGGTGGTCTTGCTCAGCTGCAATGTCTGCATTTTAGGAGCATTCCATTCCAGGCCATGGAAGTCACCGTCATTTCCCCTCTCAAATTTTGAGAACTGGGGAAGAAAAGCAAAACATAAAACCTGGGGTGTTGTGTCATTGAAGATCCTTGGGGTTTTGTTAGTGCTTGGGCAACATGCTCCATCAGTATCATTCAGCCAGCTTTTCCGTCGCTTGGAGAGACCATGGATTTCTGTGGTTTGCTTTTGGGGTTTATCCTCATTTCCCACCTCTTGGTTTGTTTGCTGAGGGTGGACAAGGAAGGTTGGAGGCCACTGCTGCAGCTTTATCAGTCCTCTACAGTCTATCTCAGTCATTAGGTAGATGAATAATATTTCACATTGCTGTGGCCTCTCTCGGGAGCACTTTGCATCGGAGACTCGTGGTCTTAGATTAAAATGAGTTTTTATTGGATATCTGCCAATTCCAGAGAGCACTGAATTTATTTGAACAGAGATTGGCTGCTAGCCATCACTCCCACAGCTTCCTTTCACATATTGTTTTATTTTTTCACAGGGTAGGGTGTGAGGGGGAGAGGGAGGTTCTGTTCAGTTTGTGTTTCCTTCTCTCTCTCCACTTCATAAAGATAATTTCTCTTTCTGACTTTAACTCTTGCTCACTCAGTCTCCCCTCCTGACTTTAAAGGGGTGATTTATAAGAGGCTACATTTTCATACGCAGAACATAAAGCAGGCCTTTGTAGAGAAAGAAACCCCTCAGCCCTCAACCCATGTGTGTTGTAAGCCAAAAGTTCTTACAGGGAACAGAGAAGTGAAGGGAAAAGTAAGCAGACCGGTTCAGGTCTGATGTAAATGAGATGTTGGACATGTGTGAAGCACATTCCAATACTTCCACAATGCCAATAATGCCAGTTAAAGAGCTCCCAATCCATGGGCTGGCTTTGGGATTTTTGGCATGAGGACAATGTAGCCTGGATGGCAGCCAGGATGGCATGCAAAAGATGCACGTAAAGAGGATGACAAGTATGGTGCCAGCCCCCTGGCAGCCCCCTAGTAAGCTTACCAGGTGGTGGTAGGGAGCTATTTTATTTTATCTGTTTTATTGTCCTGGCAGGCACACTCTGAACCACACCTTAAACTCCTGTAAGAACACAGGAAGCTACTGCATACTGAGTCATCTCAGTATCCCTGAGGCTGACCACCAGCAGCTTCCTTAGATGATGATGATGATAATGATGATGATGATGATGATGATGATAATAATTTATTTATACCCCACCCATCTGGCTGGGTTTCCCTAGCCACTCTGGGCAGCTTCCAACAAAATATTAAAATGCAGTAGTCCATCAAACATTAAAAACTTCCCGAAACAGGGCTGCCTTCACATGTCTTCTAAAAGTCTGGTAGTTGTTGTTCTCTTTGACATCTGATGGGAGGGCGTTCCACAGGGTGGGTGCCACTGCTGAGAAGGCCCTCTGCCTGGTTCCCTGTAACTTGGCTTCTCGCAGTGAGGGAACCGCCAGAAGGCCCTCAGCGCTGGACCTCTGTGTCTGGGCAGAATGATGGGGGTGGAGACGCTCCTTCAGGTTACTGGACCAAGGCCATTTTAGGGATTTAAAGGTCAGCACCAACACTTCGAATTGTGCTCAGAAATGTACTGGGAGCCAATGTAGGTCTTTCAAGACTGGTGTTATGTGGTCTTGGAGGCCGCTCCCAGACATCAGTCTAGCTGCCGCATTCTGGATTAGTTGTAGTTTCCGGGTCACCTTCAAAGAGCGCATTGCAGTAGTCCAAGTGGGAGATAACCAGAGCATGCACCACTCTGGCAAGACAGTCTGCGGGCAGGTAGCGTCTCTGCCTGCATACCAGATGGAGCTGGTAGACAGAATTGACCTATGCCTCCATGGACAGCTGTGACTCCAAAATGACTCCCAGGCTGCGCACCTGGTCCTTCAGGGGCACAGTTACCCCATTCAAGACCAGGGAGTCCTCCACACCTGCCTGCTTCCTGTCCCCCCAAAACAATACTTCTGTCTTGTCAGGATTCAACCTCAATCTGTTAGTCAGCATCCATCCTCCAACCAAGATGGGATCTCATATCGCTGCCTTACCGGGAGATTGAACCTAGGACCTTTTACTTACTTACTTACATACATTATTTTATCTGCATGCTGCCATTCCATAGTCAAAACCATGCTCAAGGTGGCTAATAACATGAACAAATTGCATAATTGCAAACATAACCAAAGTAGTCATAAGCAGTAAAAGAAATTGGCATGACCCCTCCTGGGGCCTGTGGAAACCCAAAAATTCCCAACTACGCTGGGAGGTGATGTACGGCTTAAGAAACCATCATGTAGGTTATGTGTCATCATAGATTATGTGTTCTAACACATCATCTGAACTGCACCTCAGTTATAAATTGTCCCATGTCTTTATATATTTATTTCCCACCTTTCCCCCAGAATCGGGATTCAAAGCAGCTCACAAAATTTAAAACCAATACAGATAAAAGGTTATTGTTAAAAAGTAATTAAACTGTCTTTTAAACAGCACACACACACACACACACACACACACACACACACAAGCATACAGATAGTAAAAAGAAAACCCCCAGTGTGGCACACTATACACAGCCCTTTCCTTAAAAACAGCAAGTTCCCAAAAGCCTGTTGAAACAAAATGATCTTCACTTGCTGGCAGAAGGCGACAGCAAGGAGGGAGCCGGTCTAGACTCTCTAGGATGGAAACTGCAAAGTTCTGGGAGCATCCACTGAGAAGGCCCTCCCCCGCATCCCTGCCTAATAATAATAATAATAATAATAATAATAATAATAATAATAATAATAATAATAATAATAATTTATTATTTATACCCCGCCCATCTGGCTGGGCCTCCCCAGCCACTCTGGGCGGCTTCCATAAAAACCAAAAATACAATAAAATATCACACGTTAAAAGCTTCCCTGAACAGGGCTGCCTTAAGATGTCTCCTGAATGTCAAGTAGTTGTTTATCGCTTTGACATCTGCTGGAAGGGCGTTCCACAGGGCGGGCGCCACTACCGAGAAGGCCCTCTGCCTGGTTCCCTGTAGCTTTGCTTCTCGCAATGTACCAGTGAGGGTGGCGGACCTGGGAGAAGGACCTCCCCAGAAGAACTTGGAGCCTGGGTAGGATCACATGAGAGAATATGTTCCTTCAGGTAGCCTGGACCTGAGCCATATAGGGCTTTATAGCTCATAGTCAGCACTTTGAATTGTGTGGAGAGAGAGTGGAGCAGATGTAATTAGGGTATCTTGTATTCACTGTGACTTGTTAAGTCTCAGTGAGATGCTGGCTGCTCTCTAAGCAATGCATTCCTTCTAATATTAAAACCAAACACTCCTGCTCTGTTGCAGAGAACTAGGATACAGAGGTGGGAAAAGGGCATTATTTAGTTAGAAGAAGAAGAGGAGTTGGGATTTGATATCCCACTTTATCACTACCTGAAGGAGTCTCAAAGCGGCTAACAATCTCCTTTCCCTTCCTCCCCCACAACAAACACTCTGTGAGGTGAGTGGGGCTGAGAGACTTCAAAGAAGTGTGACTGGCCCAAGGACACCCAGCAGCTGCATGTGGAGGAGCAGAGATGCGAACCCGGTTCACCAGATTATGAGTCTACCGCTCTTAACCACTACACCATACTGGCTCTGACAACCCCCAAAACTGCAGTGCTTTCAGCACGCTGTGCACATTCACCTGGGGGTTTCAACAGTGCCCACCCCCACTCCATCCTGCTGCAATTCTCATTCTTTAGTGTTGCAATATTTGTCATTTGGCACCACTTTGTTTAAAGGATTGTTTCCACTGAACCTCTAAGTTTAATCTCCAAATCCTGCAACTTGTCCACATTTAACCCTCTGTTGGGTGAGGAAAGTCAATGCTGCAGACCTGGTTAGCAAATGGTCTACCTTTCATTGCCACGGCAGTGGAGCATCCATCTCCAAGCTCATTTTGCAAGGGCAAGACAATCTGGATTCAGGGCAGCATGTGGAATGAAAACAGCATTACTAGTGCTTGATGGATGGCTCGCAGGCACCATGCTTTATGCTGCTTGACCCCTTTACATTATGAAGCAGAATCAATGACATGATTCCAGTGTTTCGAGAGAGAAATGTCAGAGCTTTATTGATTCAATACTTTTAATTTTCTGAAGTGACTCGAACCCGAGGGCCACATCTCTCTTCTTTAAAAAAAAAACCTAACAAAGATCGGTCCTCTCTATCTTCTTCAGTGGTTAGATGCAATTATAGCTTAGATGCCATCACTCCCTGTAAACGAGAACTGGCGCAGTCAGTGCAGACAGAAATGGATCCAAAATGAGACTGCTGAGAAACAAGAGGGAGATATCAGAATGCTGGTAGAACCATCAATGTTTGCAGTAGTATGAATATAAATACAGTACACCTACCCCTCAAAAAAATGCAGCCCAATAAGGATTGAGCATGCTTTGTATGAAATATTGAATGTTAGTGGAAAAGATGAAATGGAAAACAGTTTTGGTGGAGCAGATGGAATGGAATATCCCGAAGGAGGGCATGGCTGGCTGAGGCCCTGAAGTGGAGCACTCCTGTTAGAATGTGCAACGTTTTGTTGCAGGTTTCACTTGCTTCAAAGACCTGATTGACCAGAGAGATCCGTGAATTGACAGCTTCTTTGAGTTCAAATAACAATATGAAATGTATGTGAGACAGGAAAGAGTGTGTGACTTTGAGACCCTGGGGAATTTATTATTATTATTATTGCTTGATATTCTCTGTGTGTTGACTGTGCCCTAGTAGTCCTGGGGGACCTGCCCTTTATGCCTAGCTGTGCTTTGAAGTCATGATAGTCAAGTGCCCACCCACCTGTTAAATTTGAGCCTCTGGGGTGGGGAGATGGGTTTCTGACCCACCCATTGGTTCCCAGCCATTGAGGTAGGCAAATGGAGCTTTGCAAAGAAAGACCAGACATCCCAGTTTGCTTAAGTAGAAACCCTTGAATGAACTGGGTCATCTTACTAGTTGCTACTGAGCCCTGGATCTCATAGGATCAAAATGTTATCCAGCTTTTTGCAATGACATTATTGTAGCATACTGGGTATAGAATGAGCAAATCTTTCTCTCCCCCCCTAATCCATGTCACCTTCTCATTCCCACTCTCCATATAATCTCATTTCATTCAGTTTCCACATTAATCTGTGAATTTAGAGCCCCCTAAAAATTCATTTCAAAATACATACATTTTCTCTCAAAAGCAAACTGGTATTTTCTGAGAAGTATAAACTGCTTAGAGCTGTGTCTCAATAGCTAGAGACAGAGGGAGGCCAGTAGTTAGCAAAATTCTTATCTGCACATGAATCTGAAAGGTGTAGATGAGGTCATTTGGAACAGAAATTCTTGATGGTCAAATTCCTCAATCATTCTAAAATCCTTGGGGCTGTGAGTGCATGGAACACTTTGAAGGAGTTTCCCACTAACCCATATTTTCTTTACAGTATTGTAAAATGTTTCTTAAGCACAGCTTTGCAGGAGCTTCCTTGTATCTTTGCTCATCCATCTGTGAATTTTCTTCTTCAGTTGGCAGCTGCAAGACTAGATTCCTAGATAGATAAATGGCCACAGGGGAAAAAAAATGACTTGTCTCTGATGAGAAAGGCATTAGCTAATTGAGTGACAAGGTGCAGGTGCTGGGTTGTAGGGGGGAAGGCAAAGTTCCTCCCAAGGGCAGAGGGAGGGAGAGAACGAAAGAATCAAAGAGACACAGAGAGAAAGAGAGATGTCTGAACATGGGGAATGCCATGTTGTACAACCCACTCATTGGGGCATTCTATTCTCTGTGGGGCCATCTACCATGATGCAATTATTTTCTCCCCCTCAACATCATAACAGAATTCTGATTTTCTCAAATTATATGTTTGCATGTGTATGATGGAACTTTAAGTTTAGGGAAATAACTGAATGAAGTTACAGTCACACTATGCATTTTAAACACCATTATACCACTTTAAACAGTTGTGGCTACCCCTAAAGAAATGTTGGAGCTGCAAGTTCATTAAGGAGACCTCTGCTCTCATTATAGAAAGACCATTTCCTGCCCTACAGACCCACTCAGGTGCAGACAAGACAGAAGTACTGTTTTTGGGGGACAGGAGGCGGGCAGGTGTGGAGGATACCCTGGTCCTGAATGGGGTAACTGTGCCCCTGAAGGACCAGGTGCACAGCCTGGAGTTTTTTTGGACTCACAGCTGTCCATGGAGGCACAGGTCAAATCTGTGTCCAGGGCAGCTGTTTACCAGCTCCATCTGGTACGCAGGCTGAGACCCTATCTGCCTGCGGACTGCCTCGCCAAAGTGGTACATGCTCTGGTTATCTCCCGCTTGGATTACTGCAATGCGCTCTACGTGGGGCTACCTTTGAAGGTGACCCAGAAACTACAACTAATCCAGAACGCGGCAGCTAGACTGGTGACTGGGAGCAGCCGCAGAGACCACATAACACCGGTCTTGAAAGACCTACATTGGCTCCCAGTACGTTTCCGAGCACAATTCAAAATGTTGGTGCTGACCTTTAAAGCCCTAAACGGCCTTGGTCCAGTATATCTGAAGGAGCGTCTCCACCCCCATCGTTCTACCCGGACACTGAGGTCCAGCTCCGAGGGCCTTCTGGCGGTTCCCTCACTGCGAGAAGCCAAGTTACAGGGAACCAGGCAGAGGGCCTTTTCGGTAGTGGCGCCTTCCCTGTGGAACACCCTCCTACCAGATGTCAAAGAGAACAACAACTACCAAGCTTTTAGAAGACATCTGAAGGCAGCCCTGTTTCGGGAAGCTTTTAATGTTTGATGTATTATAGTATTTTAATATTCTTTTGGATGCCGCCCAGAGTGGCTGGGGAAGCCCAGCCAGATGGGCGGGGTATAAATAATAAATTATTATTATTATTATTATTATTATTATTATTATTATTATTATTATTATTATTGGCAGAGGGGCCCCTTTTGGTAGTTTCTCCACCCTCAGAGACATTTAGGGGTGGCCTATGAGAGGGCAAATACATACATACATACATACATACATACATACATACATACATCTCTATGGGGGAGGCTGGGTTAAAGGATTATCTGATATCTTGGCAGGCCACACTGTTTTGAGTTTTCTCATTAATCAGAGCTGTAGAATGACATCATCATCTCTGATTGGCTGCTAAAAGCCTGCGAGTGGTGGTTGACAGAGATTGGCCTATGCCCAAGAGTAATTTGTTCTTCCTTCTTGTATGGAACATTTTTGTGTATTAAAGGCGGGGCTGAGAGGGTTGTTTTCTTTTTTTAATGAAAGCTTTTCTTCATTTTTCCTTTGCCAAAGTGAGAACATCCTCTTAAGTTGTTGTGAAAATATCATGTTGTGCCTTTGGAAAAACATCATCATCAGTGACTGACTTCCATCCCCCCCACCCCCCCGGTACTGTGGACTTGTTTCTTCTCCAGTAGCTCTTCCCTGGCTTGTCACAAGGCGCAGCACCACCAGGATCATTCATGCATCTGCCCAGCATAGTTTTCATTTGGACTATGGTCCGCAACACATCCTTGCAACTACAGGCTAGGAGTTGGTTGTTGCCTAAGAAGCTGCAGTTTGTGCTAACCATAGTTTAGCCATGATTTTTCCCCCTGCACTATCCAAGCAAACCATGGTTTGCCTCTTTTCCTTGTCTTCGCTCAGAAAAACCACGGGATGCTGTACCCAAACAGGCAGAGCAACAAAGGGCATTTGCTTCTTGAGGTGAAGGATAAGATAGTCACCATCCCATTCCACATACAGGTGCCTTCTGGGCTGGCATTTGAACCTTGCTTCAAAAGTGGTGATGGGACCATATGCTGCGCATCTGGGGGCACCAGGCTACAGTAGGGAGTTCAGGGCCAGCGACACAACACATGGGGCTTTGCCATCCGGCAGCTTGGTGCCACTTTGCCCCTTGACCTGAGACAGTAACCTCATGGATATTTGAGGAAGATGGATTCACACACCTCCCGAAGCCTTTCCCCCCTTGCTTAAGTATTCCTACTGTAGCACCTTTTGCTTTCCTGAACTTTGCAAAATCATTTGCTTGCCTCATAATTATTGCCCATTTATTTGCAGCAGAATGTTGAAGCATGCAAACACCAACTTATTCTCACCTTAAGCTGTATTATTTATTATTATTATTATTATTATTATTATTATTATTATTATTATTATTCAATTGCTGGGAAATATTACATCCAGATCACAGCTGTGAATTTTGGTAAAATTAAAAGCTAAAGAATGCTGAACTTCATTACATCCTTTGTGAACTGTTATATATAAGTTCTTTAGAAATCTGTATCTTCCCAACAAAACCTCCCTGACTCTGGTGTCAGAAAAACTCTTTACAAGTTTCTTGGCTTGCATACATTCATGGGTGGCATTGGGGGAGGCAAGCAAAAGCAGCTCACCCCCACCACTGCTGGACTCCTTGTTAACATTTATTTTTCCTTCAGAGACCTTAACAAGGGGGATACAGGTCACCCACCTAGAAATAGACTTTGCCCCTTCTGTGCTCACCCACATTTTTTTATGGTGCTGCCACTGTATACATTTAAAGCACATTTAAAACCCTAAGCATTTAACTTTCCCCCTCCCTTGAGAATAATGGGAACTGTAGCTTACCCACCACAGAGCTACAAATTCTAAGCACCCTTTACAAACTATAGTTCCCAGGGACAAGTCATACACTTTCAAAGTATGGTGGTATGTATGCAACTCTTCTCTTTTCCACTTGGACAGCTATGAAGGATCCTTTGGGGTGAAATCTTTTAAAGCAAGGCAAGCTCTTTAAGACTCTTAAGCAAGCTTTCAAAATTTGTTTTTGGTACAACTGTATCTGTATATTTTTTAAATGTGCACCCACACCATATCTTGTTTGTATGTAAATACTGTTTGATAGCCTGAAGCACATTACTTTTTATGATGACAATTTCTCAAGTCCTTTTTGACTGAAGTATTCTATGCCAGGGAAAATCCCATCAGAACGAAGCACAGACAAATACACTTTCTTCATGGGAAAGCTTTGCTAGTTAGCTACTTCAGCTTATCTAAAGGCTAGGGGCGTGAGACTCTCCTAGGGTGGGCAGATACTGTATGTGACAGCTCTGCCTAATGGAAGAGCTGGCCCTGCAGAGCAACCTCCCAAGCCATTGCAGAGAGTTGAACTAGATTTCCAGCTGTAAATTCTATGGTTTGTTGGCTGAGGCAGAACTTTAAATCCGTCTCCAATCATAGTTTCAGATCCTAATTTGGCAACTACTTGCAGACCATGATTTGGCAGGTAGTGGCAATTTACCCATTGTACAACCAAATATAGATTTGCATTAGGTTAGAACAATCCATCAATCCATGCCTGAGTGCTTTGTTTTTAAAGGGACCTTGCAATGAGATATGGCGCTACACATGCAATGGGAGGAGCAGCCATTCCCCTTTCGTAATTCAAGTGGCGAGCTCTGCATGAAAGAGCGATGGAGCACGCTTGGCCATCTCACAGGCTCTGGCTCGGCTCCCTTTCTGCAAAGCTTGTCAGTCAGCTCCAAACCCTTGTTCTCCACGCCTGCTATGTGCCCTCGCCCCCTCTGTCCACCGGCCTCATCATTGGAAACTGCTGCTCCTCTGGCCCACTTACTCTTGAGCTTTGGTGACATCGCCAGTAGCGCTTGCGAACTCCCTGTTGCCAGAAACCCGACCCTTTTCAAGCTGCTTGCTATGGGAGGGAAGACCTTGCTAATGGGCTCAGCAGAGGATTTTCACAGCAGCACATTTTGTGGCATTGAAAGAGATTTGCTACGCAGCAGATTTCTGGCAATGTGCATGAGGGGAAGGGGGGGGGAAGAAGCACATTTTCCTTACACAGGGCATGACTTGCACTGCCATTACAATTTGACTGAAGTCTGAGCTTCCTTCACCCCTTCTGTTTTTCTTTCTAAGTGGCTTTGGCTGTGGTGAAATGTCCTAGTTAATTTCCTTTCATTCGGAGCCCTCTTCTTTTGCCCCCCCCCCCCAGAAAACTAGAGATGAGATCCTCTGCACACATTTCTCATCTGTTATGAATGGCACTTTTGATATTGCTTTTTGCTGTGGCATTTTCATGGGAAACACTCTCCTGATAGAAATGGCAATATCTGAAGGCAAGAGCTGTTTGACAGTGGAAGGACCATGTCAGAAGTTGGTGGGTTCTCCTTCACTGGAGGTTTTAATCAGAAGTTAGATGGCCATTAGTCAGGGATTTTTTTAGCTGTGGTTCCTGCATTGCAGTGGGGTCGACTAGATGACCCTTGGGATACCAACCCTACAATTTTATAATTCAATGAATCCTGAAAGGCATCCTAGCAGAGTTATTAATTTACTATGTGGGGTCAGAAGATGTTGGGTCTTGGTGCTTTTCACCCCAGCAGTGTTTCATGACACAACGCAACATGCCTGCAATACTGATTCAAGAAACTTGTAGGAGTGGAGAGGAAATTCGTTGAGTCTGCATTTCAAAAGGAACTGACCAGGTCCTGGACTTATATATGTATTCAAATGCAGGTATTGATGGATTACACACTTCTCTGAATTTTGCAGATGAAAAATAAATGCACAAGCATGTGTATTTTGTGTTGAAAATGTGACCACCTAGATGCAACTCGTAAAACTCTGGGATGCTGATGAAAAATGGCTTAATGGATAATGGATAATGTGCAGAGGATGGTGAACAAGATGATAAAGGGTCTGGAAACCAAGCCTTATTAGGAATGGTTGAGGGAGTTGGTTGCTGGCACCCAGGGCAGGCATGTGTGAGCTGGGCAGGGGTGTGTGTGTGTGACAGCCCAGCCCCTACTCCCACTGGAGCAAACCAGGGATACACTGAGCTGCCTGCCTGCCCACACAGCGAGGAGCCCGGCCAGCCGACATGGCCATTGGCAGGTGGAGAGGAGCACTGGGCTGGGGGTGCCTGTGTGTGGGGTGCCTGGTTCATGCCCCCTCCAAAATTAAGCATCTGGAGCCATGGCCCCCCTGGCAACCTCAATGCTACACCCCGGTTCTGACTTACTCTGTACCAGGTGTGGGGGATCTTTGGCTATCCTTGTCTGAAGTACAATACCCATTATCCTTCAGGCACAGTGGGGCTGGTGGGAGTTGTAGTTTGGCAACATTGGGAGAGCCAATGATTCTCTGTACCTGCTCTCTACTAACCTACTCCAAACAAACCCGAAAGCCTCCTTATCACCTCATTCACTTTCCAGAGGGTCAGTCAGTCCCCTGTGGACACCAACCCTCCTGATCTGAAAAAAGACCTCAGTCTGTGCTTTACTGGCAGGAGTTACTGGTGTTGAGTGAGTGCCACTGGTAAACACATGCACAGCACCCCCCTTACCCCAAGCAAATGAAGCACAGGGAACAGAGAGTGACTGATCCCTGTTGTTGAGTGTCAATTAAAACTGCCCTCAAATTGTATCGAGCTGGGTGAACACTCTGGAACAAAGGAAGCAGTGTATTGATTTGGCTATTAATGAACTCTCTTCACAGCCAGAGATGGCAGAAGTGCCACTGCTTCTTTCCAATACCGTTCTCCCAGCGTGGAGTTAGAGGGAAGAACTAGTTATCTGCAAGATCAGTCCCTTTTCCATTTGTGGGATGTGCAGGACCAGGGGAACGGCTTTGTCAGATAAGAAGATGTGATGTGGAAGGCCGGCGATTAGATCTACTGACATATTTTTCTTTGATTAGAGCTGGGGATGTGGAACTGAAATTGTGTGTGTGTGTGGAAGGTATTAACTCTCCCCCTGGGCCATGTTCCCAATTTAAGCCACCTGCCTGAAGCTGCTAACAGCCTAACTGGAAGAGGAGGAGGAGGAGGAGGAGGAGGAGGAGAAAAAGAGGAATGCAATGCAGGCACCTGTCATTTCGCCCCTAGGAGCTTGGGAGCAGGCTTGCTTTAAATCAACAAACGGTGCACATAAAAAGATTAAACCCTTCCTCCATCATAGCCATGGCCCCAATCCGATCCCCCACCCCCTGCAGCTGCCGATCCAATCATGGGAGATCATCGTGGATTTTCCGTGTCAGATCTTGTTTAGCCCTGACTGTGACAACAAAGGACAATTCAAATCCACACAAAGGGCACAGGATGCAGTGCTTTTTGGATTGCACCACTTTGGATAGCAAGTGGAATGTTGCATTATGTTTGGATGCTCCTCTTTTTTAAGTGCGCATGTGCGCGTGTGCGCACACTGCAAGTGAGAGCTAGTGTGGCAGGAAAAGGACTGTCACCTTGCCTTCTCTTTGATGGGCTAGATACGGGACTTCAAACATCCCCAGAAGTTCCCATATTCAATCCTCAGTATCTCTGGGTAGGACTGAGAGAGCCTTCCTGATCAGAAGCCCTGGAGAGCCAGTCAGTGCAGACAATTCTGAGCTAGATGGACCAGTGGTCTGACTCAGAATAAGGCAGCTTGCTAGGTTTCTTCCTTCCTGTGGCAAAAGAGTTCAATTTAATTAGTCCATCTCGCCACCTGTGTGAGTGTCCAATGCAAGATTGCATCAAGGTCACAATGAGTGTAGGAAGCCACTGGGGAGCTGCATGGCCTTCCAGCATCTCCAGCTGGGGAAATAGGTCTCTAGGCCCTGATTGGCCAAAGGAAAATTACCCTTCTGTATCCAGGCCTTTATGTATAAAAACTAGTCTCTGACCTAGGTCTAATGGCCTCCGTTTGGATGAAGGATCATGAATTGCAGGCAGCGTGTGTGTCTTGATACAGTTCCTGGTGGGTTCCGCGACTCTAATGGTTGGTTGCCGCACCCTAATTGTTGGGTGAGGCAAGCTAGCTTTGTTATTTTATTCTGCACTTGAAGTCCCAAAGGTGTTTTTACTCTGTTAGCCTTTCCTAACTGCCTTATATTGGTAAAAGGTTCTTATTCTATGTTTAGCGCCTCCTTCATATGGTGTTGCGTTTCTTCCTTTTGTGGCTTCTTGTAGCGAGCTTGGCTCTGAATCTGGTACCTGGCTGCTTGGCCATACACTACCGAGTAATTTAGAATCGTCTAGTTCAAATTTGTGGGTTTGGAGCTCCGAAAACAGCGAGTGGACTATCTGACTCTTGTCTTTGCAGTTCCCAAGGACATGCAGAAACAACCTGAGTTTTCCCTGGCTCAGGACTGGGGGACTACAGGGGTGGTGGCAGGGTTGGACTTTTTCCTGGTCTATCTCACATGGTCTGCAGCCTTGGAAGATAGCACAAAGTTCTTTACATGCTGGCAGTGGTGAGGCAAAAAACAACAGCTTCAAACTTCTCTACATAGTGGCATCTGTGGGTTGTAGAACCTGTGCATGGTTGCTGCAGTGGGTACAATTTACTTATAATGACTGTGTTCACATTACCCCCTTAGAGCTCAGTGAAAGAGTGTTTTCCCTGTATATTTCATAGCTCTTCCCCTCCCTGGCTGTTCACATCAGCATGCCTGCATTTATTTCCGTTTGTGTTCACTCCAGGTGGCATTGACAGGGCAGGGATGCCTTTGCTCTGTGCGAAGGTGTTCATAGCTAGAACCGAGTTAGGGAGAGCTTACAGACTCTCATCAATGTGAAGCTGGATGGAGAAATAACACATCCAAACCATAGCATTTTGTAACAAAGTGCAAGATGCATATGCCTTTTGGATAGGGCTACCAGGGACGCGGGTGGCGCTGTGGGTTAAACCACAGAGCCTAGGACTTGCCGATCAGAAGGTCAGCGGTTCGAATCCCCATGACGGGGTGAGCTCCCATTGCTCAGTCCCAGCTCCTGCTAACCTAGCAGTTCGAAAGCTCGTAAAAGTGCAAGTAGATAAATAGGTACCGCTCCGGCGGGAAGGTAAACAACATTTCTGTGTGCTGCTCTGGTTCACCAGAAGCAGCTTAGTCATGCTGGCCACATGACCCGGAAGCTGTACGCCGGCTCCCTCGGCCAGTAAAGCGAGATGAGTGCTGCAACCCCAGAGTCGGTCATGACTGGACCTAATGGTCAGGGGTTCCTTTACCTTTACCTTTACCTTTACCTTTACCAGACTTCCAGGGCTGACCTGCAATCTCCAGGTTTGCCTGCACCCCTCCAGGTGGCCAGTGGTGGGCTTAAATCTCCAGGTGGGCAAGAGTACCTTTAATAGTAATAGTCATAAAATTATTAAGATGACTGCTCATGTAGCTTGTAAGTTCCAGCCTAGTGGGAGCTGTCTGCAAATTATAGCACTGACACCATGAGGGGGTTTGCCCTCCTCTGCTCCCCAATTTACCTCCATCTCCAGGGCCTTTTCCCACTGATGAATGGAGCTTGCCCTAATAATAATAATACATTTTTATTTATATCCCGCCCTCCCCAGCCGAAGCCGGGCTCAGAGCAGCTAACAACAATAAAATAATACAACATTATTACAATGATGTAATGAGGGGCTGTTCCTAGGTCTCAGGTCTGAGTCCTGAGATCTCAGGGTCTGGGATGCTCCTGATATAGGAACCCTAATTTCAGATAATGCTATATGTGAACACAGATTAAAATCCCATCACTGGAAATCCAGTTTACAGTAAACACTGCATACCACAGGTTGCTCATTTTTCAATGGCTGCTGCGTTCAGTAAGACTTAGCCATAGCACAAATGCCTAGGATTGCAAACTTCATGAAGAATTCAATGGCATGGATTGAGAGCTTCACTTCATTGTTTTGGACCCCCAACATGTGTTTTTTTGGGTGGGCTGTGGGACAGTCCCAGATTGTCCTTTCTGATGCTTTTGGCCACCACTTTCTTGTCTTCAGACAGAAATAAAAGCAGAGAAATGTCTCCTGTTTGGAATACCCTCATTAAAATGGCAAAGAACTCCGAAGCGGAATAAGTGAGGTATCAGTGAGTACGGCGTGTGAGCATCTCCTGAAATGAATGCAGTGTGACTGTCTGGCACACTGGAAGTCCTTGAAGGGATGTTGAAGGCACGACACACATTTCTGAATGTTGCTTGCTTTGAACATGCCTCAATCTCCTGTATTGTTCTAATTTTGCCCAGCAGGCCAATGGTCCAGCTTGATTGGAAGCAGCAGCAAAGATGGACCCCCTCCCCTGGGAGGTTTGGAAGGGTTTTTATTTTATTTTATTTTATTTATTTTGGCCTGTGCTGGACTTTTGCTAAAAAGCATTAGCACTTCCTTGTGATGCTTCACAGCCAAGCTAGAAGCCTTTTCAGTTTTTCTCACCAGGGAGCTGCAGTATATCAGCAATTGCTTTGGAAGGCACTCATTTGCCTCTTCTGGGCCTCCATCCCTCAGCCTATGAAGTCTGTTAACACTCTGAAGTTGGATTTCATCCTGACGCAGCTCAGCCACCACTTTCTACTTTTTGATTAGGTTTTCACTCCTGTTGCTGTATTGATTGCTGTCATGGTTAGAGATAGATAGGTGCACATCCTTTATGCCTTGGAATGTCTTTCTTCCTTTTTGTTTGGTGGTCCCTTAAGAATTAAATTAGTGGTGGGGCAAACAACCCAGTGCTACCCCCAGAACTGTTGGAAACTGGCTTGGAAAACTGAACTACTTCCATCCAAAACTAAAACTGAACTACCTCCACCCCCCTGGTGACCCTGCAACTCTCCCTTCCCCTCTTTTTTGCATGCCCCTGAATTCATCATGCAAAAGGCTGGACTGGATGAATCCCAAAATGGAATTAAGATTGTTGTTGTTGTTGTTGTTGTTGTTGTTGTTGTTGTTGTTGTTGTTGTTGTTTAGTCGTGTCTGACTCTTTGTGACCCCATGGACCAGAGCACACCAGGCACTCCTGTCTTCCACTGCCTCCCACAGTTTGGTCAAACTCATGCTGGTAGCTTCGAAAACACTATCCAACCATCTCGTCCTCTGTCGTCCCCTTCTCCTTGCGCCCTCCATCTTTCCCAACATCAGGGTCTTTTCCAGGGAGTCTTCTCTTCTCATGAGGTGGTCAAAGTATTGGAGCCTCAGCTTCAGGATCTGTCCTTCCAGTGAGCACTCAGGGATGATTTCCTTAAGAATGGAGAGGTTTCATCTTCTTGCAGTCCATGGGACTCTTGAGTCTCATCCAGCACCATAATTCATATAAGCTGCCTTATAACTGGTGTAGAATGATTTGTCCCTCAAGCTAAGTAATATTTAAGGCAGCAGAGAAGGGGCCACTGGTCAATGTGAAGTAGAGGTGCCATTTTCTATGTCCTCCTCATGACAATCTTATTGCGCACTTTGCCACTAAGAAAAGGCTGGTTCCTAGCCTTGGCACATGGAGGTGGTCAAAATCCTCTTCCACAAGGCCATGCTCAGTGCTGCAGGAGGTCATATTTCTGTGTGAGGTGGCCAAATATTGTGAAACATGTTGTTTTCTGCCAGGTGCATTTATTTATTATGGCAAAACATAGATACCTCTTGATTGTAGCAAAACCTCTAAGCGGATTGCGAACAGTATTAAAGCTGTTAATGAAAACAGCTAAAAACACTTTAAAACAATTGAGACTGACAGTCAAAGTGATGCAAACATGCCTGCGTCGATGGGTCTGGGCAGGTTTGTCTAATGGAAATGTTTTAAGCACGGGCCAGAGAGAGTGCAGTGATGTCAATAGTTCTGCTGTTAGCTGTGCTTTTGAGATAGCCTACTGGCATGTAGCCCTTGACTGCCCACTCCTTGCTACATATGACCCTCAGCGGACAAAAAAGGCTGACCAACCCTATCCTATATTGGCGGATTATGTCACACAATAAGCCCAGTGGAAATGTCAGATGGCCTCTGTGTGGGGTGAATAATTGAGTGTGAAACCACTTTGCCATGATCTCTTAACAACCCAGTTGGGCAGGCGGAATTTGATAATTAAGGCCCCGAGGTCATTTTTTCCCTTTTGCCAGGCCACCCCTTTGAGAAATATCCTGATGAAGACTTTATGCCTTTAATTAGATTCCTGACAAGTAGAAAACCCAACGGGTGCCACATTCCCCATTAGGATAACCGAAGAAGGATAGGGGTTCTGTACCCTTAATAGGTGTGCACTAGCTGAAATTGCTTGTAGAAGCTGAAAGAGGTCAAGTGAGGAAAAAAACTGTATCAACTGAAATTCCAGCTACAAGATAATTAGGCTACACCGCATGCGACTTAATCATTACACCTCCATGATGGGAAAGGGAACACTCGCTTGGCAAAATCTGGACTGCTTTGAAACACTTAAAACTGTAGCTTGCACCACTGACTGCAACTTTCCCGCTCTTTTCTGGCTGTTTTTATCCTTTTCACTCCTGTTTGCAATTTAGATCTATTTATTTATTTCCCAGCCCCTTGTTGCGCGTGAGTCTAAGATGCATATGTGGGGAGATGCCTATATTTAACAGCAACAACAATTTATTACCTACCCTTAACCCGCAGGTCTCAGGGCGGGTTGAAACACAATATTACACAATATGGAAACAGTTTAAAACAATTTTAAATGGCAGAAATAAGGTGGGTTCTAAGAATGCGCACCTCAAGCATTAAGAGCAAGGGTTACGCCTTCAGTGAAAAGCTGTATAATGAAGGAGCGAGACACACCTCTGTGGGGATGAAGTTCCACAAGATGATGGTGAATTAAATTTATATCCTAACCTTCCTCCCAAAGGAGCCCAGGGAGGCAAACAACAAGTGGTTAAGCAATAAAAAACAATGAAGACACCTTAAAAACTATTCAAACAGAGATGCAGATGCTACTGAACTCCCATCATCCCTGGCCATTGGCCATGCTTGTTGGGGCTGATGGGAGTTGTAGTTTAGCAACATCTGAGGGGGTCAAAGGCTCCCCACCCTTAAGGTATTTCTTTTAAAAAGCCCTATGGATTTGAGAGAACTGAAAGGTACCTGCCATCCAGAGAATTTCATTCTCCCTGCTCCACTGGCTGAGGCAGGATATCATCACTCTAAGGTCCCCTGCAGCAGTTTAATTTTTGTCTCATCCTTGGCTGGCATTGCGAGGAGGAAATATTCGTCATTAATAAATGAGGCCCTAGGAGATTGGACTGTGCAAAGGATGGCTTTCTAAAGACAGCTCTTGGCTGCAGTTCAGATGAAGGAGCAAACCCAAAGTGGTGTTGTTGGGAACAGCGTTTCCTGGGCCAAGTGGGCCCAACCTCATTAGCACATTAATAATTTCACACAAAGGGAGAAGAATTGGAGGCGAAAAGGGAATCGACATATCACTCAGCATGTGGCTGAGTTCCACTGAATAAATGCTTTTTCTCTTTAAAATATTAGAGGGATGTCGGCTCTGAGGCAGCGATGCTTGGTGGGGAGTGGGAATGTGGAAGATGGCGATGAATAAATAGACAAGAGCTTTTCCTCAGCAGTGGGAACCAATGAATATAGGGTTGAAGTTGGAGCTGGACCATCCAGAATCAGACTCCCATAAATGTGAAAGACCAGAGGCCTATCTAGTCCAGCATCCTATTATTCACAGCAGCCAACCAGATGCCAGTGGGGAGCCCCAAAGCAGGACGTGAGGGCAATAATCAGGGCTGCCCAATCCATGGGCTGAAGCAGCCACCTTGGATGGTGGAATATTGCAGCCTAGCCCTACTGCCACCAGAGTTGTGCTGCTACACAACCTCAGTAACTAAGGCTTGCAGTAGGGTCAGGTGAGTGGCAGCCCCTTCTTGTTTCTCCTCAGGTGGCAAAATGGGGTGGGCAGTCCCTGGCAACCACCCTATTTTGCTGTTGTTCCCCAGCAACCGGAATTCAATGGTTTGCTGTCTCTCATCCTGGAGGAAGCGTATAGCCATTGTGACTAACTCTTCCTCCTCCTCCTCCTCCTCCTCCTCCTCCTCCTCCTCCTCCTCCTCCTCCTCCTCTTACTTATTTTATATACCACCTTTCCACTTACCAAAGTACTGCTCAAGGGGGCTAACGGCATTCAAAATACAATGAAATAATTAACAATTAAATGTAAAAGTGAAGCAGCAGCAATTAAAACTGGAGGTACAGGGAGAGAGATCAAGGGAAATCATGAGTTCTGTTGATGATATTCCTGTTTTTGCCACTGGAGTGGGGATCACCAGGTATTGGCAGACGCATACCTATTGATTGTTACTTCTGCATTGTTTGCTTGTACATTCTGCTGGTCTCCCGTTTCACCACCATCTGAAGTTCGCCTGGTGTGTACATGAGACAGGGCCTGCTTGGTGGTGGTGCATAGGATCTGGAAACTGCCTCTCTTGGGAAACTCCTTTTGCCTCTTCTCTCCCAGCTTTCAGAAAAGGACAGTTGTTTCCACACGTGCTTTGGATAGTCTCCGATCCCGACAAGCTCCCAATATGAGGTGTAAATAAATTAAAGAAATGCAAGGTGGGAGCAGGGCTGTAGCAGCTCCAGCTAGGGCTCGGAATGTCCTGTGCACAAAACCCTGGAGAATTTCTGCCTCTCAATTAAGACACTACTGGGCTAGATAGACTAATGATATGACTCAGTATAATGCAGCTTCCCACATCCCTATGTTTTTACCAAAATCCAGCAGGAAGTTCCTTGACTGTTTTCCCCTCATCTGCTTCTCTCTCTCTCTCTCTCTCTGCCATGAATTAAAGAACATCCTCCCTTGGGCTTTGGATTCAATGCACTGAGTTGGGAAATGGGCAAAACAAAAAAATCCACCCTCTTCCTCTCATCTCCGTTCCCGCTATTTCCCTCGCCTTCTGGGCTTTTCCGTGCTGGCTTCTGCTACCCTCCCCACCCCCATCAGCCCTCGGAAGAGAGAAGAGCTGATGAAATTGCCAGGATGAGTGGCACAGCATGAACCCGGCTCAACAGCAAATAAGTATGAAAGCAGATGCTGGTTCAGGAATGGTGCAAGGTTTTCCTCCCAGCTGTGATTCTATCTTAGGACTGCGTTTGGACTCTGAATGTGGAGCCTTCGAACAGACTTCAAGACATGTCGCTTCTTGTGCCACCAGCTTAGAACAGGAATACCTTGGAAGGACGGGGCCTGGCTGGCCAAATTTGTGCCACAATAGCCAGCAATTCTTCCATCATCCAGTAGAAGGCAGGGACGGAGCACGTCTTCGTTGGCCTGCATTTGATCACGCTGGTTTAATTGCTCTGTTTTCATTCAGCCGAAACTGGAATTTGTCCAGTGAATGATTCTTTAAAAAAACAAAACAAAAACCTGCGTCCATGTGGCTTCATGGAAATTAAATGAATCAAATGAGTAAATGCGATTAAAATTTAAAAGGGTACTGTCAAGAAAGCATTTCTAGATTTATATAAATGGGATCATTTTACTTAACTTACAGAATCCAGGGCTTACATTGGTTGGTTGGTTGATTGATTGTCTGTTGCATTTTCAGGTTATTCTGACCATGTGTGTCTGAGTAAGGTGCCTTTAAAGGCCCCATCTGCACTAAACACTCAAAGCAGTATCATACTTCTTTAAACAGTCATGACTTCCCCTATGCTAGGAAGCGTAGTTTGTTAAGAGTTCTGAGAGGAGACCTCTAGCCTCCTCACAGAGCTACAATTCCCAGGAGTTTGACTGTTTAGGGGTCTCCTAAAATCTCCCCACACCTTTAACAAGCAAACATCCCAGACTTCTTTGGGGGAAACCATGACTGATATGATACCGTGTAGTGCAGATGGGACCTAAGATGGCTTCCATTTCTGAGATAGTCACATGTGATTTTTTAATCCACAGGACACATTTGGTGTGTTGTATTCAGGTTACAATTACATATACATGTAATTGTGTGTGTGTGTGTGTGTGTATATGGCAATTTATTCCCCATCCAGTGATGGGGGAATAATTTAGAGCAGTGGTTCCCCATCAGCTAAGTACTGTGGATATCTCTGCAGTTGTTTTCATTATGTGAATGGTGCCACCAAACCCTCCAACGTGTCCCAGCGCAAAAACGGGATGCACGTCTTCCAGGCTATGCTCTTGTGTGAGTCATGTGACCTGCATGAGAGCAAAACCCCTACCCCCTGTTGGGAATGTCCTGTACTGTTGAGGGGTATGTGCCACAAACCCTGTGATAGGCAAGGCATACCCCTCAACTGTCCTTTATTTATATTTATTTATTTATTTATTTAGAAATACATTTTGGATTTTCCAAAATATAAACATACAACAAAAACAATTCCAAATCTAATTCTCACGATTACTCTGAATCTCCTGACCTCCCCCTGCCACCCCTTCCATGGGTCCTACTGATTCGATTTTCAACTGCATATCAATACTACTCCAATTTTTCATCTTCCCAGATTATCTATACATTCTGTTACATTACAAGTGTGTTTAAAATCCTGCTAATGTTTTGACTTGCTTACAATGATTTTGTATATGCATTATAAACATTTCCCATTCTTTCTTTTTTTTTAATTTCTTGTCTTATCGATTCCTGAGCTTCCCAGTTAGTTTTGCCATTTTGGCATAGTCCATCAACTTGGTTTGCCATTCTTCTCTGGTTGGGGTTGTTTCTTCCTTCCATCTTGACAACTGTCCTATTTTAAGTGGGACATCCTTGAATCACAGAAGCCCATCCTGGCTTCAGTTTGCATCATGGAATGTCCCTTTTTTGGCCTGGCGCTCTGGCGTGAGTCCTTGCACCAGAGAGCCAGACCAAAAGATGCTCACTCTGGTGCAGGTCAATAGGGTTGCACCAGAGCACCTTCTGACCCCTTTTGACTCATGCCAGAGCGACAGACTGGAAGGTGCTTTGGCGCAACCCTTCTGATGTCCCAGTTTTGGGGACAAAAACGTTGGAGGGTATGCCGTGGAGGTCCCAAAGTGCAAGGAAGAGTGGGATGTGGGAAAACCCTCTGCAGATACTTGATGGGAGAAGCTGAATCCCTGTCCCCGGCTCTCCCCCAAGCTGAGCTTCAGAGATGCGATGGCATTTGTTATGCTAATGGCCTCTGAACTGCCTAACAGCCTGCTGAGCACTGCTTAAAGTCAGAAGCAGCTATGTGTTAAATGATTCGAAGAGGCGGAACTCGAAATTAAATGGCTTAAATCCAGGTGGAGATAGGAGTGTCAAGGCAATAAAAGCTGAAGGGAAGCAGCTAGCGAGTTTCCAGGCAAGTTGTAAATAGTTATCATGGTCTATTTGGCTACGATTCAAGTGGCAATAATATTGATAAGGTGGGACTCTCTCTCTCTGTGTGTGTATGTATGTGTGTGTGTGTGTGTGTGTGTGAGAGAGAGAGAGAGAGAGAGAGAGAGAGAGAGAGAGAGAGATCTACATGGAGGCCTCCAAAAATCCAGATGGGCTGAATGTTTGAGCCCTTTGTGCAAAAGATACAAATTAAATTATAGCTGCCATAAAAGACATTGCTATAATTTCATAAACACCTAATCTTCCAATTTTGGGCTGTAAGGGAGAGACTGATATTAATAGGATGCATTTATAAGTGATTATACTCAAAATCATTTTCAGAACATAAAAAGGAGACCCAATTTGTTCATATGATAGCATCTATCACCAACTTGCTTTGCTTTACATCTGTTTTATTGGTTGTTTTTATACTTGGTTTCCCCCCCTTTTATGGTGATTTTGCATGACAATTTCTGGCCCCATTGTGATTGATAATACAGACTTAGGATAACGGTGTTGTTAATAATGGCTTTGCCACAAAGGGGGGGGGGAGCCATCTGTTCTGGATTCCAAAATTACCTTCTTCCATTGCCTTCATCTTCCTGTAAGCCATCCCTTCCTGTCAGCCAGGCTTCAACTGCTGTGCAGTTGCAGATTTCTCAGGACTCAGTAGACTGACTGAAGTCACATTCACACTGTACATTTAAACTACTACTATACTACTTCAAACAGTATAGCGTGTTCTCCTTCATGGAGAGCACGTGTTACGGTGGGGGCCGCCAGGAGACTCCAAAGTGGTGGGGCGGGCTAATTGACCGTTGGCCACTGATGCGATTGGGCTTCCCTTGTCGTTGGGAAGAAGTTAATGTTGCCATTTGTTGATTGACAGCCAGAAATGCTAAAACTCCTTGCACGAGGCTAGGGCTTCCTCTTTTCGCCCCTGCATCGGATTGCCTGTCCCCCCCTCCCTAGAATTAGGGTTGTTCGCTTGACCTTGCTATGCCTGTCATGAGGCCGTCTGCTCTTGGGGCAGGGGCCTGGTAGGAATTTTGTCCATCTGGCTGATTGGCTGGGGCCATTTGGTTTTTGTCTACTGCGTAGCAAATCGTCACAACTTGTAAGGTTGTGGTTAGGCATTGGCTTATGGTTTGGTTGGTTGAGGGGCATGGATTGGCTGTGCCTGCCCCTCTAATGCTGCTGCTGCAAGGGATTCCGTTAAAGGAATCGGGGGCTAACTATTGCTTGTCCACCCTGTCAAGGGGGCTCGGGCCACTGCAAGAGCTCCTGGCTGCATTTGGGGTGGGCTGAGGGCAGGTTCCCTGCTCCGTCGCTAGCCCCAAGTGTATTCTCCTTTTCTGAATTTTGCAGGCGTGCGGAATGTCAGACTGTCCCCCACGGTGGGGGCAGCTAGTCGCAACCAATGCCTAAGCAACCACTCACATGTTTGTATTTTAATAAAGTTGTGGCCAAAATTATGCCAAAAACCTTAAACAAAAATATTGGTGTGATGTGTGAGTTATTGTGGTGGCCCTGGGGACCTCGACACACAATGGTTTCCCCCACAGAATCCTGGGAACTGTAGTTTAATAAGAATGCTGAGAGTTTTTTGGAGACCCTTATTCCCCTTGCACAGCTGCAATTTGCAGAGTGGTTTAAAAAGCCCTCTTTACAGGGAACTCTGGGAGTTGTTCTCTGGTTGTAATTTACTTGCAGCAGAATTGGGACTAGTGCTTCATTCCCAAAAAGAGAGAAGAGCTGTTGAGGCTCTGATCTGTGCTGTCTGTGCTGTCTGTGCTCTCTCTCTCTCTCTCTCTCTCTCTCTCTCTCTCTCTCTCTGGGGGGGGGGGGACGACTCTGTGGTAGCTTAGTGGTTGGGGAAAAATCCTCTGCATATGCTCCAAGATGCTGTCTTTGTGATTGTTATTTCTGCTTAAGTATTCTGTGCCCTGGCTTCACTAACTGATCTCAGGCTAGACATTTATTGCTGTCGTCTTGGTGTTCCTCAGGTAAAAAAAATGGACGAATGTCTTCTACATTCTATAAATGAGGGGTGGGGAACCTCTGGCCCTCCAGATGTTGTTTTGACAAATATAGACATTTCTGCAAGCAATTTCCCCCTAATATAATGCATTTTTGTATGTTATTTTCACAAATGTAATGCAATTTGATGCACACTTCCCACTTAATATATACATTTTTGTCCATATTGTTTGGCTGCATCCCAAAATTTGGAGGAACATGCATTTCTTAGGATAACGTTTTGGTTTGTGAATCGGTTCGAGAAGTGAGAATTAAGTAGTTTCTCATTAAAACAAAAAAAACAGATTCAAATTTCTCCTCCAACCCTAATCCTGTAAAAAAACTAGCCTTGACTCATGAGACAAGGCAAAGGTGTTTATCAGATGGGCAACGTACCTGGTGGTGTTTGAAGTGGGGCGAGCAGGCAAAGTGATGGGGAACCCGCATGAACCACTTGTTATCACAAACCTAGTCTCTGATGCATGCACTGCTGAAGGAACGCTCAATAGTCTCCTTCTCTCTTTTTGTTGCAGGGTCCTACCTGATGGTCAACTCCTCTCAACATGCTCAGGGTCAGAAAGCTCACATCCTCTTCCAGACGCTCAGTGAGAACGACACCCACTGCCTCCAGTTCAGTTACTTCATGTACAGCCGGGACGGCCACAGCCCAGGGACCCTGAACGTCTACGTGAAGGTGAATGGAGGTCCACTGGGCAGTGTGGTGTGGAATGTCTCTGGCTCCCATGGGCGGCAGTGGCACCAAGTGGAACTATCCGTCAGCATGTTTTGGCCCAATGAGTACCAGGTGAGTGGAGAAATACTTTTCACGAGGAAGCTTGGGTTCGGATTTCTCTGCTACGCAGGCACGAGGAGGCTAAGAACAAAACAAATCATGCACTCTGTAATTAATCTTTTAAAAATTGTACTTGATCGCCACCGCCATCATTTATTTATTGAATGTATGAATCTCTTCCAGTGAGACACCCTGAAGTGATTTACAGTGTTTTAACATATGTAAAACAGCTTCCTGCTTTTCTTTGTGGACTGTGTAGAATATCCTCATAGGCCCTCAACATTTTATTCCTTTAGACCGGGAATGGGGAGACTGTGGTCCTTCAGATGTTGCAGAATACCACCTCCCATCATCCCATCAGCATAGTCATTGGTCAGGGATGATGAGCATTGGAGTTCAGCAATATCTGGAGGGTCACAGGTTTCCTGTCCCTCCTTCAGGCAATTGGCCACAGACCTTCTTTCAGAAAGCCTTTGGTTGGCTTTTGTTCTGCTTTTAGATTTTTAACCTGATATTTTGCTGCTGGATATGGTAATCTGCTGCAGGTTTTTGCTGCTATGATAAGGAATTTTCTATTCCAATTGTTCTATTCCGATTGTTATTCCTGGTTTTCTTTTTTTCTTTTTTTACTTTTTTCTTTTTACTGGTGTGTATTAATTCTATGGTGACCTTCAATTGATTTTAACCTGTGGACTTTAGATATGGACTAAGTAGGTTATAGATAGGCAAATCAATCAATCAATCAATCAATCAATCAATATCAATCAATCAAATAATGGATGATAGCTCAAGTTCCTTGGAGGAAGCATGGGATAAAATGGTATTATTACAGTGCTACTTCAGGTTATGAACTTAATTCATTCCGGAGGTCCGTTCTTAACCTGAACCGTTCTTAACCTGAGGTACCACTTTAGCTAATGGGGCCTCTCGCTGCTGCCGCGCTGCCGCCACATGATTTCTGTTCTCATCCTGAGGTAAAATTCTTAATCCAAGGTACTACTTCCAGGTTAGCGGAGTCTGTAACCCAAAGTGTTTGTAACCCGAGGTAACACTGTATTATTATTATTAGTAGTAGTAGAAGTAAAATAGATTGCTTGATACAAACCCATAGATGATGCTTGTGGAGTTTTGAAATGTTCTGTTTTAACTTAAAAAATAAAATTACAATCAACCCTATTTCCACCTCCATGGAAGTAAGCCATGTTGAATTCAGTGGAAGCGGACATATATTGGATTTTGCTGTCCCAGGGCTATAGCATTTCCATGAAGAGTGCAGAATGTATGGTCCACCAGTTGTTTCCAGATTCCATCTCCCACCATTCCTGATCATTGGTCATGCTGAACTGGAGCTGATGGAAATTGGAGGGCCCTAGGTTTCCCAGTCCTACTCCATTAGAATTCTCTGGGAGGGACTGTGGCTCAGAAGTAGAGTACCTACTTTGCAGGTTCAATTCCAGGCATTTTCAGGTAGGTCTGGAAGAGAACCTTGTCTTAGACACTGGAGAACCATTGCCAGTCAGTGTAGACAGTACTGATGGACTAATGGTCTGGTTCAGAATAAAGCAGCTTCCAGTATTCCTGACAGGGTTTATCTATATGTACCTGATTCCTTCTCAGGTCCTGTTTGAGGCAGTGGTCTCCAGTGAACCCAGAGGATACCTTGGATTGGATGACATCCTGCTCTTGAACTATCCCTGCTGTAAGTATTGCTATAGCCTAGGCCTGGAGATAGGATTCATCTGCTTAATTTATACATCCAAACTCTCTGGTTAGTTTGTGAGCTACTCCTTTCTTTCCTTTCTTTCTCACATTGAGTCCTTTTGTATTCTTATGTGTTGTTCTTCCTTTTTCCTCTCCTTTTGCCTGAATTTCTATTTCGAAACCAAATAGAATTCCATGTGATAGTAATGCTCGCTGTTTCTTCGGTAATGCCTTTCATAAGTACTTGAAGCGCTTTATATTATATTATCTCAGGGCTAAACAGTTGGAACAAAATTATAACACTCACGGTTTTCTCCGGCTAAGTGCTTCTCAGAATAGACCCACTGACATTCAGTTAGTCATGTCCATCCATTTCAGCGGACTATGCTGAGTAGGACTAAAGCTGGATACAACCTTGGATAATTCCATCATGCTTTTTTTGTAAGTGCTTTATATTTTCTGTCTTAGGGATAAACATGTGAACTTTGGCTCAAAATTGGGGCTAGGTCTGGGTGATATATCAATATATTGCCCAAAACTGGTTTGAAGTCCATATAGTGATATCAGTTTCATAATTTTTGACCTGGCAATATACCACAAATCATGATGTGTGTTAGGGCTAGTTGATATATCATCCAAAACTGGTTTGAAGTCCATATTGTGATGTTGGTTTCATAATTTCTGACCTGGCAATATATATTGTGTGTGTGTGTGTGTGTGTGTGTGTGTGTGTGTGTGTGTGTGTTTGTTATGCAGAAATCGCAGCATGGGGGAAACTGTGAAACCAGCCAATGCCTCTAACAGAGCCCCATCCTTATTTCCGACATCATGATATATCATTTGGTGAGGCAATTTTATCTCAGCTCTACCAGTGCTCTCCACATTCCTCACCACAGCCCTGTAAATTTGGCCAGGATAGCTATGCCCATATTACAGAGGAAGACTGAGAAGGCCCATCTCAAGACATTTTGCTGCCTGAGCTGAAGGGCAAGATAGGATCCTCTCCAAATTCCATGCACTGTAGCTGACTGGACTGCAGCTGGCTATAAGGAACATAGGAAGGCGGCTTATAATGAGTCACATTATTGGTCCATTTAGCTCAGTACTGTCCACACCGACTGGCAGCAGCTCCCCAGGATTTCAGGCAGGAGTCTCCCCCCAGTGCTGCTTTGTAATTCTGTGGGTTCAACTTGGGACCTTCTGCATAGCATGAAGCTATATAATGTGCGTATGAGAGGAGGGGAGGGGAGGAAGGGAGAAGGACATTCAGTTCCAGGGATTTCTATGGGTTTATTTCTCATTGCATATTTTGGCAGCTAAAGCACCTCATTTTTCCCGCCTGGGTGATGTGGAGGTGAATGCCGGTCAGAACGCCACCTTCCAGTGTGTTGCTTCCGGCAAGGCTTCTGAAGCAGAGAGGTTCCTTATGCAGGTAAGTGGGGTTGGAGGTTACCAAGATTACTGCCCAAGAACAACCTGGGATTTCTCTGTCCTGTTAGTTCCTGGTGCCGTATGGTTGATAAAACCACAGAGCCTAGGACTTGCCGATCAGAAGGTCGGCGGTTCGAATCCCCACGGCGGGGTGAGCTCCCGTTGCTCGGTTCCACCTCCTGCCAACCTAGCAGTTTGAAAGCACGTCAAAGTGCAAGTAGATAAATAGGTACCGCTCCAGCGGGAAGGTAAACGGCATTTCCGTGTGCTGCTCTGGTTCGCCAGAAGCGGCTTAGTCATGCTGACCACATGACCTGGAAGCTGTATACCGGCTCCCTTGGCCAATAAAGCGAGATGAGCGCCGCAACCCCAGAGTCGGTCACGACTGGACCTAATGGTCAGGGGTCCCTTTACCTATAGCATGTGCCCATTAATCCTGGGAGAGAATCAGAGTTAGGTAAGAATTTGGCTTGCCATCCAGTTGTACTTCAATGGCAAACTTCTTCCTATCATCTGTGAGCTGACCATCTTTCAGCTTGGACAGAAGGATGGCTGTTAGGTAAACAATTTCTCAAAGCCCAAACAACCAGTTTTAGGCATGCAGGAAATGTTATTTGCTTGAGAGGAAGAGAGATGCTTCTTTTTACCTCGCCTAGACACCCTTTGCCTTCATGTTTAGCTTGTACCATTCCACAAAGAAATAAGCATTCTAGTGCAATGAACAATATGTCATAAAGTGAGGGTCTGTGAAAGACTAGGATTGCGATAGGACTGAAGTGAAAGGAGAGTGTGAAATCTGCTCCACTTCCGGGTGGGGAGGAGTTGATGGCATGCATCTTTCTGACTGGGGAAACAATGTTTGGTTGGCTGATATTACAGAGGGCGTAAAAGATTGGTTGCATGTATGTGAGGGTATTGGCGGCGAGCCTTTGGCTCAGGCAGTTAGGCATTGGTAGAACTTGGTTTGGGGGAGGGGAGGTGTGGCCATCACCTGTCTCTAATCTTAAGGGTATTCCATTAAAGGAATCCAGGGTGTGGATCTTGTCCAAAGCCCGGGGAGGGGCTAGGGCCATGACCCCATTGGAAACCCTGGGGGAGCTCGAGTTGGTTTGCATCAACGGTGCTCCCCCTATTGGTGGTTGAGCCTTACAGGACTCCCTGCATGGCAGGCAGGAGTCAGATATAGTCGGGTCAATTCCAGTGCCTAAGCCAATACAGCTCACATTCTGTAACCAATAAGGTTGTGGCCTAAATTTGCCCAATAACCATTAACCTAATATACTGTGTCCTTGTGGCTTATTCATCAAGGGGGGTTGGGTAGCCTCGGGGTCTTGACATGCAAATATATCCCTCTGTTTGGGTGATAGTTTGGTGGAGTTTGAGAATGAAGAGCCTATTTAGAGTAAGAGGAGAAAGTATTGCCCCCATTCTGGTTTGGCTTTGTGACAAATTTGATTGGCAATGTTGAGATCTGTATATTCCCTGCATGATCCCCAACTGGTTAACATGCATCCACCAAGAATAACTCTCTTTTAAAGGGTGGGGAAATGAGAGAAATTGCACAAGCAGGGGGAAAATGAAAAACCTTGAGGGGGAGATTGGAGAAGATTTTGATACCAGCCTCCAAAACTCCCCTTTTCATGCTGAAAGTGATCACCCATGAAAATGTTGTTGCATCCTAAATTAAGATGTACTTCTCATGTGTGACCTTGTAGGCAAGTAGAGAAACCACAGCATTGGGCACATAATAGGAAGGCATGGGAAGCACATGGAGTAAAAGGAACTGTGTGCGAGAGCCAATGAGATCTTAGCTCCGCAAGAAACGTAAGAGAATCCAATGACTTCTTCCTGATGAAGCCATTTATTCTTGTTTTTTGGATGGCAGAGGCAGAATGGAGCAATTGTCCCGGCAGCTTCCGTGAAACACATCAGCCACCGGAGATTCCTGGCTTCCTTTCAACTGGATAAAGTTTCCAGCGGAGACCAGGACTTTTACCGTTGCGTTACCCAGTCTGGCAGGGGCTCTGGCGTCTCCAACTTTGCAGAACTGATTGTGAAAGGTATGCAGCAGTGAGTGTCAGGAGGGTTGACTTTGGCTTAGGGCTATACCGGTAGAAGACAGACCTGGAAAGCAAAGAACTAGGGGAGGGTTTGACTCCAATTCAGCAGCGGATGCTGGTTTTGCCAAGCCCTGCAACTCATGCCTTGTGTCACTGAACCAAAGCCCTGAGAAAAGTGCTTTGAAGCTGGGAACAGACAGGTGTGACACTGCAGAGTCTTGGCTGCTGTGCACACATAGCAAAGAAACCCTCCCAAACTCTCAGTGATGGGTGGATTTTGCAAGCCAGTGAACACAAACTATTAGAGGAGGGGGAGGGAAAGCAAATAATCTGCCTTTGCCGCATGTCCTTTGTTCATTCATTTTGACAGGTGCAGCTGAGTGTCAATTATTTTAGATGGAACAGTGCGGCACCTTAAGTGTACCCATTTGCTTTGACATTGCTGAACTTTTTTGGGAGGGTGTGTGTGGGGAGGGTGAAGAGGGCAACAGAAGAGGTATACAATGAACTCCATGCCACCTTGATTCTGCTTAGACTGAGCCATTATGGGGAGCATAGAATCTTCAATTTGGAAGAGACCAAACCACTGGTACATTATTGATACAGAATAATAGAAGGCCAGGGACAGGGATCAATGGCTCAAGTGCAGAACCACACAAACCTTGAGGTTTCACCTCCATTGCTGCTTTTGAGAAGATAAGGAACACTGGGAACCTCTTTTTAACCACCAGGGGAAACTCCTGCTGTTTCTTACCACATGCAAAGCTGTGGTCCCTTGTCTTTATTGTTATTTATTAATTAAATTTTTATACTGCCCTTTACCTGTGGATCACGAGGCAGTTTAGAATATCAAAACACAAACACACATTCCATAGTAGCAAACAGAAAGAATATCCCATCTCCCCGGTTCAAAAGGCTGTAGATTGTTTAATTATCCAAAGGCCTGGGAGAAGAGGAATGTTTTTGTCTGGTGCCTAAATATATGTAACAGAGGTGCCAGGTGAGCCTCCCTGGGGACAGCATTCCACAAGTGAGGACCCACCACAGAAAAGGCGCTGTTCTCCTTTTGCCACCCTCCAAGCCCTTCATGGAGGAGGCACACAAAGAAGTGTCTCAGATGATGATTGTAGTGTCTGGGTCAGTTCATATGGGGACAGGCGGTCCTAGTAATCCACTTTCTTATTGATAACCATCTGAAGCTGGTGTGATGGTCTCTTCTAGTAACAACTTCTCTCTCCTTTTGGACAGAGCCCCCTACGCCCATTGCACCCCCGCAGCTGCTGAGAGCAGGCTCGACGTACCTGATCATCCAGCTCAATACCAATTCCATCATCGGAGATGGCCCCATTGTAAGGAAAGAAATTGAGTACCGAATGACCTCTGGGCCATGGTCGGAGGTTCATGCTGTGAACATGCAGACCTACAAGTTGTGGCACTTGGATCCAGATACGGAATATGAGATCAGTGTCCTGCTTACCCGGCCAGGGGATGGAGGGACTGGCAAACCTGGGCCTCCCCTCATCAGCAGGACAAAGTGTGCAGGTAGGAGCTTTCATTATCTTGGTTTTCAGTGAGCTTCCTTGTACCATGAAAACCAGTTGCTGTACCACCCCAAATGCATCTTCTACAACAGAGCAGTGATGAGTTGCCTACAGGGTAGTATTCATTCTTGCCCATGGGATCAGAAGATAGGAAGCTACTACATACAGAGTTAGGCTATTGTTCTGTGTCACTTGCTATAGTCTACCGCAACTGGCAGCGTAATCTACACAGACCAGGAGGCTTCCCCAGATCTACCTGGAAATGCTGAGGGTTGAAACCTGGACCTTCCTCATGCAATTCAGATGCCCTGTCACTGAACTATGGCCCTTCCCTCAAAACACAGACACATTAGAAGCTGCCTTATACTGAGTCAGGTTCATCTATCTACCTGATTAGTGCCAATCTGACTGGCAGCATCTCTCCAGGGTTTCAGATAGAGGATATTCTCCATCCTACCTGAAGATGCTGTGGGTTGAACCTGAGGCTTCCTGAATACAAGGTAGATGCTCTACT
Source organism: Podarcis bocagei (assembly GCF_964188305.1). NCBI lineage: Eukaryota > Metazoa > Chordata > Lepidosauria > Squamata > Lacertidae > Podarcis > Podarcis bocagei. The sequence continues at coordinate 24,343,187 of NC_138132.1, read as the reverse complement.
GCTGAGCTACAGTCCTTCACCTGCACAAAATATTGTAATTCCAAACCTCATGCCTACTAGCTGATTTCTTTTTTCTGTGCGGCTCTGCTTCCTGTGCTCTTAGCTGCTAAAATCAGCAACTTGCAAAGCTGCCAGCCAGATGCAGCCTGAAGAAAAGGAGGGGCAGGACTGCAGCTTTGTTTTAGGTGTTTGCGGCTGGGACCATAGCAAAAGCAAAAGGCTCGAGGCAATAGCAGTTTGTACATTGATCTAGCAATGCTAAGCATAAGCGTCAAGCATTATCCATCCAAAAGCCCATGCCCATGGAAAATTTCCAAAATGGCTTTGGTGATGTGCACTTAACAAGTGATCACTGGAAAGCCCAAGGCATGTTGCCAACACCTGTGCAGTTTAATTTAATGAAGATGGTCAATGGACCTTCAAACTGAGGGAGTGGGGACAGTAATTCAGTGGTAGTGCACCCAAGTTTGATCCTCCACATCTCCAGTTAAAAGGATCAGGTAATAGGTAAAGATATTTGCTCTGCTGTTCTCTTGGCAAGCTGCTGCCAGTCAGAGTAGACAGAAATATGCTAGATGAGCAAATAGCTTCACCTGTTACGGGGCAACTGCCTTTGTATCTAAATTGGAATTCTAAGATCTTTAAACTTAGCCTAGCTATCTGAATTTGGATTGCTCCAAATAATGGCCAAAGAAATGCTCCTTGCCAAGGTCTACCAGTGTATGGCATCAAGAGAGGTGGGACAGGCAGAGAGAAGACTGGAAGAGTAAATGGGTCAGGATGAGAAAGGGAGTGTGTACAATCCCTCATATCTTAATGCTAATTCGCAGATAAAATAATAGAATTGTAGAGTTGGAAGGGATCCTGATGGGCGTCTAGTCCAACCCCCTGCAATGCAGGAATTTCAATACATGGTTCCCCCATCCAATTTGAAACCTTACTGGACGCTGCTTAGCTTTGCAAATGTGCTAGCAGGTTTTTTTTTAATTGCTGCAGTCCCCTATGTTGCACTGAATAGGCATGGCTGTGGCTAGTTGCTATTCAGCCTGCTGGCCTGGTCAAGAGAAGGCTCAGACAGCAGCTTGTGTGTTCTTCCTCCTTGGCACTTTGAGAATCAATAGCTGAGTCACTTTGCATTTTACAAGTGTTGTGGTTCACAAAAGTGGCTTAGTCTGGAAGCTGACAGTAGGGATGTTCTTTGTTTGAGGCTCAAGGAAGCTATTTAAGTACCTGTCCGTCTGTCTACCTGGGAAGGTATTATGAAGTTCCTTAAGTCCTTGGCTGTCTCCAAGCTGGATGTGTTTACTGTCACTGATGCCTGCAATTAGGCAAGTGTTAACGACTAACCTGAGACAGCAAAGGGAAAGAGAGAGAATCTTTCCGACAGAAGCCGGCTCTTGCGATCCAGATTTACAGTTGTGTTCACCAACAGGGGCCACGTTAAACTGATAAATGATCATTGCTTCAGAAACCGAGTAAAGGAACAGTCACAGCTTGTTGGCAGCAGGTTGGATTAATAAAAGGCTGGGGATGAAGTGGTTTATCAGCCACTGGTGCCCATGGTCTATAATTTATGGCAAGAGTATTCATGTTTAAATCTGAATGGGTTTTGGGAAGATGGGTAAGGCTGCCCCGGTGCCCCAGGCAGAAAGGGAAATACTACGCTTTCCTCCCAAGAACTAGTACCTCCTAAAGGGTTGCTCCATTTAGTGGGAAGACCCTCATTATCCCTCTCTTGCTCTAAGGACATAGCTCCCCCAATTTCTTCCGAGTAGAAGGATGACCCTCTGATAATATTCCCATCTCTTTCACAGCATATAAGTCAGTGCCTACAGAACTGTACACATATCTTTTATACTGGCACTTCCACCCCCTCAAGTAGATGGAGCCAAGTGCAGTTTGGGCTTTGCCAGGCTGCATTAGGCTTCAGATGCTTCCAGGTTTTGGCTGAGACATCATCTCCTAAAACTCATCCAGTAAGGCATGCCGAGAGCTATCCAGGGTCCTGATCTGCTTAGAGATACCTTCCTGGACTTGTTGATCTTTGCCTGACCTAATTTTTCCCTGCCTTTTGCTCTGACCTGCTTATCTGCACTGACTTGGCCTGTTTATTACTACCACCGCCCTGTGAGTCCCAGGACCACAGCATAATAGGATAGTACTTCGTTCTATATGCTGAGAGTACAAGGACGTGAAGAATCTTCTAATAGGCTTGAATCAAAAGAGCAGCATTGGTTGCTTAAACACAGGCATTACATCAATGGAAAAACAAAACTCAACCAGACATTAGATTACCTGGATCTTAGATTTAGTGGACCTGGAAGACAAAGAGAGAGTAGCATATAAAAATCTAGGTATGGAAGAGAGGTGTAAAGAAATATGGGCACATTTTGTGCAAATATATGCAGCATTAAAAGAAAGCATTATTACAGACCATCTGGTATGTTTTCTTTGTCCTTCCCTCTCCCTCTCCTGTGCTTTCTTCATCTTTATTTCCCCCTCCCTTTCTCTCCCCTCTCCCCTTATTATTCCTTATTTAATTATCTGTCTTTGGGGAAATAAGGTGGCATATAGGGATGTTTAAAAGGCTCTTTTATAAACTACTACTAATACTCCAGGGTTGTAGGAACATGTGGGGCTGCCCTGAGGAAGCTACCTTATACCAAAACAGACCATTGATCCATCCAGCTCTGTGTTGTCTACGGCGCTTGGCTACAGCTCTCTGGAGTTTCAGACAACCTGGAGAGGCCAGGGGTTGAACCTGGGACATTCTATATGCAAAGAAGATGCCCTGCCACTGCACTACTACTTTCCCTGCATCCTTTGTTTGTCCGTTGGTCCTGACCTTTGTTTGAGCTTGTTCCTCAAGCCTGGCTCCTTTGCTTTGGACTTGCTCTTTGCCCCTGACTACTTCGTTGTCCCATGGCTTCTGGTTTCTGGCTCACCTCAGACTGTTGCCCACTGGCCGGCTCTGACACCAATGAAGGTCATACAAACACAGAAAGCTGCTTTATGCTGGATCATACTTCTCCATTTAACCCAGAATTGTCTATTCTTGCTGGTAGCAATTCCCAGGGGCTTTATCCATCATCTGTTATCTAATTATCCCAACAGGAGATACCCAGGATTAGAACTGGGCTGTTTTGCATTCAAAGCAGGTTCTCTGCTACTGAGTTATGGCCCTTCCTGAAATTGCTGCTGGATGGTATCAATTGCTCCTCCTCCTCTGTGCCACTGCTACTTGTTCCCTTACCTGCTCTCTCCATTATTTGGGAACTGCTGGATTTTTGTGCAGCGCCTCCATCTGGGTAACCTCCAAACTGTAGGTTGCAGCTTTTCAGTGTTCTCAGCCCCTGGTCTGACTCTGTCCAGTAGGCTGTTCATTGTATCCTTCTGGACAGGAAGGGATACAGAAGGGCTTCCTTACTTCCTTACTTGCACAACAATGTCTTCTTAAACTCTGGTGTTTCCGTGTGTGTGTGTGATATTCTATGAGCCTGACTTCTGATTTCTTTCCTTGCCTCTTGGTTTTCTCTATGGTTCTGACTTATTCCTCAATCCTGACTACTGGTTTTGCCTCAGAGCTCATGGCACTTCACCCAGGTGCCTATGGTCTACCTCTGACATCATCTTCTCCCTCTGATCCCAGTCCAGCAATGCCTGTTTCTTGCCCTACAGCAGGTGTGGGAAACCTTTGGCCCTTCGCATGTTGCTGAACTATAACTGCCGTCAGCCCCAGCAAGCATGGCCAACGTGGTGGAACAAAGGATCCCCACATCTGCCATGCTGAAAACCTGCAGAGCTGTTTGCCTCTTCCCTGAGTTCTCATCGGAACAGAAAAGAAGAAGAAGGAAGTCTGTTCTTGGAAGGCAGCAACAGCGCAAGGTGCCTGACCTCCTTTACCTCTCTTAAAATGCTACACCAGTCTTCAGCCTTGGGTGAGAAACTTGTCAGTGACAAAGATGGGAAATGGAACTAATTTCCACCATTGAAAAAAAGAAAGGGAAGGAAACCTTCGAGCCCTTCTAACCTAGACACTGAATTTGCAACTCGCGGATGTCTGAGTCTCTGCAGCTACAGGAAGTGTGTGCTCTGGTGGTTAATAATAGTGTCTCTTGAGTTGATTATGATAGGCACGCTCTCTTGTCTCCCTGGGCTGTGCATTATGATTCCTTTTAAGAGAAAAGTGCCCTCAGTAGGGGAAGCCATGTCAGCGGGAACTTGGGGAAACTGTTTGCTGCACGCAATGGGAAAAAAAATGGGCAGAGGGGGCTCTGGAACATTAACTGCTGCAAACAGTGCCAGTTGAAGTGCATGGCTCTGCCTCTGATTGACTTTTCCCTTTTCTTTTTCGGCAACGACCTCCTGCAGCATTTGCTCTGCTGTATTGTTCCCTGAGCCTTTCAAGCAGGCTGCTGGCTCTGTTGATGCAAATCCCATCTCTCTCTTTCTCTCTCTAGAGATGACTCGAGGCACCACTAACTGGATTGCCATAGTGGAGGCATGACCCGAATTGTTCCAGGTGTCTCAGCTGGGAATTCCCAAGTAGAGCTTGTTAGTGATTCAGGCTTCATTAGCAGTGCTTTCTGCTCTTGATCTCTGTCCCTTTGTTCCAAATTCAGATCCAGGCCACTGCCTCCCCTCAATGCTCCCTAGTTAGCAAACATGACCCAGACCTAGCAAAGTTTTTCTAGCAAAGCTTGTGCCCTGATAGCTGGGGCTGTAGCTCAAGTGTAGAACATCTGTGTTGCATGCACAAAGACCCACATTCAATCTCTTGCATCTCCATGTAGTACAGGGCTTGCCTGAAACCCTGTAGATCTGCTGCCAGCCAGTGTAGACAGGACTGAACTAGATGAACCAGTGGTCTGACTTAGTATTAGGCAGGTTCCTAAGGTTCTTCAACTTGGTCTCCCTACCCAATGTTTTGGACTACAACTGCCATCAGTCACTTCAGCATGGCTATTGGTCAGGGATGGTGGGAATTTGGAATCCACAACATCTGGAAGGCACCAGTTTCAGGAAGTCTGCATTGACAGAACAAATGTTCTGCCTGCCTGCTTAGTTTAGACTCTTGAGTCATATTTGGAGCAGTCAGCAATGAAAATAATTTTATTATTTATACCCCGCCCATCTGGCTGGGTTTCCCCAGCTACTCTGGGCAGCTTCCAGCACATAAAAACATAATAAAACATCAAATATTAAAAACCTCATGACACAGGGCTGCCTTCAGACATCTTCTAAAAGTTGTTTAGTGCTTTATCTCCTTGACATCTGATGGGAGGGCACCCCACAGGGAGGGCGCCACTGCCAAGAAGGCCAATTGATGAGAATGATGGCCAATTGTCATGGCTCAGGATTCCCTGCTCTCTTCTACAGGAGGAGAGGGGCTGGGTAGAGATGGCTTTATTTCCAGAGTAGTTTAACAACAGGGGCACTAAGTAGAGGGGGCGGGGGCCAGCCCACCCAAAAAAATCAGATGAAAGGGCTACTCCCCAGTGTGAAGTAACTGTATAGGAACTTAGCTCTTTACTGAGTCAGAGTGTTGGTCCACCTTGCACAGTATTGCCTACACTGACTGGCAGCAGCTCTTCAAGCTTTAAGACAGGTGGCACTTTCAGCCCTATCTGGAGATGCCAAGGGATTGCAGCAGGGACCTTCTGCATGGAAAGTAGCTGTTCTGCAACTGAGATACCCCATTCCCCTCAAAATGGGAACATAAAATGCTGCCTTATTCTGAATCAGACCACACATCCATCTAGCACAGTACTGTCTGCACTGATCAGCAGACTTTCAGACAAGGGACATTCTCAGTCCTACCTGAAGCTTCCAGGGGATTGAATCTGCTTGCAAAAAAGATGCTCTACCTCTGAACTATGCCCCTTCCACTTTACGGATCTAGGCACACACCTGCCTTTCCGTTTTCTGTATTCTTGTCTGGGCCTTTGTCTGTGCTCATGGAAGTCCCCTCCCACCATTGCCTGTCTCTCCACACCTCCTTTCTTCATCTCCCCTTTGCTCTCCCTGTCTGTCTTTTTCATTTTATTTCTGGTCAGTCCCCTGTTACATGTTCACTGATCCCAACATAGTTCACAGAGTGCTGGCACCTTGCTGTCTCTCTCTCTCTCTCTCTTCCCCACTCCCACCTTCAGTGGAAGTGCAGATTTGCATTTGATCAGCAAAGGAAGAAATGATTGCTGTGGGATTATTTTCTGCACTCCCCTCATGACAATTGCTGGGCTGCTGCTGCTGCTGCAGGGACAGAACGAGAGGCACCCAGGAATTGAATCATTCTACCAAGGGTGCCTGGCATTGTCCCCTCGCCTTGCAGGGACATCTTGTTCTCTTTGGGTACCCCAAAGGGAGGCTGAGGATGCAAAGGCATGTGAGAGGATGCTGGGAGCAGAGTTGGCTTGCCCTGTTCCTGTCACTTTGCTCTTCTTCTCTTGGGGCACTGTGTGTGCGAGAGAGGAGGAGGCTGGGAAAATCTCTCTGAGGTTCCTGACTGAACTGCCATGACCTTGTGGACAGTGCAGGGCATCACTTGACATGACATGTTGCCTTGCAGCTCCGGTGCTGCATAAAGGGAGCAAGCTCTACACTGACAGCATCCAACATCCCAAGGTCGCCCTAATTGGCTCTTTGGAGGTCAAGGATGCTGCCTTTTTATCTATTTATTTTCTTGAGCTGGGAGTGGGGTGGTCCGAGGCAGTTAAGAATGCTGTCTCATCCATCTGCAAAGTCACAGGGTGTGTTGTGTCCCACCCACGCCCTGTCGGGACCACCCTGCAGTCAGAATTGTCTGAGATCCTGGAGAGGGGAGATCCCACCGCTGGACCCAGTGCATTCCAGGTTCATGACAAGGCAGTGGACTCTGACAGAACACCCACCCCCAGATCAACACCCTGGTACAGTAGTTCCCAAACTTTTTCAGGGCACCACTCATTTGTTCCATAATTTCATCTCCAGTGCCCCCTATCCTGTAAAAAGCATTCAGAATAGCAGTTTGCAAGCTCTACTAAGGAAGATTAGAACACAATAAAATTCAAAACAGTAAGAATTAATTCCATGTTTATTCTAAATCCAATTAAAATTATTTAGTTTAATTAATTCATCAAAACCAATGACCTTGATCCAGTGACACCAGCTTTTCAAAGTCTGATAGCTATTTACACCTTGCCTCTTAGTGCTCTCTTGGGTAATATACCCCCTAAGGCGATGCTAGAAGATCAAACCTATCGTTTCTTAAGGAAATCAGCCCTGAGTGCTCACTGGAAGGACAGATCCTGAAGCTGTGGCTCCAATACTTTGGCCACCTCATGAGAAGACTCCCTGGAAAAGACCCTGATGTTGGGAAAAATTGAGGGCACAAGGAGAAGGGGACAACAGAGGATGAGATGGTTGGACAGTGTTCTCAAAGCTACCAGCATGAGTTTGACCAAACTGCAGGAGGCAATGGAATGCTCTGGTCCATGGGGTCACGAAGAGTCGGACACAACTAAATGACTAAACAACAACAACAAGGTGTGGTAAAGCACACTGCCCTGGAAGATGTCCCACCTGTGATGTTACTGTCATCACACCACCTGGTGTGGTGTGCAGTTTGCAGTTTGCAGACTTAGGGGACCAGATGTCCTCTTGAGTTCTTATGCCTACCAGTTGCTGAGCTTCACACATGCCCGTGGGATGCAGTGGATTGTAGTTCAAGAGAAGAGCACATGCTGTGCATGTAGAAGTTCCCTTCTTCAGTTCTTGGCGTCTCCAGCTAAAAAGTGGACCAGGTTAGCAAGTGGCTGGAAAGTCAGAGGTCTTTGAGAGCTGCTGAGAGTCATGAGTAGGCAACACTGATCCCTGGAGACAAATCATTTGGCTGCATGAAGCAATTTTCTGTGTTCCACTGGCAATGAGTCAGGTCCAAGGCTACCATCAGAATGTGCAGTGCATACATGCCAACACAAAACCTTCCTTCTCTGAGCCCTCCGTGGGATGAAGTGAGATGATAAGGAACATCAGGTGTCTCCCACTGATGCGCCAGAAAGAGGTAGAGGCAGCAAGGTCAACTGCTGCCAAGCTGTTGGTGATGCAGTGCTTCATTCAACTCATTTCCTAGTCCCACATATTAGTTCTGGGTCTTTGGTTGGATAGCTCCCATGCTAGAGCAGCTCCTGCCCTGCTGGACAGCTCCCTAGCCTTACAAAGAGCATGGGGAAGCTGAGCATTACAGCAGTATGGCTCTTGTGTCTCTGGTTACCAACCTCTCTATGTTTCAGAAAAGTAGTACAGCTGCTGGAAGAATCATTGGGCATTGAGAAGTGGTGCATGATATGAAAAGTTCCTCCATCATATGATTTGTTGACTCTACATAGTAGCCTCATGTGCTCTCTTGTGGGATTCATGAAAGCATCTGGTTGGCCACAATAGGAAACAGAATGGATTGCATTGCATTGCACTGAGAGGGAAATCTAAAATCTCCAAGTTTGAGTCATTTCCAAGTTAGGCCCCTGTGCATTTCAAGCAGTATTAAGCTGCTTTTAACAGTCATGGCTCCCTACAAAGAATGGTGGGAACTGTCATTTGTTAAGGGTGCTGAGAGTTGTTAGGTGACCCTATTCCACTGTCAGAGCTATAATTTCCAGAATAGTTTAACAATCAATTCCTCTTCCCAGGGAACTCTGGGATTTCAGGGAAGGACTGTGGCTCAGTGGTAGAACATCTGCTTTGCATGCAAAAGGTCCTAGATTCAATCCCTGGCATCTCCAGGTATGGTTGGGAATGCCACCTGTCTGAAACTCTAGAGTGCTGCTGTTGGCCAGTGTTGACACTCCTGGACCAATGGTCTAACTTGGTGCAAAGCAGTTTCTTATTATGTTAATTGTAGTTCTCAAATTGGCGGACTCATAACAACAACTCAGTCAGCACCCTTCAATAAATACAATTTTCTGGATTTTTGGCAGAAGCCGTGATGCTGCTTTAAATGTATAGTGCAGATGGGTTTTAATTTAAGAACTAGGGAAGAGTTTGGTCACCTCTACAGGTACCCATTAATAACTGCTGGTTTTCAGGAGCTGAATATATTCAGACAAGCAAATCAGAGTGCAACTTTTGCAGCACTTGTAATCAAAACCCCTCCTTTCTCCTCTTCTAGTGGAGAGCAGTACCCATCAAAAGTACTTTCCATAGTGGCAGAAATTCCTTCTGTGCCGTAATAGCACTATTGCCTGTGCCAGCCTTTTTCGGATGTGAACAGTTGCCAGCCTTTACTGGAAGCAGCCCTTGAGCACAGGGAGATTCCGCCTGCGCTGTACCATGTTGCCGGCAGTGATTGACACGGATTGAGTTGCTGCACCAGGGTGTACTACAGCTGTATCGGCAGCTATAAGCACAGGCAACTTTTGTAGTGGTGCTAATTGTATGGATATATTCAGCAATATTAATGCTTTCAGACATCCTTGTTAGCTGATCTTTGACTGAAGCACTTGTGAGGCTGCTTGCATTGGCCCAGGGGTGCCAGGCTGTCTGTTTGCGACTGATCATTTAAATAACACTGAACTTTAGAAAGGAGATTGAAGCTTCAAGACTGGCACTCTCCCAGCTCCGACTTGTGCTGTTCCTGAGAAACCATCCAAGTGCATTGGCCATGAGTTGAGGATTTGGGGTGGGGCTCTTCTACCCATGTCAGATATGGACCAGCAAGTCCTCTTATGTGGTATTTATCTCCTTCCATCAATTTAATTTAGGCCCATAATCTCTTCCAACAACATCCAGAGGCAGGGAAATCCAGAGCTGGGCTAACTCTTCTTTGTGCCCAATATAAGGTCCTAAGAAAAGGCATGTTGGATCAGGCCCAACACCCATCTAGTCCAGCATCTTGATCTATCCCAGCAGCCATGGAAATTATCCTGGATTCTGAGACACCTGCTGCCATCACATGATGGCAATAGGCCCAGTCTCAGTTGCTGCAGAGCTAGGATAGTGAAAATGTGGGCCCTGGACATCACAAGCAACAAGGCTGGGGATGCTGCAACAGCTGCATCTTTCCATTAATCCTTGCATCTTCTAGTCAGGTGTTTGGATTGCTCTGATAGTCCCACCTTTTAATCTAACTGGCTCTGGATGTAGCTACTACTTGGTTAGGAGACTGTGTGCCCCATATATACCACCCTGAGCATCCTGCAGGATGAGCTGGACACCCATGTAATTCTCAGCACCACAGCCGAGATGTGTCCCTCATTAGATTGGTATGTAAATTGTGGAGCCAGCAGTTGTATCATCTCACGTAGGCCTGCCAATTAAGGAGCAAACTTCTTCCTATGTGGCTTTGAGCCGAAAAGTGCCCTGGGATTGATATGTATGTGTTTTATTAGTTTATAGGACAATCCATTGATAAATACTCCCTGGGTGGCTTACAAACAAGACGGTATTAAAAATACAATGCACTGTAATTAAAATCGACAATACGCAATTATAGTTGGGATGAGCAAGGTGGATTAATTTGCTTCCATGATTGTTCTGGGATTCTTGCAATTTGGATGCAAGAAAAGCTGCTGGATCAGGCCAAAGATCCATGCAGTCCAGCATTCTGTTCCCACAGTGGCTAATCGGATGCTCACGAGAAGTCGGTCCTGAGTGCAACAGTGACCTTCCCACTTGTGATAGGCATACTGCCTCTGGCTGACAGTGGGAGTGGGACATAGCCAGTGTTGATGGTAGCCATTGGTAATTTGATCCTCCAATGAATTTTTCTAATCCTCCCTTTAAGTTATCCATGTGGGTGATCATCATGGTTAATTCTATCCCAGTCTTAATCTGGTCAGTAATTCCATTTCTAGAATGTAGCTAGCAGAATTCTTCATATGTGCCATTTAAGTGTTAGTAAGTTTTTAATTTCAGTTTAAAAATGCAATTGTGCAGTCATGTCCTTCTGTCACTTCAGCTTCCGTCATAGTTTTAGTTTGGTGGGGGTGGTGAAAGCTTTGCATGGAGGGGCATAGCTTTCCATGAAATCGGAAATAAATAAAAGTTTTGAAAGAACAGCATCTTCTATTACTTCAGTTTTAATTTGAAAATCCCCGCTGTCACCATTGCGCTCCTTTGCAAATTAAAACAACAAGAAACAGATGTGGAAATTACTTGTGGGGAGAATGAACTGCTAGGTTTAAAACACAGACAAAAAAAACACACCACCCCTTCTTTCAAAATTTAGCTGTTCACTTTTCCTCCAGAATAATGCTTCTCTAGAATCCCAACTGTATCCCACCTCACCAAGATCTGATCATGCACATAAACACTAAACTGTGGTTTGGTGCAGGGGAAATTAGCATGGTGCTAGAAGCGGTTGGACCCCAACTGATCTGGACAACATTATAGAAGCAGAAAACTGAAAAAAACAAAATGAAGACCCTCCCCCTCTCATAACATTAGAACTTGTGGACATCCACTGAAGTTGAATGCTCAGAGATTCAGGACAAATGAAAGGAAAGTACTTCTTCATTCAGTGCATAGTTAAACTTATGGAACTTGCTTGCACAGTGTTGGCCAACACCCTAAGGTAAAGGTAAAGGGACCATTAGGTCCAGTCGTGACCGACTCTGGGGTTGCGGTGCTCATCTCACTTTATTGGCCAAGGGAGCTGGCGTACAGCTTCCGGGTCATGTGGCCAGCATGACTAAGCCGCTTCTGGTGAACCAGAGCAGCACACGGAAACGCCGTTTACCTTCCCGCCGGAGCGGTACCTATTTATCTACTTGCACTTTGATATGTTTTCGAACTGCTTGGTTGGCAGGAGCAGGGACCAAGCAGCAAGAGCTCACCCCGTCGTGGGGATTCGAACCGCCGACCTTCTGATCGGCAAGTCCTAGGCTCTGTGGTTTAACCCACAGTGCCACCCATGTCCCTTTTGGCCAACACCCTAGATAGCTCTAAAAGAGAATTCGACAAACTCATGGAGGAGAGGGTTACCAATGGCTACTAGCTGTGAAGGCTGTGTTCTGCCCCAAAAGTTGGAAGCAGCAATGCTTCTGAATACCAGTTGATGAGAACCACAGTAGAGGAGGGAGCTTTTGTGCTCACCTCCTGCTTGTGGGTTTTCCACAGGCATCTGGTTGGCCACCTTGGGGACAAAATGCTGGACCCTTGGCCTGAACCAGCAGGGTCTTCCTATGTTCTTAATCTCATACAGAATCCAGTTACTGTCCCTGCTTCATAGTCACAGCTGCTTCAATAACTGAGGGACGATGCCTTCTTGGGAGCTACTGCACCGCCCCCAAAGGTCCTCCTATCACAAGAAAAGCCATGGTTCTGATACATAGAATCATAGAATCATAGAATCATAGAATCATAGAGTTGGAAGAGACCACAAGGGCCATCGAGTCCAACCCCCTGCCAAGCAGGAAACAACATCAGAGCACTCCTGACATATAGGGCAGTTAACCAGATGGTCAGAGGTGGTGGTGGTGGGTCATGGTTGGAATTGAGCAAGCAAGATGGAAGGACAAGCATATTAATACCATTGATGTTTATAGTCTGCCAGAGATGCAGAGAACACTCAGTAACTTGTATTGATGAGGTCATAGCCTCAGGTCCTCTGTGCTCATGTCCTGCAGCACTTCCATACCTCAGCCTTGTTCCTGTGTGGTGCTTTGACCTTGCTTTTGACCTTTGGTATTTTTTAAACATTTGCTATAATACCTTTAGCTTATCCCAGAGCAGAACAGGCATTGATTCTGTCCTGCTATCTCACCCGCTTTGGGCAACTGCTCACCTCTGCTCCGGCGACCATGACCTCAGCCGGCTGTCAGCAGCTTTCTTGACCAGGCGCCCTAGAATAAAACCCCCATGCTTGATATTCATCTCACTATTCAGCTCTGAGAACAATTTAGGGTCTTGTTGCCCTGCTCATGCTGGATCCTGCCCAAAGGGCCTTAGCACAGCTCTCTGATCACCATCCGCAAATCAATATGGGCTCCCTTCTTAAATGTGATAGTCGGAATGCCTTCGGATACATCTTGAGAGTTCGAACCAAGTTCAGGTCTCGGTTTCCCCATGTGCCACTCTGATTAGTTAACGCTTGTTAGGCTGTGTCTCCATTTCCCACACTTCAGCGTTTGTGCAAGTGTTTGCGGAGGCGTGCTTCCAAAGTATCTGTGATTCACAACAATTGAAAGTGATCATGTTGATAACATCTTTCAAAGTGATAGTATTCATTATTCCCATTAATATTCTCATTAATGATTCTTGTGAATAATAGGGAGTTGACTCAGCAAGCTCATATTCCCCCCGCCACCAAGCAGGTTTTGTATGCATATTTTTGATTATCTTTCTTTCCCTCATTCCCCATGTTTCCCCCTATTTCTTCCCCCCATTCCCAATTAAAGCAGAATGCCTGAGGAAGTCGGTCTTTGTGATGCAGTCTTTGAGATGCAGGCTAACCTTCTGGGCTAGAGAGTGGTTCAGAATTTAGTCATCCACTGGCTTTCACACTTCTTGAGTATCCCGCTACAGTTCTTGGCTAATCCCTCCTCCCCACAACTAAAGTGTCTTTTATACCACCACCACCACCACCAAACAACAACAACTTACCTGCCCTGCAGCTTAAGGTCCTGGGACAGGTTACAACAATTAAAACAGGAAATCTGTTGTGCTAGTGGAAAAACAGTGTTGCATGCAGCTTCAGAATTTGCTTCCACCAATTCCTGGTTTGTCATTAAGTGTAAAACAGGAGTTATGGTTCAAAATAAACTCTGGTCCAGGGGTGGGGAACCTCTGGCCCACAGGCCAATCTTCACCCCACAGGGGGTCCCCTTTGCCTTTCATAGCCATTTTCCTCAAACCACTCCCAGCTGTCAATCAGCAGACATCACTTAGAATGTCAGCTGATGGGCTGGGAGGGTGGGACTCAATTTCCTAATATTGTGGGTTCCCAGTAGGGTTTAACCCCTGCATAACAGCTGACAGTGGGTGGTTAAATCTTGATCTGTTTAGCTGAGCATGCCTGTTCCCTCTTTGGAACAGAGATGCACAGAAAAAAGCAAGCTGCAGAAAAACAGGGGGGTCTTCTTGCTTTTGCTGCATGCTGCTGCTCCATTGGAATAGGTGCCTGCAACAAAAACAAGCAGGTCCAGTTTCCCCCCTGCATCACTGCATAAAGAAGGCGTACTTCCCAGAGGGAGGAAGAAAAGAACAGTGGAAGGTGCTCTTTTAGATACTAAGGTTCCAAGCCATTTATGGCTTTATATGCTAAGATCTTGGACTGGATCTAGTAACTCTCTGCCAGCCAAGGTGGTGCTTTCAGGACTGGTGGCTCATGGTCCCATTGGGCTTTCTTGCTTACCAGCCTAGTAGTCACTTTTTGCACTAGCATCAAGGGCAGCTGATCTACTAAAGGGCTTGGATGCAGAGCATCACTGTCTCACAGTGTCTTTATCTGCTTCCCTGTATCCACCCGCCTGCCTACAAGTGCTTCTCTTTATATGTCAGGATGTTAGCTTCTTGGAACTTGGATGGCGCCTTTGATTCCTAGGAACATTATTCAGCTCCAGGCTTCCTTGGTCTGTTGCGCACCAGCAGGTATAGCAACGTGCCCCTCTAAATCTTACTTTATTTGTTAATTTATGCCTTTTCAGAGCACCTACATTAACTAGGTGTGGTACACAAACAAAAACAAGACAACAGGCCCTGCCCGCCAGGCTTACACTCTAAACGGCAAGACAGGGAAGTGAAAGGAGGGAGCATAAAGCAGTGAATTGTTCACAAGCATCACAGCTGGTGCAATACATTCTGCTGCCTGAGGCAGGACATCAAAAGAGTGTTCCCACCCACAGACACATTCCAAGTCGAAGTGCATAATACATAAGACTAAGCAAGTTATTTTAGCACCTGAGGGGGAAAACCCCACAAGAGTCTGCTCCTAGGAGTGAAAATCCCATGAGTGACAGGCACTAGGAGTCAGATTCCTCTTCCGCAGGTGATGGAGGCAACGACTGCAAATCTGAATGGACAGGTATGCAAAAGCACGGCTACAAGATGAACTTGTGTGGTCAGTACCCCCCATCCCCACAGCTCAAGGATGTGATATCGCCATCCCCTGGCTTCAAGGACTCGCCTGTTCAAGATCCTGGAAGATCTTAGGCTGCACTGCTCTGTTGCAGTAGGAGATTGCTAGAGACTGCTGAGCCCCTTCAAGTAGAGCAGAATTTTGCAGCATGGGTGGTGTTAAGAATTAGGCTGCACCTGGTAATGCTACTATAAAAAGGGCTTTATTGCAGCTTACTTGTTCCTGGAACAACTTCAGATCTTAGTGTTTTTCAGAGCACAGCTTGTATCCAGCCTGGTGTTGTGTTCAGTCTGAACCTCATCTTACATTCCAATTGAGCTTCCCCAAACCTCATTGGAGGACAACAAATAGCAATCGTAACATAACTGAGTTGGAAGGGACCTTAAGAGTCATCTAGCACAACCCCTGCAACACAGGAATAACAGCTATATTATCTCTATCTATCTATCTATCTATCTATCTATCTATATCATCTATCTATCTATCTATCTATCTATCTATCTATCTATCTATCTATCATCTATCTATCTATCTATCATCTATCTATCTATCTATCTATCATCTATCTATCTATCTATCTATCTATATCTATCTATCTATCTATCTATCTATCTATCTATCTATCATCTATCTTCTATCTATCTATCTATCTATCATCTATCTATCTATCATCTATCTATCTATCTATCTATCTATCTATCTATCTATCTATCTATCTATCTATCTATCTAAATTTGTATAAGGAATCTCTGTGAGACGGCCGTTCAATCTCTGTTGAAAAGCCTTCTGTGAAGGAGAGTCCACCATCTTCCAAGGCAGTCCATTCCACCACTGAACAGCTCTTGCAGTCAATTTTTTTTATTCTAAAGCTTAGTTGGAATTTCTTTTCTTGCCATTTGACTCCACCTGTTTGGGTCCTATCTTTTGATGTAGCAGAAGGCAAGCTTACTCCATCTTCCATGTGACAGTACTTCAGATATTTGGATGGAGAAGAATCAGCTTTAGTTGTATGTATGTAAACTATGTAAACTATACATGTAAACTATGTAATTTAGTGATTCCAACTCAATTGAGCTTCGTTTGCCAGTACAGTTGCTGCTGCTGATACTCTTTGCAATGATGGGGAGGGGAGGGGGGCGGCATTAGAAAAAGAAAGAAAGAAGCTGTGCACCTGCCATGGCTAAAGGTGAGCCCCACCCTCTAAAAAACTGTTGAGGTGTTAATCTTCACTGCCATTTGTGCACAATTCTGCCAGAAACAGCTTGGTCAGAACTAGGCATGCTCAGTGAGACACAGGACTTCCTTAGGAAAGAGGAAGAGACAAAGGAAATGGAATGGAGCAGCCTGAAAAAGGGAATGGCTGGCTGGCTGGAATGCTAAACAGGAGCATTAGGAAAGAAATTACATTTAATTTGCATTGGGGGGCTAATTTTCCTAATTTGCACTTTCAGAGACACTATATGAGCTGAAACACGGCCATCCTTCAAAATTCAGTTCTCTGAATTTTGCAGTGCAGTTCCCCAGCCAAGTAATTTGTGTAATTTGTCTCATGAGACCAGGGCCCTGCAGGATCTGATCTCTTTCCGCAGGGCCTGTAAGACAGAGTTGTTCCGCCTGGCCTTTGGATTGGAGCCAATTTGATTCCCTCCGCCCCCTTTTTCTTTTTTCTTTTCCTTCTCCTGCAATGAGGCTCCATTTTAATATTTTAATGTTCCATTATTTTAATGTTGTATTTTATTTTTGTTTTTAAGTTGTAATCACTCATCTTGTTTTTATTATTGCTTGTAAGCCGCTCTGAGCCCGGCCTTGGCTGGGGAGGGCGGGGTATAAATAAAAAATTATTATTATTATTATTATTAAAACTGCTTCTGCTAGGGTAATGTGTTCATATAAATGCCCATTTTAGTGCAAATAGCACACAGAAATGCATTGTGTTTGGCAACATTGCTTTACAAAACTGCGTACATTAGGCAGAATTGCAGACAGAACTATGTATATCAGGGGAAATTTGCACTATAATTTTGATTATTTTCATGAGGACATAAAAAAAAAATTCTTAAATTTCTGATTTGGAAATTTGGAGAATGGAACTTAAGAATAGAAAAATTAAAAATTGAGAGAAACTGAAGTTGACGGATTCACCCGTCTCTGAGTACAATATTTGTTCTGGGTTCCACTTGGGCTCCCTGCTTTGATGCCAGGAATCTGAATTTATCCTTCGTTATTGAGATAAACAACCTTTGTATTTCACAGTGGCAATGAAGCCAGACTCCTTATGAAAGCAGACAACTGCTATTGATGTCAGTTATGATAACTAATTGAGCCTCTCCTCAATGACTCTGTCAAGTGTGCGTCCCTTTCAAGAGCCTGATGCTGAACTCGTTGAAAAGGCAAGGGCTTCTGTCCTTATTACGTTTGTTATTTGGAGCTTGCTGGAAAGCCCCCTTCTCCTTGCAGAGCAGAGCTAATCAATTTTCCCTCCGTGCCGTTGCCTAATGAGTCCACATCAAAGGCAAAAGTCTGATGAGGAATGAGAAAAACAGAAGACTGCTGAGAGGATTTATGAATCCCAGGGAGAACATGATTCATGCCCCTTCTACTAATTCTGAATCAATCAGTGTTGTTCCTAGTCATCTATCCTAGCTCTAGGAACCTAGAAACACAAGCGGCTGCTTTTTACTGAGTTATGCCATTGGTCCATCTAGCTGAACATTGTATACTTGATGAATGGGGAACCTGTGGCCCTCCAGATCTTGACAGACTACAACTGCCATTATTCCTGACCATTGACTGTGCTGGCTGGGACTGATGGGAGTTGGAGTTCAACAGTGTCTGGAGAGCCACGGGTTCCCCATTCCTCATCTACAATAACTGGCAACAGCTTCCCGAGGTTTCAGGGAAGAATGTTTCCCAGTCCTACATAGAGATGCCAGAGAGTGAACTGGGACCTTTCTGCATGCAAGACATTTGCCTTTCCCCTGATGCCTGTGCACATCCCCAGACCTTTTTATAAAAACTTAAGCAATGTCTGGAATCTATGATATTCCCCCTGAACTTATGGTTTTTCTGGGAGCTTCGGTTGTGGTGATGTATTGGTAACGAGCAATTTCTACTGGAGAACTAATGGGCAAATTTCCCTCTGGACCTCAATCTCTGCAGTCCTACATGCATTGGCAGGTCTTGTAGTGTGTTGTTGCTATGATCTGTCTAATCAGTGGCAACTGGTGTCCATTGTGACTTGTAGGGCAGAAGACAGGGAGCCCAACAGTAGGGGGAGCCAGAGCCAATGCCTGATAGAGACAACAAAGCCTAGTTTTGTCCCCATCTTCCTCTCTTCTGTTGTGGTCAGCATTTGGCACTGAGGTCTGGGCAGGGGGATGGAGTGCTCTCAGACCAAATGCTCCTCCAATATCATTCACAGTTCAAAACCCCCAGCCTCCGGTTCGACCTGGCTGCTTGCAGCCTTTCTCTCCTCTCTTCTTGACTCGCTGCTACTCCCACTCCTGACCCCTTCCTGCTCTTGACTTTGACGCCTGCCGATCATCCCTCCAACATGGCTCCACCGCCCTCCTCGTCTGACAAGGCTTCACCACCTTCTGTTGCTCCTCAGTCCTTACATAACCCCTCTGCCAAACATCCACCCAGGGAAGTTGGGTTGACAAGGGTGCCCAGCTCTTCTACACCTTAAGTTGCTATCCCAATATTGGGTACATATTGTGCCTAATGGATTACAGTTGTGGGGGTAATGCACCCCTTGTCTGTTGCTTGTCTGCCCACCTGCGAGCAGCTGTAAAGAGTGGAGTCAGGATTTCCCCACCTGCATTCAGCTGTCAGCGGAGTTGCGCTGTTGTCCACATGCTGCCAGACCCTCAACTGGTGTTGCTCCTCTCTCCTTGCCTGCTGATGTGCTTGAGGTGACAGTGGTGGTGGGGAAGGAGGCGCTGGGGGCTCTCCTCTGATCTGATCAGCTTCTGCCGGTGGCTACTTCTTCTGCTCAGTGTTAGATCTCCAGACTCCACTAGCCTTCTCCACTAGCCTTTTCCAATCATCGTGAGACACTGTGATTCCACTGCTGAGTGCTCCTCCCTGTTCCTCTTGCTCACCTCTGTGTTGATTGCTCAGGGAGCCACACGACAGTCCCCCAGCTCCTGCTGGGGACTTCCCAACATCCTCCTCCTTGGACCAGGGATGCCCCACGACACCTGCTGAAATGTAACAGGCAGTGTCATCCCTTGAATAAGCAAGAAGATAGGCAGGTGGGAGCTGGCTGAGGGCTGAGTAAGGTTGCTGGGGCAGTGTCCCACCTGCCCTAGTAAATCAGACTCCACTCTTTCTAACATATTGGCAGACTTGTACTGCATGTGATTTCCTTATTCAAAATATTTTAATTCCATATTTTGTCATAAGGTCCTTGATGTTCAGTGACAGATTAAAGCACGCCGAAGCCCTAAGCTGTCATGTTAAAATGCTGCATAGCATCACCCCCCCAACTCCCCCCAAACAAAACGTTTAGTATTCCAACAGAAAGGACAACGAAAATAGAAATGATTGTATTTCATATTTGCATATATACTGGCACATAGGCAATGATGCAATTAAAAACTAACAATCCAACTAAAACAGAGAATGCTTGTCTCAGAGTCTCCCTGTTTCCCCTTTCTTTAACCAATTATGTAAAGCTTGCAATTTATTTTTCTTTAACATGCATTTAGAGGCCCCACAAAATTTGAGGCCCTAAGCTGTAACATACTTAGTTTGTGCATAAATCAGGCACTGCTGAGAAATGGCTACTGGCTGGAATCCCAGTTAGAACTCACATCGCATATGTTGCTAAACACCTGCACTGCTTGCCAGCAGGATTGCCAAGTCAGGAGTATCCCAGACCCTTAGATTTCAGGGCCCAAGCCAGAGACCTAGAGGCAGCCCCTGGTGATGACATGGGATGCCCCCCTGTAGTGTAGTGCTGGATCTTTCAGTGCCACCACACTCTTCTATTTTGCCAATGTGCATGCGGGCTCCACTGATAAAATGCACTCTTGATACTTGCATTGAGACTGTTGTTTACCAAAGCTCTGGTGCGCTTGTGCAGTGACTGAAAAAAACACTCGAAAGCAAACCTGATGTAAAAAGGCAGGGACTTGGGGAGGCCAGGTTGAAATCCTCACTTGGGCCATGTCAGTACATTTACAGCAGCACTGTAGCACTATAAACAGTCATGGCTGCTGCCAAAGAATCCTTGGAATTTAGTTAAGGGTGCTGAGAGTTGTTAGGAGACCCTTATTCCCCCACAGAGAGCTACAATTTCCAGAGTGGTTTAATAGTGAATCCCTCCTCACAGAGAACATTTGAGAATTCCCTTTTCTCTCTTTTGCTAAAAGAAAGTCACATTAAAAATTAAAAAGCAGCATACCTTAGCTCAACAACTTTGGGCAATTTCTGTTGCGGTCCCAAAAAATAGGGGTTGTCTTATACATGGGGGGTGTCTTATACACGGAAAAATGTGGTACATACCAAAGCCTGAAAGAGAATAGCTTGGGGGACTACCAGATATCCACTGGGAGGGAATTCTGCAACTGGGTTGCTGCCACTGAGAAGACCCTGCTTGGTGTCATCACCTTGTAGGCCGTCCTTGTTTGAGGGGACCATGGACAGGGCCTCACCTGCTGATCTCAAAGCCTGAGCCAGTAGATATTAGGGAAGGCACTCCTTTTAGTACTTGGATCCCAAGCCATTCAGGGCTTTGTACACGAGTACTATCACCTTGAAATGGACCCAGTAACCTTCAGGCAAACAGTGCAGTACTTTATGGATTGGTGGCGCATCTCATCGCTCCACATAAGAACCTGGCAGCAGCATTCTGCAGCAGCTGTGGCTTCTGGACCATCTCCAAGGGAAGCCCCATGCAGAGCACATTGCAGTAGTCCATTTGGGAGGTTATCAGAGAATAGATCACTGTGGCCAGGCTGTCTCAGCCTATCTATAGCTGGCAAATCAGTTCTCACCACTGAGGTCTTTTAGGCCTCGAGTGATAGTTTGGGATTGAGAGGTAACTTCAGAGTACATACCTGTTTCTCAAGGGGAGTACTACCATGTTCAGAACAGGCCATCTACCAAATATACAGACCCAGGAGCTACCTGCCCACAGTGTCTCTGTCTCTTCAAGATTCAGGGCCCTGACTCTGGAAGTCTCTCCCCTTAAAGTCTTGCTGGGCAGCAAGTCATTATATTTAAAGTCCCTGTCGAAAACCTTTACTTCCCCCCAGGTCATTTAGACTTCTGTTCTTAGCTTGGATTTTAGCTGGCCAGGTTATTGTTGTTGTGTTTGGTTTATAAGCCTTGTGAATTCAAAGGTGTGGGTTTTTGTTTTTTTGATCTGCCTTGGAAGCTGCTCTTTAGAATGGCTTTAAACAAAAACTAAAAACCAGCTATCAAATCCTTAAACCAACCAACAAAACATCATACGCATTGCAAAGATGGCATTTAAATCAACAAGAGAGGCTTGTAAATCACCATCTAAAGAGCTCAAGAGGTTCTCTTGGTTTTTCAGAGCACATTCAGACACATTCCGATTCCTACAAAACAACTTCGGAATACAGAGATAAAATCCAGTGGGACACCATTTCCATTTTAACAACTGCAACAACAACCCAAAATCATGATAGAAATGGTAATTTTATTGAAATGTATCCCCACTTATATGTTGCCACCGCAGTGTAAATTCAGGCTCTATGTGGACAACTAAAATACCTTTAAAATAACAGCTATAGAAAAACAACCCTCATAAAATTGATAGATTTTTATCATTATAGGAGAGAAAAGAGACAGAGCGGTTAGATTGATTGGTCCGGGTAAGCTGCCAAAGACCTGAGAGGGATGCTATGGCTGCATTTTGCTTCGTCTGGTATTTCACCTCGCGCTGTCTCTTCCAATGATGTTTATGAAAAATTCCAAATATTTAACCAGAAGGAAGTGCCCTGCAGACACAGGGGAGCTGTCGTTGCCTGAAATATTGCGAGAGTTTGCTCGTCCGGTGTTGCTTTCATTCTGCCTTAGACACTGCTGGAAACCAACAGCTTGAAATGGCTATAAAATAGCAGAGGTGGATTTATGGGACACTGGGTGCAAAGCCTTGGGGGCGCCACAACTATGATGTAGAATGGAATGGTGAGAGGCAGGGGCAGCGCTGAATTTTGCCATCACACAGGGCACTGCTGAAATTGGAGGCCCCAAGGTTGGCCACTGGGAATAGAGATGGTCAGAGGCATTGAAACGATATGTGCTTCTGCAGTTGGTGTGGGTTGTTTTCTTACTGCAGCCACATTTGTTTTCTCATTCACAGAATCCTGTGCGTATAGGCCGGGCCCAACCACGAGGCAAGGTGAAGCAGCTGCCTCAGGAAGCAGGCCCTTGAGGAAGTGCCCACATGGGCATGATGCCTGTGCTGCCACCTACACCACTGGCAGAGAATTGGTGCTAGCGACACCTCACCCAAAATCAGCACTGATGCTGGTGCTAATTCTCTGCTAGTGATGGGAGCAGTGGGACAGGCAGAGGGGCTGGCTGCCACTCTGTGGATAAGACACCTCCCTAGATTGAAGTGTCTCTCTAAAGCACTCTGGCTTCTTTTGCAGGAGCAGCCTTTGCCACAGAAAATCCTGTCAGGAGGCTCTTTGCCAACAATTAAAAATACCGTATTTTTCACTTTATAAGATGCACCAGACCACAAGATGCACCTAGTTTTTGGTGGAGGAAAACAAGAAAAAAATAAATCTGAATCTCAGAAGCCAGAACAGTAAGAGGGATCGCTACGCAGTGAAAGCAGCAATCCCTCTTGCTGTTCTGGCTTCTGGGATAGCTGCGCAGCCTGCATTCGCTCCATAAGATGCACACACATTTCCCCTTACTTTTTAGGAGGGAAAAAGTGAGTCTTATAGAGCAAAAAATACGGTAATCAGAAAACAATGCCTATAGAGATGGGGAAAGATGTCTACTAAAAAGATAAGGTTTTGGAATTAGAAATGTGAGGGATTGAGCCTGAGACGCCATTCATGCAAAGCAGACATTCTGTTCCTGGGCTATGGCCCTGCCCCTGTTGTCTGCCAGTGACTGGCTTCCCAGGATCTGTGGTGTTTTCTTGTGCCATCAATTCATTCACTTCTCCCACTGTTTTCTCTGGCAGAACCCATGAGGGCTCCCAAAGGCCTCGCGTTTGCTGAGATCCAGTCCAGGCAGCTGACCCTTCAGTGGGAACCTCTGGGCTACAACCTGACACGATGCCACACTTATACCGTCACGCTCTGCTATCGCTATGCCGTGGGCACTGGCCACAACCAGACGTTCCGGGAGTGCGTGAAGATGGAGCGCAATGCCAACCGCTACACCATCAAGAACCTCCTCCCCTACAAAAACATCCACGTCAAGCTTATCCTCTCCAACCCCGAGGGGCGGAAAGAAGGGAAAGAGATGATATTTCAGACAGATGAAGATGGTGAGTCTTGTATCTTCTGTGGGTGGGCAGGGGAGAGAGATTTGTCCTCCGGGATCCAGAAACTGTTTTCAGTAAGGGACACAAAGGAGAACAGCTTATCAGATGTCATTTCCAATTCCCATCAGCCTCACCCAGAATGGCCAGTGATCAAGGGTGAAGGGAGCTGTAGTCCTAGAATATCTGAATGACTACAGTTCCCCTCCATCCTTTAGTTAAACCATGGGAAGGGGAATTAACATAAGACCCACCCATTAACACCCCCAAGCACATCAGCTTTGCCTACTCAGTTCTTGACCTTCCCATGTTGAGCAGAAAAGACCTACGGGGTGTGGTGGGACTTTTACCCAAGTTTCCTTGAATGCAAGCAGAACTCTCCCTTTAAATTTCCTCTGCTCAACATGGGAAGGTTGGGGACTTAGTGGGTGCAGCCATGGATGTTGTGGGCAGGGCTAGCAGCTGTGGCCCTGTGCTTCCTACACTGGAGGAGATTTCCTGTTCAGGAATGATGGCCAAGTAGAGCTTTAAGGAAGAGAAGGCTGGATGGAAGCATGCCTGGAAGTGTGTACAGCTCCTGAAGCAACCTCAATGCCATCAGATGGATAAACATGAGTTTATTGCTAAGCAGAAGGAGGCTCATCCCTCTCAAGAGCAACTTCTCCATCATTTTGGGAAAGTAATGTTTCAGCACCAATCTCCTAACTGATGGATGGCATTAAGATGTGTGGAGACGTTTGTGTGAACATGTGAACGCTGTTGCAAAGGATGGGAGATGGAGGGGCACACACAAGCTCTTTCCCAGCCCTCCATTTGAGCTGGGATGGCCTGTAGGGGACTTTAGCTGAGTCCTCATTTATGCAGAGGGTTCTTCTCATGAGTAAAGCCCACCCTTCATACCTACCCACAAATAATAAAGTGTGTGTGATTAGGCAAGCACCTGGACATGCTTATAGGCTTTACGTGATGGTGAGATGTATGATTCATTTGCAGGATTGTGGCATGTGTGATAGAACCTTTGTCCTAGCAATATTGTCCTACAACCTCTCATGGATAACTGGCACATATGTGTGTTTGTGTGTACACACACACACACACACACACACACACACACACACACTACTATGTGAGCCACCTCTAACATAGTAGATGGAACATGGTATAAATATTTTGAAGGAAGGGGAAATGCAATAGAATGGAAGGCTGGGAGAGAGGAAGGGAGGGAAGGAAGAAAAAGGTATGCAAGAGGTACTGCAAAGTAAATGGGAATTTTTGTATGTTCAGTTTTCAGAGTTGGGTGGTTTTTGTCCAAGCGTCAGACTTGTATGTGGACTTTAAACTCGGGATGAAGAACCTGAGGCCCTCCCAGATGTTGCTGGACCCCAACTCCCATCAGCTCCAGTTAGCATTACGTGGGATGATGGGAGTTGTAGTCAACCTCTGGAGAGCCACAGAACCTTCATCCCTGTTTTAAAACATCAGTTCTATATTGCATGTGTCTGCATTTAGCAAATTCCAGGAGAGCTCATTGATAAGAAACTGTAGAAATATGGGATGCTGCTGTGGTGCAGGACAGCAATTCTGTACTGTTACCATGGTTACCAATGGGACTTATTTATACATGCATGAGACCAGCCGATCGGTGTTCTTTACTCCTTCCTGTCCTGCTTTTCTTTCTTATCTTAGGTTTATTGTAGCATCTAAAGGTAGGAATGGGGCTGGGATACAAGAATGCTTGTGGGGATTTCATTAATTTAAAGCATTTTCACCCTGCACATTAGCCAAAACGGCTCCCAGAGCAGCTTACAAGATCAGTAGCTAGACAGTTCCTTTTTTTTTTTTAAAAGATTTTTATTGGTTTTACAGATTTTTAGAAAACAGACAAACACTTAAGAAAACAAACATACACGTATAAATTCATAACATATTTTCATAAACCTCTTTTCTAGGACTTCCCCATACCCCCCCTTTCTGCATCCCAATGTCTATGATTTTATAGCAACTCCCAGTTGTTACTTTCCAACCTCAGTCATCTTAGTCATCTCTATATTCTAACCTTATGTCACTGTATCCCTTTGTTCCTAAAAACCAAAACACTCTAACATTCATTGAGTTTATAATAGTCCTTAAGGTAACTTTTGAATTTTCTCCATTCTTCTTCCGCTGTCTCTTTTCCTTGGTCACGGATTCTGCCTGTCATCTCAGCCAATGTCATATAGTCCATCACTTTCATCTGCCATTCTTCCAGAGTGGGTAGATCTTGTGTCTTCCAATGCTTTGCGATGAGTATTCTTGCTGCTGTTGTAGCGTACATGAAAAAAGCTCTATCCTTCTTTGACACCAATTGGCCGACAATGCCCAAGAGAAAGGCCTCTGGTTTTTTAGGAAAGGTACATTTAAGTACCTTTTTCATTTCATTATAGATCATTTCCCAGAAAGCCTTTATCTTCGGGCATGTCCACCAAAGGTGGTAGAAGGTACCTTCAGTCTCTTTGCATTTCCAACATTTGTTATCGGGCAAATGATAAATTTTTGCCAGCTTGACTGGGGTCATGTACCACCTGTATACCATTTTCATAATGTTTTCCTTTAAGGCATTACATGCCGTAAATTTGATACCGGTGTTCCATAACCATTCCCAGTCATCTGACATGATGTTATGGCCAACATCCTGTGCCCACTTAATCATGGCTGATTTGACTGTTTCCTCCTGTGTATTCCATTTCAGCAACAAGTTATACATTCTAGATAAATTCTTAGTGCTAGGTTCTAACAATTCAGTTTCTAGTTTTGATTTTTCCATCTGGAAGCCAATTTTCCTGTCCTGTTTGAAAAATTCCACTATTTGATGGTATTGAAACCAATTTTGTACCTTATGCTTCATTTTCTCATAACTTTGCAATTTCAACTTATCTCCATCCTGTTCCAAAATTTCCCAATACTTCGGCCATCCGACCTCCATATTGAGTTTCTTCACTGCCTTGGCCTCCACTGGTGAGACCCATCTAGGGGTTTTGTTTTCCAACAGATCTTTATATCTTCTCCAAACATTAAACAGTGCTTTTCTAACAATATGATTCTTAAAGACACTATTAACTTTGTCATACCATAGATATGCATGCCAACCAAAAGCATTGTTAAAACCTTACCGATCTAAGATGTCTGTATTTTCGAGGAGCATCCATTCTTTCAGCCAGCAAAATGCTGCTGCCTCATAGTACAATTTCAAGTCCGGCAGGGCAAAACCCCCTCTTTCTTTAGCATCTGTCAATATTTTAAATTTAATTCTGGGCTTTTTGCCCTGCCAGACAAATTTCGAGATATCTTTCTGCCACCTCTTAAAACATTCCATCTTATCCAGGATCTGCAAGGTCTGGAACAAAAATAACATTCTAGGCAATACATTCATTTTGATCACAGCAATTCGGCCTAACATTGACAATTTCAGATTTGACCATATTTCTAGATCTTTTTTAATTTCCGACCAGCATTTTTCATAGTTGTCTTTATACAAATTCACATTTTTAGATGTCAAATAAACCCCTAGATATTTCACCTTCTTAACCAGTGTCAACCCTGTCTCCTCTTGAAACTTCTCCTTTTCTGCCTCTGTTAAGTTTTTTCCTAAGACTTTGGTTTTTTGTTTATTCAGCTTAAATCCAGCTACCTGGCCAAACTGTTGTATTATTTCTAAAACCTTTTTCGTACTAGTGTTTGGCTCTTGCAAAGTCAATACTAGGTCATCTGCAAACGCTCTTAGCTTGTAATGTTTAGCTCCGACCTGCACTCCCTTAACCTGCTGGTCTTCCCTTATCATATTCAGCAACACCTCCAGAACTGTGATAAAAAGTAATGGGGAAATTGGACACCCCTGTCGTGTTCCTTTTTCTATCTTAAGTTCCTCCGTCACTACATTATTTACAATCAATTTAGCTTTTTGTTCAGAGTATATTGCGGCCATACCATTCTCAAAACCTTGACCTACCCCCATCCCATGGAGATTCTTTATCATGAAGCTCCAAGAAATATTGTCAAAGGCTTTCTCCGCGTCCACAAAGATCAATACTGCTTTAGTGTTTATATTCACCTCTAGCTTTTCCAAAATATCTATCACATTCCTTACATTGTCTGCTAGGTGTCTTTTAGGGAGAAAGCCTGCTTGGTCCCCATGAATCTTCTCCATCAACACTCTTTTAAATCTTTTTGCCAAAATGTCTGCAAAGATTTTGTAATCCACATTAAGTAGTGATATTGGGCGGTAGTTCTTCAGTTGAGTCTTTTCAGTCTCTGTCTTTGGTATGAGTGAAATATATGCTTCTTTCCACGATTCAGGTGTCTTTTTTCCCTCAAGAATCTCATTGCAGACTTCTTTCAGTGGTTGAATCAGCCATTCCTTCAGCGATTTGTAGTATCTTGAAGTCAATCCATCTGGTCCTGGGGACTTGCCCAGTTGCATATTCTGAATGGCAGCCTCTATCTCTTGTTCTGTTATTCTCTGGTTCAAATCCATCTTGTTTTGATGAGAGATTTTTTGTAATCCATATTTATCAAGGAATTTATCTATATCTTCTTCATTTTGCAGGCCTTGAGTATAAAGCTTTTTAAAATAACTCAGGAAGCAATTTCTAATTTCATTAGGTTTAGATATATTCTTTCCATCCACTTCTAAGCTTGTGACTGTATTTAGTTTCTGCCTTTTCTTCAGTTGCCAAGCCAGAAGTTTACCACATTTATTTGCTGATTCGAATGTCTTTTGCTTCATCTGCTTTATCTTCCATTCAATCTCCAAGTTCATCAGTTCCATATATTGTGATTGATATAACTTGATCTCTCTTAAAATCTCCTGGGACTTTGGTTTTACTCTTAGTTTTTTCTCTGCTTCTTTTATCTTTTCCAAAATCTTTTCTTTTTTCTCATTTTGTTTTTTCCTCATTATTGAGTTTTGTTGAATCAAGAAACCTCGCATCACCGCTTTGCTTGCGTCCCAGATCACTCTTTTCTCAACGTCAGCCCTCAAATTTATTTCAAAATAGTCTTTTAAGGTTTTTTGGGCCTTCATCAGGATTTCCTTGTCTCGAAAGAGGGCGTCATTCATTCTCCATCTAAATTGACCAGTTGTTGTTAGTTTCATTTCCATCTTCACGGCGTTATGGTCGGAGCAAGTTTTTGGGCAGATTTCTACCTTCTTAATCTTTGGGGCCATGCCACTAGTAATCCAAATTTGATCAATTCTGGTCCAGGTCAACATTGCTTGGGAGAAAAAGGTTCCCTCTCTCTCCAGAGGGTTCCTTGTTCTCCATATATCTATCAAGTCCATGTTTTCAGTCATTTCAAAGAAAGTCTTAGGAAGTCTCCCTTCCTTACTGATTGTTAGTCTTTGTGCCTTATCCATATTAGTGGAGACCACGCCATTCATGTCTCCCATAATTATCATATTGTAATCCAGGTAGTCCGTCAGGGTTTCATGAAGTCTCTTAAAGAAGTCAGATTTGCCTTCATTTGGTGCATAAATTCCAACAACTAAAAGTTTTTCTCCTTGTACTTGTATCTCCACTGCCAAGTATCTCCCTTGTTCATCTTTAAATATCATTTTTGGAGCCCATTTTTCTTTCACATATATTACAACTCCTCTTTTCTTAACTTTGTCTGATGAAACAAATTCTTGTCCTAGCCTTTTATTTGTAAGTAGTCTCCTGTGGGCTCTAGTTATGTGCGTTTCTTGTAGGCATATCAAGTCCAATTGTTCTCTGTTCAAAATATGAAATACTTGTCTTCTCTTCAATGGCCCATTCAGTCCATTACAATTCCAACTAAGGACTTGCAAAGCCATCTTGTTATTTTCTTAAGACTCCTCCAACAGCTCCAAGTTGTTGCTCTTCTTCTGATGGTGGTGGTTTTTGTCCAATCGAGAGATTCAGGATATCTAGTGCTCTCCTCTGTTCTGCCAGTACGTCCACAGTCCCCTTCTGTAAGTCCTCCTGATTTCTTGCAAAAAATTTGTCTTTATCTTGAATTGTCTTTATTTTCACCTTTTTTGCCTTGTAATCAAATGACAGTCCTTGTGGAAATTCCCACCTAAAGCGGATGGAATTTTTCTTTAACAGAAGAGCCAGGTCCTTGTAGAAGTTTCTTAAGTCCAAGATATATTTTGGGATATCTTTGAAAATCTGTACAGTTGAGTTGCCAATTTGCAGGGCCTTTTCAAAATGTAGTCCTAATATTTTGTCTCTTTCCTCCTTGGATCTAAACGTAATCAGGCAGTCTCTCGGGGTTTTTCTGTCCTGTTTTTTACCCAGTCTAAAAGCTGTTGTAATTTTAAATTCATCTTCCTCCAGATCCCAGCAGTCCGCAAACTCCCGTGTCAGGTATTCCGCAAGGTTGTCTCTCTCGTTCTCCGGGATCGATCTTAATTTCAAATTTCTCTCTTTTCTCTGTAACTCCCACAAGGCCAAAGTTGCATCATGCTCATAGACCTTCTTGGCAATCGGCTCTAATTTCTCTTGCGTCTCTCCAGCAACAGCTTTAGCATCTTCGGCAATTTGGCGTGTAGTAGCGTTTTCCTCCACCAATTTATTAATGGATTCTGTGTTCTGGTTTAATCTTACTGATATTTCTGTTAATTTTTGTGTATTTTCTGAAGTCTGTTTTGTCAAAGACTCCAGAGTTTGATTTATCTTAAGCAGAGCGTCTGTCACAGCTTCCATAGAGGCAGCTGCTCCTTTTTCCTGTTCTGTTGTTCCTGCTGGTCCTGGAGTTGCAGCTGAAATTGAGCCTCTTTTCTTTGTCTGTTGCTGTTGCAGCTGTTGTTGTTGTTGCCTAATTTTGGCTCTTGTGACAATCTCTTCTTGTGCGCCACTCATGTCAAGGTCACTTCCCACGGGAGCTGTTTCCTGTTGGAAAATTCCACTGTCCTAGGCCGTGTCGAACTTTACTTACCCTCTAGGGGGAGCAAATCAAAATGGCCATAAAATAAAGTGTCCAAATACAAGAACAAAGGAGAATGTCCAAAGGTAAAAAAAAAAAAGATTAACACAGTCAAAGTCAATATTGCTATAAGCTTGTAGCTATAAATTGCCACAGTTTCCCAGTCTATGCTGTTTCTCCTTGTAATACACTGTAGCCAGTCACTATGTGGACTTTGTATCACAGTATCACTTTACTGGCAAAAGTCAGTTCAGTGACCTATTGTTCTGAGAAGGCAGACCGTTTCGTGCTTTCAATAGATGAGACAGCAGAGGATTTTACTTCAGCCTGTGAACGTCCTGGATTTTACTTCAGCCTGTGATCCACCTGGAGCAGGAACCGGCAAGCCACTCCAGTATCCCTGCCAAGAAAACTCCATGGACAAAGACAACAGGCATATAAAAGAAACTAGAAGAGGTGGCAAATGCTGGAAAGCGGCAGATAGGCCCAGGTTGTCTGCTTTTCCAGAGCTCACTGAGGCCTGATCCATACATGCAGCAGAATGAGGAGGGAATGAGGTGCTGGAATCCCAGCAAAGGAGAACAAACCCCACCACGTTGGGTTATGGAACAGGTGGAACTGCAGTGTTATTGATTTACTTTATTTTAATCATTTATATACTGCTTAACTACAATCATCTCTAAGTGGTGTACAAGAAATTAAATACAGAAAAAGAAGGTAAAAATCTGTTAAAACTGTCAGTATATGGAAACATCACCGCTGCAGACAGACAGATTGTTGACATCACATGATGCGCCTATCTGTGGGAAAGAAGAGTTTCCCAGGACGTTCACAGGCTGGATAAGTCTTTGTGAAGAGTGTAACTTGAAACCTTCTGTGTGCGCATGTTCAGGAAGTTTGTCTGACTTGCTGGAAGAGCTGAACTGAAAGGATGTGTTTTTCTCTAGTGCTGTAATGTCAGAAATAAAAGCATGTAAATAGATTTCTGACTTATTTTCTTTCCCCTGCGGAAGCAGGAGAGGGGTTGTGCATTTTACCCACGCTTGGGAAAATGTCGCCTATCAAAATCTCCCTGGTCTGTCCGAGATATCAGCCAGAGGAGGTTACCGGTAAGCAAGCTCCGAGGACAGTGAGAGGGGCCAGCCTATATGGAGGGGGCTTGCAGACCGACAAAAACTTTAAAATTGAAGCTCACTTAAAATGTCTGCTGGAATTTTTAAAAGAAGTGTTCATTAGGTGCTGGAAGCTCAACAAAGAAGGAGCCTACCTGAGACCTCCACTGGAAGGGATTTAGGTTAAATCATAGCTGTCAGAGATGAGGGCCCTGCGGGACTTGACATCTTTCCAGAGGGCCTGCAAGACAGAGCTGTTCCGCCAAGCCTGTTCTGACTCCCTCCTTTGGCAATCTTCACAGAACTCTACCCAATGGTTGCCATCAATTTGATTTGAAGTAATTTTTTAATGAAATGATTTTAAAATGTTGTCTTATTTTATTGTTGTTAGCCACCCTGAGCCCGGCTTCGGCTGGGGAGGGTGGGATATAAATATAAATTTATTATTATTATTATTATTAACGTTTCCCTTTTCTAAATGGAAATTCCCTTATTCTGAATAGGATTCGTCACAGGTAAAGGGAAAAGTTGACAGCTATGGGTTAAATACTGAATCTGGTGGAGAAGAGCCATGCATTTTAGATAGACAGATGGAGGGAGGGGACAACCACCCTCTTTGTAAGTAGAAAGCCAGTATGGTAGGGTATAGTTAATTTCCTCAATAGGAGCTATGTTGTTTATTATTATTATTATTATTATTATTATTATTATTATTATTATTATTATACTTAGCAATTAGTTTTGTCATGGGAGGTATTGAAGAAAGGGCACTCTTCACCTGCAGACTGAAATGATACAGTCCACTCTTCAAGAGTCTACCATTTCCTCTTGCTCCTGTGTGCAGATCAGGCTTGAGAATAAATGTAAGGCAGTAGTGGGTGTTAAATTCCCCCCTTCAGCTTTTCTATTTTTGGATAATTTCATTACCGGGGCTTCCTTTCAGAACAGACCATTTTCCTTTCATCTTTTTTTGTGTAAGCATATCAAAGCTTAATAACAATAACAACAATTACTCTAATTACTACCTTGTTCTCAGTCAGCACCTTTCATCTGTGGATCTCAAACACCAATTAATTAAGGCTCACAACACCTCCGTGAGGTAGATATTAATGGCGACAAAGGGCCGAGGGGGCAGTCTGCCTCTGATGTCTGCTCTCTGTAGATGTCTCAGTACGTCTCTGACCTGGATAAGTGCTGTCTCATATCAGGAAGTATAATTTCCCAGTTCTCCTGATGCTAACTGGGTCGTGGCACTTGATTGGCAGGTTGGGTTTTTTTAAAAGAAGTTTTTATGTGTTACTTGTGTGCACACACGCAAATCAGTACAGTGGTGCCCCGCAAGACGAATGCCTCGCAAGATGGAAAACTCGCTAGACGAAAGAGTTTTCCGTTTTGGAGGTGCTTCGCAAAACGAATCTCCTATGGGCTTGCTTTGCAAGACGAAAATGTCTTGCGAGTTCCTGCGGGTTTTTCCCCTCCCCCCCTTTTTCTAAGCCGCTAAGCCGCTTATCAGCTGATCTGCTAAGCCGCTAAAAGCTGCTAATAGCGCTAATAGCGCTAATCCGCTAATCTGTCAATGGGCTTGCTTCGCAAGACGAAAAAACCGCTAGACGAAGAGAATCACAGAACGGATTCTTTTCGTCTTGCGAGGCACCACTGTACGTGTCAAGGGTCATCAAGGCATCCGATTTAGATGATACTTGTCTACCAGGAGTTTAGGCCACCTGTAGCGATAGCCAAAATCTGTCCATTTCAGCGTCTCATTTTTCCAATCTGAGGTTCAGTTCTTCAGTTTCCCACACCTTCACATTCCTGCATCATTTTGCTATTTTCCCCCAAGTAAATTCATCAGTCAATTTATCCTAATATAAATAACTTCTTGAAAGGTATTAATTTAACTGTTGTTTCTTCATCACTGCTGTTGTTGTTAAAAATATTAAAATCCTGGGCGTTACGCCAGGCCACTGTGAAAGGTCCATTTAACTTATAATGTTTTCCGGAAGAATTACTTGTAAAGGGTGATTCAGAGAGAATTATAGGGAGAGCGCCCCTAGAAACCTTACTATGCCAAGAGCTGAGATCTGGACGGGAATGCGAGGTTAACCCATTCTATAAAAATGTTAGCTATTAAACATTGTACTCTTTGTATGAGGACTGAAAAAGCCACTTCCATCAAAGATCAGGCCTGGAGAACAAAGCTTTTCATCACATTCATGCCACATCTTATCACCCAAACGCAGAATATGGGCCTTTTTATACAGTGCATCATTTCTAGAACCTGAAATGTAAGTCTCCTCGGTACTAACCTGTCATTGTATTTGAGTACATGACTGAAGTGAAAATGAATTTGGTCTCTATGGAGCATTTAACTCTAAGACGGGGATGTGGAACCTGTGGCTCTCCAGATGGTTCGAAGTACAACATCCATCATCGCTGTCTGTTGGCTGCACTTGCTGTGACTGATGGGAGTTGGAGTCCAACAACATCTGGAGGCTCACAGTTTCCTGATCCTTGCTTTAAGTCTTTGTGTGTGTGTGTGTGCGCGCGTGCCACATTCACTGGCCCTATTCCTACAGTCATTTAACAATCAATTCCTTCTCACAGGGAACTCTGGGAATTGTATCTCTAGGAGAGGAATAGAGGCCTCTTAACAGCTTTCAGCGGGGACGCGGGTGGCTCTGTGGGTTAAACCACAGAGCCTAGGACTTGCTGATCAGAAGGTCGGCAGTTCAAATCCCCGGGACGGGGTGAGCTCCCGTTGCTCAGTCCCAGCTCCTGCCAACCTAGCAGTTCGAAAGCACGTCAAAGTGCAAGTAGATAAATAGGTACTGCTCCGGCGGGAAGATAAACGGCGTTTCCGTGTGCTGCTCTGGTTTGCCAGAAGCGGCTTAGTCCTGCTGGCCACATGACCCGGAAGCCATATGCTGGCTCCCTCGGCCAATAAAGCGAGATGAGTGCCACAACCCCAGAGTCGGCCACGACTGGACCTAATGGTCAGGGGTCCCTTTAACTTTACCTAACACCTTTCAGCACCCTTAACAAACTACAGCTTCCATAATTCTTTGGGGAAGCCCATGAGTGTTTCAAGCAGTGTCTTGGTGCTTTACATGTATAGTGTACGTGTGGTCTCTGGTTACTGGAGATCTGGTGTTGGAAATTCACTGTTGACATTGGAAAGTCTTTGGGGCTTAAGGAGGGTGGGAGAAGCAACTTCTTCCTGTCACCTCTCCCCACCTCTGTCATGGTTCTGGGGGAAAGAGAGGCAGATGACTTGCAAAAGGAGAGGAAGAGGAACCCACTATACTTAGAAAAGTCTGCGGAAAATGGAGGCCAGTGGAAAGTGGAGAAACATTTGGAATGGGCACTTCTACTGAGTCAGACCCATTGGCCCATCCAGCTCAGTATTGTCTACACCAGTGTTTTCCAAACTTGGTTCTCCAGCTGTTTTAGGACTACACTTCCCATCATCCATGACCACTGGTCCTGATAGATAGGGATGATGGGAGTTGTAGTCCAAAAACAGCTGGAGGCCCAAGTTTGGAAAACACTGATCTACACTGACTGTCAGTGGCTGTCTAGGATTTCAGGCAGGTCCTTTTTCTAAACCCTACCTGAAGATACCAGGGATTGAAACTGGGACCTTCTCTGCAATGCAATGCAAGGCAGATGTTCTGCAGCTGATGAACATCTCCACAAAACTAGAGAACTCTTTGGAAACACCTTGAGTTTTCCCTGAGAATTATCTGAAAAAGCTGGAAAAGAACAAGCCTATTCTGAATCAAGATGATGGGGGATTTAACTGATCTCTAACTCATGCTCTCCTGTCAGCTCTCTTTCGTTCTCTCCCTCTGTATGTGACAAAAAGGGGATTTATCCCTGACCGCATAAAAAAGATATACGCATTAGTAAAACAATGTGAAGAAGGACATGCATCAGATAAATTCATTGAAAAGAATGAATGCATTTATAAACCATTTATGACTTACTGGAATACAAAATATCAAGACGGCATACAACTTTATGTATGATTTTCACCCATATAATTACATAGTTGAAAATGAAATTTGCTTTCTATTATTTGTGTTTTCCCCCATTTTTATGTGAAATACCAACATTAAAGAAGCATTAAATCTGCCTAGCATCAAGCCCCTAACTGGCCACAGAGCTAGGAAACATACCAACCGACAAAGACCTGACGATGACAGTGACATCAACAAGAAAGATGCTAGCAATAAAATGAGCAGTATTCTGGATAAAGCCGGCCACATTATGCCTCTCCACTTTGAAATAAGCCAGGAGATGGGAGATGGATGCACAGAAGCCTGACAGGAAGAGTCAATTGGAGGTTACCCAAATTTAGTGCCAGAACACAAAGGTTCAGTTTACTTGGAAAGAGGACAATGAGGAAATAGAGTGGGCTAGATGGAAGAGAGAAAAGTCAGGCACAAGATCTACAAGCGAGCTTTCCCTGGGATATATTGGGGATTGAAATGTAGAGAAACCGAAGTGAAACCGAAGAATGACACAGAACAAAGGTTCCAGTTACAGATAGGTAGCCGTGTTGGTCTGCCATAGTCAAAATAAAGAAATTCCTTCCAGTAGCACCTTAAAGACCAACTAAGTTAGTTCTTGGTATGAGCTTTTGTGTGCATGCACGAAATCTGAAGTATATCCGTGTATCTGAAGTATATCCGTGTATCTGAAGAAGTGTGCATGCACACGAAAGCTCATACCAAGAACTAACTTAGTTGGTCTTTAAGGTGCTACTGGAAGGAATTTCTTTATACAGAACAAAGGTGGAATTCTTGCTGCTATT
Source organism: Podarcis bocagei (assembly GCF_964188305.1). NCBI lineage: Eukaryota > Metazoa > Chordata > Lepidosauria > Squamata > Lacertidae > Podarcis > Podarcis bocagei. The sequence goes on along the minus strand of NC_138132.1, from coordinate 24,306,801 downwards.
TTGTCTCATTCTCTGGAAAGGAGGAGGAAAACCTGGTTAGAAGTCTTGCTACGGAATGTGGCTTGACCAAGCCGGCTGATTGAATTGAAATCTAGTAAGATTTGAAGGGCCAGAGGCTCACCCCTTCAACACGCCAATGGTGTCTCTGGAAAATATCCTGCTTGGGTGGGAGAGGAATTCAGAATAACACTAAGCATATCGCTCCATTAGTGTATGCCAGGGGTCAGCAAACTTTTTCAGCAGGGGGCCAGTCCACTGTCCCTCGGACCTTGTGGGGGGCCAGACTATATTTTGGAGGGGAAAAAATGAACGAATTCCTATGCCCCACAAATAACCCAGAGATGCATTTTAAATAAAAGGACACATTCTACTCATGTAAAAACACGCTGATTCCTGGTCTATCTGCAGGCCGGATTTAGAAGGCGATTGGGCTGGATCCGGCCCCCAGGCCTTAGGTTGCCTACCCATGATGTAAACATTTCTGCTTGACTGATGCAACCGTCTGTCCCCCCACTTCCCCTTGTGTACTGTTCCAGGGGTTCTCAAAACCGCACAAGCCAGTTTGTGGGGCTCAAGGTGCGGGGAGAGGAGGAAATCCCCCATTGTGCTAGCAGAAGTCCTTGTGTGGGCTTCTTCTGGTAGGACTTATTAGTTGAATCTGGCACTTTGTTTTTCTCACATCTAGTCCTTTGTGCAGAAGTGCATAAGGACAAAGGATTCCTCCAGATCACTGACATAACTAGCCCAATATTTTCTACTCAGATTAGCAATGGCTCTTCTGGGGCCTTGGCAGAACATTCCTATGTAATGTTTCTCGATCTCTCCCACACCTGCAACCTTATCCTTTACAAACTGGATAGTGAAGGGATTTAATCAGGAAAGTTCTGCATGCAGAGTGTGTGTTCTGTCCCCAGTGTGTTGTGTTCCCTCCTCCAATGCTGTACTTTGGTGATATCGCTGTAACAGGGGAGGCTCCTGCTTTCCACTGCTGAGGTTGGGATGGTCTGGCTTACAGCCAAAACAACATAAGAAGGGACCAATGATCCATTTTTTAAAATAATATTTTTAATTGAGTTTTACATTGCACATTTAAATTCCAACATTAAACACCATCATTTAGGATTCCCTGAATCCTTAGACTCCCCTCCACCCTTCCAAGGTTACCATTTTCAATCTTTTTCAACTGCTTCACATATTTTCTCTATTAAATAATCCATTTTTTGCCTTAGCTTTTAGTACATTACAAGCGTTAATCAAATCATGCCAAAGTGTTTAGTTGTTTACAGTGTTCTTTTAAGTACATTGTGAATTTTCCCCATTCCTTCTTAAAGTTCCTCTCTTCCTGGTTTCTGATTTTCCCGGTCATTTTTGCCATTTTGGTGTAGTCCATTATCTTCATCAGCCATTCGTCTCTAGTCAGGACTTTATATTCTTTCCATCTCTGGGCCAGTAGTATCTGTGCTTCTGTCGTCACATACATAAATAATCATTCCTGCTCCTTTGCTATCTCTGCACCTAAAATTCCTAATCAAAAAGCCTCTGTTTCCCCCCCACAAATATTATTTCAAACATTTTTTCCCCAACTCATTATATATCATCTACCAGAATGCTTTTGTTATCTTGCACGTCCACCAGACCAATGACCCATCTTGTCCAGCATCCTGGACTCACACTGGCCAGCCAAATCATAGAATCATAGAATCATAGAGTTGGAAGAGACCACAAGGGCCATCGAGTCCAACCCCCTGCCAAGCAGGAAACACCATCAGAGCACTCCTGACATATGGTTGTCAAGCCTCTGCTTAAAGACCTCCAAAAAGGGATACTCCACCACACTCCTTGGCAGCAAATTCCACTGTCAAACAGCTCTTACTGTCAGGAAGTTCTTCCGAATGTTTAGGTGGAATCTTCTTTCTTGTAGTTTGAATCCATTGCTCCGTGTCCGCTTCTCTGGAGCAGCAGAAAACAACCTTTCTCCCTCCTCTATGTGACATCCTTTTATATATTTGAACATGGCTATCATATCACCCCTTAACCTCCTCTTCTCCAGGCTAAACATGCCCAGCTCCCTTAGCCGTTCCTCATAAGGCATCGTTTCCAGGCCTTTGACCATTTTGGTTGCCCTCCTCTGGACACGTTCCAGTTTGTCAGTGTCCTTCTTGAATTGTGGTGCCCAGAACTGGACACAGTACTCCAGGTGAGGTCTGACCAGAGCAGAATACAGTGGCACTATTACTTCCCTTGATCTAGATGCTATACTCCTATTGATGCAGCCCAGAATTGCATTGGCTTTTTTAGCTGCCGCGTCACACTGTTGGCTCATGTCAAGTTTGTGGTCAACCAAGACTCCTAAATGCCTATGGGAGACCTGCAAACAGGACCTGACCACAAGAGAACTCTCCCCTCCTGCTGTGTCCACAACCAGTATCCAACAACCAGTAGAACATAGCCCTCATGCCCAGTAGCTGTTGATAGAGAACCCAAGCAGAGGGCCTCTTTCTCTTCCACTGCTCATCATAAATGATGTGCCATTTTGCTAGCACTGAATAGTCAAGCACTGCTCTGGATAGGAAGACCAAATCCTCACTATGTAAAGACGCTTCCGCAGGGAAGTACATAGACCTTGTGTGTTCCACCCATAATTTGCAATTAACTCCACTTTACAAGTTCAGAGTAAATACCAACATTAATCAAGGGGAAATTGTTTAGTTTCTCATCCAGAGTTTTATCATAAGACTTTACAGCTCCGGGTTACATTGTAATTAATCTCCCCAATTTTGTCGTCATTTTTTTCTCTCCTTCTCTTAAGCTTCAAGTATTTGCAATTAACCTGAAGGAGCTTGTTCCTGTTGAAGACTCAATTGGGTGGAGGATATTAGTGGGCTTAATTTCAGTGCCACCAAATCCCTGTGTAACAGCTCTGGCTCTGTGGATAGCTCATGCACCAGCAGAGTGTACAGGCAGCCTTGAAAGTTAGCCATGAACATTGTCGAAGATGGTTCTAGAACAACGGTGGGGGAGGGAATAAAGGTTGCATAGGAGACTTTAATAGCTGTATAAATGAAGGCAAGATTCAACAGACAACTTAAGAACAGTTGTTTTCCTTACAGGCAAACTTTTCAAATTTAACCCATTACTTTTACAATTAATTGGCTGGAAAAAAAACAATTAATTAGCTAAAATTAGGATGGTGATTTAGTCTTCATGCATGCACAGAAAACTACAGCAACATCATTAAGGAAAACCCGGTTTACATATTAGATATAATATTCTGATTAGTTGAAATTGTTTTTTTTAATTTTTGTTTGTTAAAATATGAGCACCTCCAGGGGAAATACAATGCTAATAACACACACACACACACACACACAGAGAGAGAGAGAGAGAGAGAGAGAGAGAGAGAGAGAGAGAGAGAGAGATAAATACAAACAAACACCAAATACTCATAGAATCATAGTTGGAAGGGACCCCAAGGGTCATCTAGTCCACCCCCTGCAATGCAGGAATCTCAGCTAAATAATCCTTGACAGGTGGCCATCCAACCTCTGCTTAAAAACCTCCAAGGAAGGAGAGTCCATCACTTCTCGTGGGAGTCTGTTCTACTGCTGAACAGCTCTTACTGTCAGAAAGTTTTTTTCTGAATGTTTAGTTGGAATCTCCTTTCTTGTAACTTGAAGCCATTGTCTTGAGTCCTCCCTTCAAGAGCAGGAGAAAACAAGCATGCTCCCTCTTCCGTGTGACAGCCCTTAAGATATTTGAAGATGGCTATCCTCCCAGTCTCCTCTTTTCCTTGAGATATTTGAAGATGGCTATCCTCCCAGTCTCCTCTTTTCCTTGAGATATTTGAAGATGGCTATCCTCCCAGTCTCCTCTTTTCCTTGAGATATTTGAAGATGGCTATCCTCCCAGTCTCCTCTTTTCCAGGCTAAACATATCCAGCTCTTTCAAGCATTCATTGTGAGGCTTAGTTTCCAGACCCTTGATCATCTTGGTTGCCCTCCTCTGCACACATTCCAGCTTGTCAACATCCTTCTTAAAACTGTGGCACCAAGAATTGGTCACTGTATTCCAGGTGTGGTTTGACCAGGGCAGAACAGAGTGGTACTATTACTTCTCTTAGTCGGGACACTATACTTCTGTTGATGATTCACTGTAATTCAAATCAGAATATGACCAGGTAATCCAAATATGCTTAAAAGCTACCATGGGGCTTTGTTCAGAAACAAAGAAAAGTTAAGGCCAATGAAAAGGTTTTCGGCATACTTGAGAATTGCGAGGATATTAGTGTATGCAGTGCATTATGTCTGGAAGGAGGCTATTCCAAAGTGTGGGTCGCCATCACAGAAAAGGCCCTCTTATTGGTTGTTGCCAGACGGACATCACCAAGTGGTAGCACAACCAAGATGTCCTCTGAAGGTGATCACAGTGACTGGATGGGTCAGTATGGAAGAAGATGGTCTTTCAGGTGGCCTTCTCCCAAACCACTTACAAATTAATGATAAAACTGTTGAGGTTTGTGAGAAACTGCAGCTTTGAAGTGGACAATTGGTGAGTTGGCAAGAAGCCAAGTGAAGCAAGAGTACGTGAGAAAGTCTGCTTGGAGATAGAGAAGCCTAGCAAGAGGTGGTGATTGGCCACACGCTTTCCCTTATAAGCAGCATGACACAGTAGTTTGGTGTTGGAGTTCAGAGGTTGGTGTGTTGAGTTTGAATCAAGTCTGTGTATATAGCAACTTGTACAAAGCTGTGCTATACTCTGTATATAATGAAAGCAAATACAAATCAAGTTACTGTTCAGCAAGTTATGTTCCTGAGTTGTCATCCTGGACTACATGGGCTAAGCAGCCGGCAGCAGAGTTTTGGTTGAGATCCATCAACAAAAACCTCAAACCTGGTAAATTGGCAGCCAGTGGAGGTCCTTCTTCAAAGGTGCTGCACATCCAGGGCTAGGTGTACCACTCCACAGCAACCTAGTTGCAGCATTCTGCACTGGCTGCAGCTCCTGGACCAAGAATAATGGCAGCCCCATCTAGAGTACATTACAGTAACTAGTGTGTGAGGTTACCAATGCGTGGGTAACTGTGGCTAGGCTATCCCTGTCCAGGAATGACTGTAGAGATAACCAAATATTCACCTGATAGTCCTAACTAATATCAAAGTAGGTGTTAACAATTAGCCTTTTTCATTTCCAAAGGAAGGAGAGCAACCCTTCCTTCAAAGGCAAAGGCTGAGTCTCTCCAATTTCCCTGTGTCCAGCTCTGCATTCCTAACCTATTTTTCTCAACTTGCAATTTCCCCTGCTGCTTTTAACCACACGATAATTGCTCCAGCTGTTTTCTTCTTGTACCCTCATACAGTTACTCCAGCTGTGCCTTTTGCTGTACTGTAAGCGCTCCAGCTGCTTTTCTGATTAACAAGACTTTCTTCTTATCCTTTGAGTTGAATATGATGTCTAATATAGTGTGCTGTCTATGCTTCTCGGGGGATCGATACATCTTTGTCTGAGCAGGGTGATACTGAAAATTGTACATGTCTGTTTCAATTATTTGCCTATCCAATTTATCTAATGTGGCTATCTGAATCTGCCCAGGACTGCTTTATGAAGCTCTTTCTCTGATATATTGCTTTTGTCCTGGAGTGTTCATTAGAAATTCATGTTTTTGTAGGTTGGTTAAATCTTTTTCATGTTAAAAACAATCAGATGGAAAAGTAGTTTTGATCTGAAGGTGGGGAGGAGGCTATTAAAACACCCCTGTTTTGTTGATATATATATATCATTAGGACTGCTAAAGTGCAGGCAAAGTGATGTACTCTGTTGTCATTTTTGCAGTCTTCAAATTCTGTGATTATGACTCCAGCAACCAAATTAGGCTGGTTGCTATTTCTCTTACTTCTACACAATTGTGCCTGCACAGAAGGCTCTTTGACACATTACAGCAGAATATGCATTTGCATCGTTCTGCCATAAGTTGACCTCATCTGTTCTGTAACATTTGAAGGACGTTTGCTTGCCTGAATATGTGGCAATCAAGTGCCCAGGAACCTCAGCCACTTGCAGCTCCCAGGGGTGTCCTTACTGCAGGCGGCCGGACATACAAATGGTTTCAAATGTTTCAGAAGCAGCACAATCTACCCAGAGTATGCCAATACGGTATGAGCTTCTGTAGAAAAACATCAACAAATATATTGGATGAACTGGAACAGTGGAGCTGGTTTTTATTGCATACCAGAAATGTGACCTGCAAAAACATATTGCACTGTGAAGTGCTCCTGTTCAGGAATTTAGCCAATAAATCATGTCCTTGCCCAGAATATTCCATTCTCCTCTCAGCTTTTTGTCCCAACTGCCAACATTCAGTTAGCAGTGAGGGCAGTGAGGAAGCTTAGCCGTTATTGGGCTACCCTGGGGTTTTGTGTTGGAGTTGAATTCCCCCCCCTTTTTTCCATCTCACAAATAATTTTTGTGTCTCTTCAAACATTGTGGGTTCTCCTAAACACATTGAAACCTCCGTCTTAATTCCAAATTTTGGTCAAAATTCTTCTGGTATCACCTGTGCACACTTTTAGATGGAATGATAGGTCCAGTGATGGCAATGGTGGTGTCAAGGCTGGTGACACAATCTTCTCTTGTAGATTATACCCTATTGGCAGTGATATGTATTGAAAGAAAACCATCTCATTCCTTAGCTTCTAAGGATCAAATTGGGTATTATTGTAAATCCATGGGTGTATTTCACATTTTTTAAAAATTGTGTCTCAACTAAAAAGTCCCAAATGCTGTAACTTTTCTTCATAGGGGATCCATATAACCCCAATGGGGTGTTGGGGTGTGGAAGATGTCAGTTGAGTAGGGTATCCTCCTTCTCTGGGGGCCATATATGTATTGGCAAAGGAGCACTCCTCCACCAGTAATTGCAAAGCAAAACCAGAGACAAAGAGCAAGCTTTTTTCCCCAGAGACTCTGTGGGGTGCCTGAAACGAGTGCCCCTTTCCTTCTGGGTAAGGCTCCTCTGAGCTTCCTTCCCTGTAAGATTGACCCTTTCAACATCAAACTGGCTGCCAGCTGCAGGAAACTTTGTAAAATTTTGTGTGTGTGCCAGCAGGGCATCTCAAAAGCTTGAGCTGCTCTCAGGCCAACCCCTTTCTGAGTTATTTGCTTCCTACAGAGATCAATGATACGGATAAAAAAAAGAGGCAGCGCTGCTGTCATTTGAGCCCTCAAAGGTTGTTCCAAAACATTAAATAATGGAAGCATTTCCCATTAGGAGATGGAACGGTTCATTAGCAGGCAGACCTCTGCTGCCCAGACCGATCCTCCCAAGCAGATGGGAGCTTTCCAGGGGCGAGTGGCTCTTCTTCAATTGAATTTACCATTCTGACACTGCAGACAGTCCCAGCCTACATCCCTTTGCAGGTCCTGTGTCTTTCTTGGTGTTTACATCTGGAAGGTGATGGGTTGTGGGGGGAGGGGGGAGCTTTCAAGGCACCTTTAAGGAAGACAACAGAGATCTGCAGGCAGTGGTGAGAGGTGGAATTGCTTTTTGTTGGCATTCTGTGACTGGGGTGGAGGAAGGGTGTGTGTGGTAGGGGTGGGTCACCCAAGGTGTCACCACTGAGGGGTGTGACAAAATGCCAGGTGGCACTCACCGCAGGGCCTGGGATTGATGCGGTGGCTTGGGCACCCGCAGGCTCCGCGCTGCCCCAAACGGTCCGCCCGCGGCCTCCCCCTCAGCTGTAGGGCAGAGGCCCCGCGGAGGCCCCGCGGAGCGTCCTGCCCCATCTCCCCCCGATGCTGCTGGTGTGATTAGTCTAAATCACATGAGATGTCTGAGAAGAGTGTGGGAACGGAAGACTGTCTTATCTCTTCCGTCTGAGCGTGTTATTGTAACTGTATTTTCACTTTTACAGTATGCAACAGTTGTTGTTCTGCCAGAGCTTGGAGAACACAGACGTGATTATGGATTGTCTGTATAGGATCTAAATAAAATGTAGTTTAGATCTACAGATGTTTCTTTCTTCTTGCTGGGTGATGCTAGAAGACTTGTGTGCACTTTTCAGATGAAAAGTGTCGCAGAAAAGCACTCTGGAGATGAAAGGGCATGTCATTCCAGAGACGTGCCTACCGGGAGACGCTCAGAGGTCGGGGGGGGGTGTCTCAATTTTCCCCAGAGCATTTTTCCAACAGCCCCACCCCCACGGGCGGCTGGCCCTGCCCCTAGCGCCCAATCAGCTTGCTCTGCCAATGTCTGCGACGTCAGAGCAGCTCAACTGATTAGAGACTTCACTGCTGCAAGCAGAGTACAATGTAAATTACTCATTTAGTCCAAACTCAGCACCTGCTAGAGCTATTTTCTCTTCCCTCCCTTGCACCTTCCAGGTCCTAAGTACAGGGGTCAAGTACAAAAGCCAATGAAGAATGGCAATGGAATCTTATTTCAGTCTTGGGAAAGTGACTTTCACTGCTCCTGAGGGCAGCAGGCTAGTTAGGGGTGTGGACAGCAGGCTGCATGGCACACACAAATCTGTTCTCCAGCTGAAGGATACAATCAAGGGGATGCTGCCATAACACTGCTGCCCAGTATCTGCTGCATGAGTTAAGGCCAGCTCTGTTTACAGGTCACACCCACCATTTGAAGCACATTCCATCCCCCGAAGAATCCTGGGTAATGTAGTTTACCCCTTACAGAGCGACAGCCCCCAGCATTTTAACAAACTACAGTTCCCAGGATTCTTAGGGACGACGATGGACCACATCGCTTTGAATTAGTTTCAATGTGCTTAAAATGTGTGGTGTGGGCGTGAACATAATCCTATGTCTGTGTAATTGGAAGCAATTCTCACGGAGACTTTTCAGTTATATTTGCAATTTTTGGAAGTCTCATTGACACCAAAATAAGCACCGATGAATCAACAAACTGAATTAGTGAAATAAAGTCTCAGGTTTTTTTGTTTTGGTGGGGTGAGGATTTCATGAAAGCGTTTATCTGGGTCAATTGCATGAATTTTTGGTTGAATCACTGTTTTGCACAAGCTCTAGAATCCAGACATAGTTGCCAAGTATTATTTTTATTAACATTTCTCAGATGCCTTTTACAAGCCAGTCTCAGGGTGACCTACAAACAATACTAAAGATACAAAAGGCTTTAAGCATAAGGGCAGCGAACAATGGTTTATCTGTACAATACTAAAACCACCCCAGCGAAGTGCCTAAATCATCACCCACACAGTAGCAGATGCCACTCAACAATTAGCGAGCATCCTATCACATACCATGGCATTGCTTTCCTAGAATGCAAGGTGATTAGGAACTCTCTTTTTTTTTAAAAAAGGGGGGAAGTCTTCTATTTCTACTTAAAAGATGCCAAAGGACAGCAGTATTTGTAGTGCATCGTGCCAACCTCTACAGGTAATGCAAACAAGGTGGAATATCCTGAAAATTGGTTCCTTTGTGCCTTCTCAGTTTTGATTCCTCAGGTGCATCCCAGACACTTGTAATAAAATGGAGCATTTGCATAGTGCTGAGCACAGATGAAGACTGCACATCTGTTTACATGCGCAAATACATATATCTGCCCCAAAGGTTTCCATAATTTAATAAGTGCTTTGTGTAGGGCACCTCACCTCGGATTAAATTAGCTTGTAAATCAGGTGGAAATGCTTTATTTGCATGATGGGCTTTTGCTTTTTGTTCCCCCCTACTTGTTTTGCAGTGAATTAGCTTGTCCTCCTTACCTCGCCAAATAATACAATCTACAAGAGCACTGCAGAAATTAGCAATTGATATTTAGAGTGCCATTATCAAGTGGAAAGTAGGCGATGCCTATCTGTAGTACCTAAGGCAGGGCAAAGGTCCCAATGGTCACAACACTAATGAGGATTTGGGAACTGGGTTGTTGCTGTTGTTTGTTCAGAAGACAAAGACAGATTAAAGAAACATAGCTAAAGAACATATAAAAGGTTATAGTTAAAAATCCATTAAACTTTCTATAGAATTAAAACGTATCAATTAGAATGCAGATAGTAAACACCAACAACGCGCGCGCGCGCGCGCGCGCGCACACACACACACACACACACACACACACACACTTAAGAGTCCTTTCCTTAAAAGCAGTCAATTCACAAAAACCTGCCAGTGGAAGAACAAGAAGAAGGGAGCCGGTCTAGCCTCTCTAGGAAGGGAGTAACAAAGCCTGGGAGCAGCCACTGAGAAGGTCCAATCCTGCATCCCCAACATATGTGCCTGTAAGAGTGGCAGGACTGAGAGAAGAGACTCCCCAAAAGATCTCAGAGCCCAGGAAGTCCATGCGAGAGAATATAGTCTTTCCGAATGCCTGGGTTCTACACAAAGTTCTTCCTCCCAGCTTGCTACTGTCTCAACAGTTTCAATGAACTGTTCCAAACCACTGGATTATTTCTTCCTTTTTTTAATGTAGGGAAACATTTTTGTTGTTGTTGTTTAGTCGTTTAGTCGTGTCTGACTCTTTGTGACCCCATGGACCAGAACACGCCAGGCACTCCTGTCTTCCACTGCCTCCCGCAGTTTGGTCAAACTCATGCTGGTAGCTTTGAGAACACTACCCAACCATGTCATCCTCTGTTGTCCCCTTCTCCTTGTGCCCTCCATCTTTCCCAACATCAGGGTCTTTTCCAGGGAGTCTTCTCTTCTCATGAGGTGGCCAAAGTACTGGAGCCTCAGCTTCAGTATCTGTCCTTCCAGTGAGCACTCAGGGCTGATTTCCTTAAGAATGGATAGGTTTGATCATTCTTGCAGTCCATGGGACTCTCAAGAGTCTCCTCCAGCACCATAATTCAAAAGCATCAATTCTTCGGCGATCAGCCTTCTTTATGGTCCAGGTTTCACTTATATACATCACTACTGGAAAAACCATATCTTTTACTATACGGACCTTTGATGGCAAGGTGATGTCTCTACTTTTTAAGAAACATTTACAACACCCCAATTCTCACATCAAATATCACTTTCAGATATTTCAAATATCACTTTCAAACACCAACTTGTGTTTATGCCTTGTTAAAGGTGTGATTCCACCTTCTCCATATTTGCATTCATTAATTTTGCAACCAGCTGACATCCACTGATGAAAAACCAATTTAATTAGAGATAGCCTAGGAAAGTGTCACTGCACTGTAGGTATCAACAGTTCAAAATGCACCTCAGCAGGTGCATTGTGTGCCGGTGCACTGCATGATGCTTTAGGGAAAGGCTCATTGTTGGAGCATCATCCCAGGTTCCATCCCTGGCATCTCCAGGTAGGACTAAGAAAGACCTCTACTTTGACACCCAGGAGAACTGCCAGTCAGTGTAGACAGTACAGAGCTACTTTATATAGTCCAATGGCCTATATATTTCCCACTTGGTAGAAAGCAACTTCCTAATGTTTCTCTATTTAGGAATATTCTATATTTAGTATTCAGGCACATGCATTTAGGTGCTTCAGTGATCCATTGTGTTCAGATGTGTGTGCCCTAGAGGCAAAATGAATTACTCACTTATTTGAGACATTATTTGAGACATTCTGGGGATCCTACTACAAGCAGGGACCTTGTATAGTGATCTGGAATGGCAGGCTGTGAACCGCGTTAGATGTTTGCACATTGCAGACAAGATCCATCCACTCCCTGTTCAAAAGATTTCAGATCCCGGGGAGATAGCAGGACCTGCCATCCCATTGATCGCCAGGTTTGATTCAGATGATCTGATTGGCTCCCTCACTGCTCCATGTGAGTCCCTCCCGAAGTTGTGTGCTTGGTGGAAGAGAATGACCATCTCAGATAGAAGGAATGTACTGTTCTTTGGGCTAGAAATGTAACAATGAATTCAAAATAATAAATGGGGATGGTTGGCCAGCCTCTTTCACTAGTCTGTCTGTGCAAATCCTATTCCTTTGACTTGTTCTTATGCATGGCTTTCAAAGTGGATTATACAAATTTGTGGAGGACATTGCTCTCAACAGCTGCTAGCCACAATGGCTATGTTTTACCTCCAGTGTCACAGGCGTCATGCCTCCGAATACCTATTGCTGGGAATCCATCTCAGGAGGTCAGAGACCTGTTGACACTCATGCCCAGCTTGCATTCCTCTGTTGGGCATCTGGTTGGCTACTGGGAGAACAGGGTGCTGGATTAGACAGGCAATTGCACCGATCCAGCAGGGCTCTTGTTATGCTCTTACGTTTTACACTGGAATATTTAAGAGTGGACCAAAGAACACACAACCCTAACTTTTTTTAAAAAAAGATAAAATTAAGAATAATATTTCATTTCCAGGGACTATTCAGCTTGGCTCCGGCAGACAGATTACAGACCTCCAGCCTTTGCAATCCAACCGCAGAGTCTGACAAAGCCCCCGTGATCACAATAATGTGAATTATAGCTTTAATGCAAGCAGTATTATTCACATAACCGCTAAAGCCTGTTTCTGCCGAGGTGGTTTTGAATAATGCTTTTGGACTTCCCCATCCTGCTGTTTGTACCTTGCCCCTGCCCCTGTCTGTGGAGTCGAAGGGCTTTGCTTCTCTCCCCCCCCCTTCTGCTTTTCCTTCTCCTAAAGAGAATATAATCGCTCGATTCTGCCTAAAATTAGAGGCTGCTGTAAAGCTTGTGTGGCAGATGATACTGTTTGTGAATAGTGATCTTTGCAAAGCAATTGCCTGGTCTGTTCCTCCTTAATGACATCCTTGAGAAAGGGGAATGAAAGGCGGGCTGGGGGAATCTGTGCTAAATCAGTGAATATTGATCCTAGTTATGGCTCTTTTGCTTGTTGTTTGTCATTGTTATTATTGTGGGTTGTTGATAATTAGAGGGAATGACAGGGCTCCACTAATCCAGCCAAATTGCCTGGAGATTAGAGATTTACACAAGGCCCCCATCAGTGGGTGTTGGAGCAGCTGGTTACGAAAACTCCAGGCCTGAGTAAATGGCAGCCATTCCATCCTTCCTGGCAGAGTATGGTGTGTTTGCAGAAGCCTAATGCCAGGTGCTAGTGTGAACCATCAGGACTGGGTTCACAAGGGAGGGGGGGGGATAACAAATTGATTAATATGGATTGAGGCCCATGTCAAAAACATCTGAGAGAAGGTACAGTGAGGGCTAGCTCCATGTGAAGCCCCCTTCCCAACATCATTCACCATCACTGACCCCTGAAGGATTGTCAGCTGCAGATAGAAACACTACAAACTACAGAGGGCGATAGCAATCTGCCTGCCATTTTACATTTCCCACAATGCATTTTGGGGGAAAGGCCATAGCTCAGTGCTGGAACACCCATCTTGCATGTAAAAGGTCCCAGGTTCAATTCCTGGCATCTTCGGGTAGCTCTGGGACCATCTCCCTGCCTGAAAACCTGGAGAGCCATGTTAGTCAGTGTAGAAAATACTGAACTTGTTGAGCTCAGTGTAAGACAGCTTCCTCTCTGTTTGTATGTTGGTGTTGTGTCCCTCCAGATCACTGTCAGAAATTCACAGTGGCAGCTTGTCTTCTGAGGCTCAGTCACCACTGTCAGTTGGCTCTGCCAGGGCCAGAGAAATGGGTGAGGGACAATATCCATGTAATTGGCCTTGCCCAGAGTACATGGACTTTCAAAGCTGTTCAAGGGTGCTGGGTTTTGGTGGTGGCCCTGTTTCTGGGGGCCCTTGGGCAAGAGACACACTGCAGGAACCCTTCTAGAGCTCACCCAGCTTTTCCTTGTTGCTGGTACTGCTGCCTGTTCCATTGACTTCTTCCTTTAGGTCAGGGTTGTGGAGACTTTTTCAGCCTGAGGGCTGCATTCTCTCTTAGACATCCTTCCATGGGGCGTGCCAGGGACTGAAGGAAACTGGAGTCCTGAAACATCTGGATGGCAGCACAGGTCCCTTAATCCCAGTCTAGATCACACTAGGAAGCTTCCTCCTGCCAAATCAGAAAATGGGTCCATCTAGCTCAGGATTGTCTACACTGACTGGCAGGGGACACTCCCAGCCTTATCTAGAGATGCCAGGAATTGAACATTCAATATAGATGCTCTTTCACAGAGCTATGCAGCTCACTGTCTGACCTAATTGGTGTAGCAGGACAAAACTGAGCGCTGGGATCCAACTGGGGGTTGCGTGCATCAGACCCTTCCTGACACTGCTCAGATATGCAGCCTCCTCCTTCTCATCTCTCCTCATCCTCTCCTGTCTTGCCTTTAGTTAGCGGGTTGACTGCCTTGGCTCAGCAAAAGGCAATTAAGCCGTCCCCATAAAATAAACATGAGCAAGAGTCGCCTGCCGATTCACCAGGCATGTATTTGCCTGAGTGCTAATTTGTGGAGGATTGAGGGCTCAGTCTGCAGTGATCAACCCAGAGTGCTCTGGATTATGCAAACGCAGTCCGGTAATGGTGTGATTTCTCCCTCCTCTGGCTGCTGAAATTTATGTTCGCAACCTAAGTTGACAGGGAAGTTTCATTCCTTGGATCAAGATGACTTTCCCACAGCCTGTGTGATGTAATGGGTAGAGCAGTGCTAGCCAATGTTGGACTACAACTCCAATCATCCCTGGCCACTGGGTGTGATAGCTGGGGTTGATGGGGCTTGTAGTCCTACAATGTATGGAGGACACCGTGTTGGTTATCCTGGGTTAGTGTCTGACTAGGAGCGGCAGGACTTGGGTTCAAATGCCTGCTCAACTCCACAGCTCACTGGGTGACTTTGAGGTGACCATCTCTCAGTCTAACCTACTTGGCAAGGTTATTGGGTCAATAAATTCCAGGGGCAAAGGGAGAACCTGTCTGTTGCACTTGGAAGATGGTGTGTGTGTTTTGGAAACATGGTTGAATGCTTATGGATAGTAGAATCTCAAGTGTCTCTGTAGAGTCCTCTCTCCTGCTCATATGAGGTTTCAGAGTCATGTTGCTTCTGGGTCCTATCTTTGCCACAGGATGTTGCAACAACAACAACAACAACAACAACAACAACAATTTATTTATACCCCGCCCACTCTGGGTGGCTTCCAATGGGATATTAAAATACAATAACCTATTAAACATTACAAGCTTCCCTAAACAGGGCTGCCGTCAGATGTCTTCAAAAATCTGGTAGTTGTTTTTATCTTTGACATCTGGTGGGAAGGTGTTCCACAGGGCGGGTGCCACTACCAAGAAGGCCCTCTGCCTGGTTCCCTGTAACTTGGCTTCTCTCAGTGAGGGAACCACCAGAAGGCCCTTGGTGCTGGACCTCAATGTCCAGGCAGAATGATGGGGGTGGAGACGCTCCTTCAGGTATACTGGACCAAGGCTGTTTAGGGCTTTAAAGGTCAGCACCAATACTTTGAATTGTGCTTGGAAACTTACCGGGAGCCAGTGTAGGTGTTATATGGTCTCAGTGGCCACTCCCAGTTACCAGTCTAGCTGCCGCATTCTGGATTAGTTGTAGTTTCTGGGTCACCTTCAAAGGTAGCCCCACATAGAGCGCATTGCAGTAGTCCAAGCGAGAGATAACTAGAGCATGTACCACTCTGGTGAGACAGTCTGCTGGCAGGTAGAGTCTCAGCCTGCATACCAGATGGAGGTGATAAACAGCTGCCCTGGACATAGAATTGACCTGCACCTCCATGGACAGCTGCAAGTCCAAACTGACTCCTATTTCAAAGAATGTCCAACTCAGCATGCAAGACAAGTTGTTGGAGGATACGCCTATCATTTCCCAGTAGCCACAATGGTTATGTTCTACCTTCACTGTCAAAGGCAGTATGCCCTTGAACACTCGTTGACCACTGTGAGAACAGGATGCTGGACAAGATGAGTCTTTGACCTGTTCCAGCAGGGCTCTTCTTATGTCCTTAAGCACACTTTGTGCATGTGGAATCTTGCCATCATTCCATGACTCCCTTCGGTGTTCTGACTGCTGGATTCCAATGCTGGGGAAGATCCATGGTATATTCCTCCCAGGAACATACAGTCTCAGCAAACAGATGGTGTGCGTGTATGCTTGGGTGGACTGGGGGCTGTGTATTTTAAATACTGCCTCATTAATATATAATGACCAACATATGGAAAGCTTAACAGAGCGCTGGGATGGAACTCAGAATGGAACATTGCCCATTTGGGGGTGCAGTTGTGCCCCATGATATTCCTTGATGTAGTTGTTAGGCTGTGAAAACAGTACATCTGCGGGGAGCAACTTTAAACATTGACAGTTTGGGGAAATGCTTGTGTTCATGATATTCCCTTGTTGTAGTTAAGGAGCTGTAAGGAAAGCTGCCTTAACAAGACTGTATTTTGACACCCACCCAACCACTTTTCTTCCCCAAACCCTTCCTTGTTCCAGTCCCCGGAGGCATTGCTTCGGAGTCCCTCACATTCACCCCCTTGGAGGACATGATTTTTCTGAAATGGGAGGAACCAGTGGAGCCCAATGGCCTCATCACGCAGTACGAGGTATGTTGTGAAGCCCTTTTGGGGATTCTTTGACTTTTTACCAGCATTAAAGCGATCTTATTTATTTTATGTATTTGCTATTACATTCTGCTTTATCTTTCTGAATAAACACAAAAGTGGCTGCTATACAAAGCACGGAAACAAGAACACGCCAAATGCAAGAAACAGTACAGTTAAAAAAACACACGAAAAAACCAAGGCTGAGCTGGCAACAGATCCACCGAATCCACAGCAGCTGGAGATAAGCACCAGCTAAAAAAAAATCAAATGGAAACAGATATGCTTGCTGAAGCAAAATTCAACAGCAAAAAAGAATTTCAGTAGAATCTGAATGCTTATTGCAGAGTCAACTCTTTATTTGGTGTCTGAAGGTGCACAGAATCATGGATAGGTGGTCCCTCTGGAGGGGGGGTTAGTCTGTGCACTGAGAAATTCCTCCACCTGATAGATATCCTCCAATCTTCAGCCAGAGTGAGCTCCCAAACAGGACCTCAGCTGTCAATCAGAATGCAAGAAGTGCTATGCATGGTGGAGTGCATCTTTCATATATCTCATGGCCCTTTGGGTATCTAGGTCCCCAAGCATTTATGGCTTTACAGGAAGGAAGCAGCTCCTTGATTTGAGCATAGAAACAATATGCAGCCTGTGGACATCAGACAACACTGGAGTAATATGATCAGTTGACCATATTACTGGTGGCAACATTTTGTGTCATTTTACAGTTCCAGGCAGTTTTCATGTTGCAGTAGTCAAGCCAAGTAGTCAAGCCAAGTGTATTAACTACATGATATTTATGATCGGGGCACCACTGAGCCTCTTGGGCTTGCTGATCAGAAGGTCTGTGGTTTGAATCCGTGTGATGGGGTGAGCTCCCGTGTGAGATTAGGCAATCCGTCAGGTAACCTAATGCCAAACTGTTTAAGTCTGTCTAGTTTATTCCCAGTAGTTTGAACTGAGTCTGGAAATAGACTGGAAACCAGTGCAGTAGAGTATAGCAAGGTCACATCTACCACATCCATTATTAGATTGTTGTTGTTCTTGTTTTATTATGCATTGTGTGGTTTTTTATTGTAATTTTATGTTGTGAACCTCCTTGAGATCTCTGAATGAAGGGCAGTATATAAATTTAATTACATCATCATAGTCATCACTCTTATAGCTCCTTAACTGTCATGGCTTCCCAAAATAATTGTGGGAGCTGTAGTTTGTTAAGATTCCTCTAACAGCTCTCGGCACACTTAACAAACTATAGTCCCCAGAATTCCTTGGGGGAAGCAGGTTCCCCAACCACCTCAATTGTGTATAGGGTTGGGTGTTGGTGCTGAGCCAGTTGACAATAAGCTTGAACTGCAGAGCATGACATGGATGCTGAGCTCCAGAAATTCTGCAAGCTGTCATGCCAGGGCAGACATCTTGGGCAACAGCACACCTGGTGATGGGCCTTTGCATGTCAGGCTAGGCTTAAGCAATGGATAGAGGTTGCTTTTTTTCTCAGCAAGGCATTTTCGTCTCCATTCAAAGCGGAGAGAAAAGGGATACATTGTCTTTTGATAGTTTATTGAATGAAGCTAGCTGTGTAGTGCGCTTTTTTTGGGGGGGGGAATTCTTCCACATCCCCTCCCAAATGCAGCCAGGCAAAAAAAACCCCTCTCTTATCTCTTTTTTTCTGCTTTTCTGCCCTCTCTGGCATCAACAAAAATTATTAGAGCGCAGAAACAGCGGCGTGAAGAAAGCTGATTCTTATCTCTGTGCTGCTCTGACTGCCCTGCCTTGGGCTGAATGCTGCCTCCCGGAGAATTGACACAGGCTCCATTGTAATTCCAGAGACATGTTTTACAGTCTCGGAGATTAAGGACAACTTTATAGTTCCTTCCAAACCCCATTGTTTAGAATGCAGAATTCAAGCAGCTTTTCTTTCCCCTTTCTAAAAGTTTTCAGGCTGGCCCCATTCTCACCGTGGTGATAAATTTTGTTTCTGGACCACTTGAGACTCCAGGCAGGGGATCACAATTGATTGGCTCCTCCTCTATATCAGAAGCATATAGAGCGTGAGTCGGGGTGGGGGGAGAGGGCAGGAGAGGAAAAAGGAATCTGACTGACTGCCCTCCCCTCTCCTGATCATCCTCACTGGATGTGCTGATTAACACCAGATGAAAAGGTCAGAGTAACATCACAGCCACCCACTTTGACACAAATTTCTGTCTCTGGCCAAATAAACTTTTGCCCCTGTCCTTGCTGGCAGCTGGCATGTGACCCTTGGAAAGTGGCTCATGCAGGAATGTTGCCTAAGGTTCCCTACCACTGGTATATGTGAGTGGTGAGCCCTTGCTTGGAATTTGAAGTGTTAGTCCAGACAGTATCTCTCTAACTACCCTACTGAGAACTAGGGCACAATATTTCACTGAATCTCTATGGTTGGTTTGTTATGGCTTTCCAGGTGAGTTCAGCCCCTGCTTGCTGTAACACATCAAAAGAAAGAAAGAAAGAAAGAAAGAAAGAAAGGCAGTAATAATAATAATAATAATAATAATAATAATAATAATAATAATAGTAATAATAATAATAATAATAATAATAATAATAATAATAATGCCCCTGGAAAACACCAGCAGAAGGGCCTCCTGTTGGTTGGTGCACTGGGCTTCCATTCTACTGTTTTTGGAACATAGGAAACTGCAAATATCCTATTTTATTCCATTGGTTCAGCTTCCTTGATATTCCAATATATTGCCTACTCTGACTGATAGCAGAAATGGCAAACTAATTAGTATTAAGGATGTGCACCCATCAAAGAATTAAGTTCAGACCTTGATCCAGAGCTTCGAAAAACATACTTCCTCTGTCTGCAGTGCTTCAGTGCTACACAGTTGAGGTCATGGTCCAAGGCTAAGTCTACTGTGCAAAAGAAAAAGAAAAAAGAAAGGGGGAGGAGGCTTTGTTATCCCCATATCAACAGCTATAACTTAATCCCTTTTGGCAGAAGTGGATGACATTTGTAGGCATGGTGTCCCCTTCAAAGTGTCTAGCTGGCATCAGTCTGTCTTGAGAGGAAATAGAAGAGTGTGCCATCAGAGGTAAAGCCAAACCATTGGAGAGCTACAGTGCCTGCTGTGGCTGTAGAGACCAGTAAGGGAGAGACATGTTTCATTGAAGCTGGGGTGTCTGTCTCCAGGCACTGCGGTCATCTGAAAGGGATTCCCACAAGGCAGGGTTAATGTTGCCAGCCTTCATGTCATGTTTGCAGACATCTTTAAAATCCAGAGTTGGTCTGCCAACAGGCCTGGTGCCTGAAGCACCAAATTACATGCAAATAGAGCCAGTTTGTCTCTGTGTTTGATTGTTGTAACCCGCCTTGGGACCCTGTGATGAAGGACAGGTAATACTTGTAACAACAACAATTCTTCACCAGATTTGTTTCTATATTCTGATGCTGACATTGTCTTAAAGTATATCCATTTCTCCTAGATCAGCTACCAGAGCATTGAATCCTCTGACCCAGCAGTCAATGTCCCTGGCCCACGACGTACCGTCTCCAAGCTCCGAAATGAAACTTACCATGTTTTCTCCAACCTGCATCCTGGGACAACCTACCTCTTCTCAGTGCGGGCACGGACTGGCAAGGGATTTGGCCAAACAGCTCTGACCGAGATCACTACAAACATCTCAGGTTGGTGGCAAGAAGAGCGAAAAGGCTGGGGTTTTTTCCATCTAAGCTTTACTCAAAGTTACAACTTGTCCTGGAGTTCTTTGGGTGTCTGCCATAGCAAATTGGATGGGATGTGGTTTGGATGTAGTGAAAACATCTGGCAAGCCAGTGGAAGTCATTCCCCCCCCCTCTTTTCTTTTCTTTTCTTTTTTTAGCAAAAATGATGCTTGTGATGAGCTGGCTTTCTGCTGACAAGCACGCCCATATGTGATCATGGCACTGTTGTAAGGCTTCACGCCAGCTGCTAATGCAAAGGGATTGTATTAACAATTCTAGCTTTCTAGTTCACTCTCCCCCCCCCCGCTTTTCCTCCAGATTTCACCTATCTTTTCTGCACACTTCTACTCCTTTTTCTTTTCTAGTTGACATGGCCTTATTTTAATTGTTCCCTTTGCAGCAATTCCAGCAGGATATTCCCTGCCCTCAGTCCCATCTCACAGCTTTGGCATTGCAGTCCTAAATAGTGATCCCGCTGAAGCTTGTAATTACTTAGTTAGCAACAGAAACTTCCTTTGTGGGCTAAGGCACCCCGGGAACATTACATTTCCCAAGTTCCCTGGTAACTAGTACGCTGCTGTTGGAGTTACAAGTGGAAATGAGGAAAGTCATATGTAAAGGTCTGGAGTGAGATTGGTGGTGGTGGTGGTTTGCTGCCACTGTCGGATATATATGAAGAGTTTCCTATGGTGAGCATATGCAGGAGGAATGCAAAGGCATATGTTCTCTGTCTTGCTCCCAATTATGGGATCAGAAGTCCAGCGTGTTCTAAATTTAGAATTGGGCTCATGGAATAAGAAAAGCAAGCAGTAGTCCTACAGCCTACCACAGATTCAGGCCAAGCAAACCTCATATAGTCCTTATTCGAGTCTTGTAAGAAGTGGCCAAGTCTTACGAAATGTCACAACAGGCTTGGCATTCTCATGGGATTTGGGGAAAGTACTGTGGGAATTGGGTGCTTCGGGACCACTCTGTCCAGCTAGATGCATCCATGGAGTGTGGCTGGGTGGTGACCACCTCAGCCTTTTCTCCTTGGTACTGTGGCACCTGGCCAGCTGAGAACCAACAGCAGTGTGGTGGAAGAATGGCATTGTGGTGTAGATATACCATTTGCTCCTCCACCTCAGGCAAAAAATTGGTTTTTTAAAACTTCTCTCTTTCTCACTAAATCAGTCATGCAGAACCAAGCCCTTAGTCATTAATGAAGTGATCAGAAGATCCTGTTCACACCAGTCTCCAGGGCAAACAGGTGGAGGTTTGAGCAGTGATGTGGCATGGAAATCTTTCTGAGTAAAACACTTCCAGCGCTTTATTTTTCTGCGGAAAATTCTCCCATTTCTTCAGTTCATTAGGCACCACAATTGCAAGCGAATTGCAAATACAGTTTGAGGCCAGCTTAGCAGTTTCTAAGTTCTGAGCTTTATTTATTAACTGCAAGCGATGCTAAATTAAACATGCTAAATTAGCATTCTCCAGGGCATCAGAAAATTTCTCAATGCAAATTAGTAGGTTACTTTTCATAGGGTTATTTTTTGGAAAAATTTCTGATCCAACATTTTCTGGGAAATGCCCATTGATGGTTCCAAGCAGGCTTTCAAACAAAATCAGTCAGTGCCAAAGTGGGAATACAAAATTATGCCATGTGGATTTTCTTTGGTTTTCGTCATTTGATTTTGTCCCAAGGAGATGCAGACATTGGTAGAACATGGACACCCTGGTGGTGTTGCTGACTCAGCTTCTGGCATCAGAGATGGACTGACGCCACAACTGTGCAACCAAAGAGCATTTTCATCACGCTAAAGTTGTGTGAAGTTGCTGTACATATTTTGTTACTTGGAAATGCACACACACAGAGAGTATGGTTCAGTCTTCAAAGCCTCTTTGCTTATTGGCCCATCCATGAAATCTTCAGAGAAGTACAGCTAGTTAGTGGCTGAGGGGCATCGGTCTGATGCCTGGCAGCCTACTGAGAACTGTGCCGAGAGCCAGGATTTTCTCACCATAGCCCGTATCACACATACATTGCTTGGTATGCAAGAAGCAAGAGGCTGTAGACTTGGTATGCAAAAGCATTCTGCAATTCCAGTCCTAGAAATCCTCTGTTTGCAGAGGATTGGGGTCCCTTGTGGTCTCACCCAGCTCCACCATTCTGTGATTACTGGCTCTCCAACAGCCACTGAATGCTAACATTTTGTGCTCCAACACTGACTCCTGCTGAATTTAAACCAGCAAAATGCCTCCAAGTAGTTCTCTCTGAAAGCTTTCCAGACCCAAAGCTGGCTTCTTGTTACAGTGCGGCTTAAAACATTCACAAGTAATGAAAGCAAACCCAGTTTCCCCTTCCCACTTTGTATGATGGTCACACTTACTCTGACCAGGGACCTGCAGTTAAATAAATGCACCTCCGCATTGCAGTGCAGGGGTGGAGGTGGTGAACTTTTGAACCTTTGGATTATTGTAGTCATGTTTACTGTTTTGTCCCAGTTGCTGCAATGGGAGCTTCTGGGCTGGGATCCCAGAGTTCCTGCTAAGAACCCTCGACTCCATGTGTGAGTCCCCAGAACTGTAGTATGGAACATCTCTATGGGAAGAAAAATATTCTTAGGCTGTAGACTGTCTCTACTCAAACCTATTGATCGTTGAATCCTTCTAGGCTGGGGAGGGTCTGTTTGGGCTGGGTCTTTGCCTAGATAAGAGTGGATTTCCTAGGTGTGGTGTGTTTCAGTATGCTCTTTGGATTGGACTCCTGGCTTTGTTCATTGGCTTGACTCTTGTCTCTCAGCTTTGGTTCTTTGCTAAACTTTTCCTCTGGCACAACGTGGGATTTCTGGTTCCTGGAGCTCCACTATGATAACTGCCTACAACTCAGCCCTGACACAGCTGCATCCCTCACAACTGCTAGGCCCTATAGTGGAGGTCCTCCTGAACAGCTAAGAAGGCAGGGTCCACAGGCCCTTGCGACTCAGCCAGGCCAGGCTCTGGTTGGTGGGTCATAACCTTTAATGGATGCAGTCCATGATGAGGACTGCATTGCCCCAGCAACAAATCATTGTAATTTTGAGAGGTGCTGCTTCATTCTGTGGGTGCTTGAGGCTCTCCTGGGAAGCGGGCAGTGCTCAGTCAGGAGCTGAGAGCATACAGGACCTTGGACAGCACCATGTGCCTCTGCTAAGAGATGTTGCCTCTGCAGGAAGCCATAGCCACTGAAACCTCATGTAGACCGACAAGGTCTGAAGTGTAATTGGATCTGCCTCCCTGGAGAAGCTGATCTTCGGTGAGGCTGGGGAGACACATGTACAGCTTGTGACCTCTTAGAGGATGGTGGAAGGGTTGTGTCTTTCAGCCAGAAGGACCCAGATGATAGTACTAGTGGTGCTCTCCCTGAGGAAGTAGCCTCTACCTTATCTTCATCCAAGTCTTCTGTATACGGCAAGGTCATCAGGTCATAGGTAATGCAGTGGGGAAAATAGAGTGCATCTTCTGCACAAGTGCTTTCTGAAAGGAAGACGTTGGGTTTCTCTGGAGCAATGAATAGCAACTGAGCAATTGTTGCACAAATGCACCAATCGTCTAGAAAGGCTCTTGCTCTTTCCAGATGATGTTTCCTTTGTACCTCACAGCTGTGACATGCGCTAGGACAGGATAGTCTGGTATAGGATGTGTTGCAAGAGAGAGATGTCACAGCTCCAGCCGTTCTTTGGCAATCGGGATGAGTGGCAACTCAGTGCATCAGGGTAACCACACATCCCACTTCTCTGATTCCTTTAAATATGCTTTCCCTTGAAATGGATTCTTCATGCTCCAGAGGCCCCCTCCTCCTTTCCCAGCTACCCTGCAGTCAGAATTCAAATGGGGGGAAAAACAGTATGCATTACATTTTACAACCCTGCTGGATAATTTACTTGCATGGCGGTCCAAAAGCTGCCTTGTTTACATTATGGGGGCTTTTGCTCTGGAACACATTTCCTAACTCAGTGGAGCGGCTTTGATGGGATCTATTAGTGGGGGTGGTCTGGGAAAGGAGAAATTGAATGCTGCCGGCCCTGTGTCTTGCTAGAAACAGTCTCAGAGAAATGATATTATCTGCATGAGTGGGAAATGTTGTCTGAGGTGGAATAGATAAGGTGGCATCACTGAGCGAGGAGAGTTTGTGTTTTTCATTAAACAGCACAGGACCTTGAGTGTGCTTTTTCTGCACTGAAGTTGACGATTTAGGGAGATAGATCTTGTGTAGGTCAGATGGATGCTGATGCCACAGACACAGTGACTTGATTTTGTTTTCTTTTAATGTGATAAGCATGTGTGTGTTGGTGTGTGCATGCAGATTATAGGAAGCTTAGATGGACAATTGGTCTATATGGTCCAGTGTTGTATACTCTGATTGACAGTGGCTCTCCAGGGACTCTTGCTGAATTCTTTCCTCAGTTTGGCTCAGTTACTAAGCCACTTGCATCAAGGCTCCCCACACTTCACAAGGAGACAATTACAAAACCCAGTATTAGGTGAATATGGTTATAATTATGAAGTTCTCAGTTAAGAAAACCACACACATGTGTAAAACAGGTATACATACAATGGAAAAATGGTTAATAGTCTGTTTTGATTTTTTTAAGCTCAGATCTGTCCAAGGTATTCTAAATCCTTGTGAATATAGTTTTCAGGTTGATCAGGTTGCCTGGATATTCCTCCCACTTATTGGTGAATGGTAATCCACCCTCCACCCTCCTTGCAAGAGTCTCTGGTGTGCACATTGCTGATTACACAAGTACCAGCCTATACATTAATCATTTTTGTTTGTGAGCTTACCTGATACTATTTCCCCCCAAAGTGAAATGCACTTTTTAGGTAGGTTTGGTTAGTTTCACTTTTTGCTTTTTGATAGTATATGGAACAAAGCATTCCCGCACCCCCACCTTGGCTGGAGGCCAAGAGAGCATCTTTGGCAAAGCAGATGTTGCTTCTTCGATGCATGTAGTCAAAGAGAGAGAGATGGCTGCCCTGCCCTGTGCTTTTGTTTTTACCTGCACAGGTGAGGCCACGCCCACTTCTAGTCACATGCAGAGGAAGTCTGCCCCAGCCCAGAAGAAAACAGGAAGTTTACCTGCTGTCTGGACAAACATTCCTCCCTGTGTGTAAACATGTTCACTCTAGGAATGTTGTACTTGACTGCTCTTGTGTTTCACATCCCACAAAAAGTCCCAAGTGCTCACAGAGCAATCACTCCATCCTCATCATTCCAGCTGCACTTTGCCAAACCCTTTCCAGCTCTGCAGTATCCTTTCTGAAGTCAGGCGACCAGAACTGTACACAGTATTCCAAATGTGGTTGTACCATAGATTTGCACAACAGAATCAGAACATTGGCAGTTGTATTTCCAGTTCCTTTCCTAATGATCTCTAGTCTAACATGGAGTTTGCCTTTTTCACAGCTGTCGTACATGGGGTCAATATCTCCACTGAGCTGTTCTCTGACAGAACAGAGAATTCTAGAGTTGGAAAGGCCTCCAAGGGTCCTCTTGCACAACTTTATGCAATGCAGGAATTCTGCCCAAAGCCTCAAACCACCAACCTTCTAGCAGCCAGACACACTGACTCATTTCTAGGGTCTTATTCCTGGTCAGTTGCCATCAGTTCATTGGACATTCCCATCAAAGCTATGTCCCCTTTCCCTCACACCCTTCCCAAAGTTTGGAGAGTCATTTCTGCTTGTTGTTTCTTACCTACTCGAAAGCTGCAGTGAAAATGACCTTTCGCAGGAATGGATCTTTGGAGTGCTGGGTGCCCTGCTCACTGTAGGACTGGATGCACTCACCTCTGACAAGCTGACAAGTGGATTTGTGGCTTCCTGCCCTTTCCTATCAGCTGCTACACAACATATTTTTTAAGTAGAAATGCCAGAGATTAAATTTGGGGCTTTCTGCATGCAAAAGATGTTCTCTAGTCACTGAGCCGTGGAAGAGCAATTGTTTTTGCTGGCAAAAACTTGTCAGAGGAAAGTCACCTGTCCCACAAATAAATAGATGTTCTATCTCTGGGACATGGGATTAACATTGCCTGAAGATGAAGAGATTAACTTTCGGTTTTGATCATCTTTTTTTTTTTTTTTTAAGGAAGCAGCAATACCATAGTTCTTAAAATCTTGGATCTCTTTGCACTGATAGAACCAGTGAAGTCGTTGAAATCACTGAAATTCTACAGCGATGCATTTTGCATTACAATCCTATTCCATGGTATCCAACACTGTTTACGCCCTAGTTTAGGATTGCAGCCTGAAAGTGTTGAGAAATGATCCAGTCAATGTACAGAGTGACTACAGTACAACATAAAGTGATGGTCACCGACTTGGATGGTTTTAAAAGAGGATTAGGCAAATTCATGGAGGATAAGGTAATCAATGGTTGCTAGCTATGATGGCCATGTTATCTCCCCCACTGTCAGAGGCAGTTGCTGGGAACTGCAAGAGCTGTTGAGCTCAGGTCCTGGATTTCCTATTGAGGCATTTGGTTGGCCACTGTGAGAACAGACTTCTGGGCTAGATGGACTTCTGGCCTGATCGATCAGGCCTCTTCTTACATTTGCATTTTTTGTATCAGAAGAGCACCAAGTCTCCCATTTCTCTGTGTAATACACGAGTGTGCACATATTATGAAATGCATGCTTTTGCCATTACGACAATGAACCTTTGTTTGAGAAAAAGAAATACATCTTATATCCCAGGCACAGGACAAATGTTTCTTTCTGGATGGTGCCAGGATTAGGGTGGGCAAATCACTCTTATTTTCAATCTGTTACATTGTTCTGTCCTCTTTTTACATTAACCTCTGAGGGTGACGTGAGGCTTGTTTTCCTTTCCTCCCGAGGAGGGGGTGCATATGATATGTATGCAAGGAAAAGAAGCCTCTGCCTCTGCCTCTGCCTCTGCCTCTGCCTCTGCCTCTGCCTCTGCCTCTGCCTCTGCCTCCACTTCCCCATCCTTCCCTGTGGCATCCTGACCTCTCAGAGACAGTGGAGCAGGCATGCAGAGAGAGGGATACCTGTCCAGAGGTGGCTGCATTCTGTGTTGCTGTGACTCACCTGTCCTCAGGCGATCAACCAACAGCCCACCCTCCTTCGTTGCCTCCAAAACTCCATTCAAATGTGCCACCGCTGCCTACTGTTGATTGGGATGGATAACAAGGTCACATGTAGTCCTGAGAGAAAAGCTGGAGCAGTGAGGCTGCTTGCAACACCTGTGGTTCCCAACTGAGCCATGGCTATGTGCAAGGTAACCGCTGCACAGGAGAAGGCAGGATGCCGTTGTCATTTGGTGAAAACCCCAGACATTTTGTCCAATTTTAAAAATCTGCTGGGACAGAAATTTTACCCCTAAAAAAGAGGAGATGTCCAGGAAAAAGACAATGTATGGCAACCCTAGGGCCCTATTTTGATGCTTTTTTTGATGCTGAGTACCGCATCAGAACATTAAGGAAGCATGGAAATCAGTGAACGGACAAATTCTAATCCATGCATTTGTCCAGGAGGTATAGAGCAAGTTCATTTGTATTGGAAATAGCAAAGATTGCACCCCAAAGCATGTCATTCTAATTAGAAGATGCAATGGGATCCCAGAACTTGAAATAGTGACAGATTTCCAAGTCCTTTTTTGCCAAATGAGTAGACTATTACTGATCCCATGAATTGCCCTTTCTTTTTCTCTCTGTTTCAAGTTTTGGCAGTGAAGCTAGTCACATCAATGCCCACAGTCTGCCATATGAGCTCCTAGTTGTGCCAAGGCTGAAGAGCTGGGAGGGAAGTTTGGGTCTGTAGTCATACAGCCAGGCATTCTGGGAGACAGAGAGGAGGCCAGGCTGGCTCTCAGGAGGAGGCAAAGCTGGCATTCTTTAGAAGATTGTCTACTGCAGAGATAACAGAACCCCCTGCTGCCGCCACCCCATAATATATGCCAAGGGGAAGATTACAGAGAGGAAACAAAATACTCTGCCTTGCAGAGGCACAAACAAGGGATTAATTGGGCTTCATTAACAAGCCATACAGTACTTAGGGCTGTTTGCTAATGTCTGTGGTGTAGCTATTAACAGTGCTGAATTGGCTGAGATGTTTTTTAATAGGGACACAGGAATTAGGAGGCAGCAGGAGGTGGACCTGAGTGACTGCTGATTAATCAGGACCTGCAGGCTGTAAGCAAAGGGAGAGCGAGGGGCAGGGGGTTTCTGCAAGGGAATTTTGGAAAGGTTTTGCTGCATTGACTGAAGGGACGGCTTCGGACAAAGCAAGGTCTGCGGAGGTACATTTTCACTTTCCGGCAAACTAATGATTCTATTAGCTCCTTTACCAGTGACACTCCAGAGTTTCAGGCAGGGAACATTCCCAGCTGTACCTGGAGATGCCGGCAATTGAATCTGGGTCCTTCTACATGCAAAGCAGCTGCTCAACCCTTCACTATTCTTTCATATTTCTGTAAAGAACTTCATCTTTCTGATTCCCGTTCCAGTTTTTTCCTTTCAGCCAGCATGTTGTCTCTCCCTTGTTTTTCACTCATCCGGCTCTGTCAGAAGCAGAGCCAATTAATATGTCCTTCCCCTTCCTTTCTTCCCTTTCTCTTGTCAGAGCAAAAAGAATTGTGGGATAACCATGGCTTTCAGAATAATCAGTGTGCAATGTGGATGGAAATGAGGTGCAGCGTTTTATGTTGGCATAAGCCGGGGACATTATTCAAAAGGAGAGAACTAGTCAATGAAAAGAGAGCCGAGGGTTCTCAGTTCCATACAGCTAGGGCTGGCAGACATCTAGGTCTGATCTGAAGTCCCCAGGCTTGCCTGGTCCCCTCCAGGTGGCAAGCGGAGGGCTTGAATCTTCAGGTGCGCAAGAGTGCCTTTAATAATAATAAGAATTATTAAGAAAATAAGCTGTGCATACAGCTTGCAGGCTTCAGTCTGGCAGGAGCTGGGTGAAAATGATAACATAGACACTTGAGGGAGGGCTGCCTTCCTCCCCTCCCCTCCCTTCTCCCAATTAACTCCCATCTCCAGGGCCCACACTGTGATGGTTCCAGGGACAACATTGTGGCATCACCAGAAGCCTCTCCTCCATGACACCACCAGAGGCTGCTCATAGATCTCAGATTTGAGCCCTGAAATCTCAGGGTCTGGGATGCTCCTGACTTGGCAGCCCTACACACAACACACATTCCCCCCTCCCAAAGAGCAACCCCCAGTGCCCCAAACATTCATGACTTTGCTTCCCTCTGAAATGTTGTCACATCTGGAATCCAAGAGCTGATTCAGATGCACATCAAAGAATGCTAACTGGATCAGTTTACCACGTGGGAAGGAGGCAGTTGCTGGCGCTCGTAATTCATCCCCCCAAAAAAGTGCCATGGGAGTTTTGGTGAAGGCCGGTTATTTAAAACGAACCAATTGGATTTGTCTTTCTGATTCATTGCGCTCATAACTTGGAGAGGAGGCCGCCTAACTGCTCTGTCAAGATGTTGTTCTAGGCAGCAGGAAACAGCTACACCTAGGCTTCTTGAGGAATATGATCTTTGCAAATTCCCATTCAGCCTAATCTGATCTGCACCTTCCAGTTTAGTGTGCAGATTGGAATCAAATTATCTGCGGGCTTTCACACTTTAAGAAGCAGTTCTCAGCTCAAGAACCCAGGAGCAGAAAAACAAATGTGCCTTGCAATGATGGTGGCGGGGATAAAGATGTGCCCCCTCCATCCCCATTCTACTGGTATTTCCTGTTCATGGCCGTACCATCTGGAGAGGGCTTAACTGATGTACCCAGGGACTGTGGGTGGGAGGACCAGATGGAATGGCATCCGATGGTGGCAGTTTTGAGAAGGGAAGAGCCAAATGACAGGTGGTCTTTGCCATGGTTGACGGGGGCGGGGGAGACTTCACTGTATTATATCATTCTCTGATATATCTGGATGGCTTGAAGGAGCGTCTCCATCCCCATCATTCAGCCCAGACACTGAGCTTCAGCTCCGAGGGCCTTCTCCCTATGAGAAGTGAGGTTACAGGGAACCAGGCAGAGGGCCTTCTCAGTAGTGGCACCCTCCCATCAGATGTCAAGGAAATAAACAACTATCTGACTTTTAGAAGACATCTGAAGGCAGCTCTGATTAGGGAAGTTTTTAATGTTTGATTGTGTTTTTAATATTCTGTTGGGATCCTCCCAGAGTGACTGGGGAAACCCAGCCAGATGGATGGGGTATAAATGATGATGATGTCTGGTGATGGAGACAATTCTGGTAAAGAAGGAACCAAATAGCTGTTGCTCCCAACCAGAACATCTACAGGAGGACTTGCGCTGTCTTAAATCAGTTTAAACCAATGTAAATGTACAACCTCTCTGAGTTCAATACATGGCTTGCTATTTCCGATGAAACATCACTATGCTTGGAATTCACAAAAGCCCTAGGATTGTCCTTCTTGAGCTTATATCCTTTCTGATCACTGTCTTTTGTTTTCCTTTTTAGCTCCTAGCTTCGATTATGGGGACATGCCCTCCCCTCTGGGAGAGTCAGAGAGCACCATCACCATTCTGCTAAGGCCGGCACAGGGCAGAGGTGCCCCTATCAGGTACAGGAAAGCCCATCTACTCAAGGAACTCATGCATACCACCTTTCAGTTTTGAGACAACAAAACTTCATTTATGAAATGGAAGGTGGATTGGCCTTTTCTCTCTCCCCTCCTTCTTGCTTTAAAAAAATATTAATTGCAGTTCCAGAGGTGGGTTGGATTTGGGTCATGACTGTGGAACTAGCAAAGGGCTTAATCCTTCCCACCCACCCCCATGTCATTTGCTCAGTTTGGAGTGCTCTCGTATCTTCTTCCAAGGTGACTCAACTTCTGCTTTCCTTGAAGTTCTATTGTATGTAACAGAAAAAGGAGCTTTTTAGCCTCTAGGGAGGAATCTCCTCACACTTATTGGCTTATAGGAGCCAATCATAGTGAAAGGAGGTGAGTCAGTAACTGCGGATTGGCTCATAGTCACTCCGAAGAAGGCAGCTGGGAGGAATGCCAAGTAGGAGCTGTTCTGTATGCTCCATTTAGGAATACTGAAACCATAAGGTTCTTCACTTTCCAGGGACCATGCTGCAGAAATAGTAATAAGTCTTTGACCCCCTGCAACCCCAGACTACTACACATCCGATTGAGAGCCATCCACAACCTGAGCAAGTATGGAAATGTGAGGGATATGGCTGACAGCATTCCTCTTTGCCATCTTTGTAATTAGACTTTAATGCTGAGAATTGGCGAGCGAGACTTGATTCACCCACTGAACACACATGCCTCCCCACCCTAGGCACCTGTCTTTTCCAAAGATGGCAAAGGTTTGCCTGTTGATTTAATTCATCCCTTTTGAAAAGCGCTGGTTTTAACACGGTCTGTGCCACAGTACGAAACCTGCCCGTGAATGCTTTGGGGCATTTAAACAGTCCCTTCTGACACACTGTTATTTGCCTTTCTGCTCTTGGCTGAAGGGTAGAGAAAGTTACAAATAGTGCCTCTGACTTGGCATCTTTAATTATATATAACCTACAGCCAGCCAGGCCTGATGTGTGTGTGTGTGTGTGTGAGATCAGCTGCGCTTGGCCTGCAGGTCACAGCCGTGGAGTCTGGAGAAAGGGAGAGGGAGAGGGAGAGGGAGGGAGGGAGGGAGGGAGGGAGGGAGGGAGAGAGATAGAGTCTCTGTGGATTTCCTGCGGCTCTTGCTTGAATGTCTTGAGCAAGTGTCTTTGCATCCCATGTGCACCTGCTGGACGGAATCCTCTTCCCTTGACTTTGGCAGCAAGGCAACGCAAGTGCATCATCCTCAAAGCTCTGTGCCTTAAGTCTGGCAGCCGCCTCTTCTAAGACTCCTTAGCCGAGCCATGCATCATCTCCCTTTGCTAGCTATTCCTGTTTCTTACGAGATCGGGTAGCATAGAAATGTTGTTAAATAAATGATCATCATACGACGAAAGGGGATGGCAGCACCTCTGCTTCCACGAGTTACTTGAAAGCCACTGGATCTTCTGCCAGTAAGGCTGAACATTTGTAATCCAGTGTCTGCAGAATGATGGTATAGCCAGTAGACTCCAGCATAGATGGGCATTGGCAAGCCACAAACCCCCATGACTGTACATTTGACTGTACATGGCTCCCCCCAAAGAATCCTGGGAATTGTAGTTTATCCCTCACAGAGCTATGATTCCCAACACCTTCAACAAGACTACAGTTCCTGGAATTCTTTGGTTGGATTATTCTCTAAGGGTTTGAAAAGGCAGCTGTAAGTGGAGGTGCCAACCCCCTTAATCTCAAAGCATTCTGATTTATTTCAGCCTGGATGCCTCAGCTGGTTAGAGCCTTTGTGCTGATAATGCCAAGGTTGCAAGTTTGATCCCCTTAAGGGACAGCTGTATATTCCTGCATTGCAGGCGGTTGGACTAGATGATCCTCAGGGTCTCTTCTAACTCTACAGTTCTGTGAGACCATCTGATTTCACCCCTCTCTGTTCTCTTTCTCTCTCCAACCCGCTTCCTTGGACTGTGTCCCCAGCACATACCAAGTCGTTGTGGAAGAAGACAGGCCTAGGAAGGTCAAGCGGGAGGTGGGGGGCCAGGAATGCTTTCCGGTGCCCCTCACCTTTGACGACGCCATGTCCCGTGGCTCAGTTCACTACTTTGGAGCCGAGCTGCCCCCTAGCAGCCTCACAGAAGCCAAGCCCTTCACGGTAGGGGACAACCAAACCTACAGCGGCTATTGGAATCCACCGCTGGAGCCCAAGAAGGCCTATCTCATCTACTTCCAGGCCATGAGCCATCTCAAAGGGGTGAGTAGCAATGAGTTGGATTAAAATGTGATGAGCTGATAACCTTCCATAACCTCTGGAAGTTTTGGAGCTCTGGGACTACCACCAAGAAGGCACTGCTGCTTCCAGATCAGCTGGAACTTAAAGTGGGGAGCTCACACTGACTGATCTTAATTCAATTTGCAGCCATTGTCCGGGGCTAGCTCAGTCCCCTGAGATTTTTTTTTAAAAATCAATGATGCTGAGGATTGGATCTTGCATTTCACAAGGGCAAAGCTAGTGCATCATCACTGCAATGGTGGCTGGTGGTATAGTGTCCCATTCACCTAATAGACTAGCCTGCACTGCACCACTGAGCTACACCCTCTTTCCTTAGTCTGTGTGTCATTAATGTCCAATCTCAGCTGCTTCTGCCTCTTCCTGCCTGGACCTGAGAGACATCCTTGCTTTTTCTAGCAAAGAAATGAGCAGCGGTGCCATCAGGGCAGGACTTGGGGGCAGCAGAATCAGCAGGAGACCTTCTGATGCTCAGCTATGGTCATTCCCCGTTTGCCATCTTTGGAACGGTGGTGGTGATGGGGTAGAGAGTATGTAAGACCATTAAGTCCAAAGTCTAAAAATAATCAGACTGCACCATTGGAAATGAGAATACATGGATTTTCTTCAAGCTGTGTACAGAGGGAGAAGGGTGGGGATCTTGCTCAGGCATCTCAGCAAGAGACAATTCATTTGACACCCTTTCTTGCAGCGACTCCTTGCATCTGCTAACATTAGGAGATGTCCTCCAACGACTCCAGGCCTGTCCCCTGCAGCTGCCCCAGTGGGCTGTTCTGTCCTAATCTGCAAGACGATCAAGCTTGGCCTAGCTTCAACAGCCCAGCTTTCATTGCAGAGACAAATCTGATCTGACTAACCCGAGGTTCTGTTCCACGTCTGAGCAAATCTCTTTCAAGGTGACTGCTGGAACAACGGGGGGCATCCTCCAGAGGATCCTTGATGCCTTGACTTGACACGTTTCTGCAGCTTCCAACTGAGCCACTGGGGATGCAGAAGTGGGCAGGCAATGTATTGCCGCACCCATAGAAGTCAAAGGCTGTAGAGCCACATGAAGGAGTGTGTGCTGCCAGAGAGAGCTGGCAAAGAAGCAGGAAGGGTTGCCATTACATGTAAATCCATCAATTCAAATAAGGAACACAGGAAGCTGCGTTCTGACCAGGTCAGATTATTTGTCCATGGAGCCCAGGGTTGTCTGCTTTGATGAAAAGCAGCTCTCAAGGGTCTCAGCCTCAGACTGTTTCCCACTACATGCTTGCTAACTGATTATTTCAATTAGAGATGCCATGGATTGAACCCAGGACATTCTGGGTTCATGTTCTGTGTTATGTTTTGGAAGCAAGGAAATTCAAATGTTACAGGACCACGGACAGCTCCAAAAGAGCTACTTGCTACAACCAATGTTGGGAGCAGATTGAGGACTTTTATGCCTCCTCCAGGCTACACCCACTAAAAGCATTTGGTGTGGGTTTTTTTTTTTTTTTAGTTTTGGGAAGGGAGAGATCACTGGGGGCATACATGACAGAGGTTTCTAAAATTATGCACTATGTAGAGAAAGTGGACGAGGAAAAAAGTTTCCCTCCCCTCCCTCCACCTTATCCATAATACAAGAACTCAGGGTTGCCCAATTAAATTGATGAGAGCAGTTTTCAGAACAGACCAGAGAAAGTGCTTCTATGAACAATGCGCAATTATCAGTGCTACAGATGTAATGGTGTTAGTTTAAAAACAGGGTTAGACAAATTCATGGAGAATGAAGAATTTATATACACCATGAATTTAAAACACCTCTCCCCTAAAAATAAATAAACAAATTCTGGGAATTGTAGTTTGTTAAGGGTTTATATAGCTCTGTGAGGGGTAACTGCAGCTCCCAGGATTCTTTCAAGGTGTGTCTCTGTGTTTTAAATGTATGCAACCTAAGTGCATTAGAGGCCGTTAGCTAGGTAAACGAAACCTCCAGGTTCAGATGCAGTTCCTCTAACTGCAAATGTGGGTAGTGAGTGCCAATAAGAATGGAGCCAAATGGGGCCACTGAGAATCATAAGAACATAGGGATCTGCCTTATACCAAGTCAGACCATTGATCTGTCTAGCTCAGTATTATCTACACTGACTGGCAGCAGTTCTCCAGGATTTCAGGTAGGAGTTTTTTCTGAACTCTACCTGGAGATGCTGGGAATTGAACCTGAGTCCTGCTTGCAAGCCAGATGCTTCAGCACTGAGCTATAACCTTTACCCAGAAACTAGATGGACATGTTGACATGCCCCAAAATGTCTTGATATATTTTTTAAAAATGCTCTCTGAACAAAGAAACAAAGATGGGGGGGGTGGGCAGTGAGACAATATGGATTGAGTGTGCTCAGTAGCCACTAAACCTTGGAATGGCCTCCATGAACTCCTTAGTTCTAGAGAAGGGCATGGTTAGCTGCCTGGACTTCTGAACAGGAACACTGTGGCTAGGAGGCAACATTTTGTTGCAGGTCTCCATTGTGCTATTGAGCACTAATTGCTGGGATTAGCATTGTTGCTTCCATGCCTTGCTTGTGGCCATCCCATAGGCATCTGACTAGTCACTGTGGGAAGCAGGATACTGGCATATGTGGAGCGCCGGTCGAATTCTTAGAACTGTAATGACCCCAGGTTGGTAATGATTGACAGAAGCTGTTAATTTCACAGTCCAGCTGCAGGGAGAATAGAATAGCTGCCTGTGTGAGCAGGCAGGGGAGGATGTCTTGGAAAGCTTTATGCCCCAGCTGAGGTTCTTTCCAGCCTCCTCCTTATTGCTGCGTTCTGGTTCTCATGCACCCAGCATCCAAATGGCACAACAAGGAATCCTAACATAATGAGTAGATATAGATTATGCACATTAAGGAAAATGATGCCCATTTGTTTCATTTCCATTCTTCCATCTGCAGTGATTGTGTTATTAGCATGGCATTTTGGCAGGCGGGCAGGCAATGCAGGGGGGTGCTTGAGGAATCCCACTGGGCTGGCGAGATAGAAAGGGAGGAGACAGGCAGTGCAGGAAAGAAAAGAAAAGTGAGGAACAAAATGGTTTCTCAGATGGGCAAGTGAGATGGCTCTCTATCAACCTGAGAGGTGACCGTATTCTTTCGTGTATAACACGCCTTTGCGTATAAGACGCCCCCTATTTTGGGGGACTCCAAATTAAGAAAATGGGGGGAGATTGCTCAGAGTTGTTGAGTTTTTTGGGGGGAGGATTGCCCATAGTTATTGAGCTTTTTATTGGGGGGGGGGTAGCCCAGAGTAGCAACAGCCAATTAACACCAGCCCTGGCCACATCAACAAATAACACACCAAATAGCCACTGACCCCCAATTTTTAACATAATTTTTAAGGAAAAAATGTCATCTTATACTGTACACGGAGTAGTATGGTGTATTCATTTCTATCCATAGGCCTTAAATCTAAAGGAATTCAATGCCATGGAGGAAATTACTGTGCAAACTTTGCCAGTCACTGCAATTGGCATCATTACGATTTAAGAACCAGCTTTTAAATTGGGGATGGGGAACCTGTTGCCCTACAGATATTGTAGGGCTTTAGCTCTCATAAGCCATAACCAGCATCAGGTGGGCCATCGGGGGTACAGGTGGGCAGGGAGCCAAGGACCCCCCAAATTTTCACTGAGGGGGCCGGGGGGGCATGGCGACCTTGCACACGCCATGTTGTGTGGTGTGTGTGAGTATGTTAGTTGTAAATTGGGGTTTTTCATGCTCATATTGCTATTTATTTAAAAGAATGCATATATTGCTTAATAGTTCAAAAATATCAAAGTGGTATGAAGCCTTGATGTCTGGAAATACCTATTTCTGGTGGGATAACTGTGATGGGATGCAAGCAGGCAGAACAATATTCATTCTAAAAATAAAGAGTAAGTTCACATAAAGCTTTGACCAGTAAAATCTGACTCTCTCTTTTCTTCCCTGTTAGGAAACGAGGCTGAATTGCATCCGAATAGCCCGGAAAGGTAATCATTCTTCTTAGTGCGTTTTGCCTATATTATCCCCGTCTATTGTCAAATGGCCTTTCTGATTTGCGCCCTCTTGATGAGTGACATGCACTAGTTTTACTTCCATAACAAGGAGTGTTTTAGGGGATGGCTCAGGTAGGGATGGGCAAATCTGTAAACTTCGGTTTCCCTCAGTTTCTCATTTTTACAATCATAAGTTCAGTTCGTCACATTTCCACATCTAGGGCCGGATTTAGGTTTGATGAGCATAGCTGTCAACTTACAGATTTGAAAACAGGGGACCAGCAGCCTCGAAAATAAGGGATCAGCAGCCAAAATAAGGGATTTTAGTCAACCAGCTGAAATACGAAGTTAAAAGGGATCAGATAATTTGGGAGACCAGCGCCAGTTTTTAGCCCTTCGTTTCCAGAGGTTGCTGCTCAAGACACCAGCTGATGAAACACTGCAATTAAATAACTACAAGCAGCAACCACTTTTCGCGCAAAACGAAGTCCAAGCTGTGAAGATGCTGCTGCAGTTCTGTATCTTTTCTCTCATGCTCCATCTGCAGCTCTCAGTTCCTTCAGGCGGGGCAGGAGGAAGGGGGGGGGAATAGCGCCCAAAGTAAACCCGCAGAGCAGACTATCTATGCCAGTCTACCACTACAAATCTATGGGAGAAGCACTTGCGGTCCTTCCTCCGCTTTCCCCCTCTATGGTTAGCCCTTGGAACACCTGCCCACGCCTCTGCCTCCTCCTCTTCTCTCTGAACTGCTTTCTCTATGGTTGCCCTCGCTCTCCTCTCAAGGCTCCTCAGCAATTCATAGGCTGTGCCAGGCTGCCCATCTCATCTGGGTCCTTCGGCGGCACAGCCGCAGTATGGCCTAGTGGGAGCGGCATCGACGTCGGGCAGAGGGGAGGCCCCAGGCAGAGACGCTCAGTTCGGTGGCTGCAAGGAGAATGGCGGTGGAAGGGCCCAAGGCTCCCGCCAGTTCCAGCGGGGAGGGGCTCCCGGGGGCCGAGGCTAGTGAGAGGAGGCTGGAGGGGGGCGGGCCAGGCAGCCAAGCAACACAGTTGGAGCCTTCCTCCTCCCTGGCTGGCAGGGAGGGAGAGGAGCTGCTTCCTTTGAAACCCGGGAAATTTAAGGGACATCATCAATAAGGGACAGCAGCGGGACACGGCGCTGGGATAAGGGAGTTTCCCGCCAAATAAGGGATGGTTGACAGCTATGTTGATGAAGCCCTAAGCTACTGAAGGTTTGATGGGGCCCCAAGCTACTGAAGGTAATGGGGCCCTTTATATGTCGAGCTGTCCTTTGTCAACAACAAATTGTCGCTGTTTTTTGTGTTGAATATATGCTACATGGTAATTTATGGACCTAATAGGTATCATAGGAGCCTACACAACACAAAACCCTGTTGCTGTATGTAGGTTTTATTTTTTATTTTTTATCTTATATTTTGGAAATGTACATCCAGTTTTTTCCCCTTTCATTTTTTTTTTGGGGGGGGGGAGAGTGGAGCCCTAAACTATAGCTTGTATAGCTTATACGTAAATCTGGCACTGTCCACATCAGTTTTCCATAACACCAAAGGCACAATTCCTATATTGTGCAGAAAGGACCATCTGTGGGCTTGTCCTCTCAATATGTGGGTTGTAGCAAAAATAATTTTCCCTTAAGCAGAATTTGGGATGTAATTTTCCAAAATGGAGTGGAGGCGGAGCTTGTGCCATCATGCTTTGCATCTGTAATTTTATTAAGCATGCACACATAGTTTATAGGCTGCAGTCCTTAATACACATACTTGGGAGTAAGTCACATTGAACTCAGTAGACATTGGTTGCCATATGTCCTCTTTTTCCAGGACACATCCTCTTTTTCATGAGTATGTAAAATGAGAGTCATCATAGCGATCCATAGTTAAAAGCAGAAGTCAGCAGATGTGCCCTCTTTTTTGCTCTTCAAAATATGGCAGCCCATAGGATTGTGGCGTAAATCAAAGTTTCACTGCACCATGGCATTTGTAGTCTTCAACTGCTGCATACACAGTCAACGTAGGTCATGCACACCTGCAGCATGAAACATAAACAGTGAGAATCAATTTGAATTCTCTGCCAAAGTTCATGGCAAAACATTCAGATAACAGATTTCACTGCAAAGTTCCTCTGCAGGAATTCTATAGAATCACTCTGTGGATTTTCTCACACATCCCTCATCTAAGCCTAAATCACATTTTTTCTAAAACAAATAGAAATGTAGATGCTCAGCAAATCGAGTCATTTGCGTAAATGTTTTTCTTCCCCATAGCAACATGTTCAGGGTCTAAATAGGAAATGAATTTTCTCCCTGGCATCTGGATAATCCATTGTCCTCAGCTGCTGCACAACTGAAACATTTGTTTTGGGTTAAAAACAACAAGACTGAGTAAAGAATAACGGATCTTGTAGGAGAGCAAATTTGTTGTGCCCTGGATTGGGGGCCCTTTCAACCTTGCTGACATATTGATTTGGTCTGCCATGTGTTCTGGGTATGTTTGGTATTTTATACTGGTGGCTGGCAATATTATTCAGGAAAAAAATGTGTAGCTGGCGGTCACCACGAGCGACTCTTCTGAAATTGATCAAGGAGATATTTCTGGGTTTCTATCTCTCTCTTGATCCTGGAATTTCAGCAAATAGCCAAATGCTCAGCTTTTCACTGAGATTGAACTTCAGGGCCTCCCGTGTGTTTAATAAAATTCCTTGTGCTTGGCTAATATATTTTGCTCCCTTTTGGATTCAGGGACAGAGAGGGGATGGGAGGACTAAGCCCTTAATAAAGCAAGTTAAAAATTGTAGTACAGTAAGAAATGAAAAACGGACATAGCTATATGTGCACAAATGTAACAGCCATGTACTGGTGAAAAGAAGTTACAGTAAAATAGGCAGCGTATTATCACAATTGCAAAATGTGCATTTCTGCAAGGCTTACAAAGAACCACATAGCACAATAATCATATTAAAGAATGCTCTAAGCAACTGACAAGTATCATTACACTTGCAAAGAGTACGTTTCAGCAAGGCTTACAAAAAGCAAATTATTATTATCGTATTGAAGGGTGCTCTAAGCAGCTCACAATAGGCTTCCGGATGAGGTCATGGATTGCCAAATCTTCTTCGGATGATAACACCTCAAAAGGGTTTCAAGGCCCTGATTGCAGTTTTCCAAATGGATAATACCACTGCAAAGGTCCAAAAATCATAGGCAGGAATAAATCCACAATAAAGCAAGTTAAAAATTGTGTCTCAGTGAGAAGTGAAAAATGGCCACAACTATGCGTGTGCAGAATATTGAAGGACAGCAGGGATTAAAAACTATATGATGATTCTGTAGGACCGGGGTCCCCAAACTGTGGTCCATCGACCTCCAGGGCTAGGCAAGCTTTATTCAAGTGGATTTGCAGCACAGCCCACATTAGGCACCCATATTGATCTTTTTCAATTGTATTTTATTGCTGATTTTATTTCTTGTGTTTTACTGCGTTGCAAGTTGAGTTCTATGGAATGTGAGTTGTAATGCAATGCAATGCAGTATGAGGAATAAAAGAAGCAATAAAGATACAATTAAAAATCATACAGCATCTAGCACAGCAAGGTGTGATGGCTACGGCAGGCAGAAAAATCGTTAAGTGGCCTGCCAAGACCACCAAAAATTCTGAAGTGGTCTTGTGGGTGGGAGTTTGGGAAGCATTGGTTTAGGGAAAGGGTGGAGACTCTGTTTTGGATCAAGGGCCACACTCCCATCTGGGAGCCAGTTGCCAACAGCAAAAGGCTCCCCCCTTATAAATTATGATGCTGAGATGAAGATAGCTGCTGTTGCTGGTGGTGGTGGTGATGGTGGAGGAACAGGAGTAGACTGTGCCTCTAGTTCTGTAAAGAGGTATTGACTATTAAACCTGAAATATACTCGGAGTTGAGAGTGGATTTTATGCTCTTTATTCAGCTCATAGTGGTGAGGAGGAATGGGAGTCCCCCCAGAATGTCTGCTTTATATACATTACTTACACAATGGGCCCCACACGATTGGCTAATTCTGGGATTCTCCTGTAGGCCAATCAGATTGCGGATTCATTTCCACCTGGAGCTGGATTGGGTGGCTCCTGTGGACCAATCAGACTGTTGCATTCTGAATCCTATTGTTCTAGGACCAATCAGACTGCTGCATTTTGGATCCTATTCAACTCAGTACATAACAAAACCACTCTGAGAATTGTAGCTTTGTAAAAGGAACAGCGGCTTCTTAACAACTCCCAGCACTCTTAACAAACTACAGCTCCCAGGATTTTGCGGGGAAGCCATGACTGTTTGTAGTGGTCTAATGCTGCTTTAAATACATGGTGTGAATGTGGCCAGTGTTTGAGTGCTTCTCCTTGATTAGCTGAGAGTGCTTCTCCA
The DNA here is from genome assembly GCF_964188305.1 of Podarcis bocagei. Taxonomy (NCBI): domain Eukaryota; kingdom Metazoa; phylum Chordata; class Lepidosauria; order Squamata; family Lacertidae; genus Podarcis; species Podarcis bocagei. Next base: position 24,265,415 of record NC_138132.1, on the reverse strand, counting down.
AGCCTCCTTTGTTATTATGATTAATGAAAAGTGGTCCTGGAAATCTTCCTTATAGTCATTTGTAATAATACAAAATTTGTTTTATTCAATATAGCTTTCTTTGAAAATTTCAAAAGAAACTCCTTCTCGACCCCCACCCCCAAATGCAGAATAAATTTCCAGCAGCGTACAATTTGGGATTGTTAAGATTGCTGGGTGAGGATAATGGGACTCATTTTCTTGGGGGAACTGTAACTTTGGGTTGCATGCAGTGTTAGCCCTACTCAGAAGAGACCCACTGAAATGAATAGACACGACTATCTTACGTCCATTGATTTAAATGGGTTTACTCTGAGTAGAATTTAGCAGGCCACAGCCCTTAGTCTTGGGACATTTCCTCTGCTTCTTTTAAAACTGTTGCAGGTGTTTTATTGCGTTTGGCAACTTTTTAAATCAATCTGTTGTCAATGACACACCACATTGGGACTTATAAATGTGCACAGGGTGGTACTTCAAGGCTACAGCCCTCTTGTTAATTTCTCTTTATGGTTCACAACACAGCAACTGGGCAGATGGAGGTTCCTCTGTGGGATTGGAGGAGAAGGAGGCCTTCCACGCCTCTTTCTGTGTTTGTCTGTAATCATGTCCTGTCCTGTCCATTGATCTGTTAAATTGCGATAGCAGAGCATCTTTTTTAAACCGAGTAAATGATATGTGTGTGGAGCATGGAATGGCATTTTCTGGAATGCAGAACCAGAGCTATCTGGAGTTATGTACATGAATCAAACTGGCAGAGACTTGCTGGGAGCAAATGTACTGTGGAAGTCACACGAGCATACACACAGTATTAGTTTCAGCTTAGTTTATTGGTCAACCAAGAAAGCTTGACTCCTTCCTTCAGCTACAAGCATGGGAAGAACAATACCAGGATACAAAATACAATATAAAACAACAGTAAATCTAGGGACTGATCATTATCAGCCTGTCTGTTGAAAGCTTGAATCTCTATGAAAGATCTCTCTTGGAAGTTTCTGGGCCTGGACAACATATTACCATGGGATCACCCGACTGGTTTCCATTGATTCCACAGAGTCAAAGAAGGGACTTGTGCCAAGGGTCAACACTGATGCAGCTTGCTTCAAAGGTGCTTTGGACATTATGAAGCGTGCTTCATAATGCTTGCCGCAATGCACGCGCAGTATCATGACCTCCAAATGTTTGCCGCTTCCTTAGATTGCAATTCCCTTTGATCCTGCCTCTGGACCACCCGCTCCTGACCTTCAGGCCCCTTTCTATCACTAGTCCAAAGAACGGAGGAATGTTTCTTTCATCCCCTCCTCACTCTCATCTCTGATGCTTGGCATGCTGCCATGGCTACGTGTCGGGTGCAAGGAGCAGGGGCATTGCCAGGCACATAAAGTAGGCGTGGCATAGAGCACTCAAACAAATTTGAATATACTAATACAGGCTGCTTGGGGGAGGGGGGAGGATGACAAATTCCAGCTACAGTGGTACCTCTGGATATGAACAGGATCCGTTCTGGAGCACCATTCGCATCCTGCAGTGAACGCAACCTGCATCTGCTTGTGCACGGGTCACAATTTGCCTATTCTGCGCATGCGCGTAACATCATTTTGATCGTCTGCACATGCGCGAGCTGCGAAACCCAGAAGTAACGCGTTCCGTTACTTTCGGGTTGCCATGGAGTGCAGCCCGGAAACGCTCAACCTGAAGCAACTTCAACCCGAGGTATGACTGTACCAGGATTTACTCCATCCCACCCACAATCTATTGGTAAGAACTGTTGGTTATGTGCATATTAAAACTCAAACAAGTGTTTCTGGGCACTTTAAGATGGTGGGCGGTTAGTTTTTCACCGGCACTGTGCCAATGGCTCATCAAGTCCAGCATGCTGTTCTCACAGTGGCTGGATTCAAGCAAAAGAGCAATCTTCACGTCCTGTGGTTTCCAGAAATGGGAACATATTTCTTCTTCTTATTGCTGCTCCTCCTTCCTACTACTACTGTAAGGAGAAGGGACAAAACACTTTGCACTCAAACCCCCATGGCTATCCCTGAACAATGGCCCTAGCCAGGAGCCAGGTGCGCCATGTGGTGGGGACCGAGGGGTCTTCAGCCTCCCCTAATTTTTCAAAGAAGGAGCTGGCTTCCCCACAAATCATGTGGCCCTGCCCGATGTCGTGCAGGGAGGAGGCCAAGCGCTGGCATTGCGGCAGCGGCATACCTGCGTGTCCTGGCCCAGTACTAGGTGGGGACGACGGCGTGTCATGTGACATGTAACATAATGCGTCATGTGATGTGCCCCCGCAATGTGGGGCGCGAGTCAGCGCCCTTGCCAGGAGCCCTGGGAACTGTAACCTTCCCAGTGCTACTGGCGTGTGTTAATAGCAATGAGAAAGCCACAACACTTAGTGTTACTTGGACACAGCGTGCTAGCAGAACAAAAGCGCAAGAGAGGCATGCATGGCTCTTTGGGAGGAGGCAGGTGAGTGGGTGAAAGTGAGGGCTGTTGGGACTTTCAAAGACAGGTTGCAGGAGGGATTGGATGACACCATGCTCAAGGAAATCTTAGGGGGAACACCAGTATCTAAAACAGCTTTGAATTGACTTTCGGGTTGTCAGGGAGAATGAGCTACTTTCTGATTATTGTGCTCCTCTCCCCTCAAGCCTGACTAGGGGAAGGTCACCCATCACTGAAGTTAAAGCCTTAGCAATGGAGGAGGGTAAGCAGGAGTGACAGGGTTTTAATGAAGAGCTGAAAACTGCCAAGGTCCACAGATGCAACAGCACAGACAGATCACCAGGGAATGGAATGAGCCCTGTCAGAACCCAAAGCATGTTCTGCAGTGCTTTTTGCATGCCATTATCGCTCGACTCTTAAAAATGCAGGGGAACTTCAAGCCAAGGGGCCTAACACAGCTCTCTGGGCCTCTCTATCCAGCTGTTGGGACTTCTTCTCTGGAGACTTCACCTCTCACCAGCCTTGTTCTGCATAAGGAATGCCAGGAGGCAGCGAATTTTGTCCTGCCAACGCTGTTTCCATTCAGCTGCAGTTCAGTTTCTTTCCACTGAAACTTACATAACTCATTGTGCTACCTGCTATAGTTGAAACAAACACAAATTAATTGCGTAATTAGTTACAATGTATTTCAATGGGGAGGAAATGTTAAAAAACAATTCAGAAAACAACATAATTATGTGAAGTTTGTGGATTAAAATAACAACAATGGTGTATGCTGCTCATATTTGCTTGCGTGATTTGCATTTTGGACTTTGGACAAGCATGCAAATTGTAGCAATTTCGGTTCCCATTTCCATTTCTGCTGGAATTCTCTGACATCCCTACTCTGCTCTCTCTTCAAGTGATTTTGCCTGGAAGGAATAGGCCTCCCCTCTTGCCTTGTTGGTGAGATTTGTGTGTGTGTAGAAAGCTCTGACTCCTGCATAGCTGAAATGTAGACTTTTATGCAAAACTAAGAATCACATATGTCACCCCACCCACTTTATTCCTCTGTCCCCAGCCTCTACTGGCATGTGGCCCCCAGAAGTTTACACATAAAAGAATGTGGCCCTCAGGCTGAAAAAGCCCCTCCCCTGTTTTAAAACAACTTGTGCTTTCTTCATTTGATGTCTCACCCATGTGAATATGATTTGGGGCAACTGGATTCCTATTTGATCATGAAAGGATCTCTAAAAATTTGTGTAACAGGGAAAATTTGTCCCAACTACAGCTTGGTCCATTATTTGGGTAGGTGGGATTGATTGATTGATTGATTGATTGATGGGGGAAGGGAGTACATGGCATGTCTTGTATATGTTTGATTGGATTATTTTACTTTAAATCGGGTCACTACGCAAAATCATTTTGGTGTTTTTTTTTTAAAAAAACCCACACACACACGAAACAAAACACCATGTGGGATTAGATTGGATTGTTTGCTAGAACATTAAACAGGCATTGTGCATGCTTCACTGAAGATGTGCCTTGAGTGGCCATGAAACCCTGCCCAGTCTTTTCCAGACGGAGCCATAGGAAGGACACCCACGCCTCTTTGTGGCTTGGTCTCGGTCATGTTCCACTCAGCTGGGCAACCAGCATACTGCAGGGCGTGGCTGGCCTCACATGTGCCCAGGGGGGCGGGATAGTTCTCGCTTTTAATTGTAGAGGCCACAAAGCCAGATGAGACTCTCAGCTTCCCACAAGGGCAGCTCAAGGTGCCAAGGAACTATTGAGCCGTGATCTCAGCCTCTTTGTTATAAAGCAGCTTTCAGGTGGTCTCAAGGAGATCATTGCTTATCAATGCATTTACCGATTCTTATCAGGGCAATACTTATTTACTTATTTTATTTATTCACCAGTTTTCTCTCCTGCCCAAAGGGGCACAGAATGACAAACAGCCAAAACCAAAGACATAATATTTGCAGCATTTAAAACCATTTTAAAACCAACTAAAACATTTCAAAACAGTTTAAAGACATATCGAAACATTTAAGACATTTAAAATAGTGAGCAATGGGGGAGGGGTTTGAAGAATAATAAAATCATAGAATCACAGAATCATAGAGTTGGAAGGCATCTGAAGGTCTAGTCCAACCCCCCTGGAATGCATGGAATTCAATTAAAGCATCTCCTCTACTTAAAAATTTCAAATGAAGGAGAGTCTACAAGCTTCATGGGGGTGAGAAAAGCTCTTGCCTGAAACCCTGGAGTGATGCTGCCAGTCAGTGTTTACAGTACTAATCTAGATGGACCAGTGGTCTGACTCAGTATAAGGCAGCTTCCTATGTTCCTTCAGTTCTGTGCCATATGTACCAGAACTATCAATTGATGAATTATCAAAGTGTTTCAAGTACCTTGGCCTTCATGGTACATAGGAACCCGCTGGATCAAACCAAAAGCCCCCAATCCTCTTTCCTGCACCACCTGCCCACATGTTTCCAGGAAATCCACAAATCTGATGGTTTATCCATCTAGCTGATTACTGTCTACTTTGACAGGCAGCAGCTCTCCAGAATTTTAGGAAGGAGGTTTTTCTCATCACATACTAGGAGGAAAGGAATGGGGGAGAGGACCTTTTCTATAATGACACCATGCCTCTGGAATTCATTGGCAGTGGGGATCATTACAGGGCTTTAAGAGTGCCTTAAATACTCACTCTGTTTTCCATGAGTTTGGTTTTCTGTTGTTGCTTTGCAGTATAGCTGATGGCGCCATATTGTATTTTGTACTCAGCTTTTTGTAGTCTTGGGACTGGAGGAAAATTTTAAAACTGCACGTCTTTATAATTCCCTGTTCCGTGTAATAAAAAATATTTATACTATATTTATATAGTATATAGTATTATACTATATTCTTATATAGTATATTTATACTATATAAGAATACTAAATAACTGACTGGCAGAATATTTAGCAGCCCTTTCCAAATACTGAAACATACACACAACCACTTTCCATTTGAAATCTTCCAATTCCATAAATATATGCAGCCTGTTCCTTGACCTGAGCTTTTCTGTTCCTTCTTCGCAAACTCTGTCTGTCAATCTCTTCCCTGGCCCGTTCTTTCTTCTTAAATAAAGCTGTTCTTTTGACAGTATTGAGTTGCTCTCATAATTTCCTTAAAAATCCATTCTCTTCGGCCTTTGGGTTTTCCCCCCAAGCTCTCATGTACAATATGCTGGCTATTGTTATAATATAGAAAACTTGAGTTTGATTTCTTGGTTTTATATGACCTTTTATATATCCCAATAAAAAGAACAAAAGATCCAGTGGAAACTGATATGCAAAAATATCTTTCAGTTGGGTTACCACCATCCATCAGGAGTTTTAATTATTGCAGGAGTTTATTGTTTATTTTGAGATTGTGACTGCATTGTATTTTGCCTTGTGAGTTTTCTTGGGAGGGCATAAAATGCTGGAAAAGAATTTTGAATAAATAAATAAACCTGTCTCAGATGCTGTCCTGAGCCATCCACTAGCAGACACTCCAAGTGTCCCTATTTTACAGGGATGTCTCTGATTTAGAGATGCCGTCCCAGTTTCTGATTTGATCCTAGAATGCCCCTCTTTTCCTTAGGACGTCCCAATTTTCACTGGAGAAATATTGGAGGGTATGGGGTTTATTTTTATTATTTTTATTATTATGGTTTTTTATGTGTTAGAAGCTAGCTAGAGTGTCTGGGGCAACACAGTAAGTTGTGTGAGGTATAAACAGTAAAATTATCATTACGGAATGGAATTTCCCTATTTTCATTGGAGAAATGTTGGAGGGTATGCACTAGTGCCATGAATTCTATAAATAAATTGCATGTAGCATGGGACATTTCCCTTTTGTCAGTCTCAAATCTCCCTCTAGTCAGCTTCTTTGAGTGATTGGCTCCTGGTTTTAGTGCTGTGGCAGGAGTGGAGAACCTTTGGTCTTCCAGGTGATGCTAAACTACAACTCCCATCAGCTCTTGCAAGTATGGTCAGTGGTCATGAATGAATGAGAGCAAAGGTTCCCCATACCTGTGTTCTAGGAAAAGAAGCATGTTTGGAATTCTCTTTTGGAATTCAATGCCATTTTGTTCAGCCGCTTTTAAAAATATTTTGTGGGAAGTGGTTGAGCAGAAACCTCATCAGTTAAAGAATGGAGCTTCCACACATATTTCATATGTAGGAGAAAGGAGATGGTTCTACATATACCACTACAACAGGCCAGAGCTATATTCTTTTTATCCCCTGCAGCTGCCTGCAAAGAGAGCAAGCGTCCCCTGGAAGTTTCCCAGCACTCGGAGGAAATGGGCCTCATCCTGGGCATTTGCGCCGGAGGACTGGTGGTGCTGATCATCCTCCTGGGGGCCATCATTGTCGTCATACGGAAAGGGTAAGGAAATGTTTTCCCATTCTGCCTTCACCATTGCTGCTTCTCTGGTCGCTAAGCTCAATTCACCTCGTTTGGAGCCCAGCAGCCTTGCTCTGGCGGATGAAGAGAAACGTCTTGGAGGAAGGAGAGGCAGGAAGGGCATCAGCAGTAGCCAGCCAGAGTCTCAGGCCACTCACCTGTGCCCCTCCCTCCCTTATCCTAGTGAGCCTTTGTTCTAACCCAGAGGAATCTTCCTCCTTCCTCTAGGCCCCATAACCGGGGATCTTTGGGTGAGGGGGCACAAAACAATCAGGGGATCATGGCAGATCAGACAGGACAGACATGCAAGAAGCCTAATAGCAGGTGTGGACAGTCACACCTCAGCCTAATTTCAAAGGCCCCATGAAAGTGATCAGTTCTGAAAGGGGCAATTTGTCTTTCCTCAACAGCCCACCCTCTGCCAGCATTCTGCACCCATCAGAATTGCGCTAAGGGAATGCAGCCCTGGACAGAAAAAAAAGAGGTCACCCACCCACCATATGTCTTTTAGGGTGTCATGGGTCCTGTGTTCATTTTGCTAGGCAGGCCTCAGTCAGTAGAGCATGAGATTCTTGATCTCATGCACGTGGGTTTGAGCCCCACATTGGGCAAAAGATTTCTGCATTGCAAGGGACTTGATGTCTCTTGTGGTTCCTTCCAATTCTATTTTTCTAAACTGGTTTCAGCAAGGATTAAGGATGAATTTATCAGCATGGACTGCATGCAATAACCAAAAACAAACCTTTAACATCCAGTGGCTAGAAGCTGGGCATTAATGTTTAACAAAAACAACAACAGGCAACTATTTATCTTAAACACATTTCAAACTGCTTTATATTTCGAAAATGTCACAGCAGTGTACAGTCTAAAACGATCTATTTTATTTAAGTTGTACATTGCCCTGGTATATAATATGGCAGTATAGAAATAACACAAGCTGAAAACAGTAAAGCAGCAGCATGGAACATAAAAGCATCTAAAAGTGAATAAAACAGAATACCAGAGGATTCAAAAACTTGAAGCAGGATGGGTCAGGGGAAACCTGTGCAAAAAGACAAGGTTTGAAGCAACTGATGGTTACTGCTTCATGTACGGCAGAGGGGAGGGTATTCCACTTCACTGGTGTGGCAAGGATCACCAGCCTTAATATTCTGTAGGGTGCAGAGGTGCAAGTAGAATTTCCCCTTGTCACACACCTGATATTTTTCACCTTCATTGTTATCATTATATTTTTCTTTGTTATTCATATTTTATTTTTGGGGGAAAAGAAATATTCAGGAAAGAAGAACACAAGTAGAATCTCCCCATATATTCTATGCGATCTTAGAGGTCTGTAGAGGGACAGGTAATCTTTCAGGTAACCTGGTCCAGAGTGGTTAATGGCATATTATGTTAACAAGGCTGAGGTCTGAATCCCAACTTGCCTATTCAGAGGAATCTAGGTCTTGATTCAGAGGAATCTAGGTTCAAGCTGGGTTCAGGCAGTCCTAGATCACTACAGGTTGGGGTTGAGGGCCCAGAGCTATCTGAGGTTGTCAAGGGATGGGGCTTTGGGCCGTGAGGAGAGGCTGGTGCGAGGGAGTTGCTGAGAAACTGTGAAAAAGAGAGATCTATTGGGTGGCTGCATCTTTGTGGGAGAAGATGGGGGTGGCTTTCCCACCTGGCTTTTCACTCTCCCCACTTCCTGTTCCTTCCAGGTCCCTGAAGGATCTGATCCTGTGTGATTGTGTTCCTTCATGAGTGGCTTCCCTTGCATGCAGGGAAGCTGTTCTCTCTCTCTCTATTTTTTTAAAAAAATATGTTTATTGATTTCCCCCCACATTTTTATACATTTTAACAACCATCTCAAACATTAAAACAACAAGGTTCTTTTGAACCTTCAGACCTCCCTCCCTCCATGGGTTCCATATTCAAGATTGAATTTACTGTATCTTTTACTGTTATCCATCTGTTATATATCCATAATTATCATAGTTAATTCCACATTACATCCCAGCCAATGATTTTAATTGTTTATAGTGGTCTTTTAAATAAATTAAAAGTTTACTCCAGTCTTTTTAAAAATACTTGGTCTTCCTGGTTCCGCATCTTCCCCATCAGTTTTGCCATCTCCATATACTCCATCAGTTTCATCTGCCATTCTTCTTTTATTGGTACTTCTCCTTCCTTCCATCTCTGGGCTGCCATCGTTGCATACATAAAAAGTCGTTTATCCTCTTTTGGTATCTCTTCACCTATTAAACCTAACAGAAAAGGTTTTGGTTTTTAAACAAATGTCTTTCTAAACATTTTCTTTAATTCATTATATATTGGGGAAGCTGTTCTCAAAGGAGCAGCCCCATGCAAGATCAGATCCTCCTGCTTAACAGCTGTGAAGCATAAGGGTCTGATCCTGCACAGTGTTCTTGCACCCCAAATGCACTTATAAAACTCTTAGCCCCACTCCTGAACTGGACAGGGTGGTTGGCTCCTTGTTTGGCACAGGGTGACTAGGCCACAGTGTGGGATCTCGTGGTGGAGGCTGGGCTACAAATGCCAGTCAGTCAATCAGTCACTTTATCCAGAAGTTTAGAACTGTGGGCAGCAGAGAGAGAGACCTGTGTGAGCTTTTTTGCCTGGGCCCAGCAGAGCGGTCTTCAGCATAGCTTCCAGTGGCAACACCATGCCGCTGTCATTGCTACAACCCAGGTTGCTAATGGGCTGGACAGCTCCTCAGCACAGATCCCGCAGAGTCCTCTGAGCTTCAGAGCTAAGGCTGGCAGGGGGCAAGGAAGCAGGTCAGCAATGCCTGCTTTGTGTTCCGTCTATATTTCATGAGTTCCCATTCTGCCTGGGTAGGCACGATCCCCCTGCCCTTTCAGGAACATTAAGTCCCCGACAAAGGAGTTGGTTTTCCCCCAAGCAGCCCACCGGGGAATGACAAGAGTCAGCAAGGCGCAACAGGTCAGGCCAGCAGGAATCGCAGAGGTTGGACGGAGTCACACGTTCATGAGTCTCTGGTGGATTGGCTGCATGCTATCCACCTCACGCATCTTCTGCCTTTGCACTGCTTGCTGCTCACTGTCTGACAGTCCGTGGCTTGGAAGCGGATCGAATTGGGGGCCACCGTGAAACTTTCTGCCCTCAAAACAAAGTTGGGCGTCTTCCAGGGAAAGAAAAAGTGGGGGGTGGGGGGGGAGAGAATCTGGATTGGAGTACTGAGCTAAAGATCATATGAATGCCCAGAGGCAGGATTTGTGATAGTCTCACAACCCTCATCCTTCTGTATAAACATACATGCTGGCTTGAATTAACCCATAGCTGCTTCTTTATGTTACACTTTCCTCTTCCAGACTGGTGTTTTGTCGCAGGTATATTCTGCAGCATGTTATCGATGCAATAATAGTGCATTATTAGTGCAGTAGTGGAATAGTGTTGGATCTACTCTGCTTTAGTTGTTTGTTGCTGTTTTTTTAAATATGCATTTTCCAAATTTATTATTATTTTTAATAATAATAATAATAATAATAATAATAATAATAATAATAATTTATTTGTACCCCACCCTCCCCAGCCAGGCTCAGAGTGGCTAACATCATATAAATAATACAATGTGCATAAAACAATCAATCAATCAATCAATTAAAATACATCCCAAAATTAAGTCAAATAAATAAAATTTAAAGTTAAAACTGGACAAATGGCAATATTCAGGTTAAAATATTATACACATCTTACAGTTCTTTTTTTAATCACCTCATTTAGTCCCCCCCCCCCGATGCTTCCCCAATGATACCACATTATTGCTGTCCAACAGCAACAACCTCAAAATAAATAAACCAGAACATTTGTGGTATAAGATATAACAGCATGTGCACTGAGTGGAAATGGAGCAGTGTGACTGCCCCGAAACCTTCGCAGGAACAAACAGTATTGAAAATGGGATTGCATGTGACCACCCTGGTGAACACAAATAATAATGAATGCACCATAGAAAAGGATGTCTGAATGCAGCCTAAGCCCTGTTGACACCATACATTTAAAGTCAAGGCTTCCGCCCAAGAATTCTGGGAACTCTAGAATGCTAAGGCCAATATTCCGTGCACAGAGCTACAATTCCCAAAGTTTCCAGTGAAGAGGGATTGATTGTTCAACCACTTTAGAATTTGTAGCTCTGGGAGGGGAATGGGGTCTCCTAACAACTCCCAGCATCCTTAACAAACTACCCTTCCCAGGGTGCTTTGGGAGAAGCCATGATTCTTTTAAGTGGTATTCTAGTGCTTTCAATGTATGGTGTCAATGTAGACTAGGTCTGTAAAATAGGAATGTCTTGAGAAAAATGGGGGAAACAGAGTTATGTGTTGGTAGTTGGTGCTGAAGGTGGCTTCTGACTAATGCTGCAGTCAGATTACAGTCTTTACAGTCTTACAGAAGGGCACAAATCCTGGATGTCATTTAATTTATCCTGGCAAAGTACAATCAAGTCCTGTTAATGTGCTGGGATGTTCTGCCAACTTGTTGTTAAGCATTTTTTTGCGCCCATCTTTCAGATTCCAGAACCGTGCCGCTATTTGACTGTAACGTAAATGGCTCTGCAAAGGATGACATGCCAAGCAGCGTTGAGCTTAAAGAATTCAGTGTCTGAAGTGGATTTGTTTAACCTTGTGCGACAGGGAGGGGCAAGAGGAGGGAGGTCTGTCTTCTTTCACCTGGGCTCTGTGCCGTGCCAGCTCACGCAGCGTCTTGGCAGACATGAAATGCCAGCTCCGTAGGGGTCCTCATATCAATTGAGGGGCCCTCATATCAACCGAGGAGAGCTTCAGTTCATTTTAGGATTTCTTTTTAATATTAGTTATGTAAGGCTGTGCACACATTAGCGGCTTAAAGCACAGTTTCCCTGCTGCTGCTATTCAAGTTGCATTTGCACACTGCAGTACGTGCCAGAGAGTAAGTCTTCATCCAATGTGTGTCATGTCTCCCCCCCCCAATAAATTTTTATTATTTTCTCAACACAGTTTCATACCATACATCAAATCACATCTATACTTCTAGCTCTGCCGAGCTTATGACTTCCCTCCTTCCCTTCAACAGGTATCCCATGTTTCTTTAAATCACTTATTTTAAATACTAAATCTCTTATTTATTACATTGTAGGAGTTATTTCAGTCCTGCCACTGTTTTTAAAGTTTTACAATTATCCTTTAAATAAACCATAAATTTACTCCAACTTTCTATGACTCTCTGGTCGTCCTGGTCCTGAATCTTGCCGGTCAGCTTGGCTAATTCCGCATAGTTCATCATTTTCGCCTGCCACTCCCAATGTGTGTCATGTCTTGGGTCTCCCTGCACCTGTAACTCCCCACACGACTACTATTCATAAAGTTGTCATCTGTGCGTATACACAATGGCTGTCTCAAATGTACATACCTCAGCTTAATGGCGAAGTGAATGTGCCTTACGTTTTCAATTCAGGTAGCTGCTGGCTTGAGGGTGGGGGAAAACTTATTAAATGCCAGTCTTTCTAAAAAAGCAAACAAACTACAGGATATGGATTGTGGCTAACCTCCCGTGCACATGGATTCAAACAGTGGGTATGCACTGGGGCCAGAGTAACTGGTAGTGTGTACACAGCTGAATACAGTGTTCTCCAACTTTGGTTTCCAAAATGCTCTTGGTCTACAGCTCCCATCATCCCTCACCTTTGGTTAAGCTGGCTGAGGATGATGGGGGTTGTCGTCCAGCAGTCCCTGAGGAACCAAGGTTGAATGACACAGATCAGATACAACACAATTAGGACAAGCTAGGTATCAGTGCTCAGTGCCTTTAGGCAGCTACTGGGACCACAATTACTTGGCAGAGCTTACTGGTGCTGGTACCTGCCCAGTCATAGGTCTATCTAATGGCAGCAGAGGTGGGCAGCCACTTAAACTTCCCACAATGCCCATGAACAGCACTCATCAGGATGATGGTTGGAAATGAAAAGAGTCAGCCAATGCTGCCATTGTTGGGTGAACCTATCATTAGGATCCACCAATGGAGGAGGGAACCTAACAGACGGCAGTGCTGACCTTCCCTATGCCAGTCATAAGAGTGGCCTTTGGCTTGGAATCAACTTGATCCCCTCCCCCTCTTTCCTTTTTCCTTTTTCCTTCTGTGATGGAACTCCTATTTGGGGGCTTCCCTGGCTTTTTTTCTAGTCCACGTAGGACCAGTCTGGATAGTTGGCCTTGGTGAAGATTTGATGTTTTCATCCCCCAAAAGTTTTTGATTTGAGTTTCTACTGAAATGAGGCTGCATTTTAATGTTGTACTTAATCTTGTTTTTAAGTTGTATTTTAATCAATTGTTTTTATATCTGGTGTTGGCTGCCCTGAGCCCGATTTTGGCTGGGGAGGGTGGGGTGGGGGCATTATTTATTTATTTATTTATTTATTTATTTATTTATTATAATTTGTTACACAACACATCACTCTTGATCTTTCATTCTGCATGCAACTCCCCCCTCAAAAAACAACAACAAAAATACACCCAACAACAACTGAAAAGACATATGTGGATAATAATAGAAAGAGTGGCAGGATCTGTGGATCCAGTTACAGATAGGTAGCCGTGTTGGTCTGCCATAGTCAAAATAGAAAAAAATTCCTTCCTGTAGCACCTTAAAGACCAACTAAGTTAGTTCTTGGTATAAGCTTTCGTGTGCATGCACACTTCTTCAGATACACTGATCTGTGGATCCAAGGGATTCCTACCTCAGCTTTTCGGCGAAACCCATTAAACAGTATAAAACTCACAGATTCAGGCAGTCAGAACAGACTGCAGTGTTATAAGCCCTGCATTACAGGGCTCCCTTTTTATTTATTTATTGTTACATTGCTAGGGTTTCCCCTGACCACTACAGAGATAGGGGGCAAGCTGTCTTCACTGCTGCCTCCACTTCCTAGCAAATCACCCCAACCATGCTGCATAATTTAAGAAGCTAGCTACCAGTTCATTATTTTATCTGTGCTGTTTTTAATAGTTGCTTTCATTTTGGAAACCAGATTTGCTAGCAAGCTTGTGGCTTATATTGAGTTATTTGAGTCGGAACATTTGTCCATCTAGCTCAGCCCAGGGACAGTCAACTGGGCAACCTCCAAATGTTGTTGGACCAAAGTTCCCATCAGCTCTGCCAGCATGGCCAATGGTCAGGATAATGGGAGTTGAAGCCCAACAACTTGTGGAGCCTACCACTTTGGGTGCTTACGGTCTACACTGACCAGCAGCAGGTTTCAGACAGGGGACAGTCACAACCCTACTTGGAGATAGTGGGAATTGAACTTGGGACCTTCTGTATGCAAAGCAGATGCTCTACCACTGAGATATGGCCACCTGGGTTGTTGGAGATTACAAAGTCTTGTGTCTTGTGAAGAGGAGAACTCTGACTGTGTGTTCTGGAGAAATTGGAAATGGTTTATTTCTTCAATTATCAGCTTCATAAAGGATTAAAATGCAGGTGATTGGTGGGAGGGAATCAAGCCTTTAAAAAGACTCCTGGGAGATTCTTAGATTGGGTAGATTTCCTCAAAATATTAAAGACACTCCTGTAGAGCCCTTATTCACATTCCTTAGTCTCTGCACTGAGCAGATCTGCTGTCAGTGTTACTTTGTCTGTTACAGCCTTTCCTCAACAGGTTAAGAATCCATTCAGACATCCATCTCTTCGCTTGAATCAAGGTGTTTGGCTGATCCCATTTTAAATGTCGTAGTTGATTAAATCATTTCAGTTGGAGTTCCTTGCAAATCCATGGTCAGCTGCTCCTTGGATTCAGAGTGTAAATAAACAACAGATGGCTGCTGTTTGTGCTAAAGGAATGGTCTGATACCCAAAGTGGTGTCTCTTTCCTTCCTGACAATTCCGTATTTGGTGTGTTATTGGGCTGGTTTCAGGGTTGGCACCAGGTGTGATGGCCCCTCAGCAAGGAGCACCTTGGTGATCTTCCTGTTTGGTCCCCTCCCACCTCCAAACTGTGGGCTTGGTAGCGCTGGCTGGGTCCCGGAAGATGCTTGCTACTTTCACTTTCCCACAGGAGCGATGGTGTGACAGACACTGCAGGCCATTGCAGGAAATGCAAGATGGTACATGGCTTCCTGTTTCGGATCAAAGAAGGCATCATTTTCCATTTGGCCCTGCATGCAGAACTGTTTCCATTCCACTACAGTTCACTTTCTGCCCCAAACTACATTTTCCACCATTGTCCATTGCAGTAAAATTATATCACTTAAGTAGTGTAATTCATTTTGTAATTTATGCCATCCCTACTTTATTCTATCCCATTCATTTCGGTACGAAGGAACCACAATGCAAAATGAGGGGGATTTAACAATTATTTGGGGAGTAAAAGCAACAATTGGAGTGAATACTTACAGCATTTGCTGGACTGATTGCTGTTCCAGACATGGGACAAATAAGTGAACACAGGCAATTGTTGCTCCTGTTTCCATTTGCATCATATTTCTTCACCAAGCCTACTTCCCAGACCCATCCGCTGCATCCAGATAAGACCATGACTGGGGGAATGAGAAAATGAGAGAGACAAAGCAGGTTTCAGCTCTGGTGAACTCTGCCATGGTGGTTGGGCCCTAACAACTGTCAGTGGGCTGCTGGGTGCTGATACCTGGTCTACACAATGCAAAGGAATAACATGGGAGTGAACTAGTAATGTACAGCCTTCCCCAACCTGGTGCCTGCCAGATGCTTTGGACTACAACACCCATCAGCTCTAGGCAACATGGGCCAGTGGCCAGGGATGATGGAAGGGTTGATGAAGGCTGTGAGAGTAGATTCTTAGGATTCCTGAGGTGTTAGAATAGATTCAACAATGTGATCTCAGTCTGCAGTTCAAAGAGGTAGATTGCGTGTTGAGATCACATTGTTGGATGGTCCTGCAAGTTCTCGCTAAGTTCATTCATTGCTGAGCTAAGTTTTTGCTTCCAGGGTTTTATATATGTGGGGGAGCATTTGAAAAACAGTATTGTTCCACCTGCAGTATGAAATGGTGCAATTTACTCTGCTGCTATGGGATCTTAGCACCTCACTCTGCTAAGAGTCCCTTTGGCCTCTAGTTCTCAGTGCTTCTGCAGATAGTCTAAAACAGGGCATTTGAAATGTAAAGATGTGAAATGATATTGGACATCACTGCTTTAAAATTCAGTCTGGGAACTGAAGCCAGGAGACCGTAGCTTTAATGTGGAGCATTTCAGCTTGGTACAGCTTTTCCTTCCTCTGTAACACAAGGAGGTGACCATAAGCTGCACCTGCAGAAATTATGCCCTCTAATAGTGATCTTGGGTGGTGAGTGACAACAGGTCCCCATGAGAAACATGGGGGAGATACTGGGTTCCTCAGAGAAACCTCAAGCCACAGATTGCTGTGCTTTTGAGGGGAGTTGAGAAAATGGAATGGAATATCATGTGAGAGGGCATGACTGGCTGGCTGGCTGGAACACTAAATAGGCACCCTGGAGCCTGCAACTTTTTTGTTGCAAGCATATTGTCCCTTGTACACAACTCTATAAAAAAGTCCAGGAGCCCCATTGCTGGAGGCTGTGCTGGACTCAGGAAGACAATTGTGCAATGCTTTGCTATACCTCTCATGTGGCGAAGTTGACCATGGGAAGCTAATGGAAGCAAAGAAATTGCCTGGGAAACATCAGGCCTCCAGCTTATTAGCAGATATGATAGGGAAGGATTTGCGGAGCTATTTCTGGCTGGGACTAAAGGACGCTTCTTCCCAGACTGATGAGCAATACCTGTTGCCTCCCTGCAGGTTTAGCTGTGACAGGAAGAATGGAACTGTTAGGAAGAATATTAGAAAACACATTGGCTGTGAGAAGTGGAAGATTGAGTCTGCTGGCTAGGATATGTATTGGCCTTCGCCAGCAGTGTGCGTTTCAGATCTTTTGGACTACAAATCCCATCAGCCCTGGGCAGCATGGCTGGGGCTGAGGGAGATGTAGTCCAAAACATCTGAGCTCTGAAGGCTGATAAATATACCATTAATATATCTGACCCTCAGAAACATCAAGACAGCTAATAACAGCATTAAAACTATAATGAAGCAAATTGAACCTATGTTTGCAGTGGCCCTTCAAAAGCTACCCCCCCCCAACAAAGAATAAAATATAAGTCACTGTCTTTAATTGAAGGCTTCAGGTAGCCCTGGGATTCTCCATCTGGCACCCATGACCACCATAATAATGTCACACACCATCTTGGCAATCCCAATTTTTAATGATTTTTTAAAAAAATAAGTTGGGAGTTGGTGGTGTTTTCTTGTTTTCTTATTTGAGGGGGTGGCTATTGCCTGCTTTTTTTGTCTGTGTTTTATTCACTGGGGTATAGGTGTCTCTGCTTTGGGGGAGGCGGGGGTTCTGAGCATCCCCAGTTTTTCATACATGAAATGATTATTTTGTAGTTCCTGTGACACTTCCTTAGATGTCCAAAAGTGCCCCCTCCCCAAGTCCCAAAAGGTTGGGGACCCCTGATCCAGCCTTTGCATTGCTCAGAGAAATAAAGAGGTGTCTTGTTTTTATATCTGCAGCATTAGCATCCAGGGAGCACATTAAATTTGCCAGAATTAGAATCACAAAGCCTTGTGAAGTTCAGAATGAGACACAGGGTGGTGTCTTAGAAAATCAAGGGTGGAACATGATGGGATGGGGTGGCGATATACCTCTGTTATGGGTAGCGCCATAGCTGCTCAACAAAACAAGTGCTCTGCTTTCAACCTGATGAGATCAAATTTGTAGCAAAGGAACTACCCTAAATCGCAATCCCAAGCACTAAATCTGCAGCAGTCCAGATTATCTGTTCCTCAGTTACCAGCATACAATTTCAAGGGCACCTGGAATTAGATGTGCTGTTTGTGAAGTATGTGTGTTTGCAGGTGTGGGGAAGCGAGTTACTTGGCGTCTTTGCCCTCTCTAAACCTTTTTGGCAGGTGACCTTGCTTGCCCTCAGGGCAGCAGCAAGCATGTCCGAAAACTGCTTCCCATTTCCAGCTGATTGCTTTCTCTGTCTCCCTGCACTTCCTTCCTCCTTCCTCCCCCCCCCATCTCCAGCTCCCTCCCCCCCTCCCTTTGCATGGACAATGGCTCAGTCTCTGGTCTGTTGTCATTTTAGGCTCCAAATATCCCATCTTCTCCTTCATTATTTGCTGAGAAAAGCTGCTTATGCAATCTCTGCTGTTTCTCTTTGTTTGCACGCTTGCCAGGAGGAACTACTATTCCTATTCCTATTACCCGTAAGTAATTCTCATTCACTCGCGCTCGCTCCGCTGCTCGCTGCTCCCAGTTGGTTCCCTTTCCTTGTCACATAAATGTTAAAGTACCATTTTGGGGGGCTTCAGGGGTGGGGGGAAACGGCTGCTGAAATAAAATGTACAGACTCCGGAGGGAGGTGGGGAAGGGGTTTGACGCTGGAGGGGATCAAGACCTGGAATGCCTTTTGGAGAGGCTATATATACAACTCACCCAGCTTCCACCATGTTTCATTTAATGGTTTTTGCCCATCTGGAAATTAAACCTCTGCAACTGCTTATGTTGGATTCATCTCATGGAGATTAGGAGTGGGTAATATTCTTCAGCCCCATAGGCAACCTCATTTGGGGGAACAGTGTCACATGTTGGGGTTTGCTGGGGCCAGAGGCAAAAGTGGATGGAGCAGCAAATATAGATTTTCCTTTCGTACATCAGGGTTGTTTTTACCTGCTCCACCCAGGCAAGCAAGAGGCATTCTCAGAATCTAGAGTTCAAGGGCACATTGTAGACAGACAGAAATACCCAAGGAGAGTGGAACAAAGCAGGGTAGATGAGGGGTGTGGCTTGGGAAGAGGAGTGGTTTGAGGAGAGCCCCAAGGGCCAGACAGACAGGACTAAAGGGCTGGATTCGGGGGGCCCACGCCTGACATTCCCCACCCCTAAGCTAGATATTGGTGAACTGTCGCAAGGTTGCCTTGGACTACCTCGGATTTCCAAAAGCAGAAGGAATTATTTTTCAAGCCAATCTAAAGCAAGCACATAAGCCCTCAAGGGAACAATGTCTCCCCTGGTCCCTTGGGCCATTACTGCAGGGATGGGGAACCTGTGGCTCTCTAGATACCGTTGGTCTCCAACTCCAACCAGCCCCAGCCATTATGGACACCATTCCTCCTCTCTCCCAGCTGTACACCCCTGATACTTCTACTGCTCCCAGTGCTGCTTTTTGCCAGGGAAAAGAAAGGCAAAGGTCCTTTGAGGTGCTGGCAGTGAGGGCAGGCAAGGACGGGTGATGGTGGTGAGAAGCCTGCTATTCTTTTCCAACCTGAATTTTATTCCAAGCCAGATAAGTTTCCAAGGACTTGCCTCTCCTTTCAGGGAATCAAAGAAACAGCGGGCTTTGTTCCTGCTGAATATTTCCTTCTGATAGTGAAGCCTTTTCTAGCTTACACAGAAATGAACAAATCTCTTGTTAGTAAACACACATGCTTATAGATTTCTGTTTACTTATTAATTCCTAATTTAAGACCATGTTAAGATGCTTTTCACACCAGACCAGTCCCAGGGACATAATGATACAGTGCTAGAAGAATTAAGAGTACTACGTTTTATTTCAATTTTCTTCTGAATAGAAATGGGTTATTTAAAATTGTATTCTTATTTCTATAGATGCTTAATATATTGCATAAAGTTTAATAAATAGAAATTAATAGCAATGCATTTTTTATACAGTGGAACCATTTCAAAGCCGTTTGGGAATTCCTGCTCTAGACAATGATTTAACCGGTATAGAAATGTGTCCCAGTTTTAGGAAGGAGCTTTTGAAATCTGTGGCCTAGAAGCTTTGTAAATAAGAAGTTAAAAGCAAGGTGCACAGAACTAGATTCATTCCTCTCATTTATTTGCTTACAGTGTTTCTAAACTGCTTTTTAAAGCTGCTCAGTACGGTGGACCACAAAATCAGATTATAAGGAAAGGGATTTGGTTAAGTGTTAAGAAGAACACCGTGTGGCACAGGTTGTTCACAGCAGTGTAGCAGATCACCTTGAAAGGTCCGTTTCAATTTTTCATCTCTCCATTTATAAGCAGAAGCTGGATGGCTACCCATCAGGGATGCTGTATCTTCAGATTTCCTACATCTAGATGACCTTTGAGCTCACCCCCAGTTCTATGATTCTAGAATTGAATATCATGAAACCAAAGAACAGAAGTGCATTGTTTGTATCCAAATAGCTTTAGTGCAAGTGGAAGACACTTTTTCTTCTGCATGAGTTTCTGCCAGTTTTCTTCTTCTCTCACAAATGAGAATACTATGATTGCTCTCCTCCTCCTCCTCCTCCTCCTTCTTTTTCTCCTTCTTCTTCTGGGTTTCACACTGGTAACAAGGAGGGGGTAGCAAAGATCCAAATAAACAAAATGAAAGGTGCAGAATTTAATTTTAGGAATTATCAAGGCTAAACCAGAATTCATGAAGTATAGAATGAAGAGTGGAGAGAGAGAACCAGGAAGCCAAAACAGGAAAGGACTGGGGAAATTTCTCCTACCCTTGCCATGAATCTCCAGATGCCTTTTCTTAGGATCTACCACAGTGTTTTGACTTTCACCTTGGCATCTTCAGTCTGAAATGCCTCCTCAGAACTGGAAGCCCTCCTTGGGAGTGCTATTATTGTTAGGAGCAATGAAAGGCAAATGATGAGGCATTGTCTCTGTGTTGGTACAGAGCTGAGCAACTTGCCTGATGTTAAAAGTCCTACACTTAAAATCACATCGGGGGACTGATCAATAGTATCGATCAGGCGTAAGTGGAGCATCATAAGGATAGACAGCGCCACAGATTCTGCTTTGTTTTGCAAGGAGGTGTCTGTGGGCTAAGTGTATTTAAAAGGGCCATGGGAGTATAAGTGGGCATTGCAGCAATTTTCCTGCACTGCCTAGGAGAGATGCTGAAAAGAAATTGGGGAAGGAGCTTCAGACCCACATTCTTGTTTATTGGAGTTGTGCTAAAATGCCAGTTAAGAGCAGAGAGGGGGGTGACACTTCATTAGAAGTTACCTATTTAAGAAAGGCCACTGTCAGTATACTACTACTACTACTAATAAATTTATTATTGCACCTCACCCATCTGGCTAGGTTTCTCCAACCACTCTGGGTGGCTTCCAGCAGAATATAAAAACATAATAAAACATCAAACATTAAAAACTTCCCAATACAGGGCTGCCTTCAGATGTCTCTTTAAAGGTCAGCACCAACACTTTGAATTGTGCTCAGAAACACACTGGGATCCTTTAGGACTGGTGTTATATGGTCTCGGCGGCCACTCTCAGTCACCAGTCTGGATTAGTTGTAGTTTCTGAGTCATCTTCAAAGGTAGCCCCATGTAGAGCACATTGCAGTAGTCCAAGCAGGAGATAACCAGAGCATGCACCACTCTGGCAAGAGAGTCTGCGGGCAGGTAGGGTCTCAGCCAGCATATTCCATGGGGGAGCTTTCACTTTTAATCGATATACACCAAGGAGAATAATGGCATATAGATCTGCTGGAGGATGGATAGTGTAAGCCTGACTATCTAATAATCTCAAAATAGCTTCATTTTCTGTGGAACAGAAACATTTTTGAGTGGTCCCACATACTGGCTTCTTAGGATGAGAAGCAGGGCAGGAGCCAGAAATTTTGTAGTGGTGGAACTTAAGGGGTGTGAAAATATGCAGAGGGATGTGTGTGTGTGTGTGTGTGTGTGTGTGTGTGTGTATAAAAATTTAAAACTTAGCTTTCTAACATTTTTAAAGAAGGGCTTAGGGCCATAGCCAACTAAGTTCTATTCAGAGTAGAGCCACTGAAATTAACAAGCATAAGATAGACCCTAATGTTGGATATAGCTCCTAGAACTAACTTCCCAGATCAGATGAAGTCTCTCTCTAATCCAACCCAAATGCATCATGGGCTCTCATCATGGGCAGCCCATCAATAAGGTGAAGCCATTTGCATCAGGCAGCAGGTCCAACCCCCGCTGCTGCAATGGCACTGCTGCCAGCCCCACTGGGGTTTTGCCTGTGCCACCATCGCAGTGTCATTGCCCTCCCTGCTGCATCAGCTGCACCATTGCCGCTGCATCATGGTGGCAGTGCAGCTGCAGGCAGGGGCACAATCAGGAGGGCGGCCAATCCACCCACCCACCCATTTTTTTCAAGGAGGGGGGTGGGTGGTTCCCCCTCAAAATTCTGTGGCTATCATGCATATGCAATGTGCATATGCCATGCAACATGCTCATGTCACAGCTCTCCCCATTTCCCTTTTCTTGTGAGGAATCCTATTCAGAATAAGGGAATTTCCCTTAAAAAAAGGGAAACGTTGACAGCTATGGCTCTCCCCCACTCTGCCCACTGCTACTGACCCCAAAACTAGCATGGGGGGGGTTGTGGTGAACATGGTAGCTCTCTCTCTGTGTCTCTCTCTCTCTCTCTCTCACACACACACACGGTGGAGAATACTTGCAGCAATTCTGCTAGGTGGCCTTTTTCTAGTGGGATTGGGGGGTGGAGAGACAAATATCAAAACATTTATCAGGAGAGATTTGGGCTTGGTTCTAATTACATGGATGCAATACCTGAGCAACCGGGGAGCTTGATGCCTCGGTTGCTGTGTGATGCCTGCCCATGACAACGTAAGAAGCTTCCCCTGCAACCAATGTTCATGAGCCTCTCTTCATCCTCCTACCTGTAGAAGTTTGAAAAATGTACCTATTGGGAAGCCCCAGAGTGGACCCCTTTGTCTGATGTGTGCCTGCTTTCCTCCTTTGTGATTTTGTGCCAGGAAACCAGTGAACATGGCCAAAGCGACGATCAACTACCGCAATGAGAAGACACACATGATGAGTGCAATTGATCGAAGCTTTACGGACCAAAGTACCCTGCAGGAAGATGAGAGGCTGGGCCTGTCCTTCATGGACACACACAACTACAGTAACAGAGGTAAGTTCCAGGCAAGCAGCTACAGGGAGTGACTTGGCTTTTACGCTCTGTGCTTGAACCACATAGACCAATGGGATTGGTGCTCAATAACAACATTGGTTTTGCTTAGATTATAGCCAACGTTTCTGCCCATAGTACCTTGCTGCAAGCAGTTCACAGATGCAGTAGAGAGGTATCTTGTTTGGCTTCTGTGGGATGTTGGACCGTGTAACCACACAGGGGCAGCCACATCGTACAGGGTGGGGGAGAAAGGGGGCACTTGATTCCCCTTGGCTGAATCCCAGCAAGGGGGTGTGGTGTCCCTTCCCACCATTTTGGAAAGTCCACTGTTATTCAACAATCTCTGAAGAGGAAGAGAGAGTGTCATGTTGCATGCATCCCATAACTGATACGTGCAGGGTGACTGAAGGACAGTCTTGTTGTTGCCCAGCCAGGTGTATCTGGTTGGAAATTATGAGTTGTACCGCTCTTCATCCAAAGATCACTGGGCAGTTACACATGCACATGTTTGTGTGGTTGTTTCAAAACTGTTTTCTATGTTGAAACCTGCCCTGTGTCTTTTTTTTAAAAAAGTAAAGGGTAGGTAATTAATCTGATGTTGAGTAGGAAGAAGTGGAGGACCTTTGTCTCATCAGGGACATCTTCTTATTCAGGCTCCCTCTGACCTATTTAAGGCTGTAGCAAACCCATTCTGAGTTTATTTAAAATAAGAGAGATGACGGGAGAGAGAGTATCTGCAACACAGGGGCTATAGCCACATGAGTCATGTGGGTACTTGTCCCCCTCTGGGATATTCCCAGAATAGGAGGAAGTGTTTAAGCCCCTGGCTCATTTGCAGTCCTCCAAATTATGGTTTCGAGGTGTGCCTGAAGGCACCAAGTGAGTTTCATTTTGTTATAGAAGATTCTATCACCCTGGAGCTCTGTGGCTTCATGCTCTGGACTTTGCCACAGGATACATCATCCTAAACACACAATGCCCCACGGTATCATGATTTAACCTTCACAGTCAAGTACTCCAAGGCAGGCTGTAAATGCTTTGAGATTCCAGGCAAGCCCTCCTAGCCACCTCTGGATTTTGGTTTCTGTCTGGAACCAGTGGAAGCTCCAGAATTATATTCCCAAAATGCTGTGGGGCTGGAAGGAAGAAAACACGAATGCTTATACAACGGACATTTACTTCCCCTATAGTCATTTTCTGCCAAAGCATAAACACTAAGAAAATGAGTGTTTGTTGTTTGAAGGCGTTATGTTAAAGCATTTGTGGTGTGGATTG
Source organism: Podarcis bocagei (assembly GCF_964188305.1). Classification (NCBI taxonomy): domain Eukaryota; kingdom Metazoa; phylum Chordata; class Lepidosauria; order Squamata; family Lacertidae; genus Podarcis; species Podarcis bocagei. Next base: position 24,241,295 of record NC_138132.1, on the reverse strand, counting down.
TTTGTAGGTTTCAGACTGGGCTTGAATGGCAGTGTTTAGTTCTCAAAACGAATCCACAGAAGTACAGGTTTCAAAGTGCTCTATCCAGACAACTGTATTCCAACGTCTTGCTTTACAGTCTTGGGGTCAAATAATGGATTGGCCTAATGGGATTAAGAACAGCCACTGCTGCAATTTTATTCTTTTTCTGATGCAACTTTCAATGGGCACATCTTTGCTAAAAATAGAGCTACATGCTCTCTGTCCTTTGAATGTGCTTGGTGCTGGTTTGCCTCTGACCCACCTGATTTCCATTTGTTTGATTTGACCGTGACTGAATGTTTAAAAATCACAGGCAGTAATCTTATTTGAAATGCTTTGGCATGGTTCAGAGAAGAGGATCTTTATGGTTCCCTTCAGTTCCCATTGCAGTAGGATTCTGAGTCGTTGCTAGCTTGCATGCGGTTGTAAAGGTAAAGGTAAAGGGACCCGTGACCATTAGGTCCAGTCATGGCCGACTCTGAGGTTGTGGCACTCATCTCGCTTTATTGGCTGAGGGAGCCGGCGTACAGCTTCTGGGTCATGTGGCCAGCATGACTAAGCTGTTTCTGGCGAACCAGAGCAGCGCATGGAAACACCGTTTACCTTCCCGCCAGAGGAAGGTATCTACCGTATTTTTCGGACTATTGGACGCACCGGTCCATAGGACGCACCTAGATTTTTTGGGGGGGGAAATAAAGGCAAAAAAATTTATCCCCCCCCGCCAGGCACGGGGCTGGGGCGGGGAAGCCCGAGCTTCCCCCTCCCCCAGAACGGGACCCAGAGCCATGCCGAAGCTGCGCGCAGCTTTGGCATCGCTCTGGGAGCTTGCGGGGCTGGGGGAGGAGGAAGCCTTCCGCCAGCCTCCAAACCATGTCGGGAGACAGCGGGATGGCGCGCTGCGCCCCTGCCACTGTCTCCCGAGTTTGCGGGGCTGGCGACGGGGAGGAGCAGGCTTCTCCCCCCGCCAGCCTTCTAACCAAGTCGGGGGACAGCGGGAATGGCGCGCTGCGCCTCTCCCGCTGTCTCCCGAGTTTGCGGGGCTGGCGACGGGGAGGAGCAGGCTCCCCCCCCAGCCTTCTAACCAAGTCGGGGGACAGCGGGAAGGGCGCGCTGCATCTCTCCCGCTGTCCCCCGAGCTTGTGGGGCTGGCGGTGGGGCTCTCCTGAAGCCTGGAGGTTGTGGGGCTGGTGGGGGGGAGAAGCAGGCTTGCTTCTCCCACCCCCAGCCTCCAGATCAGGTCGTGGAATAGCGGGATGGTGGAGCGCTGCCATCCCGCTATTCCCCGACCTGATCTGGAGGTTGTGGGGCTGGTGGGGGGGGAGAAGCAGGCTTGCTTCTCCCACCCCCAGCCTCCAGATCAGGTCGGGGAATAGCGGGATGGCGGAGCGCTGCCATCCCGCTATTCCCCGACCTGATCTGGAGGTTGTGGGGATGGTGGGGGGGAGAAGCAGGCTTGCTTCTCCCACCCCCAGCCTCCAGATCAGGTCGGGGAATAGCGGGATGGCGGAGCGCTGCCATCCCGCTATTCCCCGACCTGATCTGGAGGTTGTGGGGATGGTGGGGGGGAGAAGCAGGCTTGCTTCTCCCATCCCCAGCCTCCAGATCAGGTCGGGGAATAGCGGGATGGCGGCGCTTCGCCATCCCCCTATCCCCCGAGCTTGTGGGGCTGGGGGGGAGAAGCAGGCTTGCTTCTCCCCCCGCCAGCCTCCAGATCAGGTCGGGGAATAGCGGGGTGGCGGCTCTGCACCTCCCCGCTGTCCCCAGCTTTTGGGTGCAGGCTGCTGCCCGCAAGCCTTGTGAGCCCGCGGGACATCCCGCCGGGCTTGCAAGACTTGGGATAGCTTCCTGAAGCCTGGAGAGCGAGAGGGGTCGGTGCGCACGGACCCCTCTCGCTCTCCAGGCTTCAGCAAAAGCCTGCATTCGCACCATAGGACGCACACACATTTCCCCTTCATTTTTGGAGGGGAAAAAGTGCGTCCTATAGTGCAAAAAATACGGTACTTGCACTTTGACGTGCTTTCGAACTGCTAGGTTGGCAGGAGCAGGGACCGAGCAATGGGAGCTCACCCCGTCACGGGGATTCGAACCACCGACCTTCTGATCGGCAAGCCCTAGGCTCTGTGGTTTAACCCACAGCGCCACCCGTGTCCCTTGCATACGGTTGTAGATTTGCCTAAACCAGGGATGGTGAACTTGTGGCCTTCCCAACTCCTATCAGTCCCGTGAAGGATGGTGGGAGCTGTAGTCTGGCAGTATCAAATAACATAAAGGTATAAGAAAAGCCCTGCTGAATCAATCCAAAAGCCCATCTGGTTCAGCACTCTGTTCTCACAGTGGCCAAGCAGACGCCCATGAGAATCTAGAAAGCCATGGGTTCCTCAGCCTACACTTTGGATCCCTTATCTTGTCCTCCAAAAATCTGCTCTGCATTGAGACTGAGACTAATCAATGGATTTTGCTAGTGGTCTGAACCCATAGTTATAACCTCACCTGGCTACCTAGTAACCACCTCCCAGCAAGAGACTGGAATTCAGAGCACTGGAATTGTGGTTCCCATCTTGAACATGGCCAAGCATATTGAGGGACCATACTGAGAATGTTTGCCCTATTTCTTCCAGCCTCGCAGCATCTGCTCTTTAATGCAATGCAACCCCCCCGCCCCAGTCAAAGCTGCAGCTTTGTGATTGGGATGGTCATGATGTCACAGTCCCTGCGATTCTTGGGAGCCAGTGCAAATATGGTCCTTAGTGGAGAGGATGTCCTACTTCTTGCGGTGACTTTTATTAGCAGTGCTGCAACATACCTGCAGACACACCCATGCTGCACTTTGTCTACCCTGATTTTCCAAGGTTCTGTATTATGCAATAAACTTTCAGGAGCACAGGGAGCTCCCTCACTGTAGCTGCCCTTTGCCTTGTGGCAGACAGGAATGGCACAAGGGGCATGGAGCTAGCCTGCTCATCCCTGTGCCAACCACCGTCCTCCATATGTGAGCATGGCACAAGCTATATACAAACCCAAGAGCAAAGTGCTCTGGCCAGAAACCAGTATATAAATGTAGCAACTAACAAACTAAAATGGATATCCTTGTATTTTCCTGGGGCTGTTTTTTTTTGTTGATTTCTGATTGCGGCCGAGCTGTTGTGAACATTCAAGAGTTAACGCGGCAGAGCCTCCACGTTAGGCCGAGACTGATAATTTCACACCGGTGAATGCATTTCTATGCTGATTTAGTTGTAAAGTAATTCTTTCTGTGCCCCAGTTTCAGCCATATGCTAATAACACCTGCTATTGGAACTTCAAGATGCTGCCTTGCTCACATCTTTCCTCTGCAGACTACAAGATTAATATGGTTTGTACCATTGTCTCACAGACAATAGAAGCCCAGAGGGCAAGAGTTTCCCTGTTTTATACATCTCCGCAGGACTATTATTTTATTTTAGTTACTGCACCATTTCAGTTTCTTAGAATGCTCTTAACAAGACCAGTTTGTATGAACAATTTGTCTTCTGCGAGCATCTGAAAGAGCTTTCGGCCCAAATTTGCTGCTATTGCTTTCCATCTATTGAAGGCAATGGAATGGCGCTTGCTTTGACTGGCAGTGGGTTTAACCTTGTTCTTGGGAGGCCCTGTGGAAAAGGGAGTTTTCCAAAGCAATTGCCAGGGGGCTGCAGCCTCTTTCTACATGTACCCACAAAAAACAAGAGCCCTGCCCTGACTCTCACACCAGCATTAAACTTAGAAGCTCCTGATATCAGCTGATCAGGGGTGGACTTTGGTAATATGGTGCCCTGAACAAGGATGAAATTTGGCTCTCCCCCCCCCCCCCAAAGCAAAAAACAATATTCAGTATTTTCACAATAATTCATTCTGGTACAGTTGCTTTTTATGGATTTTCTCAGTAGGTTGGCTATTAGCACCTGTGTTGAGAGACAAAAGAATGCCAGGGTGAAGTCAAACCATCGCATTAGCAGGACTGAAACAATCTTCCCTGGGCTCAAGCCTGGGCAATGTATATGGAGGTCCCGGGCTACCCAGATGACAAGATCCCCCTCTTAACCTCATTGATGTGGTCCAAGGGAAAGCAGAGCAAGATGTTTGGCACCAGCTTGGCTGCTGGAGTTGCCGGAAGGAAGTGTAAAAGGCACCATCCAACCATCTTAGGGACTCCACTCTGGATTTTTGCTGGGTTTCCCCTCCTTTTTTCCGCCTGAATATATCCCACAAGGCAGCAGAGATTTAGGACCAGAGTTTTCCTTCTCCTAGATGGGCTCCCTTCCCAGGTTGATGAACCCCAACTGCCCCTCACTTCCCTCTTCAGCATGTGCAGAAACCGCCTTCTGGGCGATTGGACCCAATGTTGGTCTCATCCGCTCAATCTGCAAGTGCCTGTCTTTGCTTGCAGAGGAAGTCCCAAACTCGCCGAGGGTTTGAGACCCATCGGCTGCCCTCACCTGGTTTAGCTGACCAGTTGAAGCCATTTCCCCTAGGTTCAGCAGGGGAATCACCTGCACCATCCTAAATCTGGTGGTGTGACTTTAAGGCAGCAATGAAGATTTGGCACACGGTGACACCAAGGCGATCATTTGCCCACAGTCTGTCTGGGGGCTTTGTAGAAGACTGGCATCTGTTCCCATTTGAAAGAACAAGCAATGATTTGGCCTGAAGAAGTCCTTACTCTGAGTGGCCATTCAGACTGGGCCTAGAGCAAGGATGGGGAGGCTGTGTCCTCCAATTTCTGCTGGAGTCCAACTCCCATCATTCCTGACCATTGGCCATCTTGGGTGGGACTGATGGGAGCTGGAGTCCAACAATATTAGGAGAGCTGTGTCTTTCCCACCACTGCCCTGGAGGCCAAGAAAATCAGCAGTGACAGCAGTAGCAGGAGAGAAATGGAGCCACTCAAGAAAAGGTGCCCAGCAGTAGCACAGGCCTTTATGCCAGTGGTGGGGGACCTGTGGCCCTCCAGATGTTCATAGAATCATAGAGTTGGAAGAGACCACAAGGGCCATCGAGTCCAACCCCCTGCCAAGCAGGAAACACCATCAGAGCACTCCTGACATATGGTTGTCAAGCCTCTGCTTAAAGACCTCCAAAGAAGGAGACTCCACCACACTCCTTGGCAGCAAATTCCACTGTCGAACAGCTCTTACTGTCAGGAAGTTCTTCCTAATGTTTAGGTGGAATATTCTTTCTTGTAGTTTGGATCCATTGCTCCGTGTCCACTTCTCTGGAGCAGCAGAAAACAACTTTTCTCCCTCCTCTATGTGACATCCTTTTATATATTTGAACATGGCTATCATATCACCCCTTAACCTCCTCTTCTCCAGGCTAAACATGCCCAGCTCCCTTAGCCGTTCCTCATAAGGCATCGTTTCCAGGCCTTTGACCATTTTGGTTGCCCTCCTCTGGACACGTTCCAGTTTGTCAGTGTCCTTCTTGAACTGTGGTGCCCAGAACTGGACACAGTACTCCAGGTGAGGTCTGACCAGAGCAGAATACAGTGGCACTATTACTTCCCTTGATTGAGATGCTATACTCCTATTGATGCAGCCCAGAATTGCATTGGCTTTTTTAGCTGCCGCGTCACACTGTTGGCTCATGTCAAGTTTGTGGTCAACCAAGACTCCTAGATCCTTTTCACATGTACTGCTCTCAAGCCAGGTGTCCCCCATCTTGTATTTGTGCCTCTCATGTTGTTCCACTCCAATTCCTGCCAGTCCCAACCAGCATGACCAATGGTAAGAGAAGATGGGAGATGTACTCCAGCACTCTCTGGGGGCCAGAGCTTCTCCACCTCTATTATATGTGTCCACTCAGAAGCAAATCTCATTTAGTTCAGTGGGGCTCCTTCCCAGGTAAATGTTGTATAGGATTTCAACCCCAAAACACCCTGTCCAGCCTTGCTCCCCCTCAAAATGGAGCTTGTGGCATTTTAATCAGCAGTGAACAACTACTCCTAACTAGGTTTGTTTAAAGCCCATGATTTATTTGTTTGTTTGCCTGGGAAAGCACGTGCAAGCTAAGATACATGCATAACGCTGTGTTCCTACCCCAGGGAAGCTCTGAATGGCTCATTTCCCAGAGATCGGGAAAGGCTAATTTTCCCAGGGAATAAGACATTTGCCACGGCTTCTGTTGTTGCGGTAATGGTTTCTGCATGCTATCTGAGCCCCCTTGTGCACATCACTCTCGTACAATTTCCTTTACATGCTTGCCCGATACATCTCTGTGGGCTTTTAATTACCAAATGCACATGTTGCCTTCTGGAAACCGCAAGCAAAAGGGCAAGGAGGGAGGCTATGTGGTGACATTTGCCCAGAAGATGAATAGATGCTGGAGCTGTAGGATTGAGCCCAAAAGGATTATTATGATGAAATGTTGTTAGGGCAACTACTTCAAGAACTCTGCCATGCAGGGGAGTTGCGACTTGAGCAGAGCTCACCATACAGGATAATGCTCTGAAAGAGAGAGAGAGAGAGAGAGAGAGAGAGAGAGAGAGAGAGAGGCACTAAGTGAGATGAAGAGAACTTCAGGATACAGGAGGTGTGCAAGTATCAAGAGAATTTAGCAACATTAAGATGCATTCCCAGAATTACTTAGTGCACATTAGCTGTCTTGAACATTGCTTAACTACCCTGCCCAGCTTTAAATGAGAGTGAATTTCCAGGGGAAATAGAGGAAACAAGGATTCTAAACAGTGATGCCACTGAAGATTAAAAATATCAGGCTCCAAATATGGATTTATGATTTTGGGGGGATTCTGAATACAAAAGTACACAATACATACCATATTTTATGACGACATCGCCTGCCTCTCTCAAAATGGCCTATGGCTCATGTTCAAATAAAGCCTAATGACCAAAGATTTGTATCCACCAGGAGCTATGCATTTAGTACTGTGGGCCCAATTATACAGAACTTTCTTTCAATTGAGGACAGACAACTGGAAGCTCCCTACTGAGTTTCTGGTGTCTACTAAATACCCCTTTTTATTATTCCCACCAACATTTTGATTGAAGTCTGATTTCAGAGTTTTAACAGATTTTTATTTGTATTGTATATTTTGTAAACTGCATAAATACAATGGTTGTTAAGCAGTATGTAAATAGTTTAAATAAATAAAATAATCACATATACTTCAAGAAGAGGGCATGCACATTTTGGAGTTGGGAAGCCCTGCCTTGTTTACAACAGTGCCTTATCTTGCTGCTGAGCTATATATGCATACTGGAAAGCACCTACACATGTGCAATAACTGCACATTTAGAACTCTCAGCAAATATCCCCCTTTTTTCAGTGTTTTCCAATTCTACTCATAATTCCTGTGTTGTTTCTGAATACTGCTGAAGGCAGTTTGCCTTTCTCTAATTCTAATTTGGGTTAATGAATGTGAATACAGAACCAGGAAGGGTCTTTGTGTGGCCTAGGGAGAGCTTTATACCTAGGGAGGTCCCTTTGCTGTATAATTGGTTTAAAAGCCCTGGTCTACCTTGTCGAGAGAGATGTTGAGTTAATTCCACTCAAGATGAGTGGACCTCATTGACGTCAGTAGCATCATATTATGCCATTACCAGAGAGATCAGTTCTTGATCCCAGAGAAGAAATTGCATTTGTGAACATCTCCATTAATTTTCTATTTTTCAAAAAAAACCCCACTTTTTAAAAATGATATTTTACTAACGCAAACATTTGTACAAGTTCTTTTGAACCGATCACTGGAGAAAAGAGACAAAATGGCTGGAGTATATTCAGGGTTGTTTCTTTTTTAATGATTTTTATTTGATTTTACAAATTCATTCACACACAAAATCACAAATTATAAAAATTACACAAGATTCTTCCAAATCTCTAGACTTCCCTCCTCCCCTCCATGGGTTCCTTAATTAACCTTTTCAACTACATACTATAAATCCTCCTAATTTTCTAGTCCTCCATTGTATCAAAAGTCTCTGTAACATTACAAGAGTTATTTAAGACCTGCCAAAGAGTTCAAGTGTTTATAGTGGTCTGTCAAATATAGTATAAATTTCTCTCATAATTTGTTGAAGTTTTGATCCTCCTGATTTGATTTTCCCAGTCACTCTTGCCATCTCTGCATAGTCCATTAATTTAACCTGCCAGTCCACTCTGGTAGGGACTTTATCGTCTTTCCAGCTTTGGGCAAGCAGCATTTATTCAGGGTTGTCTGGTCCTCACATGCTTTAAAGCAGTACTTTTCAAAACCTATCCAGTAGCATGTGCACCACCAGCAGAACAGCACTGGTTTAAAGCCATCAGTTTTTAATATAGTTGGACCAACGTCCAAGCTGAACCATGCTCACGAGCAACCAGGTCTCCTTTCCTCTTTTCAGTAGAAGCCAGCTGTGCAGAGTTCTGATTAGCTGTCTCTTGCGACAATCATGAATTTGTTTCAATCCCAACTCCATGTTTGGCTGTGCAGAGTACTGATTGGCTGCGCCTTGTAGAAAATCATAAAGCACAACTCCCCCTGTCCTTCCCTTAACAGCATTGTTTCAAGTTAAAATAAAATAAGCTTGTATGTGTGTGTGGAATTCGCCAAGTAGGGATGGGGGGGGGATTCAATTCAGTTCGCATTGAAAGGTGAACCTACCAAATTCACATTATCTGAAACAAGATATGAACTTGGTTGTCCTTCAAAATTTGAACTTTTCTGAATTTTGCAGACCCAGAAAATAACCTTAGGGGCATAGCAGGTCATCTGAATGTGGTGCAATTGACCAAGTACAGTCAGATTTTCAGGACCTTGGACAGCCCCACACAAGCAACTTGCTCCAAGTTCTGCAGTTCCCAATGAAACCTTTGTGTTCTCAGTCTGTGCTATCACACTCAAGCCTCACCTTTGTTTTTGTTTTCCCTGGAGACTAAGTAGCTTGAATTATTATCTAGCACTCCAACTCATTCCCCCAATTTATTTCCTAGCTTGTTGTTTGCATCAGTGATCCAGCGGCGAGGAGCAGGGAGCTCCAGTGGGGAAGATGGTTGCTTGTTTGGGAACCTATGGGGATACCTGTTCAGCAGAACATGGAAATGCTCTGGCTCAGAACCAGTGTGGAGACCAGCTCTTCTGTGATCTTTGCCACTGGCTTTTAAGATCTGGCTGTGCCCTTGTCTAAGTTGGAGTGTGAGCTACTGCCCAGGGTAGGTGGGTGGGGCCTTAGCAGTCTGTGGCAAAAAATCTGAATGCAGTAGAACCTATTTAGGTCAACTGTGTGGACCTGCAGCCCTCCAGACATTGTTGAATGACAACCCCTATCATCCCTTGCCATTGGCCATGCTGGCTAGAGCTGATGGGAGTTGTCATTCAGCACTGACTGTACCCAGACCTGCATAGCTTTATAGAGGGACTTGTGTTGGTTCCTGTTGTTCTCTGGATTCCCTTTCCCGCCTCTCTGTCACACCTTGTGTTATCATTCCCAGGTGACCAGCGCAGCAGTGTTGTCAATGAGTCCAGCAGCTTGTTAGGGGGTTCCCCTCGACGGCAGTGTGGGCGCAAAGGCTCCCCCTATCACACCGGGCAGCTCCATCCTGCCGTCCGAGTGGCTGATCTTCTCCAGCACATCAACCAGATGAAGACTGCAGAAGGCTATGGCTTCAAACAAGAGTATGAGGTGAGAATTTGGCCCCAGGCTCTACCAAATTCATAATCCCTGATAATGATATGTGAAGCCCACTGAACTTGAAAGTGAGAGAAACATCCCTATTTTGAACCCTGGCCCTCCAGAATTCTGCACATGGGTAGAATAACCCACTCCTCTCTGATCCAGATATTTGCCTCACAGAGGGCAGTGAGGAGGTTGGGGACTAGCACACTGGTCCCCACTCTCCCTTATGCCGTTCTAATAAGGTGGGGAGTCATGGGCGGGGAGATTAGAACACCCAAACTGAGCTCTAGATCTCTGGAATTCCTGTGTTGCTATGGCACGGTAACCAAGATGCTGGCTTAGCCTGGGGAATTCAAGGGGAGTTTCTTTCTCCCGGCTCCTTTCTTCTTTTTCTTTTCTGAAAGGACACTGTGTCCCTAAACCACAACATCACCTCTTATGCCATATCAAAATGGAACATGTGCAGCCCCTCTGCTTTGCGACACTGTCAGAACAATATGGTTTATGTTTCCCGTGGGACATGCCTATTGAAGGTCCCTCCATTCTCTCTGCCAAAAAATATTACTGTCTCGTGTTCAATTGTTTCGGATGTCTGAGACACTCACTCCTCTCCAATATTATGAATTTGACAAACCTGAGCTAGTCACAATAATTAGGGCACCTTGAAAAGCTGTTGTATATGTTCCAAACCAGTCATTTGAAAGGCACTTGGATATTAGGAACAAGCAAGGCAACATATCATTTTCTTCCACTTTCTCTTTTTTGCTCATAGCAGCGGGGCTGCCGTTATTTCACGTGCGCACAAGAGGCTTGCAAGTTTTTTGTGTGTGTGTGTGTGTGTGTGTGTGTGTGTGTGCGCGCACACACACACACACACACACAGTAGCTCTGTGTAATAACAGGAAATAAAGAAGCATGGGAAACAGAAGTTTCCATAATCTGGGGGGCGGGGGACGGGAGGGAATGAGTCATTTCTGCAGGGAGGGAGAATACAGATGTAGTGGAATGAATCCACTTTAAAAATGCCCCCTTGGGGAATCCCTTTAATGAAAATAGACATTGATGAAAATATATTTCCACCCTACCAGTGATATATCTATATCTCTGTGTCTGTCTATCTATCTATCTCGATCTCTATCTCTATCTCTATATATGTTTGTGTGTGTGTGTGTGTGTGTGTGTGTGTGTGTGTATATATATATATGTAGGTTTTGGTGTCTTCGGGTGTCTTCCCGTGTAAGAGTTGGGGTGTCTAGGCGACGTTTCGACGAGGTCTCACTCGTCATCTTCAGGCTGGTGCTTTCGGCTTCTTGTTACTAGAACAGAGCAGGATCTCAGTGTTTGAGTTCCTATAAATACTGTTGAGGGGGTGTGGTGTATAGCCTCCAACGTTCTGGGCAGAGAGGAGGCTATACACCACACCCCCTCAACAGTATTTATAGGAACTCAAACACTGAGATCCTGCTCTGTTCTAGTAACAAGAAGCCGAAAGCACCAGCCTGAAGATGACGAGTGAGACCTCGTCGAAACGTCGCCTAGACACCCCAACTCTTACACGGGAAGACACCCGAAGACACCAAAACCTACATTCCTGTACCCGTGAAAATCTACGAAAGCATATATATATATATATATATGTGTGTGTGTGTGTGTGTGTGTGTGTGTGTGTGTGTGTGTATTGCCCCTTCAAAATATTTATTCCAGGGTGGTTTACAATGTAATTTAAAGCAAAACAACAATAAACTATACACTAAGCCAATTAAAAGTAATAAACGCCGCATAATCAGCGCAGTGCAGACATTAAACTCGCAATTAAGACAGCAAAGTAAAAACTTCAGTTCGAGGGTTTGTAAATGTAGCATCCTCTCGACACAATGGCTGCTGCTGCTACCTGAGGGATGCAGTTTGGAAGCTAGCAGTTCTGGTCCTGAAATGTGCGGTCCATAGGGTCTTGGCTTTTGAAAATGTAGATCTTCCTGAGGATCAGACCCAAATACCTATCTAGTCCAGCTTTATGCTTCCACAATGGCCAATCAGATGCCTCTTCTAAGATGGTACTTGCCATCTGTAGTTTTCCTAGCACCTGTATTAAAAAAAAGAATATCTCTCTCTCTCTCTCTCTCTCTCTCTCTCTCTCTCTCTCTCTCTCTCTCTGTGTGTGTGTGTGTGTGTGTCTTCATCTCAAACCCTTGGTGAGTTAGGCTCTGGCAGATTGAGCAGACAAGACCAAGAGTGGGCCCAATGGTCAAGAGGGTGGTTTCTGAGGATGTGACTCACCCTTGATCCTAAGATCTGTGGGTGACTCCCCTGTAGATTCTCCTGTTCTGCCACCATCCTGGAGCATGCAACTATTGAACCAGTTATGGGCCCTTTAAGGATTGCATACAGCTTTCCCAAATGGGCAGAGGCACTGCAAGAGGAAAGCCTTGCTAGCCTCCTGAATCAGCCCAAAGGCACATCTATCCATTGTCATGTTCTCACAGTGGCCATTCATAGAATCATAGCACTGTAGAGTTGGATGGGCCCTGGTGGTCATCTAGTCCAACCCCCTGCAATCAGGAATATGCAGTTGTCCCATATGGGGATCGGACCTGCAACGTTGGCATTATCAGTGCCATACTCTAACCAACTGAGATCAGATGCCCAGAGGCATTTTTCCCCCTGCTGAGGGCCGCATTTCTTCAAAGGTAATCTGTTGGGGTCCACATTCTAACTGTGGTTGGGGCCAAAGCCAAGAGTGGATGGGACGACTTCTTTCTCCGCCTCTCTCCACCCCTTTATTTCTCTCGACCTCCCTACCCCAACATGCAGGTAACTGGAGTTGGGATAGAGATCCCTCTTGCCATTTATGCAGAAATTAATTTTAGGGCCACATGCATTGCAAGGGGTTGGGTTAGATGACCCTCAGGTCCCCTCCCAAATCTTATAATTCTGTGAAATTAGACTGAGTGCTGCCACACATTACTCACCTCTGCTTCAGATGCTGTACAGTGGTACCTCAGATTACATACGCTTCAGGTTACAGACTCCGCTAACCCAGAAATAGTGCTTCAGGTTAAGAACTTTGCATCAGGATGAGAACAGAAATCATGGTGCGGTGGCAGCAGGAGGCCCCATTAGCTAAAGTGGTGCTTCAGGTTAAGAACAGTTTCAGGTTAAGTACGGACCTCCGGAACGAATTAAGTACTTAACCAGAGGTACCACTGTACTTGACTGCTCTGTGGTTGGCCACAATATGGATTCAGCTTTCTTGACCCTCTGTGTGCATGTTTGTTTGTTTTTATAAAAAAATGTGGGTCATCTAATATTTTAATGCAGATCATCTTAATATCCCCAAAAGATATGTGCCCCTCCTTCTGCCCTGGTCATTCATTGGGGAAGCCACTGTGAGCAGCTCACCTAGGCAGTGAGTCTTGATGCTGTATGGTAGAGCCCACCCCTAGGGGAGCTTCCGGTATCTGTGCTGTCAAAGGAAATTATGTGTGCTTGTTCCCCAAGTATTCTTTATGCAGATAATAGACTTCTGTTCCTCCTAGAGTTTCTTTGAAGGCTGGGATGCTTCAAAGAAGAAAGACAAGACCAAAGGGAGACAGGATCACATGCCAACCTGTGAGTGTCAGAGACAAAAGTTCTTTTTTTAAAAAAAAAAAAAATCACAAAGAAGGGAAAAATCAATCTCTTTCTTTCATTTCGGATGTTTGAACGCCCCAAAACTCTCCAGCGTCTGGAAAGTATGCATTTGGGTTGTGGTTTGCAGGCATCCGAGGACTGTCAAATGCACAACAGCGGTTGCATTTTTCTCCAATCTGGGTTCAGTTTTGCAAATGTAACCACTTCATTATAGCCTGCAGACTTCAGATCTTTGCACCTCGGGAGGATTCCATTTAGTTTGAGACGTGTCATTCCTTTGCCTGGAATTAAATATGTCACGCAAGTTGCTAGGGGAGGCTTTGTGGGCTGGAAAGTCGGTTGCAGCCGGATAAAATTCTGCCTGGCAGGAAGAGAGGGCTGGGAGCGTGACGTGACCTCAAAACTCTGAAGGGAATAAGTGCAGGTGCTTGGGTAGCATTTATTTATTGAGAGCAGTGTTGCATAGCAGTTAGAGTGGCAAACTAGGACCCATGAGTCTAGGATTCAGGTTCACATTCAGCCAGGAACCTTTGGCTAGTTAGTCTCTCTCAGTGCAACCTAACCTCAGACAGGGCTGTTGTGCAGGGGGAAGTAACCGTAGAGATGAAGTTTCAGTTAGTGTGAAATAATATGGTAGCATGGGCCACCCATTTGATTCTGTACCAAATACAGGCTGTGAGGAACAAAGGAGGCTGCTTCATACTGAGCCATTGGTCCATGTAGCCAGGGGGTTCCAAAGTGTATGTGCTGTCATGCTAAAAGATCTACCGTATTTCCTACAAAGGCCGAGCAGGGATTTTGTGGCACCCGTGACACTTGCCAGTTCTGCAGATCAAAGCAGTCAACTAGGCATATATAGGGTTAGGTGATCTCACAGGTAAACTGGTGCCAGGGTTTATATTCTAACAGTTACACCTGGTGTGCTCTGTGGTGTGATGAAGGGTCAGCATTGGCAAAATGTTCCTAGTGTAGTGTTGTTTAGGATGTGCTCAAACTGCCCATTGTTGTTTGCTGCCACCACTGAGTGAGTCAGCTGGGCCCATCAATGGAGAAGAGGCTACATCAAAGGGCTCTTCCCCCCCTTAAACCTCACACCTGAGTGTGATAGCATTCCACTGCAACATTTCAAATACTTGTCAACTGTTCAAGAAGTCCGAAACATGGTTGCATGGTGTGTCTGTCTGTCCGTCGGAGAATGTAGAGTTTGGTGGTCGGGAGAGTTTTGGAAAGAGTTGAATGAGTAACCGGGGACATCCCCCTCCATAGAACAGAGGGGGAAAGCTGCAATTCACTTGGAATCTGTGCTGTAAAATAACTCCACTAAAGACTGGTTTGCCTCTGCAACACCATCCTAGCCAACTATTTTTACCGCTTCTAATTATAGCCTCCCGTTCTCTGCATTTTGCAAATTGAAATTTCATGTGAACATGATGACAAAAACGAGAGCTAATTGTTCAAAACAGTTTGGTGGGAGCCAAACTCAGATTCCACCCCATTCCCCAACCAAACGTCACAATCAGGTGTCAGGCAGGGCCAGCCCACCCATGAGGCAAGGTGAGGTGACTGCCTCAGGCGGCAGAATCCACAGGGGCAGCAGACCTGATGTAGAACTTTATTATCCCATGGTTCCTGATGCAGATCTTCACTGACCCCTTCTTCCTTGGCAGAGAGGGAGGGTGCCATTTTGCAGTCTGCCTCGGGTGCCCAAATGTATTGGGCTGGACCTGATCACTGGGAAGGTTCTGCATAAGAAGCTCTGGGAAGTAAGCTGCCCATTGACTGCACTCTGCACTGAGGCAGTTCCATCTTTCTGCCCTGCATGGAGCAAAGCTGTCTGTCTCATCCTAATGTTGCCCTTTCCTCAACTCTTCTACCATCATGGTGCCAGTTGGTATGCAGCAGATGTCTTCTTTGGGTGGTGACATGTGTTCTGGGTCACTGGTCTTCTGCTGGTGGGTCATGACCCAAAACTACATCATGGCCTGATCTAAGGTGAATCACAACAGCAGCGCTACCATCATACGAATAGAAGGTAAAAGTTAATAAGTGGGTCCCCAGAATGCATATGTGGGTTAAAGGTGAGTCTCAGGTCTGAGACTAGTACTCTAGGTAACATCTGATCCACTATATCTCAGGTAACCATGATTTTACAGTCAAATGCATTAATTTTGCAGAGTTTGTTAATGTAGAGATGAGAGATTTATTCAGTATCAGTGTAGCTGGCTGGAGGTGTAAGAATTGAGGCTGCCAGTTGATCAGTGAATTGATTAACAAATGAATGCATAAATTCAATCAGAATAAATGGTGATATGAATATAGAACAGCCATTTTGAAGGGGGAAATGCATTCTTTGTTTTTTTTTAAAAAAACATTTTTATTTGATTTTACAAATATAAGGCATTCTTCATTTTTAGACGAAGTATTCATGCGTCTTGAGTAGATGCATTTCCTCTATTCCCAATGTTCAGACTGTGAGTGCTGCTCTTTGTAGTGTCAAAATGGCACCTCCCACCCCTAAAGTATCACCGGGCTTGGGGAAACACTGAAGGTTTGCAAAAGTCTGGAAATCTGGTGGTGAAACCAAAGAGGGGCCTCAAAAGCAGCACAAAGAGTTCTAATGGGTTCAGTGTGTAAGGAATGCTTGAGGAAGAGGATGAAAAAGTATAGTGAAGGGGGCTGGCAATGGAATAGCATGGCTGGATTTCTGAACAGGAGCACCATGCATTGCAACCTCCAGCAGAAGTTGGTGGCAGGGCCATCTTACCCATAGGTGCTAGGGGTGTGGGGCACCTGGGCGCCGGGCTTTCAGGGGTGGCAGGCTGAGAGTTCAGGACCCGAGAGTTGAATCCGGGGAAGAGCCTGCCCATTGGTTGGAGCGCCACCAGTGGGTTCTTCCGCTGCGGGCGTGAGTTCGGGGGCAACCAAGCCAGTGAGACACTGAGGCGGCCGGCCGGCTCCGCCCTCCTGTGCTCATGGGACTGGGCAACCTGGGGGGGGGGTCCCGCCGGGTGGATCTTTGCATCCCAGTGCCGCATATGCTTAAGACAGCCCTGGTTGGTGGCATGAGGTGGGTGGGGTGGCATTGCTCACCTGGCTTGCCAACACAAAACATCCATTCGAGTTGCCGAGAGGGAGAGGAGCAAGGGGGCAAGGAGCTTGGCATGGTGCAAGCTCAGCAGTGAGCCAATCCAGCCAATCCTGCCACTGTGCCTACACTGCACTCCCTGCTGCCTCTTCTTCTCAGTAACGAGCAGCGACTCTGGGCATTGGAAAGCAGGTGAGCATCACCACCTCACCTGCAGCACCCCACTGACTGCTACTGCAATATCTTCTTTTAGATCCCACTTTTTTATGTCAGAAGAAGCATTCTCTCCTTTGCGAGAGATAGGAGAAAGGAAATGCTGCTTCGAAAGGGCATCTGCTGCCCCCAAATTTGCAAGTACATCCCTCAAAATAATAATGCAGGTTTTTGTGTGTGTGTTTTTTAAAATAGAAAAAAACTGCTGCCTAATTAATTGGAGAAGGCTTTTAAAAAGCTCAGTAGATTTTTCATTGCTTGATCAATTGTTTAAGCATTGCAGCCCTGGTATGCCTGTTCTTTAAATCTACCTTAAAGCAGAGCCTTGATCTCAGCTACATTGTGGCAAACCTTGAGGAACTTCTCAGGTACCTATTGTGGCTTTTGCATGGAGACTGGAGAATTCAGTCAGTAAAGCCTTTGACATTGTTCTGTGTGGCTAGGGAGCCAAAAGGCCTTGGATTTAAAAAGAAAAGAGCAAAAGAATGTGAAGCTTGAGGATTCTGGCCAAACCCCACAGGCAGGCTGAGATGTGGAGTAGCGCAATAATGGCTACAGGTTAGAAGAGAAGGACATGTTTTCTGGAGTTCTGTGCCTGACGACCAGAGCTCAATTAGCACCAAGGCAAATTGCAATTGTGGGTCACTGTAGGAAGAATCATGTGATTGTTCAAGACTGCAGGAACTCAGTTGTAATGTACATCAGGCAGGAACTCTCTGTGCTGTACACCCGGGTTTCAGAGTCCTAGTAGAATGATGCTAGGGCTTGTAGCCTGAGTTTGAGTTGCACTGTTGGAGTCTGATGTAGCCACTGTCCAGTAAGTGACTGGAAATTTAAAAGGAAAAGCACCTTGAACTTATGAAATGGGGAGTCAAAAGATTAAGGCCACCCAGTGGCTATTCTGCCTGTCCTGGACTGAGAGTCCTATCTGATTTTTTTCCAGATGATCGGCATCGAGTTAAGCTCCATCCACTTCTTGGGGACCCCAACTCAGACTATATCAACGCCAACTACATTGATGTAAGTGCATCAGCACCCCTGACCTGTTTCCATCGCCTTACCAACAACCTTCTCTTCAGCAAAATCTCAGAGTCTTGAGTTTTTTGTCTCATAGGAACCTTCTTGGCTGTGTGATCTAGAATTCTCTTTGTCTTCCATGTTTTCCCTGTGTCTCTCTCACACATGCACCCTTAGGTGCTCCACACTTCACGCAGCCTGATATTACATCTGCCCCTGCTGTCTTTAAGAATGCTCTTTGGTTCCTGAGGGAAATGCTACCTTTCCCTTTCCCTTTTGCTCCAAGAATGGAACATGACGGTACAGCAGTAGATCAGGATAGGGTTAGATATATGTGAAGGACCATATGCACTCTCCTTCAAGAATGGGGAGCCTGTATCTCTCCAGATGTTGTTGCACTACAGCTCCCATCAGCCTCAGTGACTATGGCCAATGGTCAGGGATGATGGGAGTTGTATTCCCTCCCACCAACACATACCAAATAAGGACAAACATAAATTTCCCATCCTTTAACAATCCATGTTATGTCTAGAGATGGGCATGTTTCCTAAAAATTATTCAAGTTCTTCCAGGAAAAGAAAGAAGGAGTAAATTTTCTGAGACAGTCCAAATATAGATGCCAGTGACCCAAGTGAACTGTAAGCTATAATAAACAGCACATGCTCCAATACCAGAATCGATTTTAGAAATTACCCCAATTAAACCAAAATTAAGACAAACTAGAATGCAGCACAGACCAAATTCATGGAACAATAAAGGAACAGAACAAGAGAAATCCATTTGTCCCCCCAACTGTGAATAAATGGTGTGAAGATGTACATTGAAATAAATGCAAGATTGTGTGTGATGAGTCAGTAACTGTAAAACTATAAAGTGAAGATACACACAATACGTGAAATATAATGCTGTCTGTCCACTGATAGAAGAAGCCCATCAACAGAATGAGGGAGGGAGGTAATTTTTAATGATTTCACCCTACTGCTACCTCCATACTCCCTACTAAATCTGCTCTGGAGGGTTTCCCAGCCCTCCAGTCAGGCTCCCGTGATGAGGAAGAATTGCCAGCAATGGTCTCCCTCCTCTGTTCCACTGGCACACAACCTAGATACCCCACAATACAGAGCAACTATGAGCAACTAAAACTTTTATTTAGCATGTATTACAATGGTCTGCATGGTGGCAATATGAATTTTATCAAATGCTTGCTGGAGGCTCGTGCCTGAACTGTTACAAATACAGTCTATGTCCATATTATGGCCATCCACTAACACATGATTTGAAAAACAGAATAGGGACAATATAATATTATAAGTGATCTCTAAATCCCTCCACAAGTGTAAAGCCTCTGAAACTATCTGTCCTAGAGCTGAAACTAATTTCCTTCCAAAGCGTCTCAGAAGTTTTCTTCTGCAAATTTTGACATCAAACATGCACTGAATAGTTGAAGACTTGCCAGTAGTTTATGATACCTATAGCTGACATTGAGTCACATTTGGTTTCAGTATTGGATATTTGACTTGATATTTTACTTTGGTAGTTAATATATGATGGTATTTGATAGCTGACAAGCAATGACATCTACCACATTTGACAATTGATGGCTTATCTAATTTTTGGACACCTGCCTAAATCAAAAGATGCCAGAATGTTGAAAACACTCAAATCTCAAATGCCACATTCAAAATTGAAATTTGAATTTCAGATTCAAAATTTGGCAAACCAACCAATAGAGAATTTCTGTCAAATTTCTAATATTTGTGAATCTTTATTTCAGCTCTAGACTGTTCATGGCTGTCTAGATTGTTTAAGTGAGGCAAAAGAAACCAGATCCAATCCCAGTGTCCTTTGCTGCTCCTCCTTCTCTGCTCATCTATGTTGCTGTCTAATGTACTCCCTCTACTAAACAGTCTGGTCTTCCTCAGATTGTGTCTCACTAATCTGTCTGTCTCTGATCTCTTTTTCTCTTGAACCTGTGTCCGATTGGGCTTGCTAAGATTCGGATAAACCGAGAAGTAAGTATATGTCGAGTCCCTCTCCTCTATTTCATCTTTCTTCCATTTAGGAGTCCCTTAAATATTTATCCAGGGGTGGAGAATGTGGTTGGGGGCACATGTGAACCACATGTGAAGTAGTGGTTCCCTCTACTTCAGCTGTGTGGAACCTTTTCCTCTGCCCCAGATGTTGCCTAACAACAACTCCCATCATCCCTGGCCACTTGCTGGGACTGATGGGAGTTGTCATTCAGCAACATCTACAGGACCAAAGCTTCCCTCCACCTACTTTAACTCACACCGTCTTCAAATATCTGAAGGACTGTCACATGTATTATAATGGGTTGCATGGTGGCACAGATGATGTGAACTTAATCAATGCTTGCTGAGGGCTCATACTTGAACTGCAAGCATCCAGAGAATATTTGCAGGGAGGGAGCTTTTCCAAGCTGGATAACATCCCCTTCTGGTTAGATGATTGAACATGGGTGTATATTAGGTCCTTTGCAGAACTGATGACTTCAGATATAAAATGCAAAATGAGAGCGTAGGTGGCCACACAGGGAGCCTCATGTTTAGCTTTCAAGCCAACCTGCTGTGTTATTGGTTACTGGCGCTGTTACATCTTTCTCTGCTCTATGGGCCACTGCTCCCCCATTAGGAGTTACTAATGCGTGCAGTAAGTGGCTTGGATGAATGAAGGTATTCACAATCATTACTCAGGACCACATGACTTCTGCGAAGAGCAAGGCTGCAAACAGGGCTCTTGTGCTGCTCTCCATTCCTTGCTGCTTGTGGACATTAATCAAGGCTGCCTTCGTGTACTGGGAAGCAAAGTAAAATGGGAAGCTGCTGTTACCCTCAAGGTGACCCATGCTCAAGCTGAATCCCAGTCTCCTGTGTTTGGCCTTGTGTGCACTGCATGATGGTGCCTGGGGTAAGTGGGGGGGCACCAGTTATGTTCAGACAACTGGATTGAAGTGAGGAGTAGTTGGGTTCACACATGCAAGCTCCACTTCAGACCACCCCGTTTTGAGCGGGAAGGTCTGAATGAGGATCTAAGTATGTTTAGGCTAACATGCATATAATCTTCTCCGTGTGTTAGGTAACAGCTGTAGCTCAGGTAGAACGTCTGCTTTGCATGCCAAAGGTCCCAGGTTCCATACCTGGCATCTCCAGGTAGGGCTTGGAGAGAACCCTAGTTGACACCCTGGAGAGCCTCTGCCAGTCAGTGTAGATGGTACTAAACTAGATGGACTGCTGGTCTGGCTTAGAATAAGGTGGCTTCCTGTGGTCCTGAGCATGCCTTCCATTGATCAGGAACTGTGCCTTATCAGGGTTCCAGGTGGCAAGGAGAATTATCAATGTGTTCAGCTGAATGTGTTTAGAATCCCCCCTTCAGACCTTCCAGACGCCCATGGGAAGCCTGCAAACAGGGCATGAACGCAAGAGCACACTTTCCCAGCCACTGACACCCAGAGGCATATTGGCTCCTACACTGGAGATAGAACATAGCTATCACTGCTTATAGTCATTGATAGATTTACCCTTCACAAATTGGTATAATCCTCTGTTAAAGCCATCCAAGTTGGTGACCATCACTACCTGTTATGGTAGTGAGTTCCTGAGTTTAACTGTACACTGTGGGAAGAAGTGCTTTCTTTTGTCTGTCCTGAATCCTCCAAACACTCCGCTTTCTTCGATAGCCCTGGGTTCCAGTATTACAAAAGAGGGAGAAAAAGATCACTCTCTGCCCACTTTTTCCACATCACCCCCAATACCATGCCATGTATCTTGCTCTGCCTTACTAGCCTTGTTTCTAAACTTACATGCCCCAAATGGCATGACCTTTCCTTGAAGAAGAAATGCTTCCTTGTTGCCTTAGCAACAGCATCTCACTGCCCATTTGGAGTGAGGACAGTGAGAGATCTGTATTTGCCCTCAGTGGCATCATAGTACTTTAAATGTGTGCTTTGAACGTGGTCTTGGTCCAAAGCATGCAGGATCTGGGCAGGAAACTGGGATGTAGGCACTGTGGAAGGGCTTTAGTGGATATTTAGGTTGAGTGGCTTTGCTTTCAGAGGGACCCTGGCTGAGTATCCATTTGGACATCCTCTAACCAACTTTGGAAGTTTGTTGGGGCTTTGGTATGTGTGGATAGCAAAAGGGGATTGCTTAAGTCAGCTTTAAGAGCAGCAGATCTTGGGACCAATGTTGCTGGCGGCGTTCCATGCAATGCAGGAAGTATTTCCACCATTCCCTCCCTACCATAGGAACATAACACACTGTCTTATTCCTTCACAGGGCTACCACAGATCCAACCACTTCATAGCCACTCAAGGTAAATCATTCTTATCATCTTCTTCCTCTTTCACTTTCTGGTATTCTTGCCCTCCTCATTTCTGCACCACTTGGGCTTGTTTTTGAGAATAATGATGGTGATGCTGATAATAATAATAATAATAATAATAATAATAATAATAATAATAATAATAATAGTGGTAGTAGTATTTGAGCATGTAAAGTTTTTCTCCAGGGAGAAAACTGCAGGGCAGAAGACCTAAGCCTGTCTCCCACACATGCACACGCACAATGTCCCAAGCACAATCAGAATCGCTCCTTTATCCATGATTGCTATTATTAAAAAATAATAATCACAGGAGATCATTAAAAATGATGGCTCTCCCATGGCATCTTTTTTAATGGTCCTGAGCATGTGGGCAGCAGGGACCCAGAAAAAAGCAACAGTGCAAAACTGAGTGGGGGTTGACATATTCAATCCCTGGACCATCCTTGGTTTAATTATTATGATGATTAATTAAAATGATATCCTGTCTTTCCTCCCAAAGGAGCCCAGATGCTGTGTATATGTGCCCCCCCAATCCCTCCATCATTGGTGAACTCGTGGGGATTAGCAGATCCTCCTTCATCTTGAAGGTGATGGAGTGTGTGGATTCAGCCAGCCCAACACATTCATTTCTGCCAATTCAATATGTTCATTTTACTAAACAATTGAGACCCCAAATATCTGAAAGCGGACACTCTTGGTAGTCCTCAGAAGTTTGGGATGGAGGTGTCTTGGGAAGGGGCTTCCTCTGTGGCATTCCACCGTGGAATTCCCACCCCTCAAAGAGGCATCTGGGACCACCATTGTATTGTTCTCCGCATTCATTGAAGACACACCTCTTTACTTGACTTTTGACAGATGAGACTTATTTTTAAGTTCCACTACTCCCTGGTGCAGTTTTTCATGTACAGTACATTGTTCCAACTGCTTTTTAATACTGTAATATTGTAATGCTGTAACTCACCTCTGAGGTTTTTGTGGTAGAGGGTGGCCAGGAAATACCTGAAACAAATCAATAGCCACCTTATTTTTGCACATGACATCTTTTAGCAGTCTCTGTGGTTGCTTAGTTCTCTTCCATCTCAATGCTTCAGGCCCCAAACAGGAGATGATCTATGATTTCTGGCGGATGGTGTGGCAGGAGCACTGTTCTAGCATAGTGATGATAACCAAGCTGGTTGAAGTGGGAAGGGTAAGAGACTCATTCTGTTCTCCTCTCCCCACCCTGTGAGTTCCAGAGGGGGGTGCTTTATTGGCCCTGACCCCCCACCCCACCCTTAGACACACAGATGATGGTCTTATCTTGCTATTGCAGGTCAAGTGCTCCAAATACTGGCCAGATGACTCAGAGATGTATGGCGACATCAAAATTACCCAGGTGAAGTCGGAGACATTGGCGGAATATGTCGTGAGGACGTTCACTCTGGAGAGGGTAAGCTCTTCACGCTTCAAAGCTCAGCACAGTCCTGTCTGTGGAAGCATTGCTCTTAAGCCAAAAGCTGGTACATTGGCCATGATCTCCCAGCAGCAACGGGTGGCAGAGATATGTTTCACTGAGGCTTCCTTGCTGGCAAAAAGGTCTGCAGGCCAGGAAGACTGCAGGAGGGCTCCTACAGCAACCACTGAGCATTGAGAAGACCTTGCTATTCTGCCCACCCATACTGGTCCCTGGAGTAATGTGCAATGCTCATGTGCAAAGCCTATGGTTAGGGTGAGGAACCTGTGGCCCTTCAGATGCTGTGGATTCCAACTGCTAAACCCCCACCTTCAGCCTTGCCAATAGTCATGAATGATGGGAGTTGTAGCCGCATGACATCTCTGTCTAAAGCAGTCTCCCCCAACCTGTTGCTGTCTATGTGTTTGGTACTAGAACTTCCATCAGCCTCAGCCAGCATTGCCAATGATCAGTGCTGATGGTGTCCCTATACCATGCAGGGCTGCAGGTCCCCCAATTTCTGGCCTACCATATTATTTTGATGGATAGTTTAGGGCTGAGCAAAAACAGACCTTCTGAAATGCTTCATCCTATTTGCAGACCATAAAATTGGAATGGCCCATTCACTAAATATTCTGGGGTGGGAAGGGATCAGTCTGGAGGGGTTTGTTTTAAAAATCACAACCCATTTTCTTCTTATTTTGGCGATGAAAACTGAAATATAAGATATTGAAAGTTAGTGCTGGTTGATGAAGGGATCAGTGGGTTAAAAGAAGAGGGAGCAAAATCACTGCTTCCTACAAAATGTTAAACTATCTGTCTGTCTATCTATCTATCATCTATATCTATCTATCTATCTATCTATCTATCTATCTATCTATCTATCTATCTATCATCTATTTATCTATCATCTTCACAGTTGAGCTTGAAATTCCTCTACTCACAGGCAGCAAAATGGGTGGAGCAATTTGAGTGGAGATGGGAAAAAGAAATTTCCTTCCTTCCTTCCTTCCTTCCTTCCTTCCTTCCTTCCTTCCTTCCTTCCTCCCTCCCTCCCTCCCTCCCTCCCTCCCTCCCTCCCTCCCTTCCTTCCTTCCTTCCTTCCCTCTGTTGGCTTACCTCTAGATTTCTACATAGTGAAAAAGCACCATGTTTAGGCTATTAATCCATAAAAGCAAATGGTATTTCCCCCCCAAAAGCAGGGGGTGCCAACTTTAGGGGGTGTAAGCGGCTTCGGCCCCCTCAATATTTGGGGGCAGGGAGGCAAGCCCTACTCCCAAAATTGAAGGGGCTGCCATCCCCCGCTGCTGCTGTGTGAGCACTCGCACACTGGGTGGGACACATCATGTGACGACCAGCCCGCTCAATGTGGGAAGCAAGTCGGTGTCGCAAAGATAGAGCTTTCCTGATGTATTAGTTCAGATCCTAAGATTATTGTGCATTGTTGTCCTCACTGATTTGACACACAACATCAATTTCTCTAGCAATCAGTCATAGGCACACTTGTGTACACAATTTTTCTACCCACTCTGTTTTGTTTTGTTTTCTTCTTTTTAAATGCTATTTTGAAGTAGCAGGGAAAGGCATTAGGTACGCATCGTTCCCCATCATTACACATTCTTACAAAGTGCTGACCTTCTTCCCAGGTCATAGATCAAAGTGCTGATCAGCTTCCTGTGCCCCAGCCTGGTGCTTTCCAGAGATTGTTGGTCTACATCTTCCACCACCCTTGATCATTGGCCATGCTGGCTGAGACTGATGGGGCTTATAGTTCAAAGCATCTGGATGCACCAGTTTGGGAAATGCTGACATAAAGAATCCAGTTTTTTTAATGGCTCAACAGACCAGGCTTAACATGCAAGAACTTGTTCATCACCAAATGGCTTTTTCTCTCTGCCTCTCCCTTTTGCAATCTGCCATAACTCTTTGGCACAATGTTGCTATATTTGGGACACTTGTTTGCAGCTGCAGCTCTGTGATTTTCACTCCCCAAAATGAGAATCGGGGATGTGCATCTCCTTAGACACTGAGGGTAGAAAGAACCTAGAAGGATGAGTAGTTTGTTTATGGACTTTGTATCCTGCCCCTCCTTCTGCTGGAGCCTGGCACAGCAAACCACAAAAGAGGACCATTTAAAAGAAAAGAAAAGAAAAGCATCTTTAAGGCATTTCAAAACCATTTTTTCTAAATGTACAGTGTTTAGAAACAATCACATACCCTCACAGTTATTAATGTATTAGTTTCTTATGAGCCATCAAATGCCTAGGTAAACAGGAATATTTCAACATTTCTTCTGAAAGTCAATAATGAGGGAGGCAGATGCACCTCGCCGGGAAGGGAATTCCATAAACAGGGAACCACTACCAAGAAGGCACTGTCACAGGTCAACATTGTTGGCTTAAAGACTCCTTGAAAGTCCACTTTCATATTGTGCTGCATGTGTGATGTGAACAAACACAAATAGGTGGTTTCCTTTGATGGAGAAGATGGAAACATGGTGACATTATCTGGAAATGTTTTCTTTGAGGAAGAAAATTGTAACCTGGACCTGGAGATGCTGCTACTTGATGCATCATCCTTTATAGACTCTATGTTGTGTACAATTTTTACTTTAGAATGCAAGGTGTTAAAATCTGGAACTGGAGTTCAGGGAAATGGGAGCAAAGTGACTGGAATGTTTCAGGGTGGACTTACCTTTTAAATTATTTCTTTCTGTTTTGTTTTTAACTGTTTTCTGCTGCCACCACCATGGCAGCCAGCTGCCTCTGCTGGCAGTGAAAAGAGTGTCTTGCAGGTAGCTAGGTTAGTTAGTTTTTTGAGATCTAAAGCCACAGAGCCACAAAGAATCTTAGGGAGTTCATGATTCACCTCATCTTGTTATGCTGTGATCTAAATTCAGGATTTTCTTATTCATAAGAATATTTATAAGGTGGCAACTAATAAAAAAAAATACCAAGGTAGTGCACAATGAAGTCAGGAAAACACATTAGAGCTATAAAATCATAACATTATAAAACCACAAAGAACAGAACAAACGGCCAACACTGAATCAAATAAATTCTCTAAAAACACTTGGCAAAGCAAGTACCTTCCCGGAAGGTGGGAACCGCCCCGAAATTGCCTTGTAATTCAGAGTATGCACAGAACCAGTGCACACACCTAGTATTTGTGTGTAGCCATTTCCTAGCCTGGGAGACTTTTGTCTGTTTTCAGTCTTCTCTTTTGGATCCCAAACCCTCTGCTCACTTTGGCATCCCCCTCTCACCAACCATGCTTGGTGCTCAGAATTCCTCCATCTGAATCTTCCTTGTTTATACACACTCTTTAGGTACTCCATTGAAGGACGTTCTCTCAGTAAATAGTGCCGCAGAACAGCCCTTTATTTACGTGGTCATTCTTGATGGTATAATTTCAGGCTAAGCGCCATGTAATTGCACAGGGAATGGACAATTATTTCTGTCTTCTAGACAGGAGCTGAAAGCTTCGTGGCAATTATTGAGCAGTTCTACTGTATCTCGAGACACCCACAACTGTAATTCACCCCCCCTCACCCTGTAATCTAGAGGAACGTTAAATCACAACCTTGTTACAAGTAAAGTACCCAAGTTCCGTCGGGATCTGGTTGCCTTGTAATCGTTCCAAGGCATTCCCGCAGCTCCAGTTTCAGGGAGAAGGACCACTTAATCAGTGGCCTGGGATTTCTCCACCAAAAAAGAGGATGGAACCTCCGAGCCAGTGTATTAAATCATGATACCATCTCAGCCAAGCTTAACAAAGATGCAATATCACACTATGATGAGTGATTTAGGGTGAAAGGAGATGTAGCCTCAAAAGGAGAGGACAGCATGACCTCCAGCCATGGGGTAATCCTGTGAATATGGCATAGATTAATCTGTCAATGTTGGTTTCTCTACGTTTCTCATTTTTTCAAAGCATAAGTTCAGTTCGCAATGTTTGCACATCAGCCTGCAGTTATTATTTGCTTGTTAAAACAATCTCACTTCGTCAGCCTTTTAGCGCTCGTTGTTCCTACTTTTGCATTCCGTTTGGCCCAGTCTACACATTTCTGGAAAGTGATTCCTCCCTAGCAATCTTTCCACTGAGATAGGTATTTTTGTATGCGGTGTACATATGCAACATTTCTTGGGTTGGAGAACTGCATCACAAAAATTCAGAGAAGTATCCATTTTGAAGGATAGATGCATTTCAGTCTGCGTATTTGTGGGGGGGGAGGAAAGTGTGACTTAAGGGTGGTTTGCATGAAAATTTTGAACTGAATCAAAGCTTCCTGGTTCTGCTGGGAGGGCAGCAACATGGGAAATACACAAACCTTTTCTGAGATGAATCTGCCAAAGTGAAGTCGTGGCACCTGGGTGGGAATTTTGATCAGGCAGCAATCCTGCCGTTAGAGCTGCTTCATGTCAGAAACCACTGTATTTATGCTCTTATCTCATGCTGCCTGTAATCATGAGCAAAATCTAGCACCTGTAATTGCTTTCCACTTGGCCTCATACCACACCGAAATCTAGAGAATTCCCTACAGCTTCTCCTACATCAATACTTAGATGTTCTGGGTACGTAGCAAGAGTTCTGGTAAATACAAGAGGTCCCCATCGGTGTTGGCATTCTGCCGGCTGTTGAAGATGCACCTGCTTAGACAAGTATTCCCTCGAACTTGAACTTTCCTGATTTGATTGTTTAAATTGCTCTTCAAATTGGTTTAACTGTTACGCTTTTTAACAGGATTGTTTTGTTGTGATTTTTTAAATTATGGATGTTCTTAACATATTGATGGAATTGTTTTGTTTTAGTTATGTATGAATCACATCATTGATTATTAACTTGCAAGCAGCTTAGAAACCACTCAGGTGTGTAAGCAGTATATTAATGAATGAATTAATATTAGGTGAGCATCCAAGGTCAACTTAATTTTGAGTGTGATAGCTGCTTGTTGCAGTGGTTAACATCTTTCATGGTGAACTTTATCATTTCCTCCAATTTTGAGAAAATGCAAATTCCAAGCTGCTGGATCCTGTTCAATAGCCTTCTGTTTAATTACAAAAAAAATCCCTCTATAATTGAGGAACCCTTTTTCCTTATGTGTTCATAAACTGTAATGAAGTCATGCTTCTGCAGCAAACCATATATAAATGGTGTGTCATGTTCAGAATTTGTTTTAAAGGGTTAGATTTAAATATTTATTTTACCTACTTATTTATTTCATTTATATGGAAGAGCTCAAGACAGTTTACATCACGGGTGTCAAACACAAGGCCCGCGGGCCGAATCCGGCCCGCCAGACTTCGTCATGTGGCCCGTGTAGCCGCCGGCGGCCACCAGCCTTCACCTTTTATTCTCGCTTTTTTTTTTTTACACAAGAAAGCCGCCTCTTCAGCGCATGCGCGGCAGCCTACAAGCCAGAGAATGTCCGCCCTCTAGCGGCGCCGGCCGTTCTACACAGGAAACCTCCACTTTACATGCATTCAGGAAACCACTTCCGTGGTTACAACCAGCCCTTTGAGGGTGACCAAACTGCTGCTGCGGCCCCCGATGAATTTGAGTTTGACACCCTGCCAGGGAGATAACGTCCATCTGAGCCCCAAGCCGGAGTTCTGGACGTCCATCGGCCTCCCGTAGTCACGCAGATCCAACAGTTAGGGGCACAAAGCCCTTGGAAATTCCTAGCCACATTCCTAGGCTGGTGCACCCTCTTTCAGCAGAAAGCACAGTCAAAAGCTTGCACCGCAGAAGAGCATAATTTACAGACTTTATTTAGCGTTTAACAGAACAAAAGAAAACGTGACCGTTCTGTGTCAGCATCTCTGTCCGACGGGCAAAACCGAAAGGAATATCAGAACATAAACATCCTGTGATCAGGACATGCGCAGACTGTTACAGAAAGCCTGCTCCCTTTTAAGGTGGAACGGAAATATCCTAACAGTTTACATGGTTGGTCCCTCCTCGTTTTGTCCTCACAACAACCCTGTGAGGTAGGTTAGGTTGAGAGAAAGTGATTTTCGCTGGTCACCCAGTGAAATTCATGGCTGAGTGGGGATTTGAACCCTAGTTCTAGTCCACCACTCTAGTCATTATACCACACTGCCACTTTTCTAACAACAAAGTTGAGCTCAGAGCAGCTAATAATGATAATAATAAACCTTGGCAAAAAAATAATAATCAATATAATCAAACAAACAAACACCATGGTAAATAAGCAAAGCAAGAACAAACAACTCAAGGAACAATGCAGTTCAATGAAAACCCATAATAATGTTAAAAGTAATGATTCTTAATGGTTAATTAGAGGTGGAATTGGGTGACCTGCCCTCAAAAGATGTGCTCACCCCATATTGCTGTTGTGATTTTATGTGATATTGGCTAGTCTTATTGATCAGGATATTTTTATTGCGGCCCACTTTGAGATTTATTTTTAAATGAAGAGCAGGCTATAAATTTCTCTAAGGAATAATGTAATGCATTGATAGCACTTTTAAACACAAGGCCAGGCAGTTGGGGACTCCAGAATGTAGCAAAGGAATTGGGATGATGAGAATTTTGGAAGCATTTTTAATGTTAACCTCCACCTTCCCGGGGAAACGTCCAGTGCCTAACTTACATATAAGCAAAACAAGCTATAGCTTAGGGCCCTACTCTCTGTTGGGATACTGCCAGGGAGACAAAGTCCATCATGGCCCCAAGCCGTCTGCCGGACGATCCATCGATCTCCCGTAGGCACGCAGTATCAGCAATTAGCGACATGAGTTTCTAGAAAATATCTTGCCACATTCCAGAGCTCATGCACACTCTATCAGCAGATAATGCACAGCAAAAGTCGCACTCAGGAGAGCATTATTTACAAGTTTTATTCAGCGTTGATCAGAACAAAGAAAGACACGACTGCCTGCGTCAGTGTCTCCAGACACAGAGAGAAAACGAAAGCAATAGAAACATAAACATCCTGTGAACAGGAAATTCGCAGACTCTGACTCACAAAGCCTGCTCCCTTTTAAGGTGGAACGGAAATATCCTAACACTCTCTTGGGCCCCCCCTAAAAAATAAAAAACAAACAAACCTGGATGTACATTTCCAAAATATAAGATAAAAAACAAATTAAATAAAACCTACATACAGCAACAGTGTTTGTGTTGTGTAGGCTCCTATGATGTAAGTAATGGGCCCCGCCTGCTGGCCTGTTCCCTAAAATATCACTGGTTTGCTCATTTCTATATATAGGGTGCCTACATTCTGCATGGACTGGTTGCATAAATTACCATATATTCAACACAAAAAACAGGGACAATTTGTTGTTGACAAAGGACAGCTGGACATATAAAGGGCCCCATGACCTTCAGTAGTTTAGGGCCTCATCAAACCTAAATCTGGCCCTGGAAACATCTGTAGGGCTAACCCTACTTTCTCTCTCCCTGTCCTCACCTCCTCCTTACAGAGGGGCTACTCAGCGAGGCATGAAGTAAAGCAGTTCCACTTCACATCATGGCCAGAACATGGGGTGCCTTACCATGCAACCGGGCTCCTGGCATTCATCCGCAGAGTGAAGGCCTCCACGCCTCCCGATGCAGGACCCATCGTTATTCATTGCAGGTAAGTTCAAGACTAGGGATGCAAGAAGGCATCATTCTCCATATCAGACGCAAGACTGTTTCTCTTCCTCTGGCGGTTCATCTTCTGCCCTAAACCACATTGTTCATATTGATGTCCACTGTGGCAAATTTGCATGCCTTATGTCATTATATATACTTAATCACATAAATTGCATGAAATATACAGTGGTACCTTGGGTTACAGATGCTTCAGGTTACAGACTCCGTTAACCCAGAAATAGTACCTCGGGTTAAGAACTTTGTTTCAGGATGAGAACATAAATTGCGCAGCAGCGTCATGGCAGCAGCGGAAGGCCCCATTAGCTAAAGTGGTGCTTTCGGTTAAGAACAGTTTCAGGTTAAGAACGGACCTCCAGAACGAATTAAGTTCTTAACCAGAGGTACCACTGCATTGCCATTATGTTAATCCACCCAATTCATTTCAATTTAAAGGAAACACAATGGGATGGGAAGCCATAATCAATTCCGTATTGTTTGTGGACTGAAAGCAACAATAGCAAGTACTGATCGTATTCACTGGATTGATTTTTGCTCTGGATGTGGATGGAATAAGCATTTTTCTCATCCATTGCTGTTTTTGTTGGAATTCCCCAACGTCCCTGATCAAGACAATTAGGAGCAACCATTAGTTTTTGCCTAATGCACATAGAGCCTTTTGTAATATAACTTGTAAAAATATACATTATGTTCAATAATGAGAGCACGAGGAGAGAATAATGAGCCTCACGATGAATAGGGTCCTCAGCTCATGGTTGAAAAAAGTCAGTGAAGAATTGGGGCATTACCTGCAAATTAGTAATAAGGAGATATCACAGAAAATGATGACTTTTGTCTTGGAAGCAGTGAAATGTCATCACAATTAAAAGAATGCCCAGCTGTGTGATTCTATGGATAATTGTGGGGTTTTTGATATAAAGTCCTTTGCTTAGATCACATCATCCAGTTTCTGTATCATACTTTAAAGATCAGTAAAATACAAAATTGGCTTTATTGCTGGGAGTGGTGGTGGAGACAGCTGAGGCAGGTAAAGAAACCAGTGTTTTATGGCTTGGGCTTTGGAGCTTAATGTCCCAGTAACCATTATCAAAGGTTAGCCCAGACACTGAGGTCCTCCTCTGATGGTCTTCTGCTGCTTCCCTCATGGCAAGAAGCCAAGTTACAGGGAACTAGGCAGAGGGCCTTCTTGATACTGGCACCCTCACTGTGGAATACACTCCCTTCAGGTGTCAAGGAGATAAAGAACTATACAACTTATAGAAGACATCTGAAGCTCTGTATTGGGAAGTTTTTAATGTTTGATGTTTTATTATATTTTATATATTCTGTAAGCTGCCAAGAGTGGCTGGGGAAACCCAACCAGATAGTCAGAGTATTATTATTATTATTATTATTATTATTATTATTATTATTATTATTATTATTATTTAGGAAGCTGGTCCACTATTTGTCCACTAGCTCAATTTTGCATGTTTTGGACTGGCAGTGGCTTCCCAGTATCTCAGATTGAGGTCTTTCCCATCGCATGCTACCTAGTCCCAAATCACACAGTGACTGGCCCAAAATCACACCCAACGAACTTCATGGCTAAGTGGGGGATTCAGACACCAGTCTTCCAGGTCCTAATCTGGCTCTACTCTAACTGCTAGGCCACGCTGCCATCCTCACAGTTACATGGCCTGCATGGCTACATTGGCTGTTCTGCTGAGACGGTGGAAGACCATGAATGTTGCACTCCTGGTCTTACACCTGCTCTTCTTCTTCTTTTGCTTGCAAAGCAGCCCCATGCTAGCACAGAACACAGCAGCAGCGCTGTTCCTCGCCGTTCTTTATAACTTCTGCATTCTGTGCTCTTTCTGTGCTAGATAAACAAGAAAGGACTGATGAATGAAAGCTGGGGAATTTCTCCTCATCACCACTTTTCTCCCTCCCTTTCTCTCGTCGATTGCTTCATCAGTATTCATTCATCAGGGACAACCAGTATAATTAGTTTCCCCAGCCTGTAATCATTGATAATCACAGCAAGTGATTCATCTGCCCCAGAAATTAGTATATGTACTAAGAAGGTCCAATGGAAAGGAGAAGTGGCTTCCCTTTACGGCATTTGGAATTTTGCTGGGGCTTGGATGGGTGGATCTTCGTTCAGGAGGAAATCTGTGGGGTCAGCTCTGTGCTACAGGCAAGCTTTCCCTAAGAAACAACAATCTGTCATGAATCTGCTTCTCTTGGCATGTGTGTGAGCGAGCTGGTTTTGTCTAAAGCAGGTCTGGGAAGGGACCTTGGCAGAAACCTTCTGGCTGCCATTGCAGGAATATATCGATGAATGAGATGTTGGCTGTGTTCATGCATAGTGCTAAACCATAGTTGAACATTATGTCCTCGTGTGCTTTCCCTTCCTCTCTCTTCCTCTGGTGCAGCTGTGAAGAAGGGATTTGGTTAGGTTTATTGTTTATTATTATTATTATTATTATTATTATTATTATTGTTGTTGTTGTTGTTGTTATTATTAAACTTATACACCGTCCTATACCCAGAGGTCTCAGGGCGGTTCACAACCAAATCACAACATATAAAATTAAACCAAAAGCAGTAACCCAATAACCCCGCCCCCAAAAAGCCACATTCTATATCAATAAGATAAACCAAAGGCCTGGTTAAAAAGGAATGTTTTTGCCTGGCGCATAAAGGTGTATAATGAAGGCACTAGGAAGACTTCCCTGGGGAGATCATTCCATAGACAGGGAGCCACTGCAGAGAAGGCCCGTTCGTGTGTTGCCACCCTCCGGGCCTCTCGAGGAGGAGGCACACGGTTCGTCTAAAATCAACCACCTTCAGCTAGTGCTTAATGGACAAATCACATCTAGATAATAATAGCAATAGTTAACAATAGATCCTAGTTGGGAGACAATGGTAAACTGTGGTTAGTTGAAAATGGAACCAAATGCCCCCCAGTCTCCCTTTGGAGGAGGAGAGTGGGATAGGGGAGTTTAGCTGTGTGTACCATTAAAATGGGACGTGGGTGGCGCTGTGGGTTAAACCACAGAGCCTAGGACTTGCCGATCAGAAGGTCGGCGGTTCAGATCCCCACAATGGGGTGAGCTCCCGTTGTTTGGTCCCTGCTCCTGCCAACCTAGCAGTTCAAAAGCACGTCAAGTGCAAATAGATAAATAGGTACCGCTCCGGCGGGAAGGTAAACGGCGTTTCCGTGCGCTGCTCTGGTTCTCCAGAAGCGGCTTAGTCATGCTGGCCACATGACCTGGAAGCTGCACGCTGGCTCCCTTGGCCAGTAAAGCGAGATGAGCGCCGCAACCCCAGAGTCCACCATGACTGGACCTAATGGTCAGGGGTCCCTTTCCCTTTACCTTTACCTTTACCTTTACCATTAAAATATGGTTTAACTAATTTAGCACTTCATGTGAACCTGACCTTTGCCCTACATTTCAGAAACCCCAGGCTACATAGAATTGTGGTTGGCAAATGATCAAGATGAAAACACAACAAATAACAGACCCCACTCTCATTCATTAAAGCCAACTTTTGACCCATGAATTAAAACGGGGTGAGGATTGAAACCCAGTTGTCTGCTTTACTATTCACTACTCTAAGCGCCACACCACACTAGATCTCAGCACTACTCTCTCTCAAAAACCATAAAAAAGCTACAAAGAAGGGTTGGAAAGCTTGGATAAATTCTATTTGTCTGGCACATTCTTCACTGTTGTTTAAAGAAAAGTAGGTATTGATTAAAAACAAAACAAGCCCCACAACATTAAAATATAATCACATCCAAGAACTACAATACATTTTAAAAAACCCACTTTTCAGGTGGCTTAGCCTTGACTCCCCAAAGCCTGCTGTAGCAAATGGGTCTTTCAATAAAAGATGTGCTCAGGCTTGGACTTGGTTGAGTTTCCAAAGGCCAAGACTTCTATCACAGGGAGACAGCCATCAAGAATGCATCTTCGCCTTCAGCATTCTAATTCATTGGAGCAGTAAAGGAACATATGGAAGAAGTTAGGCCAGCCTTTCCCAACATGGTATATTAGGAACAGAGGAAGACGCCTCATACTGAGTCAGACACATTGGTCCATCAGGCTTTCTCAACCTTGGCCCTCCAGATGTTTTTGGATGTGATGGCCTGGGAATCTGAGTCAGAAGCTGAATCTGAGGAGTCCCAGCCTGCACAGGAGTCCCCGCCTCCAGGGCCGGCTGAGCCGGGGCAGGGGGTTGCATCTGAAGGGCCTGCATCTGTGCCGGGTCCTCAGGAGCAGACACCAGATGTATCCACTCTGGCTCTGGAGGTGATTGAAGACCCATTGCCTGCTGGTGTGCCTCTCCCAGCCCTGTCAGGGGACGGTGAAGCTGCCCCTGGGTCCAGTATGTTCAGTTTCGGTTTCAGTTTCTGTTAATTGGTTCTCGTGGGAAACTTGCAGATTCTAGCTTCACCAATTAACTCCAGCTGGTGTCAATTTACTCTTGGCAGAAAGCCCAGGTCTGCTTGACCTAGAAACTACTCACTCTGATTGGTTAACGAGCAGCACTCAACTCTGTTATCTAGGGATTGCTAGCACAGTTTGATGTGAGGTGTGTTAGGAGTTAGAAGTGCTGTGTATGGTTATGAGAGAGAGAAAGAGAGGGTTTATTTTGCTTTTATTTGTATGCAGAAACTCTGCTGGTTTTATTTTTTCCTTTTAATAAATCCTGTAAATAGTTATTCTGAGTCTAGCTGAGTAGTCATTACTGCCGCAACTAGCTTCTTCGCTGTGCAGGAAAACTCTGCTACGTTTGGGCTAAAGCCAGTAGGGCTATGCCTGACACTCCAAAGTTCCATGAGGTTATGGGCATTGTGCTGCCAGCCTGAGTTGTGGTGGTGTCAGCATCAACGGCGTTGGTTCCAGTAGTTCCAGAGGTTGTTGTTCCGGGCTGGTTCCTGACCGTGGTGAGCTGGTGACGCAGCGGACAGAAGGACAACAGCTGCAGCGTGTGAGTGCTGGGTGCTGTGGTTCCTGTTTTCTCTCTCGGTGGTCGTGAGTAGCTGGTTCCGGGTTCCAGGGACATCGCTCTCAAGATGGCCTCACAACCAGTTCAGATGGCTTTTGAGCGTCTGAATGACTCCAATTACTTGCTGTGGTCAGAACGCATGCAGGCAGTGCTGCAGAGGGATCGTCTCTGGCAAGTGGTGAGTAAGTTTCCTACGAAGCCTGATGATGAAGACCTCGATAAAGACCAAAGAGCAAGGGCCACAATTGTCTTGGGGCTGGAAGATTCCCAGTTGCCATATGTGAGGGGAATCAAGACAGCTAGAGGTGTGTGGCAAGCACTTAAAGAACTCCATGTGCGTGAGACAGCGGTTTCCAAGCTGTTCATTCGCAAGGCATTGTACAAGGCAATGTTACAGCCTGGGGTTACAATGCAGGAACACCTACACAGTTTACAGTTAAAGTTTGCTGCGCTACAGGAAAGAGACTGTGCACTAGACCAGCAGGAGAAGGTGGCTATTATTTTGAGTTCTCTCCCGGAAAGCTGGGATAATTTAGTTTTGTCTCTAGAAGGCATGCAGGAGCATGATTTATCAGTCAGTTACGTTACTGGGCGTTTGATTGAAGAATGGCAGAAGAGGCAAGAAAGGTCGTTGGCTGCAGAGGCTTCTACTGGTGGGCGGTTTGGAAGGAGTTCTCATGCCGTGCCAGAGGTGAAGCAAAAGCAGCGTACCGGTGAGGAGTCAGCGTTTGCTGTTAGGCGTTGTTTCCGATGTGGGTCTTCAGCGCATCTAAAACGACAGTGTCCGGAGTTGGTCAAGTCTCAGTTGCCGGTGCAGGAGCAGAGACGAGATCAGCAGCAGCAGCAGCGTAAAAAGAAATTCTTCAAACGAAAACAGTCGGCTCAGCTGGTGACCGGCGAGGTCAAGATTGCTGATGAGAAACAAGCGGTCTGGGTGGTCGATTCGGGAGCGTCTCGCCACATCGTGAATTCAGATGAATTGTTTGTTTCCAAGAACTCAGCACAGCGCAGCCAGGTGGCTCTAGCAGACGGAAGTACTTCCGAAGTGATTTCGGGGGGTGCAGTTTTTGTTCCTTGTCTTCGTGAATGCCTGCAAAATGTACTTTGTGTACCGTCATTAAGGAGCAATCTGATGTCTGTAGATTGTTTGCTAAAAGCTGGGTTTAAAGTGTATTTTGAAGGAGACAGTTGCATTATTAAGAAGGCTGGTGAGATTTTAGGCACTGCTAAGTCAGAGGGAGGCTTGTTTTGGCTTAAAGCAGGATCTCAAGTTGCAGCAGTAGTCAGTAAATCTCAGCCTGCAGTGAATAACAAAGCTATACATGACAACTGTGTGCACTTATTGCATAGGAAAATGGGGCATGCTTGCTGGAAAAGTGTACTAAAAATGTCTGAATTGGCTGATGGGGGTAATTTAAAGAGTTGTAACAAGTACCTTGATTGTAATGTGTGTAAAAAGGTTAAAACCCACAGAGTCTCTTACCCCAGAAGTGACAGAGTTAGTGAGTCACCGCTACAGCTGGTTCACATGGACGTAATTGGTCCATTTGCTGTAAGCAGGGGTGGATCGCGCTTTTCACTAACAATTGTGGATGACGCCACGCGTTACTCTTGGGTTTTTCCCATGAAAAATAAGGGTGACGTGTTCACTAAGTTTAAAGGCTGGGTGGCATCTGTGGAAAGATTTCTGTCCATTAAACTCAGAAGGATTCAGACGGACAGAGGTGGCGAATTTATGTCAAATGCCTTTAGAGATTGGTTACAAAAGCGTGGCATTGGGCATAGAAAAACGAATGTTTTTTCCCCAGAGGAGAATGGCGTTGCAGAGCGAAAAAACAGATCTTTACAAGATATGATGTTTGCCATGCTTGATGATGCTAATTTACCCATGTCTTATTGGGGGGAGAGCATGCTCACCGCGTGTTATCTCCAAAACAGGCTCTTTCACCAAACAATAGGTACAACCCCGTACTTTAAATTGTTTCAGAAAAAACCCAAAATTGACCATTTGCATGTGTTTGGATCAAAAGCCTGGGTATTAATTCCGAAACAAATGAGGAAGAAGGGAGATCCTAAGACCAAACAGTTAGTGTTTGTGGGTTACCAGGAGCTGGGAAAAGGTTTCCGCTTTGCTGAAGGGACGAATGGCATTGTGATCTCCAGGAATGCCAGTTTTTGTGAACATAGTGGCTGGGAGAGACTACATGCCAATACTGAGGTTTGGTTTGAACCTTCCCAGGAGCTTCATGACTCTGAAAGTAGACACAGAGAATCAGAGTCTGAGGGGGAGGAAAGTTCAGATAAGAGCTCTCAGGAAAGTGAAGTTAGCCAAAGACCAGTTGCTAAGCAACAAAAGAGAGGTCGTAGTTCTGAGGAGGAAAGTGGGTCAGAAGAAAAATTTTCTCCCAGAAGATCTAAAAGACAAAACAAAGGAGTGCCTCCAGTGCGTTTTTCCCCAGATACTGCAAATGTGTTTAGTGTAAGTGCAGAACCCAAGAGTTTTCAGGAGGTGTTAAAGTTACCAAAAGAGGAGGCAGAGCTCTGGAAACAGGCAATGGAGGAAGAGATGTCCTCTCTAAATGAGCACAAGGTTTTTACACCAGTAGCAGCGCCTGAGGGGGCAAAGATTGTAGGCTGCAGGTGGGTGTACAAAAGACTTAGGCCTGGTTAGGACATATCTAGAGTTGGAAGTGTGCTGGGCCCAAGATGGCAGCTGCCTAATTAGTCAGCAGAACAAAGTTAAACAACTACTGACTACATACAGGATGCAGGATTGCAAAGGGGCAGCGGTGCCTATGGATCCAGGTTTCATAAAAACACTCCATATAGATGAGAGTCCTGAATTTGAACATCCTGATGTATATCACTCTGTAATTGGAAGTTTATTGTATATAGCACAGTGGTCCAGACCTGATATTAGCTATGCAGTAGGCATATTAAGTAGATTGGTCTCAAAACCCACACTAAATGCCTGGAAAGGGGTAAAACAAGTTCTGAGATATCTCAAACAGACAATTGGCTATATGTTACAATTAAATTCTTCAGAGGATGAAATGTTGAGTTGCTACTGTGATAGTGACTGGGGAAATTTGCCAGATAGAAAATCTGTCACAGGACTAGTCATAATGGTCGGTGGAGCTTTAATCAGCTGGCGGTCACGCAAGCAAGACATTGTAAGTGTGTCATCAACGGAATCAGAGTACGCCGCATTGAGTGAATTGTGCAACGAGGTGATTTATTTCAAGCATTTGATGGCAGATTTAAATGTGAATTGTGGAGAACCAGTACAAGTTTACATTGATAACCAAGCTTGTATAACCTTAAGTAAAACAGAGGGTTTCAAATCGCGTTCCAAACATATCTCTGTAAAATACCAAAATGTACGTTGCTGTGTACAAGACAATGTAATCACCTGTACTTATGTGTCAAGTGAAGAAAATGTAGCAGATGTGTTAACTAAACCATTGGCAAAGATAAAGAACAAGCGAATGTGCAAGGGTTTAGGTTTGCTGGAAAAATGATCTCCTACATAGGTGTATTTGGAGTTAATTGTTCAGCAGAATCTGTGAGGGGGTGTTCAGTTTCGGTTTCAGTTTCTGTTAATTGGTTCTCGTGGGAAACTTGCAGATTCTAGCTTCACCAATTAACTCCAGCTGGTGTCAATTTACTCTTGGCAGAAAGCCCAGGTCTGCTTGACCTAGAAACTACTCACTCTGATTGGTTAACGAGCAGCACTCAACTCTGTTATCTAGGGATTGCTAGCACAGTTTGATGTGAGGTGTGTTAGGAGTTAGAAGTGCTGTGTATGGTTATGAGAGAGAGAAAGAGAGGGTTTATTTTGCTTTTATTTGTATGCAGAAACTCTGCTGGTTTTATTTTTTCCTTTTAATAAATCCTGTAAATAGTTATTCTGAGTCTAGCTGAGTAGTCATTACTGCCGCAACTAGCTTCTTCGCTGTGCAGGAAAACTCTGCTACGTTTGGGCTAAAGCCAGTAGGGCTATGCCTGACACTCCAAAGTTCCATGACAGTAACCCTACAGCCTCTCCTGAGCTGCAGAGGCTCAGGGCAGAGAGGCGGAGGGAACTAAGTGCTCTCAGGAGGAGTGCTCGCCTTAAGGCCAGGAGAGGCAGGTCATCTGTGGACTGGGACCACCACCCCGGCCTCAGAGAAGATAAAGGCCAGTCAGCCCGGTCCCAGGTTGCGGGAGCAATAACGTTGGAAACCTGTTTCTGCCAGCACCCAGACCTGTTTTTCCGGAGTTCCCAACCACGCCCGGCTTCTTGCTTTGGACCCCGCTTCCCTCTTGGTGGACAGTCTCCAGACCCTCAGCCCAGGACCGGACTTTGACCACGCCTCACAGTAACCCCCCCCCTGGGACCAGCACATTGGCCTACAACTCCCATGATCCCTATCTAGCAGGACCAGTGGTCAGGGATGATGGGAATTGTAGTCTCAAAACATCTGGAGGGCTGGGGTTGAGGAAGCCTGAGTCTACATTGACTGGCAGCAAGTCTCCAGGGTTTCAGTTTGGGACTCCCACCCCTACCAGAAGATGTTGGGAACTGGGTGTGGGACTTTCTGCATACTCTACCACTGAGCTGCTCCCCTTCCCCGTTATTTGCTTGGGCAATTTATTTGCCACTTACATTTCAGCAAGTTTACAGCATAGATGAACACATCAGAAATAAAAAGTACAAAAAAGACCAGCAAATTTCCGCATTCTGGAAGGCACAGTCAACAACTAAATGGAGCATCCTCTTTAGCATAAAAATAAACATTACACATAAAAATCAGCTGCAAAATTGCAAGGAAAATTCCAGATAGCGAAACACAGCAGACAGCTAAACAATATATCCTCAGAATATCAGGAAATAGAATATTACAAATGAAAATCAGCTAAGAAGTATGAATTCCACATTTTTAAATAACATGATTGGCAATCAGGTAAAATAAAAATCAGCTCACTCTTCCCACTCCTCAATATGCCACATCAATTGTACAATCAAACAGACCAACCCAACTGAATTCCCAACCCCTTATATAAGCAATAAACAAAACTTATTCTAAACGTAGCTAAAAAATACATCCCAGTCAGTCTCACTCCAGTATACCCTTAACATGATCAAAACACATTAACACTATAAATCAGTGGTTCCCAAAACAGTTGGTGGAATTGTCGGGGGTTGGGTGGGGTGCTGGAGGTATAAATGACTATCAGATGTTGAAAAGCTGGTGTCACTGGATCAAGTTTATCAATTTTGTTGAATTAATTAAACTAAATAGTTTAATTAATAGTTTGAATAAATGTGAAATCCATTGTTCCTGTTTTGAATGTTGTATTATTATCTTCCTTTTGTGAGTAATGCTCTTTATAGGGTATGGTAGGGGGCACTGGGGAAGAATTTATGGAACCAAGGGGGCCAAGCCTGAAAATGTTTAGGAATCACATCTCTAAACCAACATACAGCGGTACCTCAGGTTAAGGACTTAATTCGTTCCGGAGGTCCGTACTTAACCTGAAACTGTTCTTAACCTGAAGCACCACTTTTGCTAATGAGGCCTCCTGCTGCTGCCGCGCCGCCAGAGCACAATTTCTGTTCTCATCCTGAAGCAAAGTTCTTAACCTGAAGCACTATTTCTGGGTTAGCGGAGTCTGTAACCTGAAGCATATGTAACCTGAAGCGTATGTAACCCGAGGTACCACTGTACTCAAACTTACTATTCTATCACACCCCCAAGCCACATTGCCCACACTCTGCAACCAACATGGTGACCTCCATCATCCTTGACCATTGGCCAGGCTGGGTGGGGTTGATGGGAGTTCAGAAAAATAGGAAGAGAAGGTACCGGGTTGGAGAAAGCTGTGTTATGCTTAGGCATTTAAGAGTCTACCATCCTCTCCTTCCACATCCACAACCCTCTGCAGTGCCGGCACAGGGAGGACAGGCTGTTACATCGTCTTGGACGTGATGCTGGATATGGCTGAGTGTGAGGGTGTTGTAGACATTTACAACTGCGTGAAGACACTATGCTCACGGAGGATCAACATGATCCAGACCGAGGTGAGATTTGGACATGGGGTGTATGGTCCCAGCCGGGACAGGGATGGACTGTGGGTTATCATAATGACATGTTTAACATGCAAAGCAGCATCCCGTGGGTTCATAAAATGACAATCACTTGGTTTTCATCTGCCTTGCACCAACTTCCTGTTCTGCTAAGGCCCCAGTAAGATTGGATCCTCTTCTTTCTTTTGCTGTGTAATTTCCATGTTCTCCTGCTGGGGAACCCAAATTATTATCACTCTTCAAGCATTCTGAATCCTCTGTCCCAACAATTCACTGCTATAACGTGCTACAACATCCTGGCCATGTTCAGGCATCACACTAAGTTGTAGTTTAACCTAGTTATAGCCAACATGGCACCCTCCAGATGTTGTTGGACTACAATTCCCATCATCCATGACCACTAGTCATGCTGGGGCTGATGGGAGGGCAGCACATTAGCTACCACTGGTTTAGTGTGACATGAAAAACCTTAGGCCTCAAGTTCCCTTGTTTCAAACAAACCAAAGCTAACATTACTTACAGTGTGCTGCTTCAGGCAAAATGGCAAAACTATAGTTTAGCAAATGAAAGGGACCCAGCCCTATTTGTTGGAGTTCAGTCCAGCTTTAAGGATGCTTTAAGCCACCTCAAAAAATATCTTAGTGTGGTAGCATATAAATATAAGGCTGTGCACTGTCCATTTTACATCCACTCTATGGCCCTGATCCATGGCTCCCCAATCAGGGAGAGCACCTACAACACCCTGGATCTGGGTCTGAATTAGTGCATGGGGGAGGGGCTAATGTTTAGGTGTGTTCCCCCCCCAAAAGCTTGACTTAAACACACAGCTGGAAGGAGAAGGAGATGTTGCATTTTACTCCCATAGTCAATTCTTCAGGGCTTCTCCAAGAAGCTGCTTTTGCAAATGGGTATCCTGCACCACGAGGGACGTGGGTGGCACTGTGGGTTAAACCACAGAGCCTAGGACTTGCTACTCAGAAGGTCAGCAGTTCAAATTCCGCTGTGGGGTGAGCTCCCATTATTCAGTCCCTGCTCCTGCCAACCTAGCAGTTTGAAAGCACGTCAAAGTGCAAGTAGATAAATAGGTACTGCTCCAGTGGGAAGGTAAACAGCATTTCCGTGCGCTGCTCTGGTTCGCCAGAAGTGGCTTAGTCATGCTGGCCACATGACCTGGAAGCCAATAAAGCGAGATGAGCGCCGCAACCCTAGAGTCAGCCACGACTGGACCCTTTACCTTTATCCTGCACCACACCGAATCAGTGCATAGCGCTCATTTGCAAAATGCAGTAAAGCTGCTTGAAAAGGAGGTTCCTATACCATGCAGCATCAATTCTATGGTGCTGCTTCAGGGATGGGCCTCAGACATGAAGGCTCCCACCTTCTCCTGGGAAAATGCAGCCAGTAGTCAGGGTTTTCAAAGGGTTTTCCTGCCCAATGCCTGCCTCTCATTTCTATCTGGTGCCCTGGCAGCCATAGTTCACTCCTGGCCATCCAAGCCAACAAGTCGTAGTCCATGCCTGTCTGCACTTGACTCATCTGATGCCTAACACCCTCCTAATATTCCTGTTTTGGCTGAGGCCTTGGACCTCAACCAAATCTGGTGAATGATTTCAATTGCATAAATCGATAACCATTTAAACTTTCATTCCCTTCTCCTGAAGGAGCAATACGTCTTCATCCACGACGCCATCTTGGAAGCCTGCCTGTGTGGAGAGACCAGTATCCCTGTCAGTGAATTCAGGCCCACATACAAAGAGATGGTCAGGATAGATCCTCAGAGCAACTCGTCACAGCTGCGGGAGGAGTTCCAGGTGAGTCCATGAAAGCTGAAGGCTTCTTTGAACCAAAGAGACTTTCTTCAAGTGCACATTTATGATGAGCTTTTGGACCCAGGATTGCTAATAGCAAGAGCCCAGTATAGCCTAGGCATGCATCTTTTGTGATAACCAGGAACACAGAGATGGAAGAGACCATTGGGGTCTTCTAGTCCAACCCCCTGAAGTGCAGGAATCCTTTGCTCAAACTGGGCCTTGAATCCACCACCCTGAGAGTAAGAGTCATTAGTTGAGGATGTCACCTTATTTCCAGGCAAGGACACAGAACTATGTTACTAGCAAATGTTCAAAGCTTTTCCCAGAGTGGAGGTGCAAGGATTGGACAAAAGCTTTCACGTCTTGAATTTCTGCTTGCCATGCAGTTGCTGAGGGCGTGAGTATAGCTCCTGCCAGCCTAGCAGTTCAAAAGCATGCCAGTGCAAGTAGATAAATAGGTATCACTGTGGCGGGAAGGTAAACGGCTTTTCCGTATGCTCTGGCTTCTGTCATGGTATTCTGTTGTGCCAGAAGCGGTTTAGTCATGTTATGTATTCAGGCCACATGACCCGGAAAGCTGTCTGTGGACAAATGCCGACTCCCT
This sequence comes from Podarcis bocagei, assembly GCF_964188305.1. Classification (NCBI taxonomy): domain Eukaryota; kingdom Metazoa; phylum Chordata; class Lepidosauria; order Squamata; family Lacertidae; genus Podarcis; species Podarcis bocagei. The sequence goes on along the minus strand of NC_138132.1, from coordinate 24,196,824 downwards.
CGGCCTGAAAAGCGAGATGAGCGCCGCAACCCCATAGTCGCCTTTGACTTGAGTTAAATGTCCAGGGGTCCTTTACCTTTACCTGAAGGTGTAGGAGTTTAGGAAGGAAAAAGAGAAAAATGACAATTCTGTTTTTGGGAGGCTGGATGGAGGATGGAGAAGGGTGTGGGTGGGTGTGGGTGGGTTTAAAATTAGCCAAAAGTACAAAGGTAGAATTTGCATTCATTGCTCCACCCACTTTTGCCTCTACTTCCGCCCACCATTGTCACATGAGCCCCCCTGAATGTTAACAAGAAGGGAATGTAGCCCTGGGGCTAAACAATGTTCCCTCCTCCTGATATAAAAGAAGGGTGCCTGTTTATTGTGCCTCTTAAATTTCTCCTGACTCTGAGATTATGAAATGCTGCCTGACCTGGTTTCCTTGTGTCCAGCAGACTCTGAATTCCGTAACACCCCACCTGGATGTGGAGGAGTGCAGCATCGCCCTTCTGCCGCGCAACCGGGAGAAGAATCGCAGTATGGACGTGCTGCCTCCAGACCGGTGCCTCCCCTTCTTGATCTCCATGGACGGAGACAGCAACAACTACATCAACGCGGCCTTAACCGATGTAAGTGCATTGCCGGGGTGTTATGGGCGGGGAGTTGAAACGGAGGAGGCCAAGCCCCTCTCTATCCTGCACCTGATAAGGTTCAAGCTGCCACATTCAGGCTCCGAAGCCGTTGAATGGGAACATGGAATCAGGACCTGCCTTTCAAAGACTGAAAAGAAAGTTCAAAATGCAAAGTTTTCTAAGTAAGCAACTAGATAAAGGTCTAGAGATACTTTCGGAAAACGCACAGTTGTTGTCTCATCCAGGCTATAATTAAAATGAGTTATATTTTAATTGGCCTTTGGCTGATTAATATTTTTGCGCTTTGAATTGTGTTTGGGAGGGTTATTGTTTCATTTTGTTTCTGTTCTAACTATTTATTTGTGCTTTTATCCTGTATTTTTATATTGTGAACTGCTCTGAGATCTTCAGATGAAGGGTGGTATTATAATAGAATAACACAACATAACATAAAACATAACATAACATAACAACATAACATAACATAACATAACATAACATAACATAACATAACAACATAACATAACATAACATAACAACATAACATAACATAACATAACACTACGTATTTACAGCAGAGATGAAATGAAAGTTTTGCATTCAAAATGGCAGCTGAGATGAAGTGGAAACTGTCCCCTGCAAATTTGAGGGGACTGGAAAAATTCTAGAATTTATTTGGAGCTAGGAGCTTTTCCAGACGAGTAGCTGCTTCCTGCTCTCTCTCTCTCTCTTTTTCAAATGTGGTTTGGAACTCCTCCAGCAATGCCTCCCATAATAACTCACTATGATTATAATTTAGTGTCTAATATACTGTTTTTTCTTGTTGAGAACTGAAACCTATTCAGCATGCACCCGTATTTCCCAGGAAGGATATATGCTCCTTTACAGCCTGTAGATTGATTTGGAATCAAACATCCTCTAATCAAAAGGGGTATAACTCAGTGGCAGAGCAAGTGCTTTGCACACACAAGTTCTCAGCTACAATCCTCGGCATCTCCAGGTAGGGCTTAGCGTCGCTGCCAATCACCGTAGACAATGCTGAGCTAGATGGAACAGTGGTCAGACTTGATATAAAGCTATGCCCTTTAGAGAGTTTTGGCTGATGGCTCCATCTGTCTGAGAATATAACAGAAGCCAGTACAAAGACATTAAACACTGGTCAGTTAAGTGGCTGGGACACCGTATTTTCTTCTACTTTGGGAGCACTTATCAGAGAGGGGCTGTGGCCTTGCATGTGAAATGACCCAGGTTCAATCTCTGCCATCTTCTCCAGTTAACAGGATCAGGTAGACCTTTATTTCTCCCAAGAGCTTCTGTCAGTCAGAATTGACAACACTTGCTTAGATGGATGGATAGTCTGATAATGGGCAGCTGCCTATGATCTTCTCTGCTCTTCCTAGACATTTCTGTGCTGTGTGATTTGATTTTTCAGTTTCAGTTCTTTTGGCTCACTTTGTCTTTTCACCTGTTCCTTAAAAAGAGACACAAAGCACATTCTAGTCTCTCTCTCTCTCTCTCTCTCTCTCTCTCTCTCTCTCTCTCTCCCCCCCCCCCCCAAGAGAAGACAGTGATGTAAATTCAGCAACCACTCCTTGAACAATTCTACCTCTCTCTTCTCTCTCCTCCCCCGCGGTCCCTTTTTCTTTCCAAGCCAGGGGAAATAAAATCCATTATGCATAGAAGTTCCTTTGCAAGTGCACGGGCTGAACTGACACACCGTGTTATTGTAAATATGTCTAACAAAGAGCAGGGAGAAGAGGGAGTCAGGAGCATCCGAGCTGAACACTGCCACTGCGCTCCCATCTCAGGAGCGTGCCGCAAAACCGAGAATTAAGTGGTAGCAAGGCAGAGGGAGCAGATAAGCTTTTCATTCTCTCCCACCACACAGATGTTGGGATGGGGAGTGGGAGTGGTGTTGGTCCACATTTTAATTCCCATTTCCATAACTGCGCTTCCAGGAGCAATGTGCAAAAGAGAAGATCCGTTATCCTTCGAAATTCACACATCTATGAATTTTGCAATGCAGTTTTGTGAGAGAGAAAAAACATAGATTAGGGAAAAGTGTGCATTTGTATGAGCACATGAACATGCATTCTGGGTGCAGAAAATCGCTTGCAGAAATGTGCATATTGGGCAGAATTTTGCACAAGCCTCTGCCTGTTAGGATAAATTCACATTAAAAATGCATATGAATTTTCATGTGGACTCTTTTTAAAAAAAATTTAAAAAATCACAAACTGATGAGGAAATGTGGAGAAACTAAGTGAACTTAGAACTTGAAAAGTGGGGAAATGAGAGAATTAGAAATGGACAGATAGCATAGGTTAAACAAGTGGGCATGGGAATCATGCCAGCTCAGTCTGCCCATGGTTTGGCTGTACTCCACTGGCTTCACCCCCAATTTCCATATGTCTAACAGGAAGTCCATAATATATGTACATCAGCAACCCCCAAGGTTAGGGACTTCAGTCAGCCAGGGTTTCCAGCTCTGTGGACTGCCTATGTATGTTCTGTGCTCTCAGGTCCTGATTATTCATGTATTTCTATCCCTGCTTTTCCCAAGTTGGGTTTCAAGGTGGCTCAGAATTCCCCCCCGAAAATATCATTTAAAATAAAAAGAAACTAGTTGAAAACAATTAGTAAACTCCAATGAAACACATTCAGGACTAGCATTCATCTCTTCATCCTGGAGAAGAGTGACTAGTGGGGTGCCACAGGGTTCTGTCTTGGGCCCGGTCTTATTCAACATCTTTATCAACAACTTGGATGATGGACTCAAGGGCATCCTGATCAAATTTGCAGATGACACCAAACTGGGAGGGGTGGCTAACACCCCAGAGGACAGGATCACACTTCAAAACGACCTTGACAGATTAGAGAACTGGGCCAAAACAAACAAGATGAACTTTAACAGGGAGAAATGTCAAGTATTGCACTTGGGCAAAAAAAATGAGAGGCACAAATACAAGATGGGGGACACCTGGCTTGAGAGCAGTACATGTGAAAAGGATCTAGGAGTCTTGGTTGACCACAAACTTGACATGAGCCAACAGTGTGACGCGGCAGCTAAAAAAGCCAATGCAATTCTGGGCTGCATCAATAGGAGTATAGCATCTAGATCAAGGGAAGTAATAGTGCCACTGTATTCTGCTCTGGTCAGACCTCACCTGGAGTACTGTGTCCAGTTCTGGGCACCACAGTTCAAGAAGGACACTGACAAACTGGAACGTGTCCAGAGGAGGGCAACCAAAATGGTCAAAGGCCTGGAAACGATGCCTTATGAGGAACAGCTAAGGGAGCTGGGCATGTTTAGCCTGGAGAAGAGGAGGTTAAGGGGTGATATGATAGCCATGTTCAAATATATAAAAGGATGTCATATAGAGGAGGGAGAAAGGTTGTTTTCTGCTGCTCCAGAGAAGCGGACACGGAGCAATGGATCCAAACTACAAGAAAGAAGATTCCACCTAAACATTAGGAAGAACTTCCTGACAGTAAGAGCTGTTCGACAGTGGAATTTGCTGCCAAGGAGTGTGGTGGAGTCTCCTTCTTTGGAGGTCTTTAAGCAGAGGCTTGACAACCATATGTCAGGAGTGCTCTGTTGGTGTTTCCTGCTTGGCAGGGGGTTGGACTCGGTGGCCCTTGTGGTCTATTCCAACTCTGTGATTCTATGATTCTATTAAAATACCAATTGCCTTGATAGCAGCCCATTTGTCAACATCATTTGCACCTATTTTTCAAATACAGTGGACCCTCTAGTTATGTACCCCTCTGGAGAGGTAACTTTTGGGTTACGAACGCGGCAACACCAGAAGTGTATACTTCCAGGTTTTGCCCCGCACGCATGTGCAGAAGCACTCTACACACTTCGTGCATGCTTATAATAGCACAGCTAAGCCAAGACTCCAAAACACTAAAAGCCACTTGTGGACTCAGGGCTGGCCCAAGACATCTTGCTGTCTGAGGCTATAGTGACCCACCCCATTCCAGACATCAAGTAGAATACTGTAATGGTTCTTTCTTTGACATTAGTGATGGGATATTGTCTTCCACCATGACTCAAGAAGTAGGCTGTGGAGTGCTAGACAGACTGCACAGCACCCACAGCTCAGGCCTTGGAATGTCTCATTACCATATCCAGCCCATCAGTATCTACTGCCTGAGGCGACGGCTTCACTCTGCCTAATGGTAGGGCTGACTTTATTTGAACCTGTGCTTTTGGCAGGCCTGCTCATGAGATAAAAAACATGCCTCTTCAGGCTTTCAGATCACATCTTCCCATACAATGGAGCCCATCTAGAATGAGCACATTTTTTCACAATCCTTTTATCCATATGATATGGCCAGCTGCAGCACTTTATGCAAACGAGTAAAATTCACAATGCCGGTTTTCAGGTAAAAGGGAAAATAAAAGTAGATGGGCTAAATTAATCAGTGACCTGCTTCAATTAGCCAGAGAGGTCAGTTTGGTGGGGGGGAGAGAGTGTTCTGAAAGCCGACAGTGACGTAAAACTTCCAAGGAAATGGAATAATCAAGGGTAAAGGGCTTCCTCTGTAGGTTTATCTCTTGCCATCAAAGCACGAAAGGATTTGATTAGATCATGATGTGCTATATCCTTATTCACTTTCCAGAATCATCAGGGGCCGCCTTTCAAATCATCCCCTTCTTTTACTTGTGTGCCCTATGGCATTTTTGTAAATAACTTGGGCACAACAGGGAGTTGACCATTTGATTCATGGCCACTTTTAACTGGGCACCGTCGTAAATCTAGGCTTAGGCCTGGAACAAAAGTTCCGGTCAAACTGTGGCTTCAGGGTTCTTAGGTCTGTACCTCAGGCTCATTTGCTCCATCCTCAGAAGGGCACCCACAGTGCCAGTGCTGCAGTCTCTGCCATTTCCCAATGGTATTGTTGGCAGATTAAAATGCCAACAGCCACTGCTACTTAGGCAGTCAGGAATATAGAGGGCAGGTGGATAGATGGGCTCAGAATCAGCAACTTCTTAGGATCATAGGTGCTAGTACCAGGCCTCTCTTCCTTCTTTCACACACTTCAGTTTCCTCACTTCCTGGATTGTGATAACGATAGTGTATTCTGGTAAGCTAAGATCCCTGCAAATATGCATTTGCTTCCAAAAGAGTCTTGTGGAGCAGAAGTAGGATTACTCTGGCTGTTCATCCTAACCCCTCAGGCCATTGCCCTTGTTTGGAGGACAAAGTAGAATATGGTCTGACCTGCACCCTTTAAACTAGCTTGGGGCCTGAAATGTGGTGGAGGACAGAATTTCATTACCAGAGTTGAAGTAAGATTCAGTAGCCAAGGCAGTCATCTTTGATATAAGCAATGGAGTGGAAGTGCCATCTTTTCATCAGGCAGCAAAACATATTGAGTGGCCCTGCTAGAAACCATGCTTTGAACTGAGTTTGCCTTTTCTGAATAGGAGGGAAACTGGTTTGGGGTAAACCATAGTTTCTTCAGTTCAGGTGCAACAGTAAACTGTGATTATTGCAAACCAATAAGTGATGGTGGGACATGGGGTACATTGGGGGAGGGCATTGCTCAAGACCAAATGGACCAAATTTGATTTTGCTGTGAAATTTGAACTGTGCCCAAAGGAAGAAACCAGGGCATCACTGAAAAGTCAGGTGTGAGAGCAACACCTTCCCTTCCAACTGGAGGGAAGATGAGATGGGCTAATTTGATCCTGGGGGCACAGATAGCTGTCTTGTGTTGAGTCTGACCATTGGTCCATCTAGCTTAGTATTGCCTACACTGCTTGGCAGTGGCTCACCAGGATTCCAGACAGAGTTCTTTCCCAGCCCTACAAGGAGATTCCAGGGACTGAACCTAGTTCTTTGTGCATGCAAAGCAGATGCTCTATCTCTGAGCTGTGGCCCTTCTCCTGGGGTTGCCTGTTGAAGGAGAGAGCCCTAATAGCTGACTCTGACTTGCACCAATTAATCACTTAACACCATCAGCTTTCCTGCACAGATCCCACCTCTCTTGATTTCCTGCATTCCCAGTTCTCCTTTCTGTTCTGATCAGGTAGCAAATTGCTGTAATTATTTTTATGCAAGCACCAGAGCTGAAGAATGAAAAAAACTGGTGCTTATCTCTCCATTAAGTAGCAGCCCATGGAACTCATGGTACTCTTTCATCAATTGTGCCCCACTTTGCTGCCTTTTTAAGCAATTGGTGTTTTTTGTGGGGGGGGGGGAGGCTCTGTAAAATAACAAATTCGTCCTGAGATTCCCTTTGTCCAACTTCACCTCTTTGGAGAGAAGCTGATCCAAATCACCCGGCTGATGGGAGAAAGGAACTCAAGACTGAGATTATGCACTCTGTAACAGAGTTTGAAAGAAACTGAGAAAGCTGGGAGATGTTTTCTAAGTGCAGGGAACTTGTCACTTGAGCTCATAAGTGTTGTTTCAAGGGCTCTTTAGGAAGGCAAAGAGCTGAAGAAGAAAAGCTCTGCAACCCTGGATTGTCTGCTCCATCTCTGCAGGTGCCCCTAAAAGCCCTTGCTTCTTTTGAAGCGCTAACAAGCCTTGCAAAGTCATTACCTTGAGGTTAAGGGTCTTTTCTTTCCTTCCCCTCCTTCCCTCCTCCCAAGAAAATGTTTGTTAGAAGCAAAGCTTAGAGGAGCCTGCCTGGCTTTTCTGTGTCTTACCATTTCCCTCCTTCTACCCATTTCAAAACCCCAATAAATATTACCAGGCAATGTTGGCTGTGTTATAGTTTAGATCCGAGAGCTGCTTTCTGTGCTCTTATTATTCAAAAGGTATAACTTCCGGGGGGGGGGGGCAAAGAGATGATCCACTGGGCAGACATTTTTCACACTGGTTCTTAGATCAAAGGAGACAGAATTCTGTTTTTTTAAAAAGAGACCTGAGTGCTTTTCCCCCATTGAGCAATATCAATGGACAGAGGCTCATTCTTTTTAAAACTTTGTGTTTGCTGGGAATGAGGTCCTAAGCGGGAATGAGGTTTTATCACATCTCTCTCCTTCATCCTTCAATTTAGTCTGATCCAAAATGGGCCTCTTCCCTGACTCGCAGTGATATGTATATGTGTGATTTTTCCTCACCAGATGGTTATTTGTTACAGGCCACAAATTATAAGGCAGACAAATGGTATCAGATTAGAGATTCTGACTCCTGAGTTTGAAAGAGGATCCAGCATGCTCCAAGATCCCCCATGGAATTACTTATAAATATGGCACAGAGTGTGTGGGAGAAAAGTATGCTCATAAATTTCCAGGCTTGATTTTACATGAGGGCATTGACTTCTGAAGTCCTGTATGGCTTGGAACCAAAGTCTCTCTAGATCCAGCTGCTCCTCTGTGAGTCTCTTTGAGGCCTTTCTTCAGGGATTCCTCACCCCCTAATATCAAGAGGGTGGGGGCTGAGGATCAGACCTTATGAGAAACAGTTGAGGGAGTAGGGTGTGTTTAGGGTAGCCCATCAAATATTTGAAGGGCTATCACATGGAAGATGGAGCAATCTTGTCTTCTGCTGCTCCAGAGGGTAGGACCTGAACCAATGGATCCAAATTGCACAAAAGGAGATTCTGACTAAACATCAGGAAGCGTTGAACTAGGACTGGGAAGGCCCAGGTTGCAATTCCACTTAACCAAGAAATACACAGGGTGGCCTTGGGTCAGTCAGTATCTCTCAGTCTAAATTACCTCACAATATGGGTGTCATCTGGGGCTGGGCAGGGGACAGAGCCACCCCAATATTTTCAAGAAGGGGGCAACCCCCCCCAAAAAATCTGCAGTGATCCTCAAAAGGACATGCCAGGATGAAGATACTTAGCCCTTTGAGGATCACCAGAGCATCTTCTGACCCCCCCCCTGCCTCACAAGGTTTTTGTATGTATAAAAGGGGGTGGAGAAGCATGTACATTGCCTTGAGCTCCTTGGAGGTTAGAGAAGATATAAATGTGATAAAATAAATGTGATAAAATAAAGACAAACATTTGTCTCACCTCTGAGCCAAACCCAGAGGATTCAAATGGCAGAGTAGCAGGACTGAGGGTAGCAGCACTCAGCCAGAATTTCTCTGGGAACAGTGGGTGATATTCAGTGTAACGTCATACCTAGAGCAGACCCCTTGATTAATGGGATCTACTCTGGGTATGACTTACATTGGATATCACCTACTAGAAGCACATTTAGGCAGTTCAGCTTCCATCTTTTAAAAGCTCACATTTAGTGTTGATCAATGGAGTTCCTTAAATAATGCACAGGGATCTGAAAGTTGTATGGCATTTGATCAATCAAAAATGGCTATTTTACACATGGTCACCATCACTTGAAGTTTCAAATGACTAGTGATCAATCATATTGCCTGTTTTACTGAGATATGTGCTTTAGTAGACAGAAGGTGGATGATGTTAAGGAAGTGACGATCCTTCTGCCACCTTTAAGTTTCCCTTGTGTTTTTCAAGATAACCAATCCAAATGGAATTGGATTGATCCTGCACACAATCCTTTGCTTTAGAATCTCAAAACCCAGATTTCCATCTTCCTCCCAGTCAACCTTGGAGATTAGAGCTGTGATTTGCTCCATCTCTTTCCTCTGATATGTTGCTCTGCTTTTATCCCATGACTCTTTCTCTCTCCTTTAGAGCTACACAAAGAGTGCTGCCTTCATTGTGACCTTGCACCCACTACAGAACACAACCACAGACTTCTGGAGGCTGGTGTATGACTATGGCTGCACTTCCATCATCATGCTGAACCAGCTCAATCAGTCCAACTCTGCCTGGGTGAGTAACGGAGAAACACCTGTCACTCATTGCTGTTGCTTCTTTGAGCAGTCTGTTTGCTCCACTTTGCATTTATGTATGATGTGGTCTTCGAAAAGACAGCCAGATCTACTTGCATTCAACTAATATCTCCAGGGTTTGTGTATGTGTGGATCAGTGGAATTAAGAATGTAAGTAATATATGAAACTTGAACAGTCAAATCACAGTTACATAGTCTAATGCACAAGCTGATTCTGAAGCACAAAATAACCATGTTAAAACGATTCTGGTTAATTTAATTTCAACAAAATAATGACATAGTCTGCAAGTCTGTTGAAGGCCAAAGCGATCTGAAGCAGAGGCCAGTTTGATCTGGATTTGCTAAAGGCTGGACTGACGGAATGGGCAGCCAGCCACTAATTCTGTTTCCACAGAATCATCACCAGAGCCAGATGCACAACAAACATTTAAAGCGCTATGATACCACCTTAAACAGGCATTACTTCCCCCCAAGATTTCTGGGAGCTGTTCTTTGTTAAGGGTGCTAAGAGTTGTTAAGAGACCCCTATACCCCTCACAGAGCTACAATTCTTAAGAGTGGTTTAACAATCAATAGCTCTTCCCAGGGAACTCTGGAAGCTGTAGCTTTGTAAGGAGATGATGATGAAAAGAGAGCTGAGTTGAAATTCTTCCCCTGCAAAAGTCAGGGGGATTCGTCTCATTACAGAGGAGCAGGAGAAATATTACAAAGTTGTGTGTGTGTTTGGCTTACCTTACTGTTTTAAACAGGTTTTTTGGCTGTTCTTTTAAAGTGTGAAACAACTGAGCCCATAGCTTACATTCACATTCATGGAGCTACTACTTGGGGGATTTTGACTGGAAATGATTGGGCAGCCCAGAGATTATTGCAATAGATAACAATTACTTTGGAAACACAAATAGTCCTTTGCTTATTCTGGATGAATTAGGAAGAAACAATACATGCCAATAACATCTTGCTTGCTTAAATGAATTAGCAAGAGAGCCACACATTTAAACTCAATTAAACTGCTGCCTCCTGTATAGTTTTTGCTGCATTTGTAGCACCAAAGAGACCTCTCTGGGGTGCAAGCCTGGGCAGTGTATATGGAGGTCCTGGGCTGTCCAGATGGCAAGACCCCCCTCTTGGCCTCAGTGATGTGGTCCAAAGGAAAGGGAAGCAATACATTTGGCGCCAGCTTGGCTGCCGGAGCTGCCGGAAGGACACAGCCTTGATAGCACAATCCAAGGACACTCTTCAGAGACTCATAAACCGTTTTGCCCAAGCCTGTAGGGAGTTTGGCCTTACCAACTGACAAATATCCTGGGTTAGGATGTTGCCAGCACTCCATGCATCAGCATTGGTGACCACATGCTTGAAGTGGTAGACAATTTTGTCTACCTGGGTTCCACCATACCCAGCAACCTCTCCATCGACCCTGAGCTGGACAAGTGTACAGTGGTATATCAGGTTACATACGCTTCAGGTTACATACGCTTCAGGTTACAGACTCCACTAACCCAGAAACAGTGCTTCAGGTTAAGAACTTTGCTTCAGGATGAGAACAGAAATCGTGCTCCGGTGGTGTGGCGGCAGCAGGAGGCCCCATTAGCTAAAGTGGTGCTTCAGGTTAAGAACAGTTTCAGGTTAAGAACGGACCTCCGGAACGAATTAAGGACTTAACCAGAGGTACCACTGTATTGGCAAGACAGGTACGGCAATGGCTCACCCCTTCAAAAGGTATGGGAGAATGTGATGCTAATGTCCAATACAAAGACGAAGGTCTACCAGGCTTGTGCGTTGAGCACTCTGCTGTATAGAAGTGAGTCGTAAGCAGCTTACAACCACCAGAAGCAATGCCTCAATGCCTTCCACATCAGGAAGATTTTGGGTATCACATGGCAGTGTCAGGAGGTCCTACACATGAGTAGGAGGCTGGCAGAGACACATGCCCAACTAGCATGTTCTGTCCCTCCTGGTTGTTCTGTCCCTCCTGGTTGTTTTGGAGATTCAAAATCTTTCTTCAGCCAGAATACCACAGTGATTGATACCTTAGAGGCATCAGCACACTTCAGGATCAGCAGAGTATAGGCAGTCAGCGTACAGACTCAGTAGTGCAGCATTTGGCTAAACTACGTTTATTTACATATACACACTTGGAGCATCGTAACTTAGCTCCTTCCTCTTCAGCACCAGACAGCAAAGACAAAGGACAAACGTCCTACATCACGGAAACACAGTAATACGAACCTCCTGTCTCCGTGACTTCCCACAATGTGGAATGAAAACATACACCGTCATGTGATAAAAACAATCCCATGACTGCAGCACGGGAAAAGAATCCTAACAGGCAGGGCAGAGTCTCAAACAAAGATGTGCTCTCCCAAGCCCACATCCTCAGCATGTTCACACACTTGCCTCAGCGATGTCTACACTGGCTCAGTCATGTTCACAGAGTGGAAGGTGGCAGGATCCCCAAGAACGTGCTCCATGGGGAGCTGGCATCAGGGACAGGACTAACTCTGCATTACAAAGATGTCTGCAAATGTGTCATGAAGGCTGGCTACATCAACCTCACTGTGTGGGAATCCCTTGCAGATGACCACAGTGCCTGGAGACAACCAGTCAGTTGTGTATCCACAGCAGTGACCAGAGGAGGAATAATCATTGGGAGTAGTGCAGAGAGAAGAAACATTATAGTACACCTGCATGAGCAGAACTGGATGCCTCCATCTACAGAATCTCTGCTGCAACAAAACATGTCTCCCCCATATCAGTGTCTACAGCCACAGCAGGCACTGTAACCTTCCAACGGTTTGACTTTACCTACCAAGGCACACTCCTCCATTGCCAGATGGTTGCCAACCAACACAGTTTAGCAACACCACACTCTGGCCATTAAAAATCCTCTGTATGGAAGGGAACTCTATGATGGATAGTCAGGACTGGATGCCAGAAAGGGCATGGGACTTTGAATCTCCCCTCCCTGGATTCTTAAAGCCTTCTTGTCAAGTTCATGGCAGTTTTAAGAGCCCATTACAAGTCTGTAATGCTAATTTGCCTGAAAAACGCATTGGTTTCTTCTTCTTAGCATAAAATTGGTATTACAGAGTCTTAATGGATGCCTGGAGAAGACTTCATTAACTGGATTATTTTATGAGTCAAGATCAGGCACTTTAGTGCAAATGACCCAAACCTACAGTTGCAATGCCGACAGGGAAAGTAAGCAGAGGAATGAATTAAAGGCCCACCTCGGGTGAAGAGGCGCCTTCCTCCGTCAGCTGCACTTGCTGAGCTGAAGAGGACTGCTGCGTCCTTAAATAACAGAACAAGGAAATGAACATTATCCCTGGTGCTCCCGTACCTAGGAATCCCAGCAATTCTGCAAGGCCAGAGGGAGTTTATTCAGGAGTGAAATTAAGGCTGGAAGCAATTGACACAGAGGGAAATCCGAGCCGGTAACTCTGCTACACCAGAGTTTGGGAAGCTTAAAGATAAAAGGAGTCAGAAGCAAAAGGCTTTTGGTAGTGGATGAGGTGCTCTGCCTTTCCCAGCTTCTTTTCATGTTCTTAGAGCAGCTTCCTGAATTCTCTTCATCCAAGGGATGGAGGCCCACTGGGACCGGTAGGACATAAAGAGGGGAGGCTAACGACAGGCAGAACCAAAGCCAATGAGAGGAAGATCCAACTAATTCTAATCCCTCCCCCTGTCAATCATTTCCCCTCCAAGGTCAGCACTGAGACTGAGCGCAGACCCTCCAAGTGTCCTTATTTTCCAGGGACATCCCTGATTTAGAGAAGCCATCCCGGTTTCTGATTTGACCCCAGAATGTCCCACTTTTCCTTAGGATGCCCCTGTTTTCATTGGAGAAATGTTGGAGGGCATGGAGTTATCCAACCCATGAGCTGTCTGAAGGCAATTCTGTATAAGGAAGTTTTTTTTAAAAAAAATGTTTAATGTTTTATTATGTTTTTATATATGTGGGAAGCTGCCCAGAGTGAGTGGGGCAACCCAGTAAGCTTGTAATGGACAAGCCTCCACTGGAAAAAGGAATCTGCCGATTGAAGTTTCTCTCAGTTTATCATTTTTCCAGTCTTAAATTCAGTTCACTACATTTCCACCTCACTTTGTGATTTATTAATTTTAAATAATATTCATCATTTTAGTGCACATTCCTAATAGGAACATTTTTAATGCATTCTTTTTAAAAAACTAATATACACTTTTTGTGAGCTGTTTACCCCTAACCCCTTCCACTCTATCAATATGCAACTCTCTTTCACCACTACCTTGTTCTGCCAACCCCTGTGAGCATCCTATTCTTTGGGGATGTCTGCATAGTGCTGTTTAGCCAGATCTTAAATGTTTACCAGCTTAACACCAACAGCTAATAAATCAACCTTTACAGTGAAACAGCTTTTAAAAAAAGGTGACTTAGAGGGTATATCCCTTGCTTGAACCATGCCTTGCCGGAGGAAGTTTTAATATCCAAATTATAGCTCTGAGTCTGGAAGGCATGGAGATCACAGAGATTTATAGCCCCTATTAATAACCAATTATTTCTCAAACACATTTGCCATGCGGTGAGGCCTGGGATGCCGGATGGCCCCAAATGCTAAATGTTCTGTTAAAGTGCAATGACAAACATCATATATTTTGTATTGACGCTGCCTTCCTGGCTGTCGCGCACAAAAACAATCACATCGGTGACCCCTGAATGGAACAATACATCAGCTGCGCTGCTGGGTGGGAGATAGCAAGAGCAGGATCCCTTCCTATCAGTGATCTTTCTCTGGCAAGTCTAATGCTTGGGAATATTAAAGCTCTTGTTGATATAAACCTCCTGTTGATATTTCCAAGCGGGAATTGGCTGGGGGCGCGGCTCAGTCAGGGGATGTCTCTGGTTGATGGGGAGTCAGATAACTTTGAATTGCTTCCCTACTAAAGAATATGAGTTTTCTTAGTTTAGGAAAAAAAAAATACAGCTAAAGAGTGTGTGTGTGTGTTAGAGACCCCTTGTGGGCTATCAGATGCAGATTCATCACAGGTGTAACCTGTGGAATGTTTTGCCTTTGTCTTGTGAGTATGTCTTAGCAATTCATTGGGGCCTGAATGGATGCAGACCAGTACATAATTGCCTAGTATTAAGTCCATCTGAACTCAGCAGGGCTTTCTATTGAGTAAACATGTGTAGAACTGCACGGCAAGGCCGGTAGCATCAGCAGTTGGCTGTATTTCAAAGCCACACTTTCATGACTCTGTGCTCTTTATTTCTCTCTAGCCTTGTTTACAATATTGGCCTGAGCCAGGACTCCAGCAGTATGGACCAATAGAAGTGGAATACGTTTCTAGGTCAGCTGATGAGGATGTTGTCGCTCGTCTTTTCCGGGTTCAGAATGTAACACGGGTGAGAAGCTCAACAATGCCATTCTGTTTTGAGATTATGCTGGTCTTGGGTGTAGAATTCTTTTTTCTTAGACTGAACATGCCTAAGTTGCCTTATATCATCTCAAACTATTGGTCCATCTAACTCAGTATTATCTATACTGACTGAGAGCAGCTCCACAGGTTTCCAGCAGGAGTGTCTCCCAGTTCTGCAAGTAAACTGGCCCCAAGTTCTTACAAGCTTTATATACCAATAATAACACATTGAACTTGGCCCAGTAAGAAAACAGCAGTATGTGCAGATATCTGAGCAGAGGTGTTATATTTACTGACAGGTTCTCACTCCTGTTAGAAACCACTCTGCAGCATTCTCAGCTAACTGCAGCTTCTGGATCAAGCACAAATGAAGCCTCACATAGTGTGGATTGCAGTAACCCAGCCTTGAAGTGACCAATGCCTGAATTACTGTGGTCAAGTTCTCCCATTCCAGGAATGGTCAAAGCTATGGTACAATAATAGGGGGGCATGACAGCTATGATCTACCCCCACAATTGGAGGCAGTGTGCTCCCAGCTGCTAGGACTGCTAGTTCTTGCCTTCAGGTCCTGCTTGTGGACCTTTTATGAACATCTGATTGGCCAGCACTGTGAGAATAGGATACTGGACTAGACGTCCTACTGGCCTGATCCAGCATAGCTCTTAAAACACCTCCTTTCCAGAAATCTCTAGACTTTGAGAAAACTTCATTTCCAGGTTTGCAAGTGATGGAGTGCTCTCCACCCCAGGTTTGGCAGAACGATACAAAATCTCTCCCCCACCGCCTTTCCCCAAGTCTGTTCAGAGAGCCCAGTCCTTTAAAGCATTCTCTTTTGCTTTTGAGTCCTTTTCTCCTTGTCTTGCATAATTGGTTTGGCATGGAGATGACACAGGTCTTTCTTGTCTCATTCCCATGCTGAAGCTGCAGGGGCTGTTTTTAATAAGTATCAGATGCCACCACATTCTCCAGTTCCTGCCAACACTTGTCTTGCAGGTAACTTTGTGAATAATTTGCAGGCAGCCACTATGGTAATGGGATGCTCAGGGAACTAAATGTCAACAACAGCAGATCCTCTCTCTGTCTCCCAAGAAACTCAGCAGCCAGCAGAATCATCTTGGCTTGCCAAGAGAAAAAGAAAATAACATGGACACAGATAATAACTCAATGGCAGGGGTACATGCTTTGCATAGACGGTTCCAGGTTCAATCCTTGCATGTCCCGTTAAAAGGATATTGACATTTCTTGTTAACGGGTGATAGGAAAGATGTATTCCTAAAACCATTCTCTTTCCCCAATTGTGTTCCTTCTCAGACAGGAGTACCAGTGAAAGTTGCCAAGTTTACAGTCAAGGGTTAGAGTTTCCCCAAAGTGTGACTCGCAACAGCTTCATTAACGTGTAGTGTGGAAATTTCGGATCCCCTCCAAACTGCCGTCAAAGTTTTGTGCTCGTACTGTGCCGCAAACACTGTATTTTGTGCCACCCCCCAAACTGAATCTGAGCAGAACCCCACTGGGATCGCTAAAAGGGAGGAAGTGGATTAGGAGCCCTTGACTTCTGGAGGCCCAATGGAGAGAAGCTAAAGCAGCTGGATTTCTGCCTGACACACAGATGCTTTGGCCTTAAAAGTAGGGCCTTAAAAATTGCCCTACTTGATCAGACTAAGGACTCATCGAGCCCAGCATTCTGTTGCCAGAAGCAGTCCTTCAGTAAAATCTAGCTGAGTATCCCCAAAGATGCTATTTATATTATTTATTGTCAGCATATTTATTGTTAGCTGCACAGAGTGGCTGGGGTATGTATGTATGTATGTATGTATGCTAATACTAATAATAACCTAATCTTCAATGAAACCAAAACTAAACTACAAGCAAACCACAGTCCCTATCTACAAACTTACAATCTAAAAGACACAACATGAAAGGAAAAGGGGAGAGGGGAAAAAGCAAGCAGTCAGGCACCATTTATTTCATATAACAACCTGCTGAGATGAAGACAGTTCAGGAAGAGGTGGTGGCGGGGGGGACGACGACGACGACGACAAAGGCATCTGGACTCTTGGTGCAGCCCTTGCTGTGAGCCTTGCTTCCTTCCTCTCCCATTGCTACAGTCAGGAGGAAAGGTTGCTCCTAGCTGACAGCTTGGGAGAAAGGAGGAGCCAATGTTTCTAGGCTGGAGGTGAGACTGGAGAACAGAATATATACTCAATAAGGTTCAATAGCTTTGTAACAACACATTCCATGGCAGGGCTGGCCCAAGACAAAATGGCACTCCCCACCCATTTCATGTACCAAAGCTGACTGGACTAGCAGCTGACTCTTACTTCACCTTGGTGCCCACCAGCACATCTGAGGGCAGCAGCCTAGCTTTGGGAGCACAGAGCAGGCCACAGACACGGTTCTGTTCTGCAACACCTCACCCCCATTGCCAGTCCCCACAATGCCTGCTTCCAGTCCCATCCTACCAGCTAAAGACCAACAGAACCAACCGATATCTGTTTTTAACCATTTCTCTTACAGTTTTAATATTTCAAATTTAAACTATCCAAATTTTGAATGGAATAAGGTGAAATCTTTTCTTCTCTCTTTATGAGGGGCCAAATATTTGTTTTATTATTGTGTGCAAAGACTTCAGGCTTCTGGTTCATTGTTTTCTTTTGCCTTTTCTTCCCTCTTATGTTTTTGTACCTCTAATATCTTTGATTAATATTTTATCTGCTTCAGCATTTTTCTACTTTCTGAAAATAAAGGAAAGGGGGGAAGCAACACGGGGGGGGGGAGAATGATATTAAAGTCTTAAAGCAAAACATTTTGACTTTTGATGACTGAGGAGGAAAGGGAACCTTTCCATTGCTGAGACAACTCTGAGGTATGTCAGCACCTGGGAATGTGTACACACAAACACACGGACAATTTTTAAAGCATCGATCAGCACTTTAGACAAATTTGCTCTGGATCCCAGAAGGATGCAGTTAATCACTAAAACCATATATTTCTTGCAGTGATTAACAAAACAAAGATATTAAAGTCTTTAAGCAAAAGAAAAAAGAAAAGAAAAAGAAATGTTTTGGCTTCTGCCTTCCTCAGCTGCTCTGAGGTAAATTAAAATTCGCTGTAGCTAGGAATGCCAGAGAATTCTGATAAAAATGGAAGCTGAAGGAGAAAATGTTTGCATTCTCTTATTTGTCCCATATCAACCCAGAGAATATGTAACAATCTGTCACTGAAGATTGCCTCTTCACCCCCCATGCATTCTGTTTTGTGGGAGAAAATTCCCCTTTGTGGGTTCAGTACGGAAATGCAAGCTAATTAGACTTTATTCAGTAATGCATTATAAGTCCAAAGGAATTTGTGAGAGCTTTCCATTATGGTACATGCTATATAGGGTGGGCGAGGGGAGCGTCATCTAGGCAATTGTATTTTTTCTCCAAGCATCTTCTGCCACTCCATTGTCCCACCATCTCTCACCCAACCACAGTCTTTTCCAACCCACTTTTTTTCCTCTGTACTCACAGAGCTCTCCTTATATCTTATCTGGGGGTCATATCACAGCCCCTCCAAACTGAGCATGAAAACAGCCAACCTCAAATTGTAGAGATGGTGAATAGAATGTGGCCATTTTAGCTCTAGCCCTAGTTTAAACTGGAGCAAAACATGTCAATTATATCATCATCATCAATCATCATGTATCCAGATCTGATTGCTACCCAGTGCCAGGACATCATTACATTGCCCATGTAATCCCTGATTGGCTGGGATCTTTCTGGGAAGGAGCCTAGACAAAACCCCTCACAAACTAACAGAGGCATACTTAGGGGGTGGAGAAACCAGTGCCTACTAGTGCCTATCGGACTATGGAGGGCACAATGTATATGTGTGTTACGACATGTGAGAGAAGTTTTCTGTCATTCCCACAGTGTGGTAAAGTGATTTTTTTGGGTGGTGGGGTGGGACCACTGATACAGCTCCTTGCCAGGGGTGCAAGGAACCCTAGGCATGCCTCTGCAAGCAAACAGTGGTGCCAGAGTGAAAATCTGAACACACAAAACAGGAGCTTCAAATTTCTGGGGAAAGAGACCACAGGAGGGTTTATGGGGTCTTTTGTCCCCATTTCACCTTGAAAATTTGGCTAAACTCATCCAAGTGCGTAAGTCCTAATGTTATGGGTAAATACATCCAGTCTTCTTTGCTGATGGCTCAGAAATCTGTCATTGATTGCCTTCTCTCCAGTTCTGTGCCTCTTCTGCCCCAGCCCATTAATAAAGCATTAATGACAGCTTTAGTGCCAGTCCCAGAGATTCATCTCATAAGCCACTCTTGATTCTCATAGTATTTTCATTCTTCCCTCCCAAGCCTCTGATTTGGTACTGAGCTCTGCATCCACCTGCTTAAACCCTGGGCTCACTTAGCTGTGTGCACATAATCCCTCTCCTTCCAGAGCCCCCTAACCACATTAGATTGCAAAGCTAACCAGATTACCAGAGTATTAAAGAGCATCCTTTTCCTCTCACAGCCTCCCTTCCCTTTCAAGATTTTTTTTGTTTGCAGAGAATACCAAATGTATAAAAACAGGTGCTGCTGACAGCCATCGTTGCCAGGACTGACATTGCCACTTTTGGTGTTGTGTGTTTGTGAGAGAATGAGTGGGGGGCAATACCTAAGACTAAGCTCATTATTATGACAAATCTGAACTGTGGGTGAGAAGATACCATTGCCATCATCATCCCTCACCCCTCAAAAAAAAGGGGGGGTTGAGAAGAGAAGATACCATTGCTTCCATTCCACTGTTGTTCCACGATGTCACATGGCCCAGTGTTGCATCCTGCCCTTCTTTTGATTTAACACAGAGAATTTCTAAAAGTAACTCTGCAAGTAGCATGTTGTATGGGAGCATTTTCCATTCCGTCCTGTATTTGTCGCATGCGGCAGTGTCTCCATTCCACTGAAGTTCAACTTCTGCCAAAAACAGTATTACTCACCTCACAGTTCACTGTGCTGAAATCACACACCTTAATAGTTTACATCATTCATTATGGTGTCATTATGTTATTTTCTCCACCCCATTCATTTCAGTGCAAAGGAAACACAATGCAAATGAGAAAGAGGGAACATAATCAATTACATATCATCTGTTGACTGAAAGCAACAACAATAACAACAGTGAATGCTGGTTATATTCAGTGGATTGATTGCCATTCCCATCATGGGATGAACAGCGGTGGCGATTTCCACTCCTATTTCCTTTTTTGTCAGAATTCTCCAGCACCCCCATCAGCTTAACATGAGTTTGATTTCCTTCTCTTTGTTTTGGCCATTTTCTCCCTCTACCTTAACAGTTTGCGCAAGTACAGAATACACAAAGAATGTTGATGCATTCATATGAGCATCTGATTGTCTCATATCCCATGTAGGAGTTTTCTAGTTACAGAGATGATGGTAGTAATTTATCATGCTTATTAGTCACTTTCTTTAAAAGTAAAATAAAATGAAAAGTAAACTTAAAGTGATTTACAATATTGAAGTTTGAAGTTTATTACATCCCAGTCCAGAAGCCCTTGACTGTACCTTGCTGGAGATCACCTTTGGCAGAGTAGAATATCTCCTTTCCTGAAAAATTAACAGCAATGCAAGTCAAAAATCTTCAACTGCTGGATCAGGGCCCACACATGAGTGATATTGTGACCTGTGATAGGACTTGCAACAATGGGACTCCTCGTTTATCCTCATTTATTATTATTTTTTGGAAGAAGACCAGAGGTATAGTCTCCTTTCATTCACTAGTTGCATAGAAATAGAGAATTTCAGCAGGCACCATGATAAGCAATAATGCTAGCTAAAATGCCCTATTCTACACGATGGGATATAATACCTTGCTGATCATATATCTGGTGACAATAGAGCATATTTCCTCATGCTGGTGCCCCTCCCCCCCCATTGTTTTGGGCTACCAACCCCTGCCAGCATGACCAATGAGCATGGGAGTTGTAGTCCAAAACCAGTGATGGCTGGTGCCCTTTGGGACTGGTAGGGCAGAAGGCAGGGAGACCAACAGTAGATGGCGCTAGAGCCAACGACAGGCAGAGCCAACTAATTCTACAAATTTCCCCATCCTTCTCCCTGCTAAGTTCTACAAGGAGGAGGAAGCTAACAGCCGGTGCTACCCCCTGGACTGGTTGTAAGTAAGAAGGCAGGCGAATGAGGACTGGTTGGTGGCAGGCTGTGGTTGGTGGGGTGATGCCCCATTTGCCCAATTGGACCAGCCCCCTGTCCAAAACAAATGGATGGCACCAGGGTAAGGAAGGCTGCTTTGGAGAGAAAAGGTCTGTTTGTGCGCACACACAAATTTTTGGTTGTAGTTCACAGTGGCGTAGCGTGGGGGTGCACGGGGGCCCGGCCGCAACATCTGGGGGGGCGCGCTCGCACTCGCAGCTCTCTGCCCCTACCTGGCTCACACTCTCTCTCTCACTGCAGTGCTGGCTGTGCGAATCCGATCCGAGCCGCTGGGTCGCCGCCCACTGTGGAGGGGGTGGGTGCCAGGCGTGCGGTGCGGAGAGAGAGCGAGGGACTATCTGGGGGAGGGACAGTGCAGTGGCCGCCCAGCGCAGTGCTGAGCGCGGGAGAGAACCACACCAGACCAGACCAGACAGCAGCAAGAAGAAGCTGGCAGGTTAGGGGTTAGGGGGCGCAAATTACTTGCCTTGCCCCGGGTGCTGACAACCCACGCTACGCTGCTGGTAGTTCAAGATGGGTCGTGTGTCTAAAAAGCCTGAAAACATCTCACCTATGCATGCTACCCTAAAGGGGGAAATGATGTGCTTTCTCTAGTTACAGGAAGGGCACCTGATGGTTCGACACTTCCAGTACCTGCGGTGGTCAGCCTACCGAGACACCCCTGATTCAAAGAAGTCCTTCCTGCATTTATTAGCACAAGTGGATAAGTGGCAGGGGGAGAGCGGCGATGGAAGGACAATCGTCCATTGTTTGTAAGTGTCACCTTGTGGGGTGGGGAGGGGGACAAGGGTCCGTCCTCTTTTTTAATTTATTTTTATTGATACAGCAAGAAAAGAAAAAAGAGAAAACACAAATACCAAATTACACACAGAAATAACAATAGACACAGAATTTTCTTAACAAACAATAAGACACAAACCTCCCGTCTATTCCATATTTCGATTTCATATAACTTATTGCCAATGCACACTTTTATCATAATTAAACCTTTTATTAATATATCTTAATTTTTATATCTTCCCTGCAACTATTACTGAAGTTCCTCGAATGCTGCAACCGAGTTTAAACTACTCTATTTATATTTCAAATATTCCTTGAAAACCTCCCATATTGAAACAAATTCCTGTTTTGATTTATTCTTTATTTTTTCTGATAGACCATCTAATTCTGCATATTCTGTCAGCTTTTGAATCCAATCTTGTATAGAGAGGATTTCATTACTCTTCCGTCCTTCTCAGTTGGAAGGAAGTGGTGTTCACTTTACCAAGCCACCTCCAGTTCTATTACCTCTCGGTTTAATTGTTAAGGATTTGTGATGCTGGTGTAATGTTGTGTTACATCAAAATTGTTCTTTTTGTAGTATAGCCTTTGCCAACCTGGTGCTCTCCAGGCTTTTGAAAGGGTGTTCATAATGGCCAACTGTTTATCATTAACAGGATTTAGCTCTATGTAGGTTCTGAGAAAGTACTGGAAAAGTCTATTGATCCTCATATGTTGATGGTTTCAAACCCGCCCCTCCTAAAAAAGGTATATATATGAGGCAACTTTTACGTTTCCAAATTGATTGGGGCACCCAGAAAGCTTTTAATCAAAAATGAATTACCATCTTGTCTGTCTTTGTTAGCCGAAGGATAATTTGGCAGTGTATTTGCAACATCCAGAGCTTTCCAGAGGGCAAAGTTGAGACAACAGAGAGACAGGAGAGAGAGAGAAAAAAAAAGAAGAAGAAGCAACTTCTGGCTTACAAACAGCAATCTTGCATGTGTCTGGCTAATTTGATTATATCAGGTGTAAAGGATTTATTAGCTCTGATGGGAATCCATGCCCTGCAGATTTTACAGTGTAAACTGGCAACATGCCTGAAATAATAGGGGAGTGTGGGCGAGGAGGGGGGGGGGAGGAAAGTCTGAGCTTCACTGAGTCTCATCACTTTACACAAAACAAAACAGGTGCTGGAGAAGGAATAAATAAAGTTGCTCAGATTTGCTCTGGGAGCTTGAGATAGTGCTGATGTCATTTGCAGCTGTTTGGTTTGGCTAACGTGGAGCTGTGAAAGCGTAAACTGTAACTTTAAAGGAGGGATGGGGAACGTCAGCCCCAGGGAATGAGTGCACCCCTCTGTGATGGCCTGGGATTCAGACTTGGAGGTTGAACCTGAGGAATCCCAGCCTGCACAGAAGTCCCCGCCTCCAGAACCAGCTGAGCCGGGGCTGGGGCTTGAGCCTGAAGGGTCCTCACCTGTGCTGGATCCTCAGGTGCAGGCACCAGCTGAGTCTGCTCTGGCTCCTGAGGTGATGGAGGACCCATTGCCTGGAGGTGCTCCACTCTCAGCCCCTCAGGGGAAGCGGAGGTTGCCTCTGGGTCCAGTAACCCTCCAGCCTCTCCTGAGCTGCAGAGGCTCAGGGCAGAGAGGCGGAGGGAACTAAGTTCTCGCAGGAAGAGTGCTCGCCTCCAGGCCAGGAGAGGCGAGTCACCTGTGGACCGGGGCCACCCTATGCCTCGGGGCAGATAAAAGCCAGTCAGCCCCCGTCCCAGGTTGCAGGAGCAACATTGTTGGTAGCCTGTTCCTGCCTGCACCCTGTCCTGCTCTTCTGCCAGACTTCCTGACCTCACCCGACTCCCTGCCTTGGACCCCGCTTCAGCTTTGATGGACAGCCTCCATACCGCACCCTCGACCTTGGACTGGACTCAGACCTCGCCGCACGGTTAACCCTCGGGACCAGCACACCCTCTTTATTTGGCCCACCCCAAGCCTTACCTGCAGATACTGAGGCTTGAACCTTATACTTCCTAAAATAAACTCCTTCCAGTAGCACCTTAGAGACCAACTAAGTTTGTTATTGATATGAGCTTTCGTGTGCATGCACACTATACTTCCTGCATAAAATCGTATTTTCTCCCACTGAGCCATGACCTTATTTTTCTGCCATCCTTGAAAATTGCCACAGTGCAGGAAATCTGGCTCTTCACCTCCTTGTTGCAGGCTATTAGCATTTCAGATTTCTCCACAGTAGGAAGAAAGACAACGCTCCACAGGCACTGCTGTGTTCTGAGTGGACAATATGAGATTAAGGAGATTCTCTGCAAAAATTGTGCCAGCATTCATTGGTCTCTTCAGGAGTCACAATGTAGCATCATTCCTGGGTGGGAACATTCTGGGGAGCAAGAAGAAATGAAGGCTGCATCTGTTGGCCAATGGGGTAGCCAGTTTTTTCTCCCAGAAAATGCAGTGTGCCATTTCTACCAGGCCATGTTGCAGCAAATGCAGCTGAGCTGTTCAGAAGGCGGTACCACTACCACTTGAACGATGGCAAAGCTTTGGTGTTTTTTTAATGAAAAAGCAAATAATAAAAGAAGAGAAGACAGAATAAGAATATCGAAGCAGAGACAAAAAGGGTCTTTGATTATTTTTGTTATACAGAAACACAACACCCTCTGGCGCCTCATTTTAAATAACGGTAAGATGCAGAACCCATTCAAAATTTTTATAGATTTCAGACCACGCTGGGAGATGATTTCTATTTCTGTATGTTATTTTTGTCCCAGCAATTCTTATGTCTGTGAGTTATTTTCCCAAGCAGTCCTGAAACTGACTTGCCCAAATACCGGATCCCTGCACTAATACAAATAATGTAATGCTTAGTATTTATATAATACTTTGCTTAAGAGTTAGAAATGCTGCATTACCACCATCATATAATAATGCTGGTATTATCCCCATTAGCAAAGTGCTCCGACTTTTGGTGGGATGAGGGTTTTCCCCGCCCTCTCCATTTTCTTTGGACTCGCATCTGTATTTGCATAGGAGCAAAACAACCCTTCTGAGTCTGCTCAACAATTTAATCTCTTAGCAAGGATTATTTCTCAATCATTGCCACCAGCCTATATTTAATTACGCCCAAGAGACAGCAAACCCCTTGATCCAGAGCCTTAAAAGTGGCTACTCTGGAAAGCCCAGGGTAATTATGCAACATGGGGAGGTGAGCGCATTCTGAGCTTAAGACCCTTTTCTAAGGAAGCAAGCAAATCTTCGGCAGCCTCTTGCATAAACCATAAACTTTGAAATCCTTTAGACAAAACTCAAATTAATCATTTCAACAGTTTTTACGGGGGGGGGGGGGGGAGAAACAGTGATGAAGCCTAAAACCTGGCATAACTTACTGTGATGGCTTCTGCTCTGCACTTCTTGACCCGGTTGGAATTATTAAACCAGACTTTGAGAACTTACAGATTCTTAAGAGTCCTCCGTTCAAGACATCCAAAAGCACAAAATGGCACTGAGCTTCGGCTTTGAGCTTTGGATTCAGCTGAACTTAGGTCTTATTGGAATCAATGGGGCAATCGAGTCATGTCTTAAGTATCATTGCTTTCAATGGGAATGGAGTTCAACAAACAGCCTCAGTCTAGTCCCCTCTTCTGCCATCTGGCTTCCGTCTATTCACTTGCCTTATGCAAGGATTGGCTAGAATCTAGAGAAGCCACTGTTCCTGGATCCTTTTTCCCCCAACGTAAAAGCCTTAAATATTGGGCTCAAGGGCCATTTATTTATTTATTTATTTATTTATTTATTTTGCATTGCTTCCCATACAATATCATGAAGCGATTAACGATAAAAAAACACGAACAATGAAAAACATAGATAAAAAACAATTTCAAGTCCAAATCCCTGATGATTTCTGGAGCCTTACTTACTGAATGTAGGAAGTCTGTCTAATTTCAGCTCTCCAAAGTTATCCTTTGGGTTGGGTACATGCAGTGCTTTTTTTCCTGGGGGGACGAAGGGGAACGCATACCCCTAAACATTTTGTGAATCGTTGTGCTTTTGTCCATTTACTGTATTTATTTTTCCCGATTCGAACTATAAAATGGTGATTTTCTTGAGTCAAAATGAGAGTACCCCAAAACATTTTTTAGGGGGAAAAAAGCACTGGATACCTGTACATTACTTTGGCTTCTCTCTCTCTCTCTCTCTCTCTCTCTCTCTCTCTCTCTCTCTCTCTCTCTCCACTGTTGGATAAAAAGCAGTTCACCATTCTGTTGCTGTTGTTACATTTATATCTTATCTTCCATTCAAGTTGCTTAAGGTGGTATACATGGCTCTCCTCCTCCTATTTTTTCTTTACAACAACCTTGTGAAGTAGGCTAGGCTGAGGGTTAGTGACAGACCCACTGCCACCCAGTGAGCTTCATGGCTGGGTAGGGATTTGAGCTCTAGAATCCAAGGTCCTACTCCTAATACTGTAACCTCTGGGCTGCTTTAATATGCTGACTGTTCCCTTGCATTTAATTTCTCCTTCAGAAATGGGGGAGGCCGAAGCGGCACTTTCTGTGCCTGCACCATGATCTTGGAGATGATCAAGTGTCACAAGCTGGTGGATGTTTTCTTCGCTGCAAAGACCCTCCGCAACTACAAGCCAAATATGGTCGAGACCTTTGTAAGTAACAAAAGCACAGTTTCCTTTGCCTACGCCTTTTGAAAATTTTGCAGCTCTTTGGAATTGGCAGGAAATGACAGAATTTTCTGCCTCTAAACTGTGATCATGACCTTTAGCTTGCACCACTTTTGTAAGATATGCTGGTCAATGGCTATCAACCATGGTAGCTCAAGAGAACTTCAATATTCATAGAATTATAGAGTTGGAAGGGACCTCTGATGATGAAGAGAAGAAGAAGAGTTTGGATTTGATATCCCGCTTTATCACTACCCTAAGGAAAGCAGCTAACAATCTCCTTTCCCTTCTTCCCCCACAACAAACACTCTGTGAGGTGAGTGGGGCTGAGAGACTTCAAAGAAGTGTGACTGGCCCAAGATCACCCAGCAGCTGCATGTGGAGGAGCAGAGACGCGAACCCGGTTCACCAGATTACGAGTCCACCACTCTTAACCACTATACCACACTGGCTCTCGATCATGACGATCATCTAGTCCAACTTGCTGCAATGCAGGAATATGCAGCTGTCCCATACGGGGATCGAACCTGCATCCTTGGTGGTAATTAGCAGCAGGCTCTAATCAACTGAGCTATCCAGACTCAGCAGCACTATTGAATACTAGTAGCTGCAGAGGGCTATTGACTTCATGCCCTGTGGCTGGGCATCCCTAGTTGGCCACTGTGAGAAACAGGATGCTGAACTTCTGCTCTGATCTTGCAGGGTCCTTTTTTACTAGTGGTTGGTATCATGGTCCTGACCAGGAATGAAAGAAAGCCTTGCTGTTTTCTTAACTGGCAGGAGGTTAGTGTGACCATAGATGCTAGAGGAGGCTTCCATTTGAAGGGAGCTTCAGCAGGGCATGGAAGGCCCTAGGTGGACATTCAAGGATCCCCAAGCATAAAGATAGCAGATAGGGTTGGTGGCTGAGGCCTTACCAGTTCTCTTCCAAATAGTTTCTAAGCTCACCTTCCAAACTTTCCTCTCTCTCTAGCTCAATACATGCTTGCCAGGAGTCATGGGGATAGAATCCAGGACCTTTATCTCTCTGTGGGATGGCCCTGCGTGGTGAGGCACCAGGACTGCTGCTGTTTACTGTCCCTAATTTGGCACATTATATATTGGGAAGAGCAGGTTGTGGAGGGCAATTCAACTTGATGCTAAGTCATGCTGTAGATCTGAGGTGGGATGTGTTGTCAACCTGTGAGCTGCATTCCATCAAGAGAAACCTAAGGGACACATGCCACTGGTGGGTGGGACCAGAGGCAAAATGTGGATGGAACATGGGATAGGACTTTGATCAGCAGGCTACATTCCAGTCAGACAAAAGTCAGAGATCCAAGCAGGCAAGCGAGAGAGGAAAAGGCAAGATCACAATTCAAGGCACTTGAGGAGGGTATGGAGCAGGGCCAGTGAGAGGCGTGGCCTAGGGAGATGGGTGTGGCCTGGGGAGATTTCTAAAAGTCACATAGAGATGTCTAGAAGGCCTTCTTGACTGCAAGGAATTGCCTGAGGGCACACGATGCAGCTAGCTTGCTAAAGCTAAACAAATCTAAGTTGGGTCCATGCCTGCATTGGACGCCTCCTGTATGCTGCTATGACTTCCATAATGGAAGGAACCACAAGGATCATCTAGTTCCACGTGCTGCAGTGCAGGAAAGTTTTGCCCAACATGGGGCTTGAACCCACAACCCTGAGATTAAGAGTCTTTTGCTCTGCCAACTGAGCTATTGAGATCAAGCCAAATCAAAATGAGGACGAGGGCAATGAATTGTACACAGTGTTAATCCTACTCAGAGTTGGCCTACTGCAATGAATGGGCATGACTAATTTAGGCCAATTCATTTCAATGGTTCTACTCTGAGTGGAACCTAGGATACAGCCTGTCTTGTGTGAGTAAAAGCAAAATAAAAAATAGTGCAAATATAGTACCCAGCTGTAGATGGGAGTGGGACTGTTGGCGCCGTAATTGAAAGATACTGTATTTTTTGCTCTATAAGATGCACTTTTACCCTCCTAAAAAGTAAGGGGAAATGTGTGTGCGTCTTATGGAGCGAATGCAGGCTGCGCAACTATCCCAGAAGCCAGAACAGTGAGAGGGATCGCTGCGCAGCCCTGCGGAGGCTTCGTGTGGCTAAGCCAGATCCTGCTCGCTATCCTGGCTTATGGCTTAGCCGTGCACAGCCTCTTCCGGGCAGGGGAAGCCTTCATCCCGCTGCTCTGGAGAGGCTTCGTGCGGCTATCCCAGAAGCCAGATCCCTCTTGCTGTTCTGGCTTCTGGGATTCAGAATATTTTTTTTCTTGTTTTACTCCAAAAACTAGGTGCGTCTTGTGGTCTGGTGCGTCTTATAGAGAGAAAATGGGGTATGTTTCTACCCCATTCACTGTCCATGCACTCAAAAACTTGATAAACGCTTGCAAACAGGGTAGTGGATTTGGGAGGGATGCATTTTGGTGCAGTTCTAGAGCCAAACCCTACGGATGAACATTTTGGTTTTCTAAGCACACCCATCTGCAATGCCGGAATCTTATTTTCTTGCTTTAAGTAGCGAGTCATGCCAGGAACAGAACTGGAATGGCGACGGCGGGGGGTGGGGGTGGAATATGACATTTGCGAAGTCTGGATTATCAAATTTCTACCTTGCAAAATGAAATGTCTTTTGGGGTGGATGTGATTGCATTAGGAATTAAAACCACAATTGGAGCAGGGGGATGGGGGGGGGAGAGGATAGGAATTAAGCGAAAGCAATAAAAAGAAGAAGCAAGAACTGGCACAGAGTCGGACAGCCTATTGGGCTAAATTGCAAGGTATTAGCAGATGCAAACTAGTGTTTTCATCCGGAACACAATCTTTCCCCAACCTCAGCTGAACCTGCAAAGGCTGTTTCCTGAAGACTCAATTTAATGATCCACCACAGAAGTAAATGAGATCTTGTCTGTTTTGCTATTAGTAGAGTTTCACTGATTTGCACCCGCAGAGGATCTGGCCCCTGTGTGCCTCCTTTCTGCTACAGAACTTTGATGTTTCAATGCTGCCATCAAGGAAAGCAACCTTCTTCTTCTTCTTTTTCTTAATCCAAAAGCATTAGATAGTTGTTTAATCTCTTGTATAGCTGCCTTCACTCTTTGATTCTCTTCCCTTCTGGAGACCACTGGCACCCGAGGCTCTGGGCTCAGGTTTCCCCAACCCACAAGAAACTAATTGGTTTCTTGAAAAGTTGGCTGCTGCTTCCATTGAAGGAATTGTACTTGAGAGTTTGGATGGAACGCCTTCTCTAGCAGCCAGCCAAACTTCTGTTGTTGCCTATATCTTAATTGCTCCTTCCACATGTTAAAGGCCAAGTCGGAATGATTGGGAGGGCATAGTCCATTGCATGAACCCCGGTCTGCAGTCTGAAGTACAGGCAGCAACATTTTTGCTTGCGTCCAATTGACATGCGACCGCCTACGCGTGGGTCCTTTTGGACCTAGAAGAGGGCAGAACGGGGTGGGGTGGAATGGGGCATAACAGGGGGCCAGGAACGGAAACCCCATGCAAAATGGTTGTCACCTGTAGTGCAACCCAGACACAGATCAACCATCTTAGTGAAAAAGTAAAAGGGGCAACCAAAATGATGAAGCAGATGGCGCAACCCTCGTATGAGAAAAGATTGCTGTGTTTGGGACTTCTTGGTTTACAGATTTTGGTTTAGAGAAAAGGCAAGGAAGAGGTGATGTGATAGGCATTCATAAGGGTTTTTTTTCCTCCCTCTCTTATAATGTTCATGGACCTCCAATGAAGCTGAATGTTGGAAGATTCAGGAAAGATGAAAGGAAGTGTTTCTTCAAAGCAGTGCCTAGTTAAACTATGGAACTTGCTCCCCCAGAGGCTGTGATGGCCACCAATTTGGTTGGCTTTAAAAGAGGACTGGATAAATTGACGGATGATATTGCTATCGATGGCTACTAGTCATGGTGGCTCCAGTAAAGCTTCTGAACAGCAATTCCTGGAAACCATGGAGGTGGGGTGGGGAGCGTTCTAATGTGCTTGGGTTTTGCTTGCAGGTTTCCCATAGGCATCTTGTTGGCCACTGTGAGAACAGGGGGCTGGACTAGATGGGCCATTGGCTTAATCTTGCAGACTGAAATCAAGAATTTTCAGAGCAATCCAATCGCCCCACTTCGGGGGGCAGGGCAGCCACAGACACATCCTGATCCCCTCTTTCAGCTGAGCTGGGATGAGAGAGAATTTCTTTTTCTTTTTTTGCATTTAATGAGAAACTACCTAGTTTGCATTTTCAAACTAACACACAAACCAAAACAGATATCCTTTGAAATTTGCACTTCTCAGAAATTTGTGGTGCAGTTCTTCCACCGCCTAGCAGGGGGATGCCTCTGCCCGATTCAGACCCCCCTCCAGCATGGCAAATCAGGATTTGGGGTAGTTCTGCCCTGTGCTTTGGGTGGCTCGGGATGTAGCTAATTTCATGCCACAGCTATTGCTGGGCCGCAGTACGCCACGTGGTACAAAATGCAGAGCAGGTGCTTCAGGGAGTGTTTATTTCTGATCAATTGGTGCCAAAATGATTGGCATTGCTATGTCCGGTCCGTTGTCTTCAGACCTAACACTGACACCAGATCATTTTCTCCAGAATATCAATCACGATCCTTATTCTTCTCGCTTTTAAGGTGCCCACAGTTCACACAGCCCCCCGACTGTGGCATAAATGTATGATAGTCTCAGACCATCCCAGTAGGAAACTCATATAATACAAAAGAATTATCCATCATATCAGCTGCAGGGTATAGATAAAAGAAGAGCACTCTGCTGCATAGACGACCTCTTAAAAGGAGCTGTCGTTTTTCTACTTCAGAGAACACCCTTTCAAAATGTGGTCTTGGCTCCTCTTTCATCTCTTTCCCAGGCTCTTGCGGACTCCGCTGATGCCTAAATCCTCCCCCTTCCTTCCTACTCTCCTGACATCCTAATAGCAGATCATTCTTTTGCACTCTGGCTTTCATGAGAGTTTGTTGTCTCTTTCTTTATACAGCAACGTTCCTTTCCATTTTGAAATTTGCTTTTGGACAACGAAGATACACAGAGAAATCTTAGCCCATCTTCCCCAGTGGACCTGAATTTTCCCAGCTGGATTCAATAGCGCTTACTTCCAAGCAAGCAAGCGTAGGATTGCAGCTACCGCAGAGCGAAAAATGCCACCCCATTTCACAGAGGCTTTTGTGGCCCTGTTCGCAGGCACCAAAGGTGGAAGAGATCAATAGCCTACCATTGCTTAGAAAAGTTATTGTTATTATTATTAATTGTTAAATTTGTATACTGCCATATACCCGCAGATCTCAGGGCTGTTCACAACATAAAATCACAATATATTAAAAAAACCCCACAAAGTACGTAATAAAAACAATAATAAAGACAACTTAATTACCTCTGCCTTCCACAACGCATTTTCAAAGGGCATTGGATGTCAATCAGCCAAAGACCTGGTTAAAGAGTGGCATGTATGGTTCTTTTCCTCATGCCCATCTTGTCTTAACAACCCTGTGTGGTAAGAGATAACCATATTCAGTTATGTATGCAGATAAAGAGCTATCAGGTTACCATTGCAAGCCCTACATAAGAGATCTCAATACAGGAAGAGCTGAAGAGGGTTAATTCTTATTTGGATGGCACTTTTAAAAATTATGTGTTTATTGTAAAATTACATATTAATGGAGAAAGCAATTAATATATTCCCCATGTATTTGAAAGGGATGCGGGTGGTGCTGTGGTCTAAACCACAGAGCCTAGGGCTTGCTGATCGGAAGGTTAGCAGTTTGAATCCCCACGACGGGGTGAGCTCCTGTTGCTCGGTCCCTGCTCCTGCCAACCTAGCAGTTCAAAAGCACGTCAAAGTTCAAGTAGATAAATAGGTACCGCTCCGGTGGGAAGGTAAACGGCGTTTCCGTGCGCTGCTCTGGTTCGCCAGAAGCGGCTTAGTCATGCTGGCCACATGACCCGGAAGCTGTACAATGGCTCCCTTAGCCAATAAAGCAAGATGAGCGCTGCAACCCCAGAGTCGGTCACGACTGGACCTAATGGTCAGGGGTCCCTTTACTTTTACCTTTATATGTATTTGAAATTGTTTTATTCTCATTTTTAATGTTTGTGTTGGTGAGAGATTCAGATGTTCTTGACACTACAGCTCCTGTCACACCTCATTACAGCATGTGGAGGATGGGGAACATGGGGGACACTGTGGTCTAAACCACTGAGCCTCTTGGGCTTGCTGATCAGAAGGTTGGCAGCTTGAATCCCCGCAATGGGGTGAGCTCCTGTTGCTCTCTCCCAGCCCTCCAACCTAGCAGTTCGAAAGCATGCCAGTGCAAGTGAATAAATAGGTATCCCTGCGGCGGGAAGGTAAATAGCATTTCTGTGTGCTCTGGATTCCATCACAGTGTTCCGTTGCACCAGAAGCAGTTTAGTCATGCTGGCCACATGACCCGGAAAAACTGTCTGTGGACAAATGCTGGCTCCCTCGGCCTGAAAGCGAGATGAGTGCCGTAACCCCATAGTCGACTTTGACTGGACTTAACCGTCCAGGGTCCTTTACCTTACCTTATGTGGAGGATGCTACATTGCCTAGTCACTGACAATAAGGAGCTACATGGACCAGTGGTTTGATTCAGTATCAAGTCACCTTGCTGTGTTCCAGGGCAAATGCTCATTTAGTTGAGGATACTGTTTCCCTCAGCAGCCAGCCATGGGGCCCGCAAGCAGCACAAGAGGGTCATAACCCACACCCCATGTTTTTAGTGAATAGTGTTCCTCAGTGAATAGTGTTTCTCAGAGACGCAGTGTTGTATTTTCATCACAGTAAACCCACTGAAATGAACAACAAGAAGAAAAAATAGTGGGTCTGCTCTGAGAAGGCCTAGCATGGGTTACATACAACCCTTGTTGTCTTTGACCCTGGAACTAATATATAGCTCATCACTAATCCTGACCTGGCGCCAGTCACCATCTCTTAGCCTAACTTCTCTCACTAAGTTGTTCGGGGTGCATAAAATGGGGAGAAGCAGAAATATGTACACCATCTTGATCTCCTTGGAGGAAAGGTGAGATACCAATATAAAAATAAATAAACTGATAAAGAATTAAATTAAATTGTAGTGAATTTCTCCAGCAGGAGGTGTTTTCAGGGCCAGATTTAGGTTTGATGAGGCCCTAAGCTACTGAAGGTAATGGGGCCCATTATATGTCCAGCTGTCCTTTGTCAACAACAAATCGTCGCTTTTTTTGTATTGGATATATGCTATATGGCAATTTATGGACCTAATAGGTATCTAAAGCCATTTGCACATAACAAAATATGTACATCATAGGAGCCTACACAACACGAATACTGTTGCTGTATGTAGATTTTATTTGTTTTTTATCTTCTACTTTGGAAATGTACATCTAGTTTTTTCCCCTTTAATTTTTTTTGGGGCCCCCAAGAGTGTGGGGCCTTAAGCTATAGCTTGTTTAGCTTATATGTAAATCCTGCACTGGGTGTTTACCAGCATTTTTTGCAAGGCTGGGCCAGAGACAGAGGAGAAATTTGCTTGGTATGCTTTTTGCAGTGGACTGAGCTGATCTGACACTCCTGAACTTGCCTTCACTCCCAGTCAAGTTGTGCACTTTTATGATGCTGTTTTGGTGAACAAAATGTGCCCATAAGAACGTGTACCTTATGTACCAAATGCTTATTTTATGGGGAAATGCACTGCAAAGCATTGGTGAATGTGCACTTTGCCCGTTCTTAACAATCCTTCTTTTCTCCTCTCCCTCCCCCTTAAAGGAACAGTACCACTTCTGCTATGACATAGCCCTGGAATACCTGGAGTCACTGGAGACCAGATAGCACCTTGCCAGAAGCACGCAGGCAAGTGTTTGTTTTTGGTTTGTGCCAAACATGCATTTTGCATCCAGACTTTTGAGTAAGAGCAAGGAGGAGGAGGAGAGAAGAGAATACAAGGAAAAGAATGAAAACTAAAAAGGCAAGATATGGGGCCATGTTGTCCATCCCCTACCTTCATCTTTCCTCCTAAGCTTCTGCTCCCACTTCTCCAGCTGCTGGCAGAGCAGAGCCTACACAAACTCATCCCATCTACAAAACGATTGTGTATGTGCCAGCCTGGAGTTTGGCACCTGTGTGTTGTTTGTGCATGTATGGACACCGGTGTGCGGGAAGAGCATCAGGCTCAATCTCCTTGTGACTGCACCAATCACAGCCTAGAAAGGGATCCATGCCACCGAGACTGGGAGGAGAGCTGAAGTCCAGCATCTTTCACAACGACCACAGGAGATTTGAAGAAACAGTGGTGTTCTGAAAGCTTATAAGAAGCTCTTTGAAGGCGACCATGCAAAATCTTGGCAACCATCCTTCTGTGGGAAAGTGTGCGCCATCTTGGACTGACAGTGAAAATTGGGACGTGTACAGTTTTTCGCTCTTTGTTTATAACCCTACGTTTATTGTTTCCAGACTAATGCCTGCCTCCAAAGAGTGTTTCTGAATTTATCCCTGGTCTAACCTTACCTGTAGGAAAACACAGCGAATGAATTCTGGGGATTATCTAAGAGAAAGAAAGCACACAGGCTACTTGCTCCAAGACTAAAGTAGCCAGACCAGATTTTGTAACAACCACCATGTCTTTGTGCCTGGATATGCCACTCCAAACAGCAGAAGCTTTAGAAGGGGCTTCCCTTTTAGAGCGTCAATCCTCCAGCCCTATCAAGGCATTTTCAAGAGGGCTACCCCAACACGGAATCACCCCAGATATCACACCATTCTTCAGAATGTCAGCCACTAGAACTAACTCTGTCTCTATCTCAGACACAAACATACAGTGGTTTCGGACACTGCCAGCAAGTGATTCAGCAGAAAAGTCTATCCTCCAAATGGGTTTGACCATATTTCTGAGGATTGGTCGACAAGTGGGGACAAACGGGGATGAGACAGATGCCAATGGCAATGCAGATCCATTCTTTTTTTAAGGGTCAGGCGTGAGCTTCAGGTTGTGGGTGGCTGTGGCTTTGAGATGGAAGGAGGTCACTTGTAAATTATTTCAGCACATAGGACTAATGTGGTTCAAATTCATTTTACCTGGAAAGGTAAGCCTGCTCTCCCGGCATACAGGGACAGACACTTCCACATTTATTTTCTGTACCTTGGTTCAGTGAATCAGAACTTTAAAAGCATAAATTGTGGTGGTTACCAGCAGAAGAATAAGAGAGTTGGGTGGGTAGCATTTCTTCATTCTGTGCCCTTAGCTGTGAATTTGGGCCTGCAGCTGGTGTGTGTGTGTGTGTCAGAATCTGTGCGGCCACTTTCCTTCCCTTTCCTCCATCAGCCACCTCCCACGCTGGGTAACAGACTTTTCATAGATAATTAACAGAAGAGTGTCTTCCTGCAAAGACACTCTTCATCTCACCAATGAAGGACCCTAGTTGCAGTCTCAGTTGCTCCCATAAAATCCTGATTGGCCAAGACACTGACTGAACTAGCAAAGAAAGGAGAAAACTCTTGGTGGCTAGGGGTATGCATTCATCAACCAATGCAAAGGGGAACAGATGGGAGACCTATCCAGAACCCCCTTTTGTGCACATTTAGGAGGGTTACCTTATTTGGCAGCCATTCCTGCCAGTCCCCATTCATTCCCCAAATATCTGCATCATTCCAGAGGGGTGAGGTCGGCCAAATTGGGAGCCACCAGATTACGTAGGGATCAGTATTTGTTCCACAATGCCCTGAAATGGCACAACGTTCAGGGCAATCTGGAGAGGAAAAAATAGCGTGGTTGCTGCCAGGAGGAATGAATCTTTGCACAGCTGCAGCAGCACCAAAGCTGGGGGCACAAAGTAGTGATTTTTAAAACTGGGGAAAACCCCCCAACATCAACAAATGGGAATACCAAGATGGATGAAATGCTCAGAAATATGAAGCAAAGAGTAGCAAAGGCAAAAGGTATTCTGAAATCGGGGTGGGGACAAGCCTTGCAGACTGCTAATGAGTACAGATTTCTAGTCATGTGATAGAAACCAGCCCTCTTTTGTATTCAGCCACTGGCTTTTGCATCCAGATGACCAATGGTGCCTCCAAGACGATTTAGGGCACCACTTTCCTGCAGGGGTTAAAGACAGTTCAATAGGTCACTGTGCAAAAATGAAAACCAAAATTGTTCCTCCTAGCTAAGAGGAAGCCAAACAAGGCCTAGGGTATATTATGGCACTTATGCTAGATATCAATGCCAGAGTAGTGGGAGGAATTATTTGAGGGTGAAATTGATAGAAACCATAAGCTGAAATTAAAGGGCTCCTCTACACCTTTCTGAACATAGAGATTCATACTGAGAAATGCTACTTTTGTGAATAGCAACATGTGGCTTCCTGTGTTCAAGGCAAAGGCAACCACCATTCATTTTTCTACAAACTTTTTACAAGAGTATTTAAAAGGCTGTGCCAATGGCACTATTTCACAAGGGTGTAGAATGTTGCACTGAATTCAGCTTGCTGAGACCTTTCATCTTAGTTTTTTAAACAACAACAACAACAACATATGATTGAGTTCCAGTCTTCAAGACCGCAGATGCATTCTTGAAATGCTTGATGAACTCTCTGAAGAGAGAGGTTTTGCTGAGTTGGATTTTCAGGGACTGGTGATGGCGTTTCAGTGTTCTGCACAGCTCCTGGCCACCTCCTATGACTACAAAAATCGGAACAGAATGTACAAAATGGTATAAAGATTTCGGAATCCTGCAAAATTAAGAGGCATTGTGCAGATTGGGTTTCTTAGTACAGGATTCTATTTCAGAGTACACATAGTGTGATACGGTAAGTCTCCTTGATGAAAAGTAACACGGGATGTGTTCCAAATACCGGAAAAGTGTCCTTCCTTGGGGGAGAAAAGTTTTATGGTAATGCTCAGAAACCTTCACCTTATACATCTAGCAAGCAAGATATAAGTCAAGCAATTATTTTGAGGATGCTTGCTAATATCCATTGTTTTCGTTACTGAGCTGTGCAGCCCTGTTTATGAAGAAATAAACAACTACTGCCATGTGCATCTCCTTTGGATCAGACACCTCAACAGTTAATGCTCATCCAAATGGAAAAGTCTGTTTACATGGCAAATAAATTAAAAAAAAAGCAAATAAGCATATTTTGTTTATCAAGATGTGTACACATATTGCAGCAAGCATCATCATAGAAGCATAATTCCCCTCTCTCTCACACACAGTGGGGATGCCAATTTTGATACATAACTGTAATTTTTTTAATTAAAAATACAATTTTGCAAAAAGTTTAAATCTGCCCGAATATAGGGGCAACATTTTTTTAGGCTACCAGAATGGTCTGAATCTATTAATGGCAAAGCATTGCAGCCCTGATGGCTAGCTATGCATGTCTAAAGCTGAACTGGGGCATCCATCCCTCAGATATTTTGGATCAAGGAGACTGCGCCAATGCAATCCTATGCACATTTACTCTGAAGTCACTCCTACTGCATTCAAGCTCTGGTATCATGCAAATGTGCACAGAATTGCAATTCAGTTTTTATTTTATTTTATTTTAAAGGGATGCTAGATGTTCAGGTCTGGATGGGAGGAATATTTCCCAACCTGTATGATGAAAAAAGCAGCAGTGGTTAATAAACGAACCATCCAGATCTCTTTGCTCTGAAGTTGCAACGACACGATGGGACTTTGGGGGCTCTTTTGATATTCTCCACCGTATGTTTGTTTGATACTTTGTGGGAAATGACATTCTGCAGTCCCACCCTCTCTGTCCATTGACACCTGGCTGTTTTGCTGATGCTCTGAAGCTTTAACTCTATGTGTGGACTCCTGGTCTCCCGAGTAGACATAACGGGCTGCTTCATTCATCCCATTGGAGAAACACAAATTTGTATGAAAAATGCTAATGCCTTCAATAAAGACAAGACAGTTCATACAAAAGCTATCCTTCCAAGGAATTTATATATATATATAAAACCTCGGCAGAGGCAGATTGTGTAGTAAACTCACGTGTCACGTGGCATCCACACACCTGTAAAAGAGAGACGCTAAACAAAAGTTGGGGTTTTGAATGGCAACAAATGTAGTGAGTTATTTTAACTGGATCTTCAAATGGGTAAGACTGCTATGCGAAACAGTTAGGCTATCAGAATGGTCTGAATTTATTAATCTCTAGAAATCTGAGTGCTAGGAATGTGATCCCTCAGTCTCAGATTTGTTGGACGGGCTCCCATGGCTCAAGGGCTTGGAGCAGTTAATTCCCCATTCCTTGCTAGCACATTGAGGGAATTCTGAACTCTTCCCACACCCCTCTAGCCATGAGGCTTTGAGTGGTTGAGCAGGGTTCCTGTGCCTACCCTCCAGCCATGAAGCATTGATGGGCAGGTCTGATGAAGCAGCCATTCATCTCCTAGAACTTGCTTCAGGGTGCTCACCAATTATTTCTCCTTCTATCCCAGTTTACCTAACCTGACACTGTAACTTTCCCCTGCAATGGAGAACCACCTGATGACCAAGGCCAGTATGGGCAAACGATCCCCACAAGAAATTCAAAGTCAAGTGGGACCTCTTGCGTGGGGGACTCTCTATATGGCTCCAAGTAAATGGCAAACAGAACAAGTCCTATACTAACCAAGGTTGGGTAGGAGAGTACCTGCCAAGTCGCAACCGAGCACAGGGAGAGCTCATATCAGATAAAACAAGCTGGCCTCTCCTCAGCTAATTCCAGCTGGTGCCAAAGGTCATCTCAGGATTTAGTGGGCTGGGTATAAAAGTTGATCCACCCAGATGTGCCAGGAAACCCTCCTGCCCTAAAGAACGGTAAATGGGACCCGTACTGGAGTGGAGTCTTGTTTTGGTAGTGGAAATAGAAAAGAGCATATGTTGAGAGGTGATAAAACATTCTAGATTTCCACAGTGGGGTAGGGGTGGGGCGAATCATGTCATGCAAATGCATTGCTCAGGTCAGTGTTCCAGAAAACATGCAGCACCAAGAGAAAAGTAATACACTCCTAGGAATGCTGCTTCAATGGAGGTATAGTGTCCAGAGAGGAAGTGACTGTACCACTCTATTCCACCTTAGTCAGACCCCACCTGGAATACTGTGTCTAGTTCCAGGCACCACAGTTCAAGTAGGATATTGACAAGCTGCAGCAGAAGGGTGACTAAGATGATAAAGGATCTGGAAATCAAGCCTTATGAGGAATGGTTGAAGGAGTTTGGTATGTTTAGACTGGAGGAGACTGAGAGGTGATGCACATTTATTTATTGAAAGGACTTTCAGGGCACACTGAAAAATGCAGAAAAACACAGGAAACATTTTTTTAAAAAATGTACAGTGGACGCTCGGGTTGCGAACGTGATCCGTGTGGGAGGCACGTTTGCAACCTGCAGCGTTTGCAACCCACAGCACAGCACCGTGTCTGCACATGTGCGGGTTGCAATTCGGTGCTTCTGTGCATGCACAAAGCGTGATTCAATGCTTCTGTGCATGTGCCGAAACCCAGAAGTAATCCATTCCGGTATTTCCGGGTTCGGCGCCTGGTGCGCAACCCAAAAACGTGCAACCTGAAGCGTCTGTAACCTGAGATATGACTGTATTTTGATATTTAGGTTTTCTCAGCATTTTTACTTTTTGATGCCATAACAAACTATATATTAAAAAATGAATACCCCAAACATGTCAATTTAACCATTCGTTAAAGCCATCCGCATGTGCAGCCATTTCCCCAAATGTTACCCCAAAGCAGACTGAAAGAAAGACATTCTCTTAAAACCCAGCGGTGATATTAGAGAGAAATTTGAGTCAGTTTGCATTCAAAGGCAAATCAATGAGACTTGCATTTTCCAAAACAATGTACAAACCAAAACAGAGCCCTCCTTCAAATTCACGCATAACTGAATTTTGTGATGTAGTACTTCAACCAGACAATATTTACCAAAAATGCCAATAAAAAGCAATACATTAGAGAAAAATAACATACAAAAATGTCTACATTAGTCAAAACTGTACACATACAAAAATGTACTTATTAGGAAAAATTAGCACTAAATTGTTGATTAATTTTTATGAGGTTTTTTTTTCAAAATTGCAAAATATGGAGAACTGAATTTAAGATTGGAAAAAATCTTTCCAACCGTATATTGTCACGTATCTCCCCCCACTTGAGGAAGTGCCAAATCATCATATTCATCCCCATCCAGCTTCATTATTGTTCCACTTTAAGATATGCTTAAAATGCTCCATTCTCTTGCAGCTTAGGAATTCGTCCTTTCTGAATTTCTACACTGAATGCCTTGATCTGCGCCTTTCAGACTCATATGTGCATGAGAACTTAGCTGTTCACTGGCTTTAGCACTCCTCCAATTATTGCAGCTGTGAGCAGTTTATATCATCAAAATATGCAATTAAATATCTAAAAAATATTTTGGAGAGAAAATATGTATTTAAAAACATGTTTGGAAGGAAATTTTTTTTTTACTGTAGAAAAAAAAATATTATTCATTTCATTTCTATACAGTTTTACAATTTTAGGAAAAATTCTCAGAGCAGTTTACAAGATATTAAAAGACCAAACAATCCAGAATGAAACATTACCGGAGAAAATAGAAGGGGGTTGTGGATTTTAAAAACCACAAAGTGAGAAAGCAGAGAAATAGATACATTCATCCATTCCAGTCTTGTCGATAGCTTTTGCTGCAAAAATAGCAGGCTGGGAGAGGAGTAATTCTACAGTCTTATTCCTCTGCTTATTTCCTGTAAGGCAGCAATCAAATAAAATGGATGTATGTAGTATGGATCTGCTGATTGGTGGGAGATTGGGTGGTTAATTGATTCTGATAGGCTGGTGTGACCTAACAGAATAGATACTAAGGATTTGCAGGGGATGCTGAGGTTAATGAAATGTAGACCTGGTTTCATTTGTGGAAATTAACATCAAATGTCTGCATTCTCAATGAGCCCGATGTCACATCTCATTTCTGAGATGAGCTGCATTTGCTAAAGGGTACCACTTGGTCCTTGTGCTATGTCTTGTTGGTGTATCAGCCAGCTGCCAAATGATTCTGACCAGAGCATAGGTGAACCAGAGACCTACAGAGTTGTTTTCTACTGATCCATGCGGGAGCTCAGAGCTGATTCCCCATCCAAATGATGTGCGAAGGGAAGGAAAGGGGAAAAGGCAACTCACACAATGATTCTTTCAGTCTCAAGGGAAAATTCAGAGTTTGAGAAGAACTTCATGTGGCCAGATGTTTAATATTTTCACTCTTCTCTCTCGACAAGGGCAAACATTTAAAAAATAAATAAATCCAAGTGCTATAAAGGGTAACAACTTTCCAACTCTCTTTGAGATTTGCATCCAAAGTAACACAAAAATCTTGTTTATGGGCATATGTACATAGAGACCTATGTATATAGAGGCATATGTGTAAATATATATAGACACTGTTGTTCATATGGATAATGTTTATCGGTATTACAAAATCAGTGGTGCTCTTTCTCCCTTCCTTTTTAATAAAATTCAAAACAAAAAAACGAAGCCAACGAAATAAAACATTTTCAAATGGCAAAAAGGAAGTTCCAAAATTTTATTCCTGTGCTTGGAGGAGGAGGGGATGGTTCTTGGCTTAATAATAATAATAATAATAATAATAATAATAATAATAATAATAATAGAAACTTGCACTGGTTCCCTTGCAACTCTGTTATGGGAATCATGCCGACTGATGTTTTCAATCTCTGCGGAAGGCAACATCTTCACAAATCTCCCTCCATCCATCCAGTTAAGCCAGATGAATTCTCAGAGTTCAATGGGACATTTCAACCAGGCTGTAACATTCAAGGATGGTAGGAAGAAGAACCAGTCAGGGGTGTGGCTTGAGGAGAGGCAGGGTGTGACTTTGAGAGGGCTAGATCAGCTGAGGGGCCACATTTGACCCATAGGCTGGAGATTACCATCTCCTGACTTACATAACCCAGTCGGTGAAACTTCTGTTCTAGCGATGGAAAGATGTTGGTCATTAAACAGCACACCTATTCAGGTATGGCTAGACCAAGGGTCAGCAAACTAAGGCCTGTTGGCCGGATCAGGCCCAATTGCCTTCTGGATCTGTCCCATGGACGGTCTGGGAATTGCTGTGTGGATCACCAGCACGCACACTCTTTCCCTCTCCCTCCCTCTCCCTCCCTCTCCCTCACATGGCGCCGCTGCTGCCTCCTTCCTCCCTCCTCCTGGCTTCTCTCTGCCCTGCCTAGAGGAGGAAGGGGGCTGGGCTTTGTTGGTGCCAGCAGCAGCAGCAGCGCTCAAGTGGCCGCCATTTTAAGCAGCCCCTATCCAGAGCCCTTTCATGCGTCTTTCATTGTTCCTGCTGCCGCCGCCAGCCCTTGCCGCTCAGAAGACACGGGTAAGCAGCCACTGGGGCTCATCCAGTGCTGTGGAGAAGGGGGGAGAGTTGTGGGGGAGGGATGGCTTATAGTCCGGCCCCCCACAAAGTCTGAGGGACAGTGGACTGGCCCCCTGCTGGAAATGTTTGCTGACCCCTGGGCTAGACCATTTTGCCTTTCAGTTTTCCATAGCCCTTCAGCATCTGCATGACAGACAGTAATTCAGCAGGTCTTGGAGTTTGCTCATATCATCATCAGACCATCTGTTTATTTGTATGCCAATTCTCCACAAAATGGCACCCAAAGTAACGAGCAATTTTTAAAAAATGGATGAAGAATAATTAATAGCAAGAAGTAAATACAAAACACTGAGCCATATGGCCTAATTAGGAGGGAGAAGAATGCCTACACAAAAGTAAGATGGTAGGATACAAAACATCACCATGTTTCAGATGATGCACCCGTATCCAATAGTTTGGACTGGTTACTCTGGCTTCAAACAGTCAAGAACCCCACCTGGAAGGGTGAGACTAACCTGTTAACAGGTTATAAAGCAATAAATCAGATGGCTGTCCCAGAACCTAAGTTCTAAGCATCCATTCACTACCGGCATAAACCAGAAGTCCTCAGGACCTGGGAGACTAGGGTTCAAATCCCCATTTGGCCATGAAACTTACCTTGCACAAGTCACTGCCTCTCAGCCTAACCCAGGGTTGTTGTACGTGTTAAATGAGGAATGAAAAAGTATTATGGGGAAAAGTATTTCCCTCCAGACTTACAATTCTCAGAGTTTCCTTGATTGTTAAACCTGTTGGTGATATATGTGTGAGAGAGAATTCCTGGATGCCAAGATCCAAGTTTGGGGCAAGTTCTCTTTGGTGAGAGAAACTCAGCAGAGATTTAAAGTCACGAAACATGCAACAAAGTAAAGCATAGAAATCTAGGCTGTTAGATCTTTAAAATATGCCCCCTAAGTGAGTTCCAAAATGGCCTCTTAACAAGTTTATTTCCAAGTTTCCTTCTTCCCCCAGCATAGGAAAAGACCACATGTTTAACGTAAAAAAAATGGTTTACTTACAAATTCTCTGAAGGTCAGATTCATGTGTTTCAGTAAAGTCGCACAGGCAGTAAAATTCAGCTTAGCTGTAAAATGGTGAAAGTTCCTAAGTTATTGGTATGGGAACTCAAGAGTGGCTTGAGAGAGTCATGCAGTTGAGCTGGAGCAACCAGCTCAACCTTCTTCACATACTGATCTTCTCAGGTGGACTGGGGAGGGAAAAAAGACTTGAGAACTTCCGGGTTGGCGCGATCTGGAAATGGCGGATTCCCTCCGAGCTGCGGAGGGAATCGGCTCAACTGAGGACGGGTGTTGCCGCGCCGGCGACGCGGGGACCCTTAGAAACCGCAGGCGCTGAAGCCTGCGGACTGGAAGACTCGGTGGGCGCCTTAAGCGCCCCCCCGACCCACGAAGAGCCTTTTTAAAGGCTGCGGAGAGGGTACGG
Organism: Podarcis bocagei; assembly: GCF_964188305.1. Taxonomy (NCBI): domain Eukaryota; kingdom Metazoa; phylum Chordata; class Lepidosauria; order Squamata; family Lacertidae; genus Podarcis; species Podarcis bocagei. The sequence goes on along the minus strand of NC_138132.1, from coordinate 24,152,448 downwards.
AGGGTGGCGTGGCGCTGAGAGTCGATCGCTACCTCGGTTGAGCGGAGCCGCGAGCCATGACTGGAGAGCGCTGACTTCCTTCCTTGAAATTCGGACTGAAAAAGAATAACCCATGAGTAAGATGGAATTGGACTTTAAGAATATTTTCCTGTGAATTCGAGACGACCGGGGTGTGTGCTAAAAGGAAGTCCGCACCCCCCCTCTTGCAGACGATCTAAAGCAACAATAGAAGAACTAAGCTGGAGAGCCTACCCTTTGTGGGGTGAGTTAAAAAAGACATTAACTTCCAAGATTTGGCAAAAAGAAATTTTGAGCTGGAGTGAAAGAGTGGAATTTTAGAAGCTTCTTTTCTGTTGTATACAACCCCCCCTCCCGGGCCCGGGAGCGTCCTGTGTTTGAGCTTGTGGGAGAGGAATACGGAGTTTGACAGCTGTCAAAGCTGTCAAACGGACAGTTTAAAGTTGAAAAATTGTCATCTAAGATCCCTCTGGATTAAAATCAGTTATAATTGAACTAAAATTGTTTGAAACAAAGTAACAACAACAAGTCAGAGGATTATTGGAGAAAGATTATTAAGTAACCAGATTCCCTCTAGGGGGAACTCTGTGACATTACAATGGCTGTGGATGGAAAGTTACTAGTGGAAATTAAAAGAATGTTTCATTTGGTGGGAATCTTACAAGAGCAGAGTCTGGCTATGAATAAACAACTCATGACCTTGACCTCTGGAACAAGCAGCTCTGCTGAATGTATTGAGGACCTGAATGAGAAAGAATCTGCAGCTGAATCGGAAATGATAACTCAAGAAGTGGAGGAGACTAAACAAGGAAAAGAGAAAGCAAAGATGGAAAGTACCAACCAGAAGCTTACACCAGTGGAATATAAGCAAGGAGACTTTTGGATTACATTGACTACAAATCTGCGAAAGATGCAAAAGACGAAGGAGGAGGCCCCGGGAGTATATGGAATACAGGAACTCAAAATAAAGAAGAAATATGATTGGGGCCTCCACTCTGACTCTGAAGATGCATGGCCTGTGGAACTTTTGCAGCAGTTGTTTTCAAATGTCCTTGTGGGAAGAGAACCTGGTTTGATGGGGACAGAACTCCTTCGAGATTCGACGACCAACATAAAGGACTACCAACAAGACCGGCGGAGAGGGACTGAAAGAGACTTGAAAGCCTCGGACGTGAGAAACCCAGGCTAAGAACTGATACTTTGGACATGTATTAGGAAGGGACGAAAACCGGGGATGGGAGGGAGGGAAGAATAGAACTTTAAAAACACTCAGGACTTTTGGGTTTAGTTAATACGACTTTTATCTAAGACAAAATGGGAAATCGATGGAAGGGAATTTGAGTCCAACTTAGAAAAAACTTTTTTTTTTATAAAAGAGGTAATATTAAGATGGTTAAGAGTAGAAATTTTAATTTGCTGACACAATTATGGGAATTGGGATGCATGAAGGGGGGTGGGGGGAAGTCAAGGAACAAGGTTAAGAAAGTAGGATTTTCTGAAATTATACATGTTATTGTCTTGTCCCTTCTGTGTGTGTTATGTTTTTATAAAAGGTGAAAAACCAATAAAAATTATTTAAAAAAAGAAAAAGAAAAAAGACTTGATTACTCATTTCCTCCCAAGGTAAGGGTGTGTGACCTAGGCTAAGCCTGTCAGGGCATCTTTCTCTATGTTATTAACCCCTTCATGCATTCATTAGACTTAAGCATGTTGGTTATATGAGGCTGGTTATTCCCCAAAGCCACTCTGGGAATTGTGGTTGCTTAAAATGGTATAATGGTGCTTTAAATGCATGGTGTGAATGTAGCCTAAAGTTCCTAAGGGACCATGTCAAAATGACTAAACTTTGTCGTTAAGGAACACCCCCAAATTCCAAAATGCTAGCAAGAAAAGTATATCACAATATAGCAGACCCCTTAGGAATTAATGGGGGCTTGCTGGGTAAAATTAACCATTGTTGGCTTTACAGCAAAAAGGAAGAGGAAGGAACTCCTTTATGCCATGCCTGACTGCAAAATAAAATTACATTGTGACCGGGGATTTCTGAGTAAGAGCTTGCCAGCTTTTGTCTGGGGTGATTTATACATAACAAAGCAAGCCGTCGGTTTAATGCGTTGCGATATTAAAGACTTCCAGTAAAAGTTGAACCTTAATTTAATGGAGGCACACACCAAAATAAAACTTTTAAAAGACCCTAATTGAGTCGTCAAGCCTGTTTTGAATCTTTAATTACGGATGGTGAAGGATGTGGTAATTAAATGTTGCCAATAAATAATAAAAAGAGAATAATGTAAATTAAACTCGAGAGCTCTGTTTATACTGGAATGTAATTACGGCGGTTGTCCTTTCTGCCTGTGAGTACTGGCAGAGAAGGGTGTTGCTGTTCTCCCACTCATTGAGAAGTCATGTGCCCACAAGTGTTGGTAACGACTGGGGGAGGGGAAAAAAAGTCATTTCTGTTGGCTCATTTCCAGATTTGATAGACAGTCAACACCTCTCCCACCCTTGCTTCACTTGTAGAAAGCTGCTGTGGTACTAAAAGACACAACTGGCCTTTATTCATATCTCTCATGTAAGAGTAATGTATGCAGTAATTTCACGTGAAGCTTTTGAGTGTGACCTCAGTCTTCACTGACCTGTAAAATGGGCATAATAATAGTGAGCTATCTCATAGCAGGGTGGGGAAACTCAGTCCCAGGGTCTGAATGCAGCCCTCACTATCAGGCCCTTTGGACTCTCCCCAGGCCATCCTGTCGCACAGCAGTAAATTTATCAAGCAGAGTCTTCTTCATAAACAGAATAAAACTTTTACTTGAGAAAATAAAGTTGTTCATAAACAGCATAGTTAAAGAGCATACACAGAGTGCTCATAGCAGCTACCTGACTCTTCAGAGGCACAGTCTTAGTTACTGGTTTACTAGAGTCCTGGAGCCACTCTGTCTGCAACAACACAATACTGGCTGAGACACACACACAGAGGCGGGCTACTTTTATAGGGAGATTGACTGCTCCCCACTTCAAATGGGGAGGTGCTTTTTGCATGGTCACGCACAGCCCCCTGACCCTACACAATCCCCAGCAATTCAGCCCGGCTTCGCCTCTCCAAGCTGGATACATGGAGGTTCCCACCTAAGCTCAGACAGTTAACCAATCCCAGCTGGGGAGGCATTGCCAGGGGAGTTGACCAGGTAGGGACCACACAGTAGAGGGTGGAACTTACCTGGGAGTCCTCAGTCGGCTCCAGAGCTTCTCCCACCCTGCCCTCCCTCAGTTTATGCTTTCCTTTTGCAGGTTAACCTCTTCTTTACAGGTATGCGGGCTCTGCTATGGTCATTGATGGTTGCTGTTGAAGGACCGGGAAGGAATTCCCCTGTATTGACAGGTTTTGCCTTCCCCCTAGCAAAACATCACAACTTTGCCGGTTTCAGGCCTTGGGCGGAATCCTTTAGTCTATCTTCCCTATATTTGGGGGGGGGGCGTGAAATGGTGACCCACGCCCGCCCTGCGGTGGCGATCCCAGGGTCCCCCGTTAAAGAGGTTGTGCTGAGGGGAGTCACTGACCATACGCTGTTAGGTTGTCAGTGCGCTCCCCTGCATTGCGGCAAAATTGGGGGGGGGCTCTCTGTTTTCCAGAGCCACACAGTTTGGATAACCCTGATGTTCCCCAGATCCCCAGCCAGGAACTGGAAGGGATAAACGCCCAATCCCTAAGCCAAGGTCTCCCTACATCTGAAAGTTTAATAAAGTTGTGGTCAATTTTAATCCCATAACACATTGTCATGGGTCATTATTCCTCCCGGGGGGCACCTGGGGTTGGGGGGTCTCTGCCTGGCCATGCAATGAATCATCACTCAAGATGAGTCATGAGTCACAGTGACTTAGCAGTTTGATGTTAACAGTTAGCAGGCTTGAATGATTGTGTAGGTCTTGTAGGCGTTACTGCTTCTGCTCTCAAGAACCTTTTTCTCATGACACATCCCCCCCATTGCTTTACTTCACACCCTTCATTGGTGTTTTTGCTTGGCTAAGGTATGTTCTTGAACTCTGATGGTCTCTTGCCTGTTTGCATGGAAGACTGCCTGTGTGTGAGCATGCACAGAAACAGGCCTGCTTTACAAAGGTAACATTTGCATTCATTGCTCCGCCCATTTTTGCCCAGCACCGCCCATCCCTGGCACATGGTACTCTGAAGGTTGCCCCAAAGGGAATGCATTTCTCATTACCCTTCACTTCTTAATTTGCCACTGAATGGTGTATCCAGGCAGGTTGGATGGCATAAGAAATGTTGGCCACTTCTCCACATAGGCACAATAGCATCTTCCTGACCTTGAAACCTGTGAGACCTTCACAGGGTGAATACGGTCTCCCATTCGATCCGTCTGCCTCTGATAAGTCATGTTCCATCTGTAAATCAACTGATCGATTAGATGAATTGATTTTTTAATTAAAAAAAAACCACCACAATTTGAGCAACTAAAAAGACATTCTCAATTAATCTAGCAAGACACTTTTAATTACTTTTATATAAGTACCTATGAACAGAGAAATCTGCCTTCCACTGAGTCAGATCATTGGTTCAGCCAGCTCAGTATTTTCTGCACTGATTGGCAATCGCTCTCCAGGAATACAAGCAGGGGTCTTTCCCAGGCCTATCTGGACTTGTCAGGGAATGAACCTTGGTTGTTCTGTATGCAAAAGCATGCACTCTGCCACTGAGCTATGACCCTGTGGTACTTCTAAAACTGGTAGGTAGCTTCTTAGGCGAGACATTCCCCCCTCTCCACTCTCAAACAGATGGAAGCACCAGAGGGGGCCTGCTGTGACATATGCACACACTATCTCAATAAAAAATGAAGCCCATATGTTATTTTTTTTCTTTAAAAACTGTTGTTTTAATCATAAGCATTCCCCCCCCCCAGAATTAATTGATTAAAGCACATATAATTTCTTGAGTGGCCATAATTAAGTGTATGCAAAAGAGGAGGGTGGCTTCCAGGAGCATTCAGTTCATCTTGTTAATCCAAAGTTTGCTCTAATGGATGGAGAAGAATCTGAAACAGATATATGAATGAATCTGAAATATAGAAATAGAAAGATGATAGAGATAGATGATAGATAGATAGATAGATAGATAGATAGATAGATGATAGATAGATAGATGATAGATAGATAGATAGATAGATGATAGAGAGATTAGATGATAGATAATAGAGATAGATAGATAGATGATAGATAGATAGATAGATAGATGATAGATAGATGATAGATAGATGATAGATGATAGATGATAGATGATAGATGATAGATGATAGATGATAGATGATAGATGATGATAGATGATAGATGATAGATAGATAGATAGATAGATAGATGATAGATAGATCGAAATACAGTGGTACCTCAGGTTACATATGCTTCAGGTTACAGACTCTGCTCACCCAGAAATAGTACCTTGGATTAAGAACTTTGCTTCAGGATGAGAACAGAAATTGTGTTCCGGCGGCGCACAGCAGCAGGAGGCCCCATTAGCTAAAGTTGTGCTTCAGGTTAAGAACTGTTACAGGTTAAGAACGGAACTCCGGAATGAATTAAGTGCTTAACCCGAGGTACCACTATATATATAAATGGATTGCTATTATCTGGCAGCAGACAACACCACCTGACCATCTGCTAACCTCAAACCCTTGCTGGACCTGTTTAAAGGATTGGCATATTCAAAAGTCTCCCAAAGTCCACATCCCAAATGCATATCTGCTTCTTCCACCTAGGAACATATGAAGCTACAACTCTCCTTCTTGGTGCCTCTGGTATATGGCAGCTTCCTCTGAGGTTGAATGGGGTTCCACCAATGTCAGTCTACTTACAACCAGCCCAGGGGGTGGTACTGGCTGTCAGCTCCCTCCTCCTCCAGCGCTGCCATAATAAAACCCACAGTGAGGAGGATGGGAGTCAACCTAGAATTAGTTGGTTCTCCCTGTCATTGGTTCTGGCTCTATTTACTGAGCCACTCTGTCTTCTGTTTCATCATTCCCAATGAGCACCGACCAACACTGGGTAGCTTCCTATGTTCCCATGTTCCTCCCCCTCCCCCCAGCACAAATCTCTGTTCTTGGTTTCAAATCATAACACTGACCTGGGGCAAATTGCTCTGCCACATTCTCAGCCTAGGAAAGCCATTCCACCAAACAACCAAGGTTCGGACTCTGGTTGCTAGTTGCTGGGAATTCAGCAGCTGCGGTTATTAATTCCAGAGCCGCAGAGAGAACTAAAGGTGCTAGGTTTTAGCGGAGGTTAATTCTGGTCTTGCCAACATTTTGAAATCAGCAGATTTCCTAGAACAGCAATGATGTAATGCTGGAGAAACTAGCATCTCAATAAAAAATAAAATGAGCAACCAAATAATCTAGCTCAAAGCAATGCAAGGAGTTGCTGCGGACTCCCACTTTCAGAGTCATGGACTTTTTAGACCATTTCTAATCCCAGATTTTCACCTTGTTAGAGATGTAGTCATTTAGCCATTGCCCATATTTGTCTTTCGAAAGGCCTCTTTAACCGCTGAGTTATTTATCCATTTATTTGTTTAAAATTTGTTCTGTTATTCAGCTCTCAGAGTGGCTTACAAAAACTGAGCAATAAAATCACAGCAAAACAGATAAAAACCAGCAGAAACACCTATAAACTGAACATCTAAAAGGCCTGTACAAATAATAATAATGAGAAAGATGTTTACCTACCCCCTGCAAAAGTGTCAATCGTGCCTACTCGTTTCTCCTTTGGTCCTGAATGGTTTCAGGGAAGAAGCATAGCTCAGTGGTAGACCATCTACTTTGAATGCAGAGATCCCAGCTTCAATTCCAATCATCTCCAGTCTGGAATCCTGGAGAATCTCTGACAGTCAGTGCGGAAAATACTAAACTAGATGGACCAGTGGTCTGTCTTGGAATAAGACAGCATCTTATGTCTCTTTGGTCTTGACTACGCATTAAGTCTATAATCCTAACCCCACTTTTCCTACTGTCGAATAATGCATCTGAGGAGATGCATTATTAGACAGTGGAACAGACTGTCTCAGGAGGTTGTGGACTTCCCTTCCTTGGAGGTTTTTAAACAGAGGTTGGATGTCCATCTTTCATTGATGCTTTAGCTGAGATCCTTGCATCGCAGGGGGTTGGACTAGACCCTCAGAATCCCAATTCTATGGTTTTATGTTTCCGAGTAGACATGTATAGAACCAAACACTCCGACTGAAAACAACTGGGCATTTCCCAGTAAACACAGATAAATTTCCTTAGGATTGCTGCCTCTGTACTCAGTTTCAAACGAATATGTTGCATCTCTGATGAAATCCAGTTTTATAAATAGCAGAAAGCTTTATCTTCGCTTTAACCAGCCTAGCAACCTCGACTTAAAGCTAAATGCATAATTTGCCACAAATTAAGCATAATGGGACTTGAATAATTATGTTGACTTTTAGAAGTACTTACGGATAAATACATGATTAGATATTTTGTATACGCCAAAGGAATATTTGTTTTGTGATGTGATATATATACACCTTCCTGTTGAGAATTTAGATGGAAGAGTTTTGATGGTTATGTTAGCCATTAAGACTAGCACTTGACGAAAATTACTGCATTACGTTTGTCAGAGAGGGGAGTAAACAAGAGTCTGTCTGTGTTTTCAGCTGTCATTAGAGAAGGATGCTGAATGTGTGGCACCCCTGAAAGTCTTCACTCTGGTCCCACTGCTTATTTTTGGAGTCTCTCTTGACCATCCTTCTGCTGCCATTGATTGCTCACTAGACCACAGTGAGGATACAGAGTAGCATCCTTTGTTTCCATTGTACCTTTCATCTGGGTAGTTGTACATGTTATATCTTGCCCTCCCTGGCCAAAGTTGGGCTCAGGGCGGCTAACACCAGATATATGACATTAGTGTAAAATCGAACAAAAATTTAATTACCTCCTAAAAACAGGTCAAAATCAAATTAAAGTCTAATTAGATGGCAATTAGTTGGGCAATTGAATTGGCTTGCAGGAACAGGAGGAGGAGGAGCAACAGGTCCACTCAAGGCATCTTACCCAAGGACCCTCTGAAACCCCCAAACTGACACTGACTTCAGCCTAAGGACAAATAAATCAGTCAATACTGTACTCTAACTCAACTCAACTCACTGTACTTCTTGGGTTATTTCTATTGCTGCATACTTTTATTTATTTTACTGTGAAAATATGCTTATAAATAAAAAATTAAAAAGGGTAAAAATAAACAGCTGTCAAGCTGTTCTTCCAGGGAAACCTAGACAAAGATGTCATACAGTTTTCAGAAGGCCACCTGGGAATGCTGCATAATTACTATACTTTTAATTTTCTCTCTCTTTACCACCATCACAGGCAGCAGTGCTTGCAGAGCTCCTCCTGGTGGCTGCTAACTACTACTACTACTACTACTATTATTATTAATCCACACTTCACACTAAAGTCCCAGGGCAGGTCACAACAATTTAAAATACAACATTAAACACAGTTTAAAACAAATTACAAGCCAAATTAGGGTGGGTCTCAAAAATATACATCTTGAATGTGTTGTGATGGTTAGAGTGTTGGACTAGGATTTGTTAGACCAGGGTTCAAATCCCCACTCAGCCAAGAAGCTCACTGGGTGACTTTGGGCCAGTCACTGCCTCTCTGCTTAGCCTACCTGCCATGGGGATTAAATGAGGCAGGAGAAAAGCATATTTGACACATTCAGCTCCTTGGAGAAAAAGGTGGGATGTAAACTGTTTAGTGAATGGGGAAGGAATTCCACAGCTTAGGGTCTGCCACATATAATACCCTCTCCCAGCCTGGCCTCCCTCCTCTGAGGGCAGTGCATTGCAATAATTCTGTGTCATTGTTCCCCCTCATAAATTTCGGATGTTGCAGTCAAACGTAACTATGCAAGACTGCTAGTAAGTGCATGAAGGGGTTAAGATCATAGTGTAAGTCCTCCCAAGCTACCCTCCCCTTTCTGATTGGCCCCTGGGGCATCATATGCCAACCCTAGCTCCTCCCTTGGGCAATACCACCTTGACTCTTTTTTCTGGGGGAGTTGAGGTGTGGCAAATTTGCCCCCACTCAAGGGTGCATTTTTGTGTGCAGTTTTGTAGGCTGTACACATTTTCGCCAAGCAGATTCACCATTGTAATTATCATCATCACTGGTTTATTAATCTCCTCCTAAACGACTATTTCTAGGTCGTTTTTTCTAAAGATAACATACAAGTCTGCAAGGATGCGTTGTTATTTGCACTGAAGGTAAAGCGACCCCTGACCATTAGGTCCAGTCGTGGCCAACTCTGGGGTTGCAGCACTCATCTCACTTTATTGGCCGAGGGAGCCAGCATACAGCTTCTGGGTCATGTGGCCAGCATGACTAAGCCACTTCTGGCGAACCAGAGCAGTGTACGGAAATGCCGTTTACCTTCCCGCCAGAGTGGTACCTATTTATCTACTTTCACTTTGACGTGCTTTCGAACTGCTAGGTTGGCAGGAGCAGGGACTGAGCAACGGGAGCTCACCCCGTTGCGGGGATTCGAGCTGCCGACCTTCTGATCGGCAAGTCCTAGGCTCTATAGTTTAACTCACAACACCAGCCATGTCCCTATTTGCACTAAGATGTGCATTTAAATGAATGCTTTACATCAGTATATGTGCACATTATTTGGTTGGAGAACTGCACTGTTAAATTCTCAGAGGTGTGGATTTTGAAGGACGGCTGCATTTCAGTTCACATGTTGTTTTAGAATGTGCAGATTCAGTTACTGTATTTTTCGCTCTATAAGACGCACCAGACCACAAGACGCGCCAGACCACAAGACGCGCCTAGTTTTTGGAGGAGGAAAAGAAGAAGAAAAAATATTCTGAATCTCAGAAGCCAGAACAGCAAGAGGGATCGCTGCGCAGTGAAAGCAGCAATCCCTCTTGCTGTTCTGGCTTCTGGGATAGCTGCGCAGCCTGCATTCGCTCCATAAGATGCACACACATTTCCCCTTACTTTTTAGGAGGGAAAAAGTGAGTCTTATAGAGCAAAAAATACGGTAATTACTCCCCCATTCATACCAGTAGCATGTCTCCTGATTTCCAAGCAGGGGGTATCCTTAGCCCTACCTGCAGATGCCATGGATTGAACCTGGAGCCTTTCCTCTCAACACCAGGGAGATCCGGGCCGGGTGGGTGGGTGTCGGGAGTCGGAGCATATATGCTCTGTGCTGTGTGTCAACAAGGATTAGAAGAAGGATCCATGAATGGAGGAGGACAAGGCAGGTCACTTCCAACAATACCGTGACATTGGCTTTGCAAAATCATTAGCAGTCTTTTTGGGGCATGTTTGCCACAGATAACGGCATGAGGAAGGAGGTTTTGCGCATCGTTCCCAAGGGCTGCCGAAGTTGGAGCCTGGATTAATCATTGAAATGCAAAACATTCCTTTCTCTAAGCAGCATCAATCCATCAGGAGGGATTGAGCATTGCAGCATCCCTCGGGGAATCGGAACCCCAAATAACCATCTCATAACCAGTGCCGGCTCACCTCAACTAACCTCCTCTGCAACATTCTCTCTGGGCTCAGCAGTGCTGGTGAGGAAGCAAGTGAAGGAAGTTTGGAATAGCAATGAGCCTTAGTTATCACTGAGTAGGAGTCAAGCGCCGGTGTTAAATGTTCTCATGCAATGATGGGGAACGTATGCCCTATAGATGTTGTTAGAATTCAGCTCCATCATTCATGATTGAGGCTGAGTTGGAGTCCAGCATCATCTCAAAGGACACGGGTACCCCATCCCCACATTTCCGGGGAAAGATGGTAATGCCAAACCTTCCAGACAGAGCCTAGCTATGTAAGTCAGGATTTACAAATGAGCCATCTGGAATTTTCTGAAAACCCCAGCAAAAAAACACACAGACATTAATTACTCTAATGGGTTGTAGGAGAGAGAAAAAGATTGTTCTGCATGTCTTAGAGGTCAGTCCCTGATAAATTGCAGCTGTTTCACTCTTCGGTGCTGGGAGATGATCAGAAGGTTTGCTATCATAAAGCAAGGGTGAAATGTTTGGGGCTCCCCCCCCCCCATCCTTACTGCCTGGCAAGTGTTACTGACTAATGAACCCTAGTTGAAATATTACTTGGCATGAGAGTTGGCATGCCAGTCCCTTCTAAGCCAGCTCTATGTGCATCATTCAGATGAGGTATGCCTGGGACGGTACCCTCACCCTAGTGGTGCCATATTGAGGGGTTTTTTTTGTAAACTGCTTTGAGGTTTTATTGTAATCAGCGAATAAAAAAATGTTAAATAAATTCATTTTCTGTGTGTGGCGTCTGTCACCCCCCCTCCCCAGATTGCGCATGCCACTGCCCCTACCTGCCCCACCACTTCTGCCAGCACCCCCGCCTCAATGCCCATTGTGTCACCTCTGCAGCTGGCAGAGAAGCACCGCCAGAATCAGTGCCAGTTTCCAGGGACATCTCAGCACTGATTTCAGCCTGCGGCTGCTACTTCACCCTGTCTCATGGGTGGACCAACCCTGTTTAGGGCTGTTTTGTGCAGCCCTGGTTGATGGGTTGTTAAACCATGGCAAATGATTAAAGGGAGAAAAGGGGCAGAGTCATTTTATTGGAAAGCAGACTGCTTGGGCTGGACTAACCCTGATGCGTAAACATTGAAAATGTTGTGTTCCGTACAGAGGCAGCACACTCTCTTTTTCTGTTGAGTAGCTGGGACTGATCTGGGGAAGAGGGAGACCAGTGACCAGAGAGGGTGGCATCCATGGCACTCAGTCAAAAACTCCAAATGTCCCTGCAGGATTAAAAACACTGGCAGCCCCTGTCCCAGTGCACAGCTCCTGGAAATAGCCCTTCTCCTTGAGGCACAAATTAGCATTTAGTGTGTTGCTCCTGGTTTTGGTTGGTGAACCTTATCATTTAGGTGTGTGGAGTGGTAGAGGAGATGTTAGATCCAGCAAGCCTGAAGTCTCTCCATGTGTAATGCATGGACATTTTAATAAGGCATTTCTTCTCCAACTGACGTATGAAGGCTGATTGCTAGCACGTTAAATGCATTATTCATTTATTTGCCACACAACTAACGGAAGACATAATCAGACCCTGGCCAGGCAGCAGCAACAGAGTTTCTTCAAGAGTTTCTTAAAATGTATGGAATGTATGATATTCATTCCTGTGTATAGTGTAGCAGCAAGATGAATATTTTCTCCTGCGTAAACAAAATTTCCATGCCCATGATTGGCTTTGATACGGTTCAACTGCAGCTCCACTTGAAATGGGGAAAAAAGAACCTGTGCAGTGATTGGGGGAAATGTACCCACAATTAGATCTATCAGAATGAATTTCATCATAGGTAGGATTAATTAACTTGCAATTGACACTCAGGGCAATTTCACGGCATACCTCCAAGGAAAAGTTCTACACTGGAAAAATATGATATGGGGAAATGATTTATTTATTTTTAAAGGAGTGCAAATCATCATACTTTTATTGTGAAGAAAAACCTGTAAATTATCAAATAACATAGCTCATTTCTTTTCTTGCTTTTGAATTACGGAGATGTGTAGTTTCCATAATTGTTGTTGTTGTTTGGTCGTTTAGTCGTGTCCGACTTTTCGTGATCCCATGGACCAGAGCACGCCAGGCACTCCTGTCTTCCACTGCCTCCCGCAGCTTGGTCAAACTCATGCTGGTAGCTTTGAGAACACTGTCTAACCATCTCATCCTCTGTTGTCCCCTTCTCTTTGTGCTCTCAATCTTTCCCAACATCAGGGTCTTTTCCAGGGAGTCTTCTCTTCTCATGAGGTGGCCAAAGTATTGGAGCCTCAGCTTCACGATCTGTCCTTCCAGTGAGCACTCAGGGCTTATTTCCTTCAGAATGGATAGGTTTGATCTTATTGCAGCCCATGGGACTCTCAAGAGTCTTCTCCAGCCCCATTATTCAAAAGCATCTATTCTCTGGCGATCAGCCTTCTTTATGGTCCAGCTCTCACTTCCATACATCACTACTGGGAAAACCATAGCTTTAACTATATGGACCTTTGTTTGTTCCATAATACTAGAATTCAAAGACATCCAATGAAACTGTTCTCTCTCAATTGCTAACCGGATGCCCCAACAAAGCAGGACTGAAGTCTAAATGTACAGAAAAGCTGCCCTGGGCCAAAATGTTAAACCACTCTCAATAACATATATGCATAAACAGTGCTTTTTCCTGGGGGATGCGGGGGGACGCATACCCTTAAACATTTTGTGAATGTTTAGTTTCTTCTCTAGCATGCTGAATCTTCAGTTCCATTGCTACGCCCGATGGCGGCCTCATTCCTGTTATGGTGTTTCCTGAGTCTCAGGCAGAAGCAAGCATTTAATGTGATTGGTCCATTTTGTTGTTACCACCTCCGATGGTGACTTTCTTTCCTTTCCTCGTGTAACGCATGTTCTTTGTACTTTTGCCCATTTACTGTGTTTATTTTTTCCAGTTTGAACTATAAAATGGTGATTTTCTTGAGTCAAAATGAGAGTGCCCCTAAACATTTTTTAAAGAAAAAAAAGCACTGTGCGTAAACAAGTAATATTTCTTATTGCTTCAAAATTGCCTATTATACATATTGCAAAAACACAAGCAGGTGAACACAGCAGGGGGTGTCAAATCTGTGATCTCCATAGAATCATAGAATAGAATCATAGAATCATAGAGTTGGAATAGACCACAAGGGCCATCGAGTCCAACCCCCTGCCAAGCAGGAAACACCTTCAGAGCACTCCTGACATATGGTTGTCAAGCCTCTGCTTAAAGACCTCCAAAGAAGGAGAATCCACCACACTCCTTGGCAGCAAATTCCACTGTCGAACAGCTCTTACTGTCAGGAAGTTCTTCCTAATGTTTAGGTGGAATCTTCTTTCTTGTAGTTTGGATCCATTGTATCGTGTCCGCTTCTCTGGAGCAGCAGAAAACAACCTTTCTCCCTCCTCTATATGACATCCTTTTATATATTTGAACATGGCTATCATATCACCCCTTAACCTCCTCTTCTCCAGGCTAAATATGCCCAGCTCCCTTAGCCGTTCCTCATAAGGCATCGTTTCCAGGCCTTTGACCATTTTGGTTGCCCTCCTCTGGACACGTTCCAGTTTGTCAGTGTCCTTCTTGAACTGTGGTGCCCAGAACTGGACACAGTACTCCAGGTGAGGTCTGACCAGAGCAGAATACAGTGGCACTATTACTTCCCTTGATCTAGATGCTATACTCCTATTGATGCAGCCCAGAATTGCATTGGCTTTTTTAGCTGCCGCGTCACACTGTTGGCTCATGTCAAGTTTGTGGTCAACCAAGACTCCTAGATCCTTTTCACATGTACTGCTCTCAAGCCAGGTGTCCCCCATCTTGTATTTGTGCCTCTCATTTTTTTTTGCTCAAGTGCAATACTTTACATTTCTCCCTGTTAAAGTTCATCTTGTTGGTTTTTGCCCAGTTCTCTAATCTGTCAAGGTCGTTTTGAAGTGTGATCCTGTCCTCTGGGGTGTTAGCCACCCCTCCCAGTTTGGTGTCATCTGCAAATTTGATCCATCTTGATGTACAAAACCTGTTGCTATAACGGTAAACTCCAAAATGTCTTAAGCTCAGGTGTGGGAAGGTATCTGAAGCAGCGAGAAAGTATAGCATGGGTCAGGGGGATGCAAAGCAGAAAGGGAGGGTAAAGGCAATACATTGTGGTTTCTTGTATCACTATTATGGGAAGAAGGGCGAGGTATAAATTCACTGAAATAAATAAATGGTTGTAGCTTTTCATTTCCTAACGGGAAGGGGAATGTGCTGACCCAAAGTCCATGGCCACAGCCAAGTAGTAGAGCATCTGCTTTGCATGCAGAAAGTCCCAGGTTCAAAATCAAACACAGGAGAGGATCATGCCAAAATGGGAAAACTGTTTGCAAAAGTGTGTAAATTAGGCTCAATTGCATACAAAATATGTATATTAAAAATGCACTAAAATGCAGAAAATTCTGAATGGGAAACACTTTTCTTAAAAAAGAGAGAGAGAGAAACGTGGTGAACTGACCTATCAAGACATGGAAACTGAAGCAATTGCTCCACCCTGGAATCCACAGGCAAAGGGTTTGACATGACATTTTGGGATTTTGGTGTTTTCTCAGGTTTCCCGGGGAAGTTAAAATATCCCAGGGTGAGGATCCAGAATCAAGAGGTGTCCAGGCCTGAGCCATTGTTAGTTAGTGTACTGTAAGGGGAACACCACAGTCACAAGTAAGAATCCAAGCCTGATATCAGAGCCAGGAAACCTGCTATTAGGGAAAGGACCATCGCTCAGTTGGAGAGTAACTGCCTTGCAGGAAGAAGGTTCAATCCCCCCATATCCAGGTAGGGCTGGGAAAGATTTTCTGTCTCAGACCCTGGAGAGCTGCTGCCAGTCAATGTAGACACTATTGAGCTAGATGGAGCATTTGTCTGCTCAGTGTAAGGCAACTTCTGTTGCTCACGCAAAACCCCGGGCCAAACAGGAAGCCCATTTATGACCCTTCTTGTCAAGATGGATTCAATTGCCATCCTGGGTGGCCAGTCCAAGTTCCAAGAGAGACCCCAGGCAGGCAATTGCTTCATTCTGCAGTGTTGGATTTCACTGCTAGGACTCTAATGTTCTGGCCTGAAATGTGCCTTCTGCTAATTATTTCTGA
Source organism: Podarcis bocagei (assembly GCF_964188305.1). Taxonomy (NCBI): domain Eukaryota; kingdom Metazoa; phylum Chordata; class Lepidosauria; order Squamata; family Lacertidae; genus Podarcis; species Podarcis bocagei. The sequence goes on along the minus strand of NC_138132.1, from coordinate 24,136,708 downwards.
TGAGATTTTCTATTTAATTAAACAAAGAAAGAACCGGCTATTTACGGGGTGGTGTGGAATTAATACCGAGCAAATTGTGCTTGATTAAAACTTGTGATGCTCACATTTGTTAACGGATTGCTATTTCAAATGATTTTCTTCTTGTTGACTGCCCTGAGATCATAGGATATAAAGGACAGGCATTTCATTCCATTAGCGCAAAGACATCTGCTTGCTCCATGGAACTCCCTTTCCCCTGCCACATATCCCCTAAAACCTTTCTGGGTTTCCCCACAACCTTCTAGAGGAGATTTGGGGAGGCTGTGGGGTATGCATGTGGGGAGGAGAGGGGAAGATTCTGCTGTGCAAGTGTATATCCTTCTGCTAATGGAACAAGTGCACTGAATAGCACCCATGAAGTGTGTGTGTGCGTGCACACACGTGCGTTTGTGCCTTGGCATAGTTTGTAACATACCACTCCAATCTCCAAGCAGTGTGGGAATCCAGGTGTCTTGGTGCTCACCCAGGGCTTGTGGTTCCTTTGTGTCAGGGACCGTGCTGAGGAGGGCTGCACTGAGGAAGAATGGTGAGAGTCACCCCCTCCTCCTGATCCTAAATCTTCCCAGAAGCAGGAGGACAGTAAAGATTTGGAACAGTGGTTTGCAGAGGGGCATGGTTCAGAAGGCAGAAGCTGGGAAATACTGGATGGGGAACAGCTAGCAGAAGAAACACTAGGAGAGAGAGTCCACCACCCTCCCCCAAAGTCCCGGAGAGCTCAGAAAGTGTCAGAACAGGAAGCGCAGAGGTTACAAACTCAGATTACAAGACGTAGGAGTGGTGTAGATTAATTGGGATGGGGGGGATACCTTAATTGGGAGCACCACCATTCTGGTTAGAGGCTTTCTTTTGTCCTTCACTGTGTTTATTAAAGAAACTAAATGGTAAGAATTCCCTTTCATTTGAGCTGCTCATTTTCGGCCACAGGGGAGGAAGCCGATTTCTCAGTGCCTGACACTTTGGAACTATCAGAGTCCAAGTTCATCTCAAAATAAGTAATCATCCTTGACAGCCCCCTTCTCCCTTTTAGGTAACCCCACACATCTTTCAGAAGGTGGAGAATGGCAACCAGCCATAGGAAGTGTTCACAGCAGTGTTTTTTTTTTACTTTGCCCTGAACTTAAAAATAAATTCCTGAGCATGCTTGAAATGCAAATTTCACCCTCTCAAAAAATGGGCCTTCGAGTTGGGCTAAGTGTGTGGGCTGATTCAAAATCAGGGTTCATCCACCACCCCTGACATCCCTCCCCCATTTCGCAAACACCCCGGGGTACAGACATGATTACACAGGAATGCAGGGAACTGCCTTATACATTTAGAAATCTGGTCAACATAGCCTAGTATCTGTCAGGCTTCAGGGAATCTGATCCTCCTCCCTCACGGCAGGCTTCTAGTAATGGGAAAAAACGAGAAGCTCTTACCAAGGTATTTTATTCAATATTCACAAAGAGAGACGCAGCATGTCGCCTCTTGGATAATGGCGTTGCCCCACCCCCTCCGTCTCTCCTATTATGCGTCATCCCTCTTGTCAGCTGATCTGTGCTTTCTGCCTCTGAGCTTTCTGATCTCCTACTCTCAATGCACACCTGGTCCTGAGAGGGGGTGGTCTGGAATGCTTTCTAAAGACACTGAGTCTGTCAGCTGTCTCTCCTCTGGTGCTTCTTCTTCTTCCTCCTGCTCCTTTCCCAATATTTCCCACTTTCTCCCCTCTGCAGCCTCTGAACTATGACCTTCTGCAAACCACTATTGTAAATCTATACTGCCTCCTTCTTCTCTGGGAAGTGCAGGAGAATGGGGGGGGCAATCTCCACCATCCTTCCTCCAATGTCTCTGAAAGTATCGTACACATTGACTGATAGAGGCTCCCCAGTATTGCAAGCAGGAGCCCCTCCCAGCCCCTAACTGGAGATGCCAGAGTCTGAACCTGTGATCTTCTTTATGCAAGCTGAATGCCCTTACCACTAAGCCCCAGTCCCACCCACAGGCTACCTCCTCCCCTTTTATGAAGGCAAGTGTTTTCCTTTGGTTTATTAATTTATTTTCACAAATATGTGACAGATCCATCAAAGGCCTCCTGACTATTCGGCAGGATTGCCTGAAAAACACTGTGATGGGGGTGGCGGATGTGGTGAGGGCAATTAACCCCCCTCCCCAGTGAAGGTATAATATTCGTAAGCATCCATCAGAGCAACACACATTTTTAGAAGATGCTGCAGAATTGTTAGCAGTCACAGAAAGTATGGGCGATGTGTAGTTTTGAACAGTTTCCTCAAAAGGGGTTTTGAGAAATTTTTTTTACAGTTGGTGATTTATCTTACATACAACGCCAGCTTCTGCTGGGTCATCTAGTCTCGGTTTATATAGAAACTGAAATTGGAACGGTACATGGCTGCATTTGGATTTTGCTAGCTGAAGCATCCTAGATGGTCCAATTTTGCATGGGCATTTCAAGAGCTGTGGCTGTATTTCTTGTTCAGTTTCGGTTTCAGTTTCTATTAATTGGTTCTCGTGGGAAACTTGCAGATTCTAGCTTCACCAATTAACTCCAGCTGGTGTCAATTTACTCTTGGCAGAAAGCCCAGGTCTGCTTGACCTAGAAACTACTCACTCTGATTGGTTAACGAGCAGCACTCAACTCTGTTATCTAGGGATTGCTAGCACAGTTTGATGTGAGGTGTGTTAGGAGTTAGAAGTGCTGTGTATGGTTATGAGAGAGAGAAAGAGAGAAAGAGGATTTATTTTGCTTTTATTTGTATGCAGAAACTCTGCTGGTTTTATTTTTCCTTTTAATAAATCCTGTAAATAGTCATTCTGAGTCTAGCTGACTAGTCATTACTGCCGCAACTAGCTTCTTCGCTGTGCAGGAAAACTCTGCTACGTTTGGGCTAAAGCCAATAGGGCTATGCCTGACACTCCAAAGTTCCATGAGGTTATGGGCATTGTGCTGCCAGCCTGAGTTGTGGTGGTGTCAGCATCAACGGCGTTGGTTCCAGTAGTTCCAGAAGTTGTTGTTCTCTGGCTGGTTCCTGACCGTGGTGAGCTGGTGACGCAGCGGACACAAGGACAACAGCTGCAGCGTGTGAGTGCTGGGTGCTGTGGTTCCTGTTTTCTCTCTCGGTGGCCGTGAGTAGCTGGTTCCGGGTTCCAGGGACATCGCTCTCAAGATGGCCTCACAACCAGTTCAGATGGCTTTTGAGCATCTGAATGACTCCAATTACTTGCTGTGGTCGGAACGCATGCAGGCAGTGCTGCAGAGGGATCGTCTCTGGCAAGTGGTGAGTAAGTTTCCTACGAAGCCTGATGATGAAGACCTCGATAAAGACCAAAGAGCAAGGGCCACAATTGTCTTGGGGCTGGAAGATTCCCAGTTGCCGTATGTGAGGGGAATCAAGACAGCTAGAGGTGTGTGGCAAGCACTTAAAGAACTCCATGTGCGTGAGACAGCGGTTTCCAAGCTGTTCATTCGCAAGGCATTGTACAAGGCAATGCTACAGCCTGGGGTTACAATGCAGGAACACCTACACAGTTTACAGTTAAAGTTTTCTGCGCTACAGGAAAGAGACTGTGCATTAGACCAGCAGGAGAAGGTGGCTATTATTTTGAGTTCTCTCCCTGAAAGCTGGGATAATTTAGTTTTGTCTCTAGAAGGCATGCAGGAGCCTGATTTATCCGTCAGTTACGTTACTGGGCGTTTGATTGAAGAATGGCAGAAGAGGCAAGAAAGGTCGGTGGCTGCAGAGGCTTCTACTGGTGGGCGGTTTGGAAGGAGTTCTCATGCCGTGCCAGAGGTGAAGCAAGAGCAGCGTACTGGTGAGGAGTCAGCGTTTGCTGTTAGGCGTTGTTTCCGATGTGGGTCTTCAGCGCATCTAAAACGACAATGTCCGGAGTTGGTCAAGTCTCAGTTGCCGGTGCAGGAGCAGAGACGAGATCAGCAGCAGCAGCAGCGTAAAAAGAAATTCTTCAAACGAAAACAGTCGGCTCAGCTGGTGACCGGCGGGGTCAAGAGTGCTGATGAGAAACAAGCGGTCTGGGTGGTCGATTCGGGAGCGTCTCGCCACATCGTGAATTCAGATGAATTGTTTGTTTCCAAGAACTCAGCACAGCGCAGCCAGGTGGCTCTAGCAGACGGAAGTACATCCGAAGTGATTTCGGGGGGTGCAGTTTATGTTCCTTGTCTTCGTGAATGCCTGCAAAATGTACTTTGTGTGCCGTCATTAAGGAGCAATCTGATGTCTGTAGATTGTTTGCTAAAAGCTGGGTTTAAAGTGTATTTTGAAGGAGACAGTTGCATTATTAAGAAGGCTGGTGAGATTTTAGGCACTGCTAAGTCAGAGGGAGGCTTGTTTTGGCTTAAAGCAGGATCTCAAGTTGCAGCAGTAGTCAGTAAATCTCAGCCTGCAGTGAATAACAAAGCTATACATGACAACTGTGTGCACTTATTGCATAGGAAAATGGGGCATGCTTGCTGGAAAAGTGTACTAAAAATGTCTGAATTGGCTGATGGGGGTAATTTAAAGAGTTGTAACAAGTACCTTGATTGTAATGTGTGTAAAAAGGTTAAAACCCACAGAGTCTCTTACCCCAGAAGTGACAGAGTTAGTGAGTCACCGCTACAGCTGGTTCACATGGACGTAATTGGTCCATTTGCTGTAAACAGGGGTGGATCGCGTTTTTCACTAACAATTGTGGATGACGCCACGCGTTATTCTTGGGTTTTTCCCATGAAAAATAAGGGTGACGTGTTCACTAAGTTTAAAGGCTGGGTGGCATCCGTGGAAAGATTTCTGTCCATTAAACTCAAAAGGATACAGACGGACAGAGGTGGCGAATTTATGTCAAATGCCTTTAAAGATTGGTTACAAAAGCGTGGCATTGGGCATAGAAAAACGAACGTTTTTTCCCCAGAGGAGAATGGCGTTGCAGAACGGAAAAACAGATCTTTACAAGATATGATGTTTGCCATGCTTGATGATGCTGATTTGCCCATGTCTTATTGGGGGGAGAGCATGCTCACCGCGTGTTATCTCCAAAATAGGCTCTTTCATCAAACAATAGGTACAACCCCGTACTTTAAATTGTTTCAGAAAAAACCTAAAATTGACCACTTGCATGTGTTTGGATCAAAAGCCTGGGTATTAATTCCGAAACAAATGAGGAAAAAGGGAGATCCTAAGACCAAACAGTTAGTGTTTGTGGGTTACCAGGAGCTGGGAAAAGGTTTCCGTTTTGCTGAAGGGACGAATGGCATTGTGATCTCCAGGAATGCCAGTTTTTGTGAACATAGTGGCTGGGAGAGGCTACATGCCAATACTGAGGTTTGGTTTGAACCTTCCCAGGAGCTTCATGACTCTGAAGGTAGACACAGGGAATCAGAGTCTGAGGGGGAGGAAAGTTCAGACAAGAGCTCTCAAGAAAGTGGAGTTAGCCAAAGACCAGTTGCTAAGCAACAAAAGAGAGGTCGTAGTTCTGAGGAGGAAAGTGGGTCAGAAGAAAAATTTTCTCCCAGAAGATCTAAAAGACAAAACAAAGGAGTGCCTCCAGTGCGTTTTTCTCCTGATACTGCAAATGTGTTTAGTGTAAGTGCAGAACCCAAGAGTTTTCAGGAGGTGTTAAAGTTACCAAAAGAGGAGGCAGAGTGCTGGAAACAGGCAATGGAGGAAGAGATGTCCTCTCTGAATGAGCACAAGGTTTTTACACCAGTGGCAGTGCCTGAGGGGGCAAAGATTGTAGGCTGCAGGTGGGTGTACAAACTTAAACCTCTGGTGACAGGAGAGTACAAATACAAAGCTCGTTTAGTGGCTCAAGGATACTCTCAGAGGCCTGGAAAAGATTATGATGAGACTTTTTCCCCTACTGCTAAGGGGGACAGTGTAAGGCTGATTCTAACGCTTGGAGCAAAGAGAAAACTCCTGTTAAACCATTTTGATATTCAGACTGCATATTTACATGCATCAATATCAGAAGACCTGTATCTAGCCGAACCGCCTGGTTATGAGACAGGTTCCAATAGAGTGTTGAAATTAAACAAAGCTCTATACGGTCTCAAACAGGCTGCAAGATCTTGGAACAAATGTTTCCATGAGGCCTTAGTGTCATTTGGTTTCAAGCAGAGTACAGCTGACAATTGTGTTTATGTACGTGGTACAGGCAGTGATCAAGAGTTTTGTCTGATTTATGTAGATGATGTATTGTATGCCTGTAAAACAGATAAACAAACTAAAAGGTTTGCCAAGCAATTGTCCAGTAAGTTCAAAGTGAAAGACTTAGGCCCGGTTAGGACATATCTAGGGTTGGAAGTGTGCTGGGCCCAAGATGGCAGCTGCCTAATTAGTCAGCAGAACAAAGTTAAACAACTACTGACTACATACAGGATGCAGGATTGCAAAGGGGCAGCGGTGCCTATGGATCCAGGTTTCATAAAAACACTTCACATAGATGAGAGTCCTGAATTTGAACACCCTGATGTATATCACTCTGTAATTGGAAGTTTATTGTATATAGCACAGTGGTCCAGACCTGATATTAGCTATGCAGTAGGCATATTAAGTAGATTGGTCTCAAAACCCACACTAAATGCCTGGAAAGGGGTAAAACAAGTTCTGAGGTACCTTAAACAGACAATTGGCTATATGTTACAATTAAATTCTTCAGAGGATGAAATGTTGAGTTGCTACTGTGATAGTGACTGGGGAAATTTGCCAGATAGAAAATCTGTCACAGGACTAGTTATAATGGTCGGTGGAGCTTTAATCAGCTGGCGGTCACGCAAGCAAGACGTTGTAAGTGTGTCATCAACGGAATCAGAGTACGCCGCATTGAGTGAATTGTGCAACGAGGTGATTTATTTCAAGCATTTGATGGCAGATTTAAATGTAAATTGTGGAGAACCAGTACAAGTTTACATTGATAATCAAGCTTGTATAACATTAAGTAAAACAGAGGGTTTCAAATCGCGTTCCAAACATATCTCTGTAAAATACCAAAATGTACGTTGCTGTGTACAAGACAATGTAATCACCTGTACTTATGTGTCAAGTGAAGAAAATGTAGCAGATGTGTTAACTAAACCATTGGCAAAGATAAAGAACAAGCGAATGTGCAAGGGTTTAGGTTTGCTGGAAAAATGATCTTCTACATAGGTGTATTTGGTGTTAATTGTTCAGCAGAATCTGTGAGGGGGTGTTCAGTTTCGGTTTCAGTTTCTATTAATTGGTTCTCGTGGGAAACTTGCAGATTCTAGCTTCACCAATTAACTCCAGCTGGTGTCAATTTACTCTTGGCAGAAAGCCCAGGTCTGCTTGACCTAGAAACTACTCACTCTGATTGGTTAACGAGCAGCACTCAACTCTGTTATCTAGGGATTGCTAGCACAGTTTGATGTGAGGTGTGTTAGGAGTTAGAAGTGCTGTGTATGGTTATGAGAGAGAGAAAGAGAGAAAGAGGATTTATTTTGCTTTTATTTGTATGCAGAAACTCTGCTGGTTTTATTTTTCCTTTTAATAAATCCTGTAAATAGTCATTCTGAGTCTAGCTGACTAGTCATTACTGCCGCAACTAGCTTCTTCGCTGTGCAGGAAAACTCTGCTACGTTTGGGCTAAAGCCAATAGGGCTATGCCTGACACTCCAAAGTTCCATGATTTCTTGCTGCAGGTCGTTTCAAATTAAAACAGAACAGGAGGAAATAGAATAAAATTGTGTTTGTTCATTGCTTTACTAATAATTCTAGCAGGAATGTGGCTTATTTGATAATATGCAAATATAATGTTTTATGTGGGCAAAACACAGCTTTCGCTCTTGAGATTAGAATTTAAAAAGCAAAATCTAGTTTTAGAAGCCCTTTAGTTTTATGAACAGTAAACGTTTGGAAGGAGATCTCAGATATTTTAGTCCTGGAAATCCTACAGATGTATTTGCGCTATAGAACAAATTCTGATAAGCGGTGGCTGAAGCCTGACGATTTTGAAGTTTTCACACTGAGCAATACGGATCACGATGAAAAGCTTGATTTCAAAGCTTTTCTTCAAGAAGTCATTCTGGTCAGTAATGATGTTGTGTTTCTCCGGGCTCAGCTAAGAAGCTCGATCAGAAGAAAAGTATCCTTGTAGTGCAATCCTGCTCACACATGTATAGATCTGTGAGATCACTTAGACCATCTGGGGAGATTCTACTCTCACATTGCAGAAGATCATAGGGTGTTTTCTGCTACTGCCCCTGTTCTGTGGAATACCTTTGCCCCGCCATATGTGAAGCCGGAACCACCAATTTCTTCAGCTCTCACCTGATGTCCTGTGTACAGTTCAGGGCATCACAGTTTCAAAATAATGTTGACAAGCTGGAACATGTGCAGAGGAGGGTGACCAAGATGACCAATGGTCTGGAAACCAAGCTTTATGAGGAACACTCGAGGGAGCTGGGTACATTTTGGAGAAGACTGAGAAGTGATAGGATAGCCATCTTCAAATATCTGAAGAGCTGTCTCATGGATGATGGAGCAAGCTTGTTTTCTGCTTCTCCAGAGGATTGGATCTGAACCAATGGTTCTAACCAACTGATAATTTTAATAATCTTGATAATCTTAATCATTTTGATAATCTTAATCTCAGGGTCGTGTGTTTGAGCCCCACATTGGGCAAAATGGACAAGGTGACTCTTGTTCTCCCGTCCAACTCTACAGTTCTGTGATTTTATGGTCTCTCCCCAATAGCAAACTCAGAAAGTGAGTGCCAATAGTACCAAAAAAGAAAGTGAGTGCCAAAATAATGATAGTGAAAAAAGTGAGCATCAGCATGCTCAAGAGAACTTCAATTTACAGGAGAGAGAGAGAGAGTGAGTTGTTGTTTAGTCGTTTAGTCGTGTCCGACTCTTCGTGACCCCATGGACCAGAGCACGCCAGGCACTCCTGTCTTCCACTGCCTCCCGCAGTTTGGTCAAACTCATGCTGGTAGCTTTAAGAACATCCCCTTCATGGATCACTGCCTTGTCGTGGCGAAGGGGCTTGAATAACTCAGAGAAGCTATGAGCTATGCCGTGCAGGGCCACCCAAGATGGACAGGTCATAGTGGAGAGTTTTGACCAAACGTGATCCACCTGGAGCAGGAACTGGCAAGCCACTCCAGTATCCCTGCCAAGAAAACTCCATGGACAAAGACAACAGGCATATAAAAGTTAGAGAGATAGATAGATAGATAGATAGATAGATAGATAGATAGATAGAGAGATAGATAGAGAGAGAGAGAGAGAACCCTAAAGAGAGGAAGAGAGAAAAACCCCTCAACAACCTAATAAGGAATGAGCATGATGAGTAGCCATGAAATGGAAAACATGAGGGTGGGTGGAATGGTGTATACTAAAGGAAGGCATGGCTGTCTGGGTGGAATCCTGAAGAGGAGCAGTCCTGTCAGAAGGTGAATTTGCACAGCAACATATTGTCATGGGTCTCATTTCTTCTGCATTGATTTGTTTTATTTATTTACAGCCTTTGTAAGCTGTCCCATAATATCAAGTTCACTGCAAGGTATGCAAACTGATTTCATTGGGTGACACTTGGCTCTAATATCACGTGGATATTATATAACTTTGGATATAAGCTTCTGCAATATCAGTTTTTCATTAAAATACATCGGTACACAAAGCTGGCAATTTCCTTGCATTTTGTAAATCTGTTGCAGACTGTTGTTGGGATAAGACGGATCCTTGAAATTGAAGGCAGCTACTCATTCATTCCAGTATAAACCTTACAAAGTTAACTTTGAATAGAGTAAGTGCCTAGAGAGGCTCAGAGTGAGCGGGTCTTTATTTGATTATCCGCATATTATCTAGTATTTTTTTATGCCTACGACTGCAGGCTTTCATTGGGATAAAATTGATTCTTTTGAGTTAACAGGCATCCCACGGAGCTTATATGGATTCCCACCCCCGCAGAAAAGCTTCATTTGGAGTTTTCATCTCATTGTATTTTGTTTTATAGTGACTATCAATAAAGTAATTATGCATTTGAACACAGAGATGGTGCGTTTTGACTTGCTGGCTATTCTTAACCCCTGGGAATGCCATTTTTTAAAGGAAGGGTGCCACTCAGATGTTGGGACTACAATTCCCACCCCCCTTGTTCTTGGGCTGCACCAGATCGGAGTTCGAATCCAGTTCCACACTGGCTACATCTGCTTCCAATACATACGGAAAATGTTGTTTTGTTTTCACCCACAACTGGACCATCATATGGTGGCCGTATCTTTCCTTTGCTGTGTTTCCTATGAGAACGTGAACAAGCCAATCTGAAGCAGACCAATGGGAAACTCACAAGCAGCAACCAAGTGCAAGAGCCCTCTCCCCTCCTGAAGTTTCTGGCAACTAGCATTCAGAAGCATTGCTGCCTCCAAATTTGGAGGTACAGCATAACCCCCATGGCTAGTAGCCACCGATAGCCTTATCTTTCATGAATTTGTCTAATCCAAGTTGGTGGCTATCACTGCTTCCTGTGGCAGTGAGTTCCATAGGTGCTTCATAAAGAACTTTCTTTTATCTGGTCCTGCTTCATAGCCCCAAATGTTTGTGTCTGACTGGGATGTGCCCTTGAGCTCTGATAATGCCTCTTGCTTGCCTGAACGATCAAGAAGAGTGTGTGTGTGTGGAGGGAGGGGGTCTCGTCTACTATAAAAAGCACCCAATTCCTTTGTACAATTTTGCCCCTGGCCCTGTCCATAGTTGACATGTGGCTCTTAGAATGTGGCTTTCAAGCTGAAAAAGGTCCCCTACCTCTGCTTTACATGAAAGCTAGTGTTTCTCAAGGAGCCTGGAGAAATGGGCTAGCACCTTATTTCCCTACTCACCCTCTTTCTTATAGTCTGTTTGTGTTTCACAACCTGTTTTAATTATGCTCCTCTTTTTAAAGAAAGACTGAACAAGGGAGGGCTGCAACAAAATGCTGCTGTATAAAGTTCCGCTGTTTGGAATGCTCCATTCTGTTTTAACTCCCGCCCATAGGTGACAACTCCTAGGAGCCCAGCTCTTCTGGGACCCCCATTTTTTGGGGGGGGCATGTTTTTAAAAATATGGGGGCAGAGGAGGCCAAGCACAGAGCTGAGTGTGGTATGACTTGAATGACCAGCTCCTTCTCCTCCTCCTGCCACTGAGGGGAAAGGGGGAAAGCAGCCCCCACCCTAGCCCCAGAGAGGAGATGCTGACAAAAAGACAAAAAGAGAAAGCAGCCCCCAGCCTAGCCCCAGAGAGGAGATGCTGACAACCATTGAAGTTGCGCTACCACCACATTCAGCTCCACCCCCTGGCTCCTCCCAACGTCCTCCCATCATCGGCCTTTCAAACTCCCTCATAAGTTGTCGTCTTTGGCCCCACCCATTTCCCCTGTGGCCACTGAGCATGCTCAGCTTTCTTTTGGGCTATTACTTTTCTAAAGGTTGTTTGCACTTCTGCAAAGCCTGTCTCCCCACCCCACGCCAAGACTAGTGATACCTCAATCTTGTCCCCCCCCCCAAAATGTGCCTTTTAAGCTATGCAAACCCTGTCACTCAGACAACTGAGCCACTGTTGGTATATGACGATGTGTGCATATATAGAAAAATGGAAGCAGTTACCTATGTAAACTCTCTGTATTTAATTCAGGCAGCTGTATCCGTTTTTCTATATTACACCACATGCAACATTGACTCAAACACCCGTGCAAGGTTTTTAGGCTTGCAAAACGCAGAGACCGGGGTGAGTTATTCAGGGAGATGTAATGATTTCAGGCACAAAATAGTATTCTATTTAAAACTGCCACAAAACAGCATTCTATCTAATAGACCGGTATTAAATTCCATCAGTCAGGGTGCCATGCTTAAGAGTTATGGAGGCAATCTGTAGCTTCTAGCCAATTTTCAGAGAGCCAAAGAAAACCTCTCATTTCAGACTCTGCTCAGATTTGCATAAGACGCTGTAGTCCTCTTTGGCTGTTATGAGTTAAGCAAAGACATGAAGGAGGTCAGTGAGGAGGTTTGCGAGAGCCTCTGCTCTGAAAGCATTCCTGCTACTCTCCAACTTGTGGAAGATGGTTTTTTGAGGCAGCATGCTTTCTGCACTTGTGGGGCTTCCCATGCACCTTAGAACCCCAATTTTCCAAGCTTCTAAGCTGTGGCAGACTTACATATATATATGGGGAATGGGGCTTGTGGCACAGCAGGCAAAGATAATCTGAGGGTAACGTAAACAACCTCAAGGGCATCAGTGTGTTTGTATAAAATGCGTATTGTGTGAACTTCACTAGCAGCACATAGATGTCTTCCCAAGGTAAACACAAGGTTGTTGATGATGGCTGTCTCTCTAATTTTGTGACATGACAACCTCTTCTACCGGCAGCTATTTTGTGACTGGTGCCCCAGCACTGTCTCAAAATTCGAGATGTATCCACAGGTCCACAAAAGGCTGGTGATCTGTGCCATTGGGTATATGCAAAATGCTGTGAAAATATTCGTGTTGCAGAATTAATCGTTTCTGCTAAGACTATGTGCAACAATCACTGTTGATTCTTTTGGGAGGAGGATTTTGGATGCTACTCTGATGTTCACACTCCGGCAAACAGGAAACGCAGGCTGCCTCCACCCAGAGGAACGCTGATTATGCTGTAAAATGTTTCAACATATGGTCACCTGGAAGGCTTAGTAGCACATATTGCAGGCTTGAAGTATCCCACACTCACTGCAGTAATTTCAGAACAGATGATTAAATGTTGATAGAACTGTGGATTTGCCAGAAGCAAAAACCAGGGTTCCCTTCTCTATAGCCAGCTGGTGATCTGAAGTCAGCGTTGCCTTTGGGCATCGGCATAGATGGCAAATAAAATAAAATAAAGGCTTTGTGGAGCAATAGCATTCTTGCCATTAGAGAGGCACACATGTCAAGGAGAGACAGATGGAGTCATTCTCCAGGCTGGGCTCTGGACTGTTACAGTGTCAATGTGACAAGAATTCAAGGGACTACCAAGTCGGTATGCAGACAAGTGAAGGCTTAGGTGAAAATCCTTCCTAAAACGAAGGTCTTAGGCCTGTGCAAATTGTCTCCATTACATTTTAAATAGGAAAGTGGGGGTTGGGGGGTTGGGGGGGGGGACTCATGACAACCCACAGTAACTTTATCAGGCATTGATCATTACATGAGTTCAACTGTTGCTTTCCTTAACCAAGAGATGGCATAAGACAGATGGATACAGATGATAGATGATGATGATAGATGATAGATAGATAGATAGATAGATAGATAGATAGATAGATAGATAGATGATAGATAGATAGATGATAGATAGATAGATAGAGCTTCTTTCTGAGGCAATCCCATCCAGTTTGGGGACTATTTTGACATCATAGCATCACAGAGTTAATCAGATTTGGCTACATGATAACTGAAGTCACAATCAGAGTGAGGGGACTGTGGTTCTTGCTCTCACTCAAAAATTCCCGAAAACTTCCTACCCATTTCACAGTCCCTCAGCTGCAAATCTTGTTGTATGTGTTTACAAATTCCTGCCCCCAGTCCCAAATAAATCTTGCTCTGTTTCAACTCAGTCCGAAGCTGTATGGCCAATTTACTTCAGATATTTCAACCTAGCTTCCTTTCAGGGACAGAGAATTTACTGTCATCTGTCATTTGAATTTGCATACCGCTTTCCCAACATAAATATGCTCAAAGCAGCTCACAACAAAGCAAAAATAAACACCAATACCCTTTTGCAGCAACGAATACTAAATGGTTTCAAAACACAGTGGCGTAGCGTGGGGGGTGCAAGGGGGGCCGGCCGCACCGGGCGCAACATCTGGGGGGGGCGCGCTCGCTGCCTCCGGAGTCGCCGAAGAGCCTCGGGCGCAGGCTGTAGCATATCCCCATGTCTCACGGAACCGACGAGCTGTGCGCGCGTCCGGGCTGAAGGCATCCGGCAGGCAGTGGCTCTCAGCGCTCGTCGCAGTCCCCGCGCGTCAGGGCCGCGGAGGACGCGCCAGGCAGCCGCTCCTCACAGCCCCGCCTCCACCGCTGCTGCTGCAGCTGCTGGGCCATGTTGCATTTTCCTCGCCTCTCTGCCCCCCTCCTCCTCCGGGCAAGCAGCGTCGTTTGAGCGGCAGCACCAGCAGCAACTCGCCTCAGATCGGCAGGTTAGGGGTTAGGGGGGCACAAATTACTTGCCTTGCCCCGGGTTAGGGGGCGCAAATTACTTGCCTTGCCCCGGGTGCTGACAACTCACGCTACGCCGCTGTCAAAACATAGCATGGCAATCCAACAAATAATTCAGTTTGATGATCTGAACATTAGAGCGTTTTAGAGTCATTATAAAACAAATTATCAATCATTACAATATATCAGCTAATGGCAAATAAAACTAACATTTGAATGCAGTTGCATGTCAAGAATAATATAACCAGCAGCCCCTGCCTGGCAGTGCTATACCGAATGGTACGAAAAGTAAAGCGTGTATAAAATGTTTCATAGAGGCTAAAAATGGAAAGTTCATATGAAATAAAATGAGCACATTAATTGCTGCCACATAAAGCTTCACCTGTAATACTAAGCTATGGTCCCAATGTTAGTGCTAAAAATGATCCTAGAGCAAGAGGGAAAACTGCAAAAGGAGCAGAGCATCTAAAATTGGAATTGCCAATACCTGTAAGCGTTATATAATCAAAACTGTAGATGTCAGAACCATTGCAATACAGCAGCTCCACATTTTGAGTGTGCTACACCACAAAAGGCCCTGTTCATCACTTCCAAACCTTCATATGAGCATATTCTACAGAACAATTCTCATTCTAATTCATTAAGTGAGGTCAAATGTTTTAGCACCAATCATGCACAAATGTGCAATAACCCAGAGGGCCATGGAAACAACAGCAGACTTTGCACATGTTGCTCTTGAAGCGCATTCACGGTGCCACAACATTCATTTTTACATGGGCAGAACTCATAGTTCAGTTAATCCAATGGACACCCAGTAACAGCGGAGCCATTGGGGCAAAATTGCTTCTGTGTTAGGTCTAGGTTTGTATATTATCTATTTATTAAGAAATTTATTAAGAAATTTTTGCACTGCCTTCCACAACATTCTCAAGGAGGTGTGTGTGTGTGTGTGTAACATCACAATGTAATAAGTGTAGTGGAAAACAAGCAGGAAATAAATTGAGCAGATATTGTACATAAGCACCAGCAAGGGCAGGGTTACACAGATAATCTTTTAGGAGGTGCTGAAATGTTATCTGTGAAGGCACCTGCTAGTTCAATGGGAAGGTATGCCATAATGGAAAAGGTTCTCCCTTTTGGAAGGATGGCTAAATCTGTCAATACCTGTTTGTCCCCATTTCTCATTTTTTCCATTCTTAAGTTTAGTTATCCAGAGTTCCACATTTCAGTTTGCAGTTATTATTCTTTAAAGCCCTCATGAAAACCTATCTGCATTTTAGTGCAAATGTCTCCCAATGGACGCATTTTTGTATGCAATTTCGCCCAACATACACATTTTTTGCAAGCAGCCTCCTCTAATCTCATGCATTTTTGTATGCTATTTTCACTTATATGCCTTTTTTACATAAACTTTACTCTAGTATAGTCTTTTTACACAGTTGAGGGCTTTGGAAAGTGCAGAGAGGTGCACATTTCAGAGGATTTGTTTTGGTTCCTGTATGGTTTGGGGAAGTGCAATTAGTTAGCCTTACCTTTGAGTGTAAACAGAAGTGATTTTCTCTCCCATCTCTACTCTCTAGTCACAGCCAATTGAACCTCCCTTGGCTGCAGTGCTATCAAGTGGGGACTCAGCAGATGAATACAATAATTATGCTGGGAGTATGGCTGACAGTTCTCCCATAGGCAACCTGGTTCCAAGTTGTCCCAGGTTGTTGTGTTGGTGATGATCTGCTTCCCTGGGAATCTAAGATTGATTTCCATGCCAAAAGTGGGTCAGTGTCCACCCCCCCCCAAAGAAAACCAGAATTATTTTGAGCATCCTTTAAGTAAAATTTTTGAGAACCCTTAAGCTAGGTCATCTCCCATTAGGTCTCCTGTTCCATTACCCAGGGAGCTGTCTGAACTTAGAGACCTTCTTGTTTTCTTTTCCTGTTTCTTTTTTTTTTCAAAAAAGGCTTTGATTTCTGTGAAGCTTTAGAGGGCGTTGAATGAAACAAAGGTGTTTGCAAGGTTAAGATACTCTGCGTCTCAACTTATCATAAAAGGTTCACAGCAATTTACAGCTGCGGCAGCAAAGAACTCTTCACGGGGGGAAGTGGAATGCAATTTAAGAGGCCCAAATTAAATAGGAGGCTGCTGCAGCCCTCACACTGCTTCCGATTTAATCCCCGACTAACGTCAAAGATTTGTTTCATTTTCTGGCAGGTTGCTCGCCCCAGGAACCCCAGAGGTTAGCTGTATCTGGGACTGCTATTGCAGGACGCTTTCCACTGAGAAATCACATGGGACCTGAGCCTGAAAAATGTACCAGATGTTCACTATAATAAATAAGAAACAAAAGTGTGGAACTGCTCCAGGACACAATTTTCAATGTGAAGGTAACCTCGTTTGCTAGCACTATGGGCCCAAGGTGATTTTTGCTAGGGAATGGGATGCCAGCTGAGTGCATAGCCTTGCCAAGTAGGAAAGGGATATGAATAAGGTTTGTATAGGCATTCTGTGATCGGCTAAGGTTGAATTAAGCCCAGTAGGTCAGGGATGAGGAAACTGTGACCTTCCCCATGTTGTTTGACTCCAATTCCCATCAGTGCCTGCCCATTTTGGCCAACGGTCAGGGCTGATGTGAGTTAGAATCACAGAATTGTCGGGTCTTCTAGTACAACTTCCTGCAGGAATCACAGCTAAAGAACCCCTGTCAGACAACCACCTAACTTCTGTTTAGAAACTGCCAAGGAAGGAGAGTCCACCACCTTCTGTTCCTCTGCTGAACAGCTCTTACCATTAGAAAGTTCTTCCTAATATTAAGATCTTCCCAGGTGAGAGACTGGGTGAATAAAGGCAAGCTCCCAGTTGAGAGCTGGGAGGGTCTACCTCTTTCTATAAAAAGCACCTCTTTCTTAAAAAGCAGAGACATCACCTTGCCAACAAAGGTCCGTATAGTTAAAGCTATGGTTTTGCCAGTAGTGATGTGTGGAAGTGAGAGCTGGACCATAAAGAAGGCTGATCGCCGAAGAATTGATGCTTTTGAATTATGGTGCTGAAGGAGACTCTTGAGAGTCCCATGGACTGCAAGAAGATCAAACCTATCCATTCTGAAGGAAATCAGCCCTGAATGCTCACTGGAAGGACAGATCCTGAAGCTGAGGCTCCAATACGTTGGCCACCTCATGAGAAGAGAAGACTCCCTGGAAAAGACCCTGATGTTGGGAAAGATCGAGGGCACAAGGAGAAGGGGATGACAGAGGACAAGATGGTTGGACAGTGTTCTTGAAGCTACCAACATGAGTTTGACCAAACTGTGGGAGGCAGTGAAAGACAGGAGTGCCTGGCGTGCTTTGATCCATGGGGTCATGAAGAGTCGGACACGACTAAACGACTAAACAACAACAAACCTCTTTCTATGTGGGACAAGGATTAAGAGCTACCTTTGAGGGAGGACTCTACATTTTCGTTTGCTTTTCTTTTTCTGTTTTTTTTTAATAAAAAAGATTTGATTCTTTTATTTCATTGCATTATGAAAAAGCTCTAATGAAATCTTCAGGGGGGGGGGGATAAAGTTCTTCGCAATGTTTAGTTAGAATCTTCTTTGTTGTAATTTGAACCCATTGGTTTGGGTCCTCTCCTCCGAAGCAGCAGTAAACCAGCTTGCTGCATCTTTCACATAATAATGCTTCACGTGTTTGAAGATGGTCATCATATCACTTCTCAGACTCCTCTTCTCCAGGTTAAACATACCCAGCTGCCTCAAAAATTCTCATAAGGCTTGGTTTCCAGACCATTTTTTCATCATGGTCAACCTCCTCTACACACATTCCAGCTTGTTAATATCCTTCCTAAACTGGTGCCCAGGTGGGGGTCTGATAAAGGAAGAATAGAATGGTACTATTACTTCTTCCCATGATTTGGACACTATACCTAGGTTGATTATTGGGTGGTTATTGGGTGGTATTGCACTATATTTTTTGCACTTGAACAAAGGGATTCCCTCTAAATCTTCCTCTCCCTGACCATGCTCTGTGCTGACTCCAAATCATTTCAGGAAGACAAGGGGAAGAAGGAGATGGGAGATAATGGGGAAAATAATTCTACCCCTGTAACCCTGCTTAGTATATGATGTTGTGATGTGTATCATGGGGCATTGTGGGTAATTTAAACATTTCTGATAATCCTAAACTCCTAGATCAGATCTAGAAGGTGGCATTCATGCTGATATTTGTGTTTTTATTGTAGAAAAGCGGTTCCATTTGGAAACTTGCCTTGAGAGAATCACTAGATGAAGTAAAGGCATGTCCTGGAATTAGACATGACTGCCTTTAATTATGCTCTGATATATGATGGTCTATGCAAACAGACCAATGGATTTAATGCCACTTCTGCAATGGATCTGATCTTGTAAACAGTGGAGAGATGTTGATTTCCATTGACTGTAGATAATGTTGTTCGAAGTGTTCTCTGCCTTCCAGAAAGAGGGGGAAGCAGTAACAGCTCTCCTCCGGTATCGTTATATCGATCTCAGGGTCAATCTGGATGGCATAGAAAGAGGCATGCATAGAAAACGGTTTGAGGTGTGTTTGTGAGATTTCTACATGTTTCTACACATACTCACATACATCTCTCTACCCATCCTCCATTCAGGCAAGCAAAAGGCATCATCAGAGTGCAAGGACACATTCCAGCCAGGCAGAAACATTCATGGAGGGTGCAAAGCAAGGCCAGTGAGAAATGTGGCTGGGGAGAGGGTTACCTGGGGCATCAGCTTCCTCACCTGCTGTAAAATAGCCCAGTATTATGATGATGATGTTGACCATTTTGCAGGTAGGTGAAAGCTGAAGCCATTCTTTGAAAGTCCTGAGGGCCAGGTAGAGTAGGTGGGGGGGGGGGCAAATTCATTTCAACTCTAAGCCTGAGATTCACCGCTCCTTTTTATTCGACTGGATTTATCTTTCTGTCTTCTTTTTAAAAGAGCGTTTATGCTGCCTTTGTCCCCATTAGATGATGCATCTCACCTTATAGGAATAAACAAAGTTGTGCCATTGAAGATGTCTTCCGGCGCTAAACTGTACCGAGATCTGTTAATATTTCCCCCGCTAAATATCTGAAGAGGCAAGAACGAACTTGGCACTCTGTGCTATTGGCTAAATTAAAATGTCAATTTGGTGTCCTTTTGATTTAGACGGGGGAAAGGGAAAACATATGAGCAGAGGGAGGGGAAGAGAGGGAACCAACAGCCCACCCTCCCTTTGAGGACTTGGCGCAATGAAGAGGCACAGATTAAAAATGAACCCACAGGGCACCTACAATACATTTCCCTCCTGGTGCCTTCTCTTTTCATGCCCCGCAGCTCTGAACACCATTTCTGCCGGCTTTGAAAAATGTCACTGTGTCTATTGACTGTTTTTCTTTTCACCTGCCGGCTGGCGGGAAATGATAAAAGGAGTGTATTGAAGAGGGCACTGCCTTTATATCCCCCCCCCCTTTGGTGAGTTCATTGCTTTGCTGATGAACTGTTGCTTTTACATCTGGGTGTTTTTTCTTCTCTCCAAATGCCACATAATTATTTATTAGTTCAGCGCATGCCGTCTTTATATTAGAATCGCCTGGGAAAGTTTCCAAAATATAGAGGAAACCCTCCAATGCAGGAAAAGACAAGAGCTCCAGGGGCGGAGTGCAGGTGTGGAAGCGGGACAGAAGTAGTCTTGGAAACAGCAACAAAACCAAAACCATCTGGCAACAGAGAAAACAAAGTCCACAGATAGCAGAGGCAAGGACCCACTTCTTCTTGGAAGAAGTTTCCTGCTTGGCAGGGGGTTGGACTCGAAGGCCCTTGTGGTCTCTTCCAACTCTATGATTCTATGGGTGCAACTCAGCTTGCTGAAAGGGGTTTGTGTGGGTCAGAACAGATAGAGTATGGGACCTCCAGCTTCCAAAACTATCCCTGTCCCTTTTTCTCTGTGCTGACATCTCTCTATCTCTTTGATGTTTAGAGTGATGTGTCTCAGGTTGCAGCCTGTTTACAACATCCTGCTCCTCCTCCCAGTCTTTCCCTGGACTTCAAGGCCATATTGGATCTATCTTCCGAGTACAAAGGGGCAAGCATGGCTTCTCTGTTTCTCCAAATAGATAACTAGGGTTATGGAACTCCTTCATAACAAGAATGTGCTTCCTTTAATAAACATAACTTTCCTTATTTTATATCAGTCTGAATACCTTTCAGCTAAAGGTGTGCTCAAGCAAGGATTCCTTTGACTACACTTGACTTCTGCTGCTGCAGATAAGCTCCATATACTAACAGTTCCCTTTGCAAAGTCTTGCATTTAACTGCTATTGCTGGTGAGTGAATGGGCTGGTGGAGGACCTGCAGGTTGCTCTGTCCCTTCATCACTAGCCTACTTTCTTTTCACACTGCTCATAGAGGAAGGGAAGTATCTTCTTCCATAACCAACATGGAGAATCAACTGGATAATGGAGATGGGGAAAGGGTGGTTCATTCCTCCTTCATCAGCTTGCTTGGGACAACGCCTTCTGATGTAAATTAAGAGGCTAGTAGTCTTTGTTTCCACGCTGGACACAGAGGAGGGAGCCCAGCCCCCATGGAAATGCAGGCTTAGTAATTCTTTGGAGACACTCGGTGCTTTGAGTATGCTTGATATGTGGACGTGAGCTTCGTATGTGATTGCTATTGCAACAATTTATTGATTTTCATTTTTGTTTTTTGTGAGTCACTATATTCATATGGAAAAGTGGCATTCAAATTTTGATAATAATAATTAGTAATGGAACTATGGAGCTGGAAGGCACATCCTTGAGAGTATGTAGCCACAACATCCCAAGACAGATGGATCCAGCCTTTGCTTAAATACTTCCAGTGAAGGAGATCCTACCACTCGATCCCATTGCTAAATGGCTCTTAACATTCTGATGTTTCTCCTAGTGTTCCATGGTCAGTTGCTTCCCTGTCAATCCCATGCTACTGGTTCTAGATCTTATCTCTTACTAGTGCTGAGTCTACTGGATAAGGGATGCATTAGTGTACATTTGGAAATTTAGGGCTCCTATACAGTTTGAAGTGCATTCTCAAGAGAGGAGAAGCTTTTGTTAAAAAGTTTAACTGTGTGTGTGTGTGTGTGTGTGTGTGTGTGTGTGTGTGTGAGAGAGAGAGAGAGAGAGAGAGAGAGAGAGAACAAAAACTATGAAACTGACCTATGTGA
The DNA here is from genome assembly GCF_964188305.1 of Podarcis bocagei. Lineage (NCBI taxonomy): Eukaryota > Metazoa > Chordata > Lepidosauria > Squamata > Lacertidae > Podarcis > Podarcis bocagei. The sequence continues at coordinate 24,115,309 of NC_138132.1, read as the reverse complement.
GGTTTATGCCCAGCATTTGGAAACTACAATCAAACTATGTTCTTGACTTCACAAATAATAGCCGTGAGCGGGAATGTTGACCTAGGCTTTGAGCATCTGGCTCGTGGAAGATCCTGCTGCCTGCTAGCAGGACAGGGCTGGACAGGGAGCCTTTGCAACTTCTTCCCAACTCTTTGTTTCTAAGGCCGGAAACATCTTTTAAAGTTTCTATCAAAGCGGCAACAATTTGCTACACGCCTGTCCTTTCTGCAGGGTGCCCAGTGCCCCTGCTGCTGTCTCCTCCTCCTCTTGCGCTCTAATCAGGCCACATTTTCATTCCATTGGTCACACTGTGTTGCACTTATCTGAGCCAGCTGGGTTAGTCAGCAGCACCGGAGGATTTTAGCCTACAAAACGGCAGGTTTGATTTAGCCGTCGGGTCAATGCCTTCGCACCGCTGAGCTCCGCGGAGAGGTTTCAAATCTTGGAGTGAAAAGAAAACTCAGCAGGACAAGTCAGATGATGTTGTTGCCAGCCCTCCAGCTAGCTGTGGTGCATGTAACAAAAGCCTGACCTGCCGGGCTCCCGCTGAGTGTGCTGCTTGCATCCATGAATTACCACTCGCAAGCATCGTGCTAGACAAACTTTGTGTGGCATTGGGAACATTCTTTGGCTGGCCTCCAGTCTCTCTTTCAGTGGCTGAGAGGAAAATTAGTCAGACGGGGGGTTGGCACTCTTTTGATTTTGTTGCTGTTGGAAAGAAGTCAGATAATTTCTGGGTTAATCCAAGGTGTGTTGGGGAGAAAACAGGTAAGAAAAAAACACAAGTTTTTTTAGAAACTAATTCTTACCCTAGGTCAGGAATAGGGAACCAGCTACAGCCAGATTATAACACCTATAATCTTTGGCCATTGGCCATGCTTGCTGGGTTGATGGTAGTTGATGGAAGCTGGTGTCTAACAGCATTTAGCGGGCCACAGGTTCCCCACCCTTGCCCCAGCAGCTATCAACTGACAGTGCCAGGACTGAACTATGAATTGGGTTCGAGTTCTAATATGCTGGAAAAATCAATGGGGAGAATATGGAGAGTAGCCTCAAATGGAATCACTATCCACTATTGCACCAGGATGATTTTTAACTGCACTAAAAACATGGGCTGATACAGGTATTAAAAACATAGGAAGGGCCTCCTGGATCAGGTCAGTGGCTCATCTAGTCTTCATCATCATCATCATCATCATCATTTTATTTGTATTGCTCCTTCCATAGTTAAAACTATGCTCAAGGTGGCTTACAACATGACAAGATTTACATAATTACAAACATAACAGAACTCATAAACAATAAATAAAACACATCAAAAAGTATACAACCAAATGGAAACATAGATAGATAGATAGATAATATTTATTGCGGCCATAGGCCCATACAGGTAAAAACAACACATAAGTGACAGCTTGTGCCGTGGGGGAAAAAAAAAAAACAGTCGCTAAAACACCACTATAACAATAAAATACTATAAGATGGAAAGGCATGCTACGCCTTAATTAGCTTGTAGCGCTCCTTGGCGTCGCTTTTGGGAGAGGACAGCGACCAGGAACCTAGCCACTTTCAGGGTCGTGTGGGAATCCTTATCCTGCAAGATTTGGGCAAGGTGGAATTTTGGTGGGGTACCCTCTAGTTTCTGTATGATTGATCCCAACAAATTTGCCCGTGGCACATTGAACAAGGGGCAAGTGAACATAATGTGCTGAAGCGACTCCGGCGTCACCTTATCACATTCGCACGTGGCGGGGTCTTGGCCCTTTGAGAATCTATGTCTCAGGACATTGGAGGGGAAAACGTTGAACCTCGCTTTGGTGAAGGCCAGTCTATGGGCAACAGTCGAAAGGGAGGAGAGGTATGATGGAACGCAATAAGTTAAAGTGATGCCAATGTTCTGGGGCGAACAGACACCTCCCCCCAGCATATAATTTTGCTGTAAGTCGATGTCATCCAGTCTTTGACGGATCAGTCTTTGAGCAGTGATTTGGTCTAGTTTTAGGGAATCTGAGGGAGAGATTCCATAGCTCAGGAGTTTGGCATGAATTTTACTAGTCCAAAGGCTGGAGAATTCATCTCGCCATAAGCATTGGGCAAGGTAATGGTTTGGTAATCTATGCCACAATGATAACCAGTAATTGAAGACTTGCTTCCACAGGCAAGTTTCTAAGGATGCAATCTTCAATTCTAGTCGCATGGCTGCGTTGCTTACGCACAGGGGGAGCATTAGGAGCCGACGAAGGAATTGGCTTTGCAGAGTCTCAAGGGGAGCAAGGTCTGTCATCACGGCCCAGAGCGGGGCAGCATAAGCAAGCACTGCAACCACTTTTGCCTTGAACACCTTTAGGGCCGAGGGAACATGCAGAGCTCCGTCCGAAAAGAAAAATCGGAGGAGCGCATATGACAGGGTTTTGGCCTTGTTAAGTAGGTGTTGAATTTGAGCTTTCCATCCCAAGTTGTATTGAAAAATAACTCCTAGATATTGAAATTTTAGGACTTGCTCTATTTTTGCTCCACCAAGCTTCCATTTGTATAATCTCCGGCTTCTGGAGAAAATCAGAATCTTGGACTTAGCATGGTTGATGGTTAATTGGTTGAGTTGGCAATACGTGGCAAAGATCTTCAGAGCTCTGGTTAGTCCAACACGTGTATAAGATAGAATTACCGCGTCGTCCGCATATAAAAGGAGTGGGCAGCGGTAATCCGCTAGTCTAGGCGCGTGTGTACTTGGAGATGAGTTAACTAGGGGTGCTCGCATGTCGCTGATGAAAAGGTTGAATAGGCAGGGAGCCAATATACATCCTTGGCGCACTCCCTTGTTTATTGGTATCGAATTTGTGAGGTCGCCCGCAGGAGTAAGTCTCACTCTGGCAAGGGTACCTTCGTGGAGCTGACTTATGAGCCATAAGAGTCTTCTATCAATGCCCTGTTTCGCAAGTTTCTCCCAAAGAATATTTCTAGGAACGCTGTCAAAGGCTGCCTTTAGATCTAAGAAGGCAGCACAGAGGTAGCCCCGGGGAGGGGAGGAGTACTTCCGTGCCAGATGGTAAAGAATTATCGCATGATCTGTTGTAGAACGTTTAGTTCTGAACCCTGCTTGTTCGTGGCCAATCTGGTTAGTCTCATCTACCCATCGCAATAATTTAGTCAGCAAAAAGCTGGCATAAATTTTCCCTATGATCGAAAGGAGGCTGATGTTACGGTAGTTTTCCGGCTCCGTTGGGGAACCTTTTTTATGAATTGGTACTATAATGGCCTCCTTCCATATTTTGGGGATGAGACCGGAAGCGTTGATTGCATCGAAGGTTTTGGCCAAGATGCCGGCCCACCATTTTGGGTGTAGTTTGATTGCTTCAGCAGGGATCAGGTCGGGCCCTGGGGCTTTGCCCGGTTTCAGCTGAGCTATTAGCTTGGCTATTTCGTCAGGATCGGTGGGAGGCCAGATAGGTAGGTTGGTAAACAGATGCATCAGATGGTCGGAGGGAGCATCTGCCTGTGAGAAGCATTTCTTCAGGAACAGTTCCCATGTCGGTGCAGAGATGACTGCCCTTGGGTATTTCCTCACCCTTCTGTTAATCAAAGACCAGAATTCCCTGGATCTGTGTGGTTTTGACGCAGTAATCAAAGCCTGCCAACGATTATGTTGCCACTCACGCTTGGCGGTTTTCTGCGTGCGTTTGTAGACTTGCTTGGCTTGGGCATAACTAGCTGGCAGAATAGATGCATCGGAGATCTTATATACATTATATATAGCGCGGAGGCGCTGTCTTGCTTGTTTGCACTGCGAATTATACCAGGGGGCACCGTAAGTATACTCGTTTTGATTTAAATTTTTGGGTGGTAACCTAAAGAAGGACGAAAGATCAGTCGTATGATGGTGGAAGCGCTTCAGCACTATGCTATGCTCGTCTGAGGCAGAGCCTATGTTGGAATGGGGCCCGAGGATTTCTTTTTGAAAGAATTCCTGGTACCTTTGAGCCTGGGTCTCCGACCATTTGATTCCTCTAACTTGGAGAGATTCGTTGGTTACCATCTGGGTCGCATGTCTATGAGCCTCCGACTGCCAGTTCAGGGAAAGCTTAGCTACAAGGGGAAGATGATCACTAAATTGTACATTCTCGATCTTAAAAGTGGAAATACACTTAAGTAGATCCCTAGAGACCAACAGGTAATCGAGGACGCTGTTTGATTTAACGCTCAGGTGAGTGAAATCCCCTGGAATATCAGGGAGGCATGTGCCATTTAAGGGGACCAAATTCAAACGGATGGCCATTTGATAGAGGAGTACCCCAGCCTCATTTGCTCTGTGGTCTTTAGAAGTTCTCCTCATGATATGTTCCAGGTCGTAATTATCAAGGTTTGGGGTAACCCACCATTTGGCTTTGGTCAGCGAGTCCCAGTTTGCTGCTGTGCGGGCATTAAAATCGCCACCTATTATGGCCGGGGTGTTAGGGAACTTAACATAGCATGAGAGCAAATGCTCTTCTAGCGAGTCCCATTTAGAGCCCAGTTCGAGGGAAGAACCCCCAGGTGGCAAGTAAACATTTGTAACTAGGAGCGAGATCTTTTCCCCCGCAATCAGCCCGGTAAGGGCGTAGGGAGGCAGGGCCTGTACTAGCGTAAATTTAGCATGTAGGTTGAGGGAGGTGCCTATTATTAGGCCCCCTTTAGGGCGGCCTCCTTTCAGGGAGGGGCAGGCAGGGAGTTCTAGCAGCTCAAAGCCATTTAGGACAATTTTCTCTACTTCCCACGATTCTTGGAACAAGATGATATGAAACAGGTTAATAAACTCCAAGAATTCTGGCTCATGTTTTTTTCCCCTCCAGCCCGCGATGTTCCAGCTGAGGACTGATAGGGGGGAGTTCCTGTTGTGTTCAATTCGTTGTCAATTCAGGGAGAGAAGTGAGTCCTTTGGAGGCAGGGCAGACCCCACAAAAAAGTCAGTTATTTTACTTTGCATGGCAGGCACCTGCTGGAGGTGCCTGATCTTGAAGTTGGTAGTGAGGTGTTCAGACTGGGGCGACAGAACGGGTCTCCCGCTGGCTGGCCCAAGGGCAGACACTTCAGTGGGAGACTCCACAGGATTTGCTGAGACTGTCCCACCGCGAGGTCTAAAGGTCGCCGATGAAACCATTTGATTTATATGTCCAGCCGGGTCTTCAGTCCAATCCGGGTCATTTTTTGATGTAAGTGGAACACTCCCCTGACCTGATGCTAGCGAAGGTACTGGGGATGCTTGACGTACAGGTACTGTTTGTATGTCGGGTCTATGCCGCTCAGGGGAATATGAGGACTCCAGTTCCGGCATTGATGGATTGGATGGTAAGGAATTGTTTTGGTGGAAAGGACTCTGAGTTACACTCTTCGGCGGGGGACTCTTGGAGGGCGAGTCAAAATTTATCAAGAGTTGGGATGAGAGGCCAGCTTGTGAGGCAGAACCTGGGTCTGCCAAGCGTCGGTGGGATTTGCCCACAAGTGGGGGAGGCATGGGTTTAGGAACTGGACTGAGGTATGGAAGACTTCCTACTTCCTTAAAACACGACTCCGAAAAGCTGGCAAGGTTATCCTGAAAAGTGGGCAGGACTTTTCCGTTCTTCTGGACATGTATGAGCTGGTGGTTAAGTACTTCTAGTCTATCAATTATTTCTTGTTGATTCCTCGGTGGAAGGTCGCCAAAGGTGGCTAAAAGCTCTCTTTCCTCCGGTGGGGTCAGAGAATTACTTGCGCCAGTGGGTTCCTTTGGAGCTCGTGGGGACGTGGGGTAAGTCCAGTTTTGGTACGTATGGATATCCTCTGGAAAAGGAGGCTCAATGTCCCGGGGTGCTCCCGACCTCTCCGACAGGGTCCGCTCCGTGTCGTAACCGGCAAGTAGAAGGGGATGGATCATGCTATCCATAAAAACTCTTGTTGGGAAGATATCATACCTAGCCAAGAGTGATTTCTGCCTGATGATAGCTGAAGGGATCCTTGGAGAGTAAAACGCAAGCATCACTTTCTGTTGCCTGAGGTGCTGGTTCAAAGGTAATACTGCAATGAGATCACATTGTGTGATTTCTATGTTTAGGAGATTGCTTAGATGCTTTTTAACCCCATCCAGAGTGAGCCACCTTGCTGACCTTACCCCGATATTTAGGCAGATTTTCTTAGGTTGCAGAAATAATGCTTGCTGTTTCAGTGCAGGATTTGGTTTATATTTAGGGATCACACTTCCTTTTTTGGTTGAGGGTAAGGTTCTCTGGCACTTCATTTCCCCCGTAACTACAGTTGGTTTAGACTTTGACCAGAGGTTATCAATTTTCTGTTCAAGGTTACATAGCTGGGAGGATAGCACATCAATCTTCTTGAATATGCAATTAAGGGTTCTGACCACAAGGTGGAGATGTTCATGTTGTTCTTGTCTTGCGCAGTCCTCGGCTCCGGCGTCCTGCACCACCCCCAGTGGGACACTCCCTCTTCCTCCGAGCTTGCCGTCCACAGTTTTAATCTGGGGTAAAAGTAATTCCTCTGGTGTAGACGTTGTTTCTGGTGACATTAGAGGGTAGAAACGGTTCTGAGTTTTCACCCTATAGCAGTGATCAGTGGGGACACTCCATTTGCCAGACACGGGGGGGTCGGTTTTTGATTGTTTGGCTCTTGGGGAGGGCAAAGTTTCGTCACAGTCCCTTAGGCGTTTGCCTTGGCCCATCGTTGTGAGTCTTTTAAAATAGCAGTGCATAAAAGGTAATAAAAGGTAGTAAAAGTAGAAATACAAGCTGATGTGGGCTGGCAGAAAACCAGTGAGTCGGAGGCTGCCGGAGGATACAATTATCTGCTTGTTAAAGCTGATTTACGATGCAGGCTTTACAGATTATCAGCAATTTGAACTCCTGGCATGGGCTCCAACACCCTGGTGCAATCTTCAGCAAGAACTTGAAAGGCTGGGAGCCGCAACACAAAATTTTGGGGAGGATTCGAAATGAACTCCAGCAGATGCGCCTTACCTCGTCGCCATTTCTACAGCAGCGTCCCAGCTCAATCCAAAGCAATCCTCCTTCGTCAAACTTAATTAAAATCTGGCATCACACCAGTGGAGAGTCCAGCAATTACTTGTCTAGCAAACTGCAATACTAAAGTAAATAACTTACTCCAGTGGTTGTAAAATCCAAATCGGGAGAAGAGGTCGGAGAGAACTGGAAGGAGGAACCTTACACGGTGGCCATCTTGGCTCCTCCTTCTCTGGAAACATAAGATCTAAAACTAAAGATACAACAATAATATCAATAACAGCAACAGCTCTCTCAACCCCCAGCCCAAGAATCTGTTCAACAGCCTCAGCTTTTGTAGCTGGAGTCAGTCAGCACTGCACTCTCCCAGGCCAGATGGGAAAGGGCCAGCAAGGCAGGGTGCAGGTCTTCCAGGGCTCACAGCCAAGATGGTCTCATTTGAAACAACACAGATAAAAATGAAAAACAATTTAAAAGCAGCTGCAGTCCTTTTGAAGCCTGTCAAGCCAGGTGGAAAGAGGCAAGGGCAGGGTCCTTCAGGCCCTCAGCAGGCAATCCTCCTCCCATTCTCACAGCAGTCAATCAAATGCTTGTGGGAAACCCTTAAGATTTGAGCAAGGGGACAATCTTTCCTGCTTTGGTTTCCAGAAGATGATATTCAGAACTGTCACTGCCTCTGACTGTGGAGGCAGAACATAGCTATCATGGCTAGCAGCCATTGCTGACCTCCTGCAAGTGGGTAGGGCTCCCAGTATTCTTTGGGGAAGTCATGTGATTTAAGTGTGTGTGTGTGTGTGTGTGTGTGTGTGTGTGTGTGTGCGTGCGCTTTAAATGTATGGGGTGGATCTGCCCAGCTGCTGGAGGATAAGACTATCAATGACTACTAACCACAACAGCTATGTTCTACCTTCATGGTCAAAGACAATATGCCTCTGAACACCAGATGCTGGAAACCCCTGGTGGGGAGAGTGCTTTTGTGCCCAAATCCTGCTTGTAGGTTTCCCACAGGCATCTGGATGGTCACTGTGAAACACAGGATGCTGGACTGGGTAGACCATTGTCCTGACTCACCATTTTGGAGAACAAGCTTTGTGGGGTGCGGTAGTGGAGAATTTGCCCTGCGATATCTTCAGAAAGCGAGCTCTGTTCTGAGATGCCAAATCCCCTCTGGTAAAAAGGGGAAAGCAGAACCTTCATTGGCGATACCACCCAGAATGCAGTGCAGCCTCCCAGCTGTTAGCAGGATGTCCTAGGATGCGAAAAACAATTTGAGGAAGCTCTGTGGTAGAGTAATTCCCAGCATCTCTAGGTAGGGCTGGGAATGCTCTCTGTCTGAAACCCTGAAAAGCTGCTGCCAATCACTGTAGACTGAGCTAGAAAGAAAAATCTCCTTAGTGCAAGGCATCCTACTTTCCTGTGATGCAGACCCACACTTGTATGGAAGGCTCTGGATAAGAAAGACTTCACTAGGTGAGTTGGTACATACATTTGTTAGTCTCTCTCTCTCTCTCTCTCTCTCTCTCTCTCTCTCTCTCTCTCTCTCTCTCTCTGTGTGTGTGTGTGTGTGCTGGACAAGCTACAATTTTCTTCTCCATGATATGATAGATGAAACCCTTCCAATCTTTTACTTATGTATTTTATATATATATAAAGGCCCTGGGCTGCCTTCCGTTCCAAAGGTTTCTTTTCACAGTTGGTTGCCAACAGCTACATGGCTTCCCTGCTGCCTTAACTATCAAGGAAAGCTACTTTGCAAAAGAAGGCATTAAACACCTTATTTCAAAGCCTCACATGTTCAACCATCCTCCAGATCACCAAGCTGCTATTATGGCAGGAGAGAAGATGCCTCCCGTGAACTTCTCTGTCAGAAGCTATAACTTCCCTTTCTGACAAGATGGCCACCAACCACAAGAGATAGCGTCTACGGGGGGAGAAAACATTGATTTGCTTTCTTTGTGTGTGTGTGTTTTAATAATGAAAAGTCTCTGTTGCATCAAATTATTTCCTCGCTTAGCAAAGAGCACCGTGTGAAGTGTCTCTCATTGTGAAGTGTGCAGGCAGGACGGTGGTGTCAGGTAAGATAATTAACTTCTGCCCGCCAATCTCTCAGCCAAACACACATGCACACAAAACAAAGAGTCAGAGAGAATCAACAGGAGTCTGAAAAACAAAGCCCCGCCTAATTGGCTTTTACATACAGAGTTGCTTGGAGCACTGCCCTGGTTGACTTTTAGAAGAGATGATGCAATCAGAAGCCGGCTTGTTCTAAGCATTGCAAACTTCAGTTGATTGTGTGACTGAAGAGTGCCCTTGCTGAACAGCTTGGTTTTCGAGATGCCTGCTCCCTGTCGTCAAGAGATTACAGGTGCAAGATGATGTGATGTTTTCTGATTGCATCCGTGTTAGCAGGTACATTCCAGGGTTGCTATGCTAGATAAGAGCAGAGTAAAGGACTGGTGAGAAGGAAAAAAGCATCCGAGATTTTTGATGCTATGAAAGTTCACAGAGGGTAAGTTGCAGTAGCCTGGCATGGAAATAAACACCCACGATTCTTCAAAATGGTACCTTGAAACGGAGGTGAGCTTTTCAGCCTCCAGATGCTGCCAAAACCTTTCTCTGTTCCAGATCCTTATCTCAGCTAGAGAAGGTTTCCTGGCTTCCTTCTTGCCCCCGTGCCCACCAGCCATCTCAGGGCCCCACCTTCTCCTCACTTCTCTTTGCTTGAGAATATAAGAAAAACCTATTGGATCAAGCCAGAGGCCCATCTAGTCCAGCATCCTTTCTCATGGTGGCCAACCAGATATTTGTGGGAAACCTACAAGTAGGGCTTGAGCACGAGTACTCTCACCCTCTGCAGTATCCAGCAACTGGTACAGTGGTGCCCCGCAAGACGAATGCCTCGCAAGACGGAAAACTCGCTAGACGAAAGAGTTTTCTGTTTTGGAGGTGCTTCGCAAAACAAATTTCCTATGGGCTTGCTTCGCAAGACGACAATGTCTTGCGAGTTCCTGCTGGTGTTTCCCCCCCTTTTCCTAAGCCGCTTATCAGCTGATCCGATCAGCAGATAAGCCGCTAAAAGCCGCTAAAAGCCGCTAATAGCGTTAATAGCGCTAATCTGCTAATCCTTCAATGGGCTTGCTTCGCAAGACGAAAAAACCGCTAGATGAAGAGAATCACAGAACGGATTCTTTTCGTCTTGCGAGGCACCACTGTAGACCATGGAAGCAAAACATAGCCAGCATAGTGGCTGTACCAGTTGGATTAGATAAGGCTTTGGTCTGTGGTTGCAAGTTTCTTATTATGTTCTTGTTATGCACATGGCAACAAGAGAAACTCGCGCTCCACACTGTGCCTACAGACAGATTTGGGTAATGGTCTCATCTAATATGACTCTTCAAACCCTGTGATCTAGTCTCCTTCAGTTCAGACTAGGGGGTGAAGTTCCTGCACCTTTCATAGTTGAGAAGAATAGAAGATTTCAGTGGGTGTAGCTTGCCAAAGTCCTGCTAGATAAGGACAAATGTCCACTTGGTGCAGCATCGTATAGAAGAACACAAGCCATTTTGGCATGAGCAGTATACAAATTAATAAATAATTACAATAGCCCAACAGACACCTCTGGAAAGCCCACAAGCAGTGCTTGAGTGAAACAACAACTCTCCCCACTTGAGATTCCCATCAACCAGTATTCAGAGCCATTTCAACCTCTAGCACTAGGGGGGGGGGATGGCGGCTATGGCTAGAAGCCATTGATCGCTTTGTTATCCATGAATTTGCCTAGCCCACGTTGGGGGCCATCATTACATCTCCTCGGAGGAAATTCCTACAACCATATATTTAAAGCAGAAACCAGGGAACTATAGCTTATTAAGGGTGCTGGGAAATGTAGCCTCATGGGGATTCCCAGGATTCAGTGTGGGGAAGCCCTGTGCTTTAAATGCAGATCGTGAAGTTCCAATACTTTGGCCACCTTATGAGAAGAGAAGACTCCCTGGAAAAGACCCTGATGCTGGGAAAGATTGAGGGCACAAGGAGAAGGGGACGACAGAGGACAAGATAGTTGGACAGTGTTCTCGAAGCTACCAGCATGAGTTTGACCAAACTGCGGGAGGCAGTGGAAGACAGGAGTGCCTGGCGTGCTCTGGTCCATGGGGTCATGAAGAGTCGGACACGACTAAACGACTAAACAACAACAACATGGATATGACCTTTGTTTAGCTCTGTGCTGTGTGAAGAAGTGCCTCTTTCGTCTGTCCTGAATCTTGCCACATGCAACTTCATTAGATGGCCCAGGTTCTACTATTATTATATGAATGAGAAGAGTTCTACATAACTACTCGGGGTACAGGAGTCGCATCCTCCTGACTTCAGTGGTTCAAATCTGCTGACATTCCTGTCCATCTTCCCTAGCAGTGAGCAAAGCTGTCTTTGGACCCGGAAAGGAACTACCTTTTTGAGCAGGAGAGTAATTAGATCCTCATTTCCACTATAGTTTAGAAGCTCCATTGGAGGCCCTGTGGGGCAAACATTTTCTTTGTTAATGACACTGTAATAGATTAAGACAGGGCCTGTCTCCCAGCAAACATTAAGCAAAAAGAAATACATTACCTCAGGGAGTAGAAGGGCTGGCACTTGATCTCACGGCTTGCATCTGAAAGCAGGCACAGCAGCCACGCTAACACTTGTGCCAAGCTGACATATGTAGGTTAAGGAGGAACACAGATATGCTTTATAGTTATCACGTCTAAAACAACTACACTGTATGTCGGGACAGACATCCTGTGGGTGTCAGGGTGTTTGCCAGTACCACTTATGGTCCCTGCAAAAGTCTCATTACAATTGAATTTCACTGATCAGTAGAAATAACTCTATGACCTGAAAAAAGAGGCAATGCACGTGTTGTTGTAACCCAATAATATATATATATATATAAAATATGTTGGTAAAGGACCCCTGGACAGTTACGTCTAGTCAAAGGCGACTATGGGGTAGCAGTGCTCATCTCGCTTTCAGGCCAAGGGAGCTGGCGTTTGTCCACAGACAGCTTTCCGGGTCATGTGGCCATCATGACTAATTTGCTTCTGGCACAACAGAACACTGTGACGGAAACCAGCAGTACCTATTTATCTACTTGCCCTGGTGTGCTTTCGAACTGCTAGGTTGGCAGGAGCTGGGACAAAGCAACGGGAGCTCACTCCATCGTGGGGATCTGAACCACCGACCTTCCAATCGGCAAGCCCAAGAGGCTCAGTGGTTTAGACCACAGAGGCACCCGCCTCCCTGTATATATGTATGTATTGGATGCACCCCCTCTTCCAACTCAGCTCCTGTCTGCACTGACTTGGTCTCCCCTACTCTGAACTTGCTCCCTCAGACATAACCTTATCCCTCTGGCTGTCAGGACTTGATAAGTGGAGATAAGCTTCTCTCTGTGAGCCAGAGTGATGGTCGATGATGTAGGTTTCTTGTGGTGTGGCAGCCATGTTTTTCCCCCCCACTATTCATTCAAAGATCTTACCCGTTTACATATAAAATGAGGGGCAAGTATATTTTCTCCAGCAAATGGCACACATGGGTAAGGGGTACAGAACCCTTCCCCCTTCTTACCTCCCTACGGTCCCTTGCTTCTGGTATTTTTCTCCCACGCTCAGTTAATTTCTAGGATCAAAAGATGGGCTGGGGGGAAAGATGGGTTGCACAGGGGAAGGATTCAGCAGGACCCTCTCCCATTCTTTCTGAGTGCTGGGGAACAAGGGTGAACCCAGGACCTTCTGCTTTCCAGACAAGTCTGAGAAGTGGGCCTCGCCCTACCCCACTTTGCCTTAAAACCTAGTACTGAGTAAGAAAGCTGCTCCTTTAAGAGAAAAGTAGATTTATTTTACAGCACAGAGCCAATTTCAGTTGATCTTAGGAGGTAGAGCTATTAGGTGGGTTTGTGGAAAGACAAGTTATTGCGTACTAGTAATACAAGCAGTTTAATTTGAAGACAGTCTCCACTCTAATCAATCAGGGTGTTGTGGCACATGACATGGTTTCAGAAGGGAGTGCCTAAAAGGAAAATAAAAGGGGGGGGGTGCCTTGATTAAAAGAGAAAGTGGATCTGAAAAGTACCCAAAGAAATGAAGTCTGTGAGTTGTGCTGCAGAATTTGACGACGTAGTAATGGAGACAGCAGGTTAAGAATGAAAAGTGGGTCCTGAATATAGTGGGAGCAGCAAACATTTGATTATTTTTCTTTGCATGTGACTAATCTAAGGTGAGAAGACAAGCTGTTGCAGATACAATTATGGAAAAGAGTTTTGGTTCTCAAGGAAAGCAAAACATGTGAGAGATGTAACATTTCACAAAGAGGTGTGTGTGTGTGTGTGTGTGTGTGTGTGTGTGTGTGTAGTTTATCTGAAGAATTTTTAGCAGGTTAAGTCAATGACCACAATCTGGCATCATGGGCAGTTTTCACAGCCTCCAGTATCAGGTATCAGATTGCAATCAGACTTGAAGAACTGGATCTCAATTTAGACAAGGCAGTCAGTAGATGTGCCAAGTATGGAAGATTACCTGTACCAGCCTAAAAATAACAGGATGCAGGAGAAGATGGACAAGGGGAAAGGAAGGGGGCTGGAATCTGTTCCCCTTAAGCACTTAATAAACTTATTAAATCTGTTTTACATTTTATCTTATGTTGCTTATGAAAGCTAACAATTACAGACCCATCTTACGGTTAGTCCTCCTTCCACCAGCCAAAATGGAACTAACTTGCTATGCAGTGTAAGTTTCTATTTGTTTACTATGAAGTAAGCATATGCCACTTCCCTCTAGTACAGGAGTGGAAAATCTCAGACCCAGGAGCTAAATATAAACCTATGGGTCTCTCTCTCTCTCTCTCTCTCTCTCTCTCTCTCTCTCTCTCTCTCTCTCTCTCTCTCTCTCTCTCTCCATGGGTTTTCCTTAGGTCACAACACTCACCTGCCATGCTTGAAATAATCGTTGAGTGATTTTGTCTGGTTGGAATAAATGTTTGAAATGTGAAAAATGAAAAAAAAAATAGTTTGTAAGGTTATCCTCCACTCTCTTCCCTCTACTTTCTTCCCCTATACCTGAAGGCAGGACCGGATTTAGGTTTACTGAGGCCCAAACTACTGAAGGTAATGGGGTCCTTTATATATCCAGCTGCCCTTTGTCAATAATAAATTGTCACTGTTTTTTGTGTTGAATGTATGCTATATGGTAATTTATGGACCTCATAGGTATCTAAAGCCATTTGCACATAACAAAATATGTACTTTATCAGAGTAATAGTTGAACTGAAATACAATTAAGAAGAAGTATATTAATAGTGAAATAATTGCCAGTGATATTTTAGGGAGCAGGCTAGCAGGCGGAGCCCATTACTTACATCATAGGAGCCTACACAACAGAAAACACTGTTGCTGTATGTAGGTTTTATTTTATTTTATTTTTAGCTTATATTTTGGAAATGTGCATCCAGGTTTTTTTCCTTTACTTTTTTGGGGGGCCCCCAAGAGAGTGGGGCCCTAAGCTATAGATTGTTTAGCTTATACGAAAACCCAGCACTGCCTGAAGGTAACCAAAAGACTTTATAATGTGAACAACAAAAAAAGGAGGGGGAGACATTGTACATTCTTTTGTATTTCATGAAAATCTTTAATAAAAATATTTTTTTTAAAAAAAAATGTGATAATGGCTGTTGCTTGCTTGAATGCAGGGAATTTTTTTTTATTTAACTTAACAAAAACCATATAGTGCTTGAGTGCAAATTTGCTCACACCGAAAAATAATGTAAACATTTAACTTCCCAGTAAAAAGAGTTAGAACCAGCTATTTGAAAGCATTCAAAATATGACTAATATCGACAGTACTTAAAAAGGAGACAGCCACCAACAACAGCTTGGATGACTTTAAAAGAGGATTAGACAAATTCACGGAGAACAAGGCTACCAATGGTTGCTAGTTACAATCGCTATATTTTACGTGCACTCTCGTGTGGATTTCTTAAAAAAACAACAACCACGTACCTCAAGTTACAAACGCCTCAGGTTATACATGCTTCGGGTTACAAACTCCGCTAACCTGGAAGAGTTACCTCGAGTTGAGAACTTTGCCCCAGGATGAGAATGAAAATTGCGTGCCAGCAGCGCAGCGCCAGCAAGAGGCCCCATTAACGAAAACATGCCTCTAGTTAAGAAGAGTTTCAGGTTAGGAACGGACCTCCGGGACAAATTAAGTTCGTAACTAGAGGTACCACTGTACACATTTTTGCAAGCCAATTCCTCTAACGATTTTGTATGTTGTTTTCACTAACAGATGCATTTAAACGCACACTATCCTCTAATATATGCATTCTTGTTCATGTTTCTTGGCTGGTGGATGGCTTTGCAAAATTCAGGAAAGTGTGAATTTCAAAGGCTGGCTGTATTTTGGCTCACCTACTGCTTTGGAGGGACGTGGGTGGCGCTGTGGTCTACACCACAGAGCCTAGGGCTTGCCGATCAGAAGGTTGGCGGTTCAAATCCCCACGACGGGGTGAGCTCCCATTGCTCAGTCCCTGCTCCTGCCAACCTAGCAGTTCAAAAGCACATCAAAGTGCAAGTAGGTACCGTTCTGGCGGGAAGGTGAAGGGCATTTCCGTGCGCTGCTCTGGTTCGTCAGAAGTGGCTTAGTCATGCTGGCCACATGACCCAGAAACTGTATGCCGGCTCCCTCGGCCAGTAAAGCGAGATGAGCGCCGCAACCCTAGAGTCGTTTGCGACTGGACCTAACGGTCAGGGGTCCCTTTACCTACTGTTTTGGAAAGTGTGGATTTGATATATGCAGCTTTAAATGTAAACGGAATCAAATCCCCACTAGAACCCTAGTGCCAGTCCAGCAATATTTGGTGGGCCACAGGCTTCCCAACCTCTGTAATACTGAGACGTGCACATCAGTAATGAACTTCTACTTTTGTGCAATATTGTTTTCTTGCTCTGATTTTGAGATATTTGATCCTTGGTCTTTGATCCCATATGATAGATTAGCTGGTGCCACTCTTTGTTGTAGTCCAGCAACAATGGGAGGTTCTATGCATTTACCTTCTTACACAACTGGATAGTTCAGTCGGTTAGAGAATGGTGCTGATAACACCAAGGTTGCAGATTCAATCTCACTTGGGAAAGCTGCATATTCTTGCATTGTAGGGGTTTGGACAAGATGACCCTCAGGGTCCCTTCCAACTCGATTATCTTATGCCTTCTATGCATTTACGGGTTCCTCGTCCCTGTATTAAAGTGAGATGGAAATATTCACATCAACAATAAGGAAGATTCTCCATCCAAGCACTAACCAGGCATGTTAAATTGGAAGGCTGGCCAACAGTGTCCAATTAAACTTTCTGCAATCAAATGGTGTGGGGTTCGGCACTGATATAAAGCATCTCACAGAAGATAAATTTAATAAGGAAAACCAGACTCTTTTTACAATAGGGTCTTATGGACGCGGGTGGCGCTGTGGGTTAAACCACAGAGCCTAGGACTTGCCGATCAGAAGGTTGGCGGTTCGAATCCCCGTGCGCTGCTCTGGTTCGCCAGAAGCTGCTTAGTCATGCTGGCCACATGACCCGGAAGCTGTACGCTGGCTCCCTCAGCCAATAAAGCGAGATGAGCGTCGCAACCGCAGAGTCGGCCACGACTGGACCTAATGGTCAGGGGTCCCTTTACCTTTACCTTACTTATGGATGTTTCCTTAGAAATAGGGGCTATTTAGGAAAATAAAGCTACCTTGTAGCAAATCAGACAATTGCTTCACCTAGCTCAGTATTATTTTCACTAAATGGCCTCGGTCCTGTATACCTGAAGGAGCGTCTTCCCCCCACCGTTCAGCCCAGACACTGAGGTCCAGCGCTGAGGGCCTTCTGGTGGTTCTCTCATTGTGTGAAGTGATGTTTATTAATTTCAGTGGTCTTCTCCACACAAAACAGCGTTGAATACCATTTTTATTCTACCTAGCACATTTTCATTGGTTTTGTGACTCAAAATAGATAGGATAAACAACATCTACTTTCATAGCATTTTCCCCCACCCCCAGAAAAAAGATTAACTTTCTTGAAATATGGCTAAATATCTACTGCATGCAAAGGACTTCTTCCCATTATCACTTTCTGAGACTGCATTAACTACTTTTGTCATTTGTTTAAAAACTTGTTTAGCTATGATTCCCTTTCCTCTCACTTTATATTGCAGTGATAGTTCACAGTTTGTAAACTGGGTGG
Organism: Podarcis bocagei; assembly: GCF_964188305.1. Taxonomy (NCBI): domain Eukaryota; kingdom Metazoa; phylum Chordata; class Lepidosauria; order Squamata; family Lacertidae; genus Podarcis; species Podarcis bocagei. The sequence continues at coordinate 24,098,045 of NC_138132.1, read as the reverse complement.
CTATGGCTTAAAAACAACAACCAGCAAGGGGAAGGGAAAGGGAAAGGAAAAGGTAGGCTTCACATATCCCTGCTGCTTGTTTGGCAACAGCTGTATAAGCATGGACTACCCCCACTGTCAATATTGTATTTCATATTTATTTAATTATATTTATATCCCACCTTTTCCTCCAGGATGCTGCAGGTGGCATAACATAGTTTCCCCACTCCTCATTCAATCCTCGTAATAACCCTTCAAGGTAGAAATACTGCATTACCGGCAATGTCAACTTGGAGGCAGCTAGGGATGGAAGGATCTGTCCATTTCATCTCTCTCATTTACCCCATCTTAAATTCAGTTCTCCACATTTCTGCAGCCTAATTGTGATTTTTTTTTTAAAATCAAATAGTGCAAATTTCTCCTAATAAACACATTTTTTTGCAAGCAATTTCTCCTGATCTCATGCACTTTGTAATGTGTTCATTTTTATGCACATTTCCCCCCAAAATGTGCAATTTTTTGTAAACATGGTTTAGCTGGAAATCCACATGATGAAAATTGGGATAATTGTGCATTTCAAAGGATGGCTGTGTTTTGCTTCTTACATTATTCCAGAAAGTGCCTTCATACGTGAATGGAACTGAATTTCTCTCCCATTTTCTAGAATCAGCCCATTTGAACTAGCGGAGTATAGCACTATTGTTGCTCTTTTTCTCAAACCCCTCCTACACTCAAAATATAAAGAAATTGCTGAGCATCAGATACCAGATTATAAGATTCAGTCCTCGGTGTCTCGTTTGCTGGCTTCCATAAACATAGTTTCTTGGCAGACAAATGGGGCTGTTATCTGAGGGTTGTGCTTCTCCCAGCCTCCTTCAGCTCTTTATTAACTGTTTAGAAGGTCTCTTAGGATGTCTTGAAGATATCTTGCATTTCCTTTTCTTTACTTTTCAATTCTATTAGCTCAGCGGAGATCATGTTTAGCATTTGACTTCAGTGGGATTTTAAATCCTTCTGTTTACTCTTTTCATATTTAAGCATCTTTGCAATTGCCCTGCTTTTCATGATATTCCTGGCATGGCTGGGAGTTTCCCTGAATTGAAGGGCCAAACGTATGTAGTACACACTGACATCTAAAAACTTTGACAGCTGCATCTTTTAGAGAAAAGCTTTCGGAATGGGTGTTGCATTTATTATTCATTCTTTCTTTCATTCATTCATTCATTTAAATGAAGCGCTGTGTTTGCTTTTCCATTGTAACACCTCATCCCACCCCCACCCCCACCCCACCCCCTTATCCTTATCTTTATTCCATGAGATTCCAGACACATGATACCAACTGCTTCCCCCTAAACACAGCAACCGTAAGGGTTATGAAGCACGTGTTTGTGTCAGCATGCAGAGGGTCGCAAGGCCAGCTGGCTAGCTCCAGCTGGGTCATCTCCTTCCAGCCGTCCCACTGTGAAGACCCATCAGCTTCTGCTCTGACGTAAATCAGCGACCTGGGCTTCAAAGCCAGGGCACACTATATCAGCAGAGTGAACTGCGCACACAGAATAGGCGTGAGGCTTGTGGAAGCATACTACAACCACGGATTTATTAATCATAAATCAGGACAAAGAAACATGTCGTCTCTCTCTTTGTCTTCTCAGAGAGACAGAGAGAAGCAAAAGCTACACACACAACGGAAGTTCCCAGCAAGTTGTGCTGGTATGTAAACAGACATGTGACATGCAACAGTTCCATGTCTGCAACTAAAGGTGGAATGGAATTTTCCAACAGTTTGCACGTAATATTACACATGCTTTGGCTACAGTTCAGAACACATTTGCTTAGGAGTATGTCCCATTGAACTTGGTGGGCCTTCCGTCTGAGTAGGCATGGACAGGTTTGTACTGAAAATAGGAATGGGTGAATCTGACCATTTCAGTTTCTTGTGTCTATAACCTTCAGTTCTGCACATTTCCATCTCAGTTTGCAAATTCTGATTTTTAAACAGTCCTCACAAAAATTCAGCAGAATTGTCGCAAGAAATTCATTTGGTTAGAATGTGGTGCTGATAATGCCAAGGTTGTGGGTTCGATCCCCATATGGGATGGCTGCATATTCCTGCATTGCGGGGGGTTGGACTAGATGACCCTCAGGGACCCTTGCAACTCTGAAATTCTGTGGTTCTACAGACTCCAACAGGAGGCAGAGCTGGCACAAAGCCAGATTAAGATTAAAAAATTTAAAAAATGTCCAGTAGCACCTTAGAGACCAAATAAGGTTGTTCTTGGTATAAGCTTTCGTGTGCATGCATGTGTTGAGCCCAGAGAAGATAAGACAGATTGGCAACATTATAACACTCCCTAAATACCTAAAGTGCATAGAGGAAGGCAGAGACGTTTTCTGGGCTGCCCCAGAGGGCAGGATTAGGTCTAAAGGAGTTAAGTTACAAGAGAGCAAATTTTGATGGCACATTAGGAGAAATGTCCTGATGGTAGGAGCCAACTATTACATTAAGGATTTATAGTATAATCAAATCTGGTCCATAGTTATGACTGGAAAAATAAACTCAAAAAATTAAGTATGCTAGAGGACAAAAAAAGATATTAATTTTCAGCTACATGGCAAATATTATTTATATAGAAATGATGATAACAGGAGGAGCGTCTCCACCCCCATCGTTCTGCGGTCCAGCACCGAGGGCCTTCTGGTGGTTCCCTCACTGCGAGAAGTCAAGTTACATGGAACCAGGCAGAGGGCCTTCTCGGTAGTGGCGCCCACCCTGTGGAATGCCCTCCCACCAGATGTCAAAGAAATAAACAACTATTTGACTTTTAGAAGACATCTGAAGGCAGCACTGTTTAGGGAAGCTTTTAATATTTGATGAATTATTGTATTTTAATATTTTGCTGGAAGCCACCCAGAGTGGCTGGGGAAACCCAGCCAGATGGGCGGAGTATAAATAAATGATGATAATGATGATGATGTTAAAATACAGCCTGTGAAATACACAACAGTTAGAAATTCTTAGTTTGTAGCTTAAAGTGAGAATATCGTAAGACCCTGAGGACAACATCCTGATATTGGTAAACAAAGTGTGTGTGTGTTTTAAAGGACAATATTGGCTCTTCTTCTTCCTCCCCCCCCCCACTTCAAATACTGAATGTTTTGTGTGTATATGCGTATTTAATTTTCATTTTCATGAACATGTATTTTTTTTATTTTTCTTCCAATATATTATTAAAGGATATGCTTTTGATTACACACAGAGAGATGACCCATTTACCCAGAAGGATGGGAGTGGGTGGAATAGGGTGGCTCTCCATCTCTGGACATCTTCAGATCAAGGTGGGCAACCTAGTCTCACATCATCGGGCAGCAGCCAGCATTTCCCAGCAAACTGCCATGTTGCATAGGTAATGGCTGCACAACTGTTCTAGACAGACTCTAATAGCAATGGAGATTTACCAGTGGTCTTGCAATTGGTGTCAAAAGTGCTTGGTTAGATAAGGCCAAGTGGACAACCCCCTCTAATCATACAGGGTGTGTGTGTGTTTGCGAATGGGGGAAGCATTCCCTGGGCTCTACGTGCAGCAGAGGAGGGTGATTAGTGCTAATAGAATCTGAGATTGATTGATGCTTCAGCAGATCTGTTTTTAACAGCTGCCTGGAAAAGGTGAAAGGGCTCATCCCAGGGATTAATAAAGCAGGTAAGTATGTCCTTCTTGCAGAGGTAGCTGTCAGAGGAGAAGCACAGGGAAACCAAGGCAAGGATAATCACACCAGGAAGGTGTGATTTTTTTTTATGTTTAAATAAATCTCATGAAAACCCCTCAGCATTTAGTGCAAATCCCTTTGAATGTGCACATTTTTGTATGCAGTTCAGCTAAATAGACACCATTTTGGAAAGCTAGTTGGCCTAAAACAGGCATCCCCAAACTCGGCTCTCCAGATGTTTCGGGACTACAACTCCCATCATCCTAGGTAACAGGACCAGTGGCCAGGGATGATGGGAGTTGTAGTCCCAAAACACCTAGAGGGCTGAGTTTGCCTATGCCTGGCCTAATACAGTGGTACCTCGGGTTACAAATGCTTCAGGTTACAAACACTTTGGGTTACAAACTCCGCTAACCCAGAAATAGTATCTCAGGTTGAGAACTTTGCCTCAGGATGAGAACAGAAATCACGCTGTGGCAGTGTGGTGGCAGCGGGAGGCCCCATTAGCGAAAGCGCGCCTCAGGTTAAGAATGGTTTCAGGTTAAGAACGGACCTCCGGAATGAAGTAAGTTCCTAACCCGAGGTACCACTGTATATACTGCATTTCTGTACGCCGTTTTCACTAATATGTGCATCTTATACGCGTCTTACTGTAGTATATGCCCTTCTGAACACATTACATGGCTGGAGAACTGCATTGCAAAATTCAGAGCTGTGCCAATTTAGGAGGATGACTGTGTTCCAGTTTGGGTATCGTTTTGGAAACTGTGAAATATGTAGGTTCACCTTTAACTGAAAAGTAAATTAAATTCCTCCCCTCCCCCCAACCCATGGAAATGAAGGGAACAAGACATGGCCTAAAAAGAAGTGTGTATGGTGCTGGGGAAGCTGCCCAAGTCTTTGACATGTGTGATCATCACTCCTGTTATTCACAGTTAAATACCACGGCCTTTTGGATCAGATTATCATTTTCAAGAGAACTCTTTTTTAAAAATAAATCGAAAAAAACCTTCTGCTCTCAGCCTAAAGAGAAAAGAACAATTTGTTCTAAATCAAAGCTAAGAGCAGAAGTGATTTTTTTTTTAAAAAAAGTTAAAATATACTTAGGGTTTTGGTGTTGTTGTTTTTTTAAAAAATAAAAAATAAAGAACAAATAATAGTAATAATAATAAAGGTAATTTGACCTGGAGCATGTTGTGAGTATTTCAGATTGTGAATAAATCTTGCAGTGATTAACGCCTAATGAATTGTAAAAGGATGGAGTGAAAGCATGTGCCTGAAGGCACAGCATTTGATTTGGGACCAGGGCCAAGAATAAAGAGGCAAGTCACGTGTTGGTGGATTGAATGAGGTCCGTGTTTTATGAAAACTTTCAGAGGAAAAAAAAAAAAGCCCAGATTTGCAGCTGAAAATTAAACTACGCTGGGGGCTGAGTTAATTCTTCAGCCCATTGGATATGCAAGATGTCTAGGTGAGTCTGACCGTACCCTGGGAAAGAGACAGGAACTATGCCAAAAAACCTCTTCCCTAGCCTAGACCTTCTCAGATGTGACCTTTCTGTGGGCCAGAGCCCCACAATTCCATATGGGTGATAGAGATGAACCAGTCTATTCCAGTCTGTCCCAATCTGTTTTGGCCTCTGGGCATCTTAAAATATGACCCACTGTGTGTGTGTGTGTGTGTGTGTGTGTGTGTGTGTGTGTGTGTGTGTTGGGTTTTAGAGAAATCCTTAAATTTATAAGAACAGTCACGAAAACCAAACCAAAACAACCAAAACGGAGGAGTGCTTCTGAGACGCAATGTACCCTATCCATCTCCATTGCTATTAACAGTGGGAAGGTGCTTGGAGTACCATCAAAGGAATAAGAAGAAGAAGAGTTTGGATTTGATATCCCGCTTTATCACTACCCGAAGGAGTCTCAAAGTGGCTAACATTCTCCTTTCCCTTCCTCCCCCACAACAAACACTCTGCGAGGTGAGTGGGGCTGAGAGACTTCAAAGAAGTGTGACTAGCCCAAGGTCACCCAGCAGCTGCATGTGGAGGAGAGGGGAAGCGAACCCGGTTCACCAGATTACGAGACCACCGCTCTTAACCACTACACCACACTGCCATCTCACTTCCTGTCTAAAAAATGTTGCAGTGTGGAATGCTGCAGTTCAGTATATTCCAGCAACTCCTCCGCACCCCCACCCGTTTCCTGTTCTTCCCACAACAGTCAACCATATTCTGCACCCACTAAGCATTTGGCTTTCTTCCTGGGGAAGTTTCCCTTTCTTATCCCTGCTTTGTGATTCTGAAAACTCTACACTTCCCCCAGGCCTCCTGAGCCCTCCCACTTGTGCATGGGTGATGCAACCTTCCTGACAACATTCCGAGCCTGAGCATCGGAAGCATGTGGAGCAATCACCACGTTGCTCTGTAAGTTTCAGTGAGGTGACATCATGCTTTGCAATGGTCTATTGTAGTCAACCCTCTTGGGTGTGGGTGGTGCTGTTTGGGCTGCCTAAACAATGGGTGCTCACAGCCTGAAAACTGGAAACAGAAGGAACGCCTTGTTTGCAAAAATATTAAATTTTGGAGTCAAGTTATTTGTCCTAGAATTTCAAGCTGGGATGAGAAGTGTCCTCAAACAAAGAGCTGGAAAAATGCTAGCGGTTTTGCATTTTCTCACTATCGCTGCTGTGTAGGCTTTGGTGCAGAGAGGCTGCAAGAAGAGGAGATCCTCATGTACCATCTCTGGATGATGGCCCAAGCCATCATCCCTGCCAAGTGCAGCTGAGTGATTAATTTCCCTGCCTGAGCATGAACAGCTGTGCTAAAACAAATGTCCAGGAACAGAAATTTCCTCTCTGGCTTGCAGCTTGGGGAGAGAGCGGGAGAGACAGAGAGAGGAGGGCGACAGAACATTTCATTCTAGAACACTGTCATCGCAAAGCTTTCTCAACCTTTAATGCCACCCCTCCTTTGTAAACGCTATTTAAACAAATCTGAAGGAGGATCCAAACCTTTCTTTTTCAATATGCTGTATCCGGTTATGAAGATGTAGAAGGGAGGTTTTTTAAAAAACACACCAAAAAAACCAACAACAACCACACACACAACATGCCAAAGTGTTTTAGGTAAAGGTAAAGGGACCCCTGACCATTAGGTCCAGTCGTGACCGACTCTGGGGTTGCGGAGCTCATCTCGCTTTATTGGCCAAGGAAGCTGGCGTACAGCTTCCGGGTCATGTGGCCAGCATGACTAAGCCACTTCTGGCGAACCAGAGCAGCGCACGGAAATGCCGTTTACCTTCCCGCTGGAGTGGTACCTATTCATCTACTTGCACTTTGACGTGCTTTCGAACTGCTAAGTTGGCAGGAGCAGGGACCGAGCAATGGGAGCTCACCCCGTCGCGGGGATTCAAACTGCCGACCTTCGGATCGGCAAGTCCTAGGCTCTGTGGTTTAACGCACGGCGCCACCCACGTCCCGGTGGAATTAGAAAGGCAGACACTGAAATGTGAAACATAGCACAGCCCTAATGGCTTATGGTTTCGGGAACAGCTACAGTTCAGTGGTAGACAACCCCAGGTTCAATCCTAACTTTGATTGGCTTATTCCTATAATGTGAATGATATCATTATTCTATTATATGTTCTCTACTAACTATTAGCTATGTTGTGCTTGTATTGTTGTAATTGGTTCTTATTGCAACACAGGGATTTGTTCCAGGTTCAATCCTGGCATCTCCAAGCAGGACTGGGGGAGAACCATGGAGAGCCACTGCCACTCAGAAATACAATATTGATCTAGATGCACCAGTGGCCTGACTTTGTTGGACAGGCTCCTGTGTTGCTATAATTCAACAGTAGATCATGTTCATTTAACATGGAATGTCCCAGGTTCAGTTCCTGAAATCTCCAGATAGGGATGAAGATTCAGTCAGGGCTGTCTTAAGCATATGCGGCACCGGGGTGCAAAGATCCACCCGGTGCCCCCCCCCGTTGCCCAGTCCGAGGCAGGCAGGAGGGCGGAGCCGCCCGCCCGCCTCACTGTCTCGGTCACTAAGGGATTATTTTTTTAATAACCTGAGACAGGCCCATGGTTGTCATGGCAGACATGAAATCTTGAGCCACGCAGGACGAAGCAGCCCCAGCAGAAATGCTGGGACCATCAGCCTGGAGATCTCAAGCAAATCTTCTAGATAACCTGTCAGCTCAAGTGGGGAGATTTATTAAGCAGTAGGGTGGGCAATCTAGTGATGAAATAACAGTCCTGTTTTATAGGCTCAACTTCAAAATTGGCAGATTGTTGGACAGGGACTCCCCTCTCCCCGAGTGTAGGTAAATACTACAGTGAAAAAAAATGTGAAGGACAGATTCAGACCAGGTATTGGGAACATCATGCTCGGGGGTCAAATAGGGCTGTTCCAAACCTGTCCGGCCCTTCATACTCTCCCCAGGACACACCTCTTCTCAGCCGCATCCACTGACAGCTTTGTATCCTCCTTGAAGTCTCCCCCCCCTTACTAGAATGTGCCTGTAAGCTTTGCTTACCTGGACGGAGGACAGAGACGGATGTGTATGCGTGCAGAAACCAGCCTATGGTACAAATCAATCTTTGTTGCCCCACCCACTTTTGCTTCTGGCCCTGAGCACCACTGTCAGGAAATGTGAAAAACCTTCCCTGCCCATTATTTAACCAGTCGAATGGATTCAGGGGGAGAACAGCAATGGTAGTCAGGCATATAGAAAACAGGTCCCATGAGGAACTGAACAGCTTTAGCCTGGAGAAGAGCAGAATGCAGCAGATGGGTGCGGTGCCTGAAGGACTCTCACGCAACAGAGGTAGATTGAATTGGCCTATGCTACAAGATTTGGGTTGGATATCAGAAGAAACCTGTTAACCAGCTAGAGAGGATCAACAAGGGAAGCAATCACTTCTGAAAAGGTGGTGGGCAGTCTTTTTTCAGTATACCGGTATGTCTTCTAGCAGAGGCTGGAGGGCTCTCTGTTGTGAGTGCTGAAGCTCTGGGTTTTTGCATTCAGCAGGGGGCTGGATTAGAATGTTGAATGGACAATGATAAGGGAGGCACAAAGGAAACCAAATGACTATTGTCTTCAATCATAAAGAAGCCATTTGCTCAAATGAAAATGCATTAGTCTGCATGTGGTCAGAACCAGAAATGTCAGAGCACCAGCAAGGGGGGATCCTGGTGGGTAAGCTGACCAGATGCATCAAATGTTTTCTTTCTATTAATGCCAGTGGCAGGAAGACAACCCAATGAGGCAGGGATGGGGATGGGGGGGATCCAATTGGATGACAAACCTTTAGAAGTAAATTAAGCTCGGTCCTCTTTCGTAACATGCAGCCTATAAAGGTGAATAAATTGAAGCCCTGACAAAAGGGGTCTAAAATTCATTTTGCAGAGCGGGGCTGCTATTGATAATATCATTAACCATGATGGGGAGAGCAAGTGAAATAGTTTGGGCCCTTCAGACAATCAATACAGAGCATTAGCTACTTGAATTGCTTTCCAAAGGCAACATCCTGCTACGGCAGAAAAGGAGTTGTTGTCCCTTCCTAAAATAGACATACACAAATGAGATGAAGAAATTCAGCAGGTGGTGATTATCCTATCACTTTATGTCCATGCTAGAGAAATAGGAAGTTGTAGCAATTAATGGGCTCAGGACCCTGGCAAGAAAAAAGGGTCAAATCTACAAGCTTTGCTGCCTGTACAACTTTTCTGACTGATGCCTGGGAAAGCACATGAACCAGACCTTTGAAGAGTTTGCATCCCCATTGCTGGATATGAACTATTCTAACCTCCTCCTTCTTCTTGGTGGTCTCAGCTAGCCACCCCACTTGCTTCCCTTGTTGGGCATGGTGTGGCTGAAGAAGCTAGAGCGGCTGGTGATGGATGAGCCATGGTGCAGTGAGAGCGTACGAAGCATAGAAATGCTGATGAACTTCTTGGTCAGCCTCTACACTGAGTGCAGTCAAGACTTGCCGCTCTGGAGGGGCAGGATCATACTGAAGTTCCTCATGTGGGAATGAACCTCCTGATTACAGAGAGTGATGTGGATGAGTTCCTCAGCAGCAGCACCTGGGCAGGCTACCTGGAGTCAACAGCCACCTTATCACTGGTGGTAGGCGCAAGAAGCCCACCGTCTCCACCATGGCCCACTACCTGGCTGGTGCAGCATCTGGCTGAGCTGGTTTCACAATGACCATTATGTGTATTATATGTATTTTAATGGGGGTGTGGACAGTGTGCATGTGAACTTAACAGTGCTTAGCTTATTTTTTTTTAGTTGCTATTTTGTTAATGTTGTTAATATTGTTTTATAGATTATAAATGGTGTATTGATTGGTTAATATAGTATGTTGTTGGCATCCGTTTGTCTCAAGAGACGACAGAGTGCACCTCTGGAGGTGAATAATATCACTTCTGCTGTAATTGTGAGGTTTAGTTTATTTTTTAGTTGCTGCTTTGTTGATAGTGTTTTATAGAGTGTAATTGGCTTTTGATTATTTGTTAATTATTTTATATGATTTATGCTGTATTTCTGATGTTCTCTTCTGATTTATTATGTTATTGTTATTTACTGTTTGTAAGCTGCTTTGGGATTCATTTGAATGAAAAGCGGTATGTTGTTGTTGTTTAGTCGTTTAGTCGTGTCCGACTCTTCATGACCCCATGGACCAGAGCACGCCAGGCACTCCTGTCTTCCACTGCCTCCCGCAGTTTGGTCAAACTCATGCTGGTAGTTTTGAGAACACTTCGAGAAAAGCGGTATAGAAATACAATAAATCATCTGTTTCCCACTATACCTGTCTCAAAGCAGCTTACAAAGTGTTTGGTTTTTTTTTACCTTCACCAAGGTTAACAGCAGAGTCAGCTGAAGCGGCTGCCTTCTGGCAGCTGCCATTTTCTTTTCCCAGAATGCCCTGCGCATTCACAGGGATGTTGCAAATATAAAATGGTCCTCAGGAGGCAAGCACAATCCCGCTCCCTTTCCGCACATTAGGAACACCAGAAACTGTGGTATACAGAGTCAAACTACTGGGTTCATCTTGCCCAGTATTGTTGACACTGACTGGCAGCAGCTCTCCAGAGTTTCAGAGTGGGGGCATTCCCAGCCCTACCTGGAGATGCTGGGGATTGAACCTGGAATTGCTCTCTTCCTCCACCCAGGTGCCCAAGGGGCATCATCATGGCTCCAGATAACATCCCAGGTGAGAGAGAGAGAGAGAGAGAGAGAGAGAGAGGGAGGGGGGGAGCTATGAAATAGGGCTGATGAGGCACATGGTCTGGAGAGAGTCCCAAGGGCAAGTTAGAGAGGTCTGGAGGCATTAATCAAGCACAATACAATTGGGTTACAATTTAGACCAGGGATAGCTAAAGTGGTGGCATCCAGATGTTGCTGAAATTCATCCCATTATATATCAACCAACCATATTGGCTGGGCCTTGTGGGAGTGCAGTAACTTGTAGGGGAGAGATCATAGAACTGTAGAGTTGGAAGGGACTCTCAGCTAAAGCATCCATGACCAAAGGCCATCCAACCTCTGCTTATAAACCTCCAGATGAAAGAACAGATTAAAAAAAACCCCAGATAAAAGAACTGATAATAGAAACTGCTTTACATAGTGCGTAGTTAAACTATGGATCTCCCTCTCACAGAAGACAGGGATGGCCACCAACTTTGGTGGCTTCAAAAGAGGCTTGGACAAATTTGCGGAGGATAAGGCTATCTGTGCTGGGCCCGGGGATAACCCGTGAAACACAGTCCAGGACCAGTCCAGAATCCGAAGGTTCTACCAGGAGTCAGTCCGACAGGGCCAAGGCAGGACACGAGGCAGGAAACCAGGCAAGGACAGGGGCAGGATCTAGCATACAGCAATGTTGCTCCCGCAATCTGGGGCAGGGTCCAACAGCCTTTTATCTTTGTCGGGGTAGCGGCCGATCCTGATCCCCTGGCGACTCACCTCCCTGTTTTGCCCAAAGGCGAGCACTCCTCCCTGTGAGTTACTCAGGTCTCTACTTCTCTCAGACCTGAGTCTCTGCAGCTCGGGAGACGTTGGTGGGTTACTAGACCCAGGGGCCTCCTCAGCCACCCCTGACCCAACCAGTAGTGGGGCAGCTGAAAGTGATGGCCCAGCTGAAGGCAAGAAGGTAATCCCCGCATCTGGAGCCAGGGCAGGCTCAGGCCCCTGACTCGGCCCAGCTGGTGTTTGTTGCAGGGGAACCTGTGCAGACTGGGACTCTTCAGGATCAGGCCCGAGACTTGGTTCAGATGATGCCTGAGGCAAAGGATCCGGTGCAGACTGAGACTCCTCTGGTTCTGAGTCTGAGCCCGAGTCCCAGGCTATCACACTATTGATGGCTACTAGCCAGGATAGCTAGGCACTGCCTGCATGGTTAGAGAGAGTAATGCTTCTGAATGCTAGAAACCGCAGGAGGGAAGAGTGCTTTTGTGCTGTGGTTTTGCCCGAGTGTTTCCTAAGGGCATCTGGGTGGCCATTACGAGAACAGGATGCTGGACTGGACTGGCCAGGCCACTGGCGCAATCCAACAGCGCTCTTCTTATGTTGGCTGCCCCTCGTTTGGACGTCACTCTGAAACAATGAGAGCTAGAACCCTATTTCCATTCCAAGGATTTTTCTTTCCCCCTCTTTCCACGAATTCAAAAAGAGAGAGACACTTTTAAGAAATGCGCTGATACCATGAGATCCTTCAGAAAACAATTATCAGGAGCATTGTAGTGGAGGTGGGCGGTGGCAGGGGGGTGTCCGTGGGCGGTGGACGAATGACAGCATTTGCAACAGGAGAAATGGAAGGTCAGGGAAGATTTCAACTGGCTGCAGTGAACAATTTTAGCACAGTAATGCCTGTGGGCGTATCAAGCCACGAGTGAAGCTCATTGCAATGGGGGGAGGGAAACGTACATGGAAGAAAGTTCAGGGTGGGTGGAAAATCTGTAGCATATGATTAATTAAAGGGACCCATCTCCACGCAGAACTCCTGTTCAGCTGACAACAACATTTGCTTGTGGAAGGTTTAGATGCTACCAGACTGTGCTAAGTGCAGAGAGGGGCAGCGTGTTCTCCAGCACCCACCTCATTTCATTGCCTCCACCTTGACCTATGAGGCTGATTGAAACAAATAATAATCTTCTAACGGCAATTATTCAGATTCAAATGGCAGTGACATATTTAACTAGTTGGATGGGCTGAAGGCAAAGACTTACTTCTCCAGCAATGTAAACTCCACACTAGGCATGGGCAAAGTGAGTGAGATTTCACTCACTTTCTCGTTCTCTCCAATCTCAAGTTCAGTTCCCCACTTTTCCACATCAGCATTTCAGTGCAAATTTATCCTAATAGACACATGTCTGTATGCAATTTTGGCAAATACGTAAAGCAATTTCCCCAGACATGATGCATTTATTTCATGTCATTTTTCAAAAACACTTTGTGCACACTTTACTGCAGTACAGTGGTACCCCGCAAGACAAATGCCTCGCAAGACGGAAAACCCGCAAGACGAAAGGGTTTTCTGCTTTGGAGGCGCTTCGCAAGACGAATTTCCCTATGGGCTTGCATCGCAAGACGAAAGCCCATAGGGAAATGCTGGCGGTCGGGAGCAAAGACTTTCGCCCACAGCCAGCCTTCAGAAGAGGACCTCTTCTGAAGGCCGGCGGGGGGCAAAAGTCTTTGCTCCCCCCCCGCCTGCCTTCCCCCCGCCTGCCCCGGCGATCTTAAAATGCTGGCGGGCGGGAGCGAAGCATTCGCTGCCGACCCCCAGCATTTTAAAATCTCCCCCTGTCCCGGGGAGATTTTAAAATGCTGGGGGTCGGGAGCGTTCGCTGCCGACCCCCAGCATTTTAAAACGCTGTTCCGAAGGGGGGAGGGGGAACAGCTGCCCCATCCGCCCCACTTCGGAACGCTGTTCCGAAGGGGGGAGGGGGGGCGGGAACAGCTGCCCCATCCGCCCCACTTCGGAACGCTGTTCCGAAGGGGGGAGGGGGGGCGGGAACAGCTGCCCCATCCGCCCCACTTCGGAACGCTGTTCCGAAGGGGGGAGGGGGGGCGGGAACAGCTGCCCCAGCCGCCCCACTTCGGAACGCTGTTCCGAAGGGGGGAGGGGGGGCGGGAACAGCTGCCCCATCCGCCCCACTTCGGAACGCTGTTCCGAAGTGGGGAGGGGGGGCGGGAACAGCTGCCCCATCCGCCCCACTTCGGAAAGCTGTTCTGAAGTGGGGAGGGGGGGCGGGGACACCTGGCCCAGCCGCCCCACTTCGGAAAGCTGTTCCGAAGTGGGGCGGGGGGCGGGGACACCTTCTGAAGGCGGGCAGGGGGCGAAAGTCTTTGTCCCCCCTGCCTGCCTTCCCAGGGGCTTTTAAATCACCCCAGACAGCGGAGAAGTCCTCCGCTGTCCGGGGCGATTTTAAAATGCCGCCCGCCAGCATTTTAAGATCGCCCCGGACAGCGGAGGACTCCGCTGTCCCAGGGTTTTTTAAAATGCTGGGGGTGGGAAGAAAAGCCCTTGTCCCCCCCCAGCCTTCAGAAGAGGTCCGGGGACAGACTGTCCCCGGACCTGGTCTGAAGGCGGTTTCCCTAGGAACGCATTAATTGATTTTCAATGCATTCCTATGGGAAACCGTGCATCGCAAGACGAAAAAACCGCAAGACGAAGAGACTTGCGGAACGAATTAATTTCGTCTTGCGAGGCACCACTGTATATGTGTGAGTCTGTCAATTATAGTTTCATCCTGTTTCTCATTTCTCCACTTCGTGATTTCTGTGTTCATATTTCTGCATGAGCTTGAAATTCCTTTCAATAAGAAAAATTCTTGGGAAAATTCTTCAGCATTTCATGTATATCCATTTTTGTATATCAGTTTTACTAGCAGATGCATTTTTTGCACACTTTATTGTAGCATATGCATTTTTGTCGGGATGCGGGTGGCGCTGTGGTCTAAACCACTGAGCCTAGGGCTTGCCGATTGGAAGGTCAGCGGTTTTGAATCCCTATGATGGGGTGAGCTCCCTTTGCTCGGTCCCAGCTCCTGCCAACCTAGCAGTTTGAAAGCATGTCAAAGTGGAAGTACCTTCCAGCGGGAAGGTAAACGGCGTTCCGTGTGCTGCTCTGGTTTCGCCAGAAGCGGCTTAGTCATGCTGGCCACATGACCCGGAAAAACTGTCTGCAGACAAACACCGGCTCCCTCAGCCAGTAAAGCAAGATGAGCCCACAACCCCAGAGTCGTTTGCGATTGGACTTAATGGTCAGGGGTCCTATATCCCCCCCCCTTTTAAATGCATTTTTGTACATGTTACTTGACTGGAGAAGCTCCTTGCAGAATTTGGAGAAGTGTGAATAAATTTCACAGGATGGCTTTGCATTAGATTGCTTATAGTTTCATAAAGTGCCAACAAGGTTGGCTCACTCTTGAAGGCAAACTGCAATGACTTTTCCCCTCATCCCTCTTCCATGTACATGAAAACGTTGTAAGCATACAGCACTGTGTGTGCAACTTTGCACATGTGACACTATCACAGGTGTTCGAAGTATTTTATTTATTGCATTTTTATCCCACCTTTTTCTCCAAGGAGCTCAAAATGGCATATATTGTTCTTCTTCTCATTTTATTCCCACAACAACCCTGTGAGGTGCATTAGGTTGAGAGGCAGTGACTGGCCCAAGGTCACCCAGTGAACTTCAAGGACAAGTGGGGATTCATAGAATCATAGAATCATAGAACTGTAGAGTTGGAAGGGACCCTGAGGGTCATCTAGTCCAACCCCCTGCAATGCAGGAACATGCAGATGGTCCATACAGGGATCGAACCTGCAACCTTGGTGTTATCGGCACCATGGTCTAACCAACTGAGCTATTCGAATCCTGGCCTCCCAGGTCCTAGCAGTGCTGACTTCAGGGCACCATATGTTTGTTTGTTTAGAATATTTACACCCTGCCCTTTTGATATATATATTAAGTTAGATACGCAGCTTATGGAGAGGGGAAAACTTGTAAAACAGGAAAGAGAAACCAGGAAAACAGTAAATCACAATAATTATTCAGCAAAGCTACATAAAACAAGACAAAGGCTCAATAAACTTCAGCAACACAGCAAACATCCTAAGCTGTCATAAAACAGTACTGTTTAATTAAAAGCTCTGAGGGGAAAATAGTGATTTTAACATGGCACCAAAGGGTAAAACTAGACAGGGCCCTAACTACACAATCCTTTGTGGTTCTGCTCAGAAGTACATTCCAAGTACCAAACACAAATGATTGGTTTGTGTGAAGTATTTTACTATGAAACAGGATCCTGGAGTTGCTTACAAATATCAGCAAGATAGTTCCCACTATCGACTTTACACTATCTAAAAGACATTGCACAAAAGGAAATGAGATGAGGAGGGAGGAGGAGAGAGAAAAAAGCAGATTAATGCACCAGACCTCAATGATAAGCTTCTTATAATGACTACCTGGAACAGAAACAGGTTAAGGACTGCCTCACCACCTCCAAAGTAGGCACGTGTCCAACCATTAGCAGGCAAGGTCATGCTCACGGTCTTTTGGGACCAGCGCGGAGTAGTGATGATGGATTTCCTGGCAAAGGGTACCACAATTACTGGGACATGCTATCTTCACTGCTGCAGAAAGTGAGGAAGGCCATCAAAATTGAGAGGCATGGTTTGCTGACCAAAGGTGTCCGCCTCCTGCAGGATAACGCCCTGGTTCACAACTCGCATGTTGCTCAGATGGAAGCACGGTTCTGTGGCTATGAAATCCTTCCTCACCCCCTTATTCTCCCGACCTCACACCATTGGACTTCCACCTTTTTCCAACCATGAAGTTATTTTTGAAAGGCAAGCTTTTTCCAAGCAATGAAATGCTGATTTCTGAGGTCAAGTTGTGGCTTCTGATGCAACCAGCTGACTTCTACAGGCAAGGTCTCCACAGCTGCATAAAACAACGGGAGAAGTGTTTGACTCTTGCTGGTAGTTATGTAGAGATGGACTAATAACTGTGCCCAGTTTTGTTTGTCTTGGTCCACTGGAAGTACATCAGGAGAAATCTTTAATGAACGCCCCTTGTACCATCACACTGTCCCTACAGTGGACAGAGAAAGGCTTTTCACCCTCTCTCATAACATTAGAGATGTGGACATTCAATGAAGCAGAATGTTGGAAGATTTGAACAAAGGACTTCTTCACAGAGCATAGTTAAATACGGCACTTGCCTCCCACAAGGGGCAGTGATGGCCACCAACTTTGATGGCTTCAAAAGAGGCAAATTCAGTGACCCAGATGTGAATGTTCTCCCTCCACTGTCGGAAGCAGTGTACTTCTGAATACTTGTCACTGGACACCGCAGGAGGGGAAAGTGTTATTGCTCTCAGGTCCTGCTTATTGTCTTCCTATAGGCATCCGGTTGGCTCCTGTGGGAACAGGATGTCAAACTAGTTGGGTCTATGGCCTGATCCACAAGGCTCTTCTAACTTTCTTATGTTATTGTCCCCTGCCTCAGATTGGCTGTCGGCAATGTAGGCAGAGAAATGACTAGCTCAACAATGTCATGTCATTTATGTATTGCCTACTTCTTGGTGTTTACAAGTGAGTTCTGTGTCTTTCAACCAAATAGTGCTTGAGCCGTCTAACAATAGTGATAAGAATGCAATAATAAAAAGTAATAAAGAATACAAAGTGAAACTTGAAACGCCAATTTCAACGAAGCAACTTGTGTGTAAATTTAAAAATGTCTTTGCCTGCCAGAAAAGAAATGATCAGAGCCTATAAGACACTTAACCACGAAGAGGCGAGGATGAAACACAAAATGGCAGCAGTAGCGAGTTTTTAAAAATAAAAATAAAATAACACCCAGTTACGTCCTCAGAATGCATCCTTTGATTCTACTTTCAAAGATTGTTTTCATAGCAGTTTCTTTTAATGCCCATTACATTTACATAAATAGTTGGTCGGCTGTTAATACAGTTAATGAATTATTCAAGTAAGTACCCAATTACTTCAGTCAATGCCCAATTATAGCATTTCCTCAATATTGACACAGAAATAAGTAATAGTTTGGGGCTTTCTTCTGTTTGAAGCACTCAGTTTCTCAAACACTGACATGGTTCCTCTGTTTGGTTTTTCTTGTTTCATATGCACATGTAATGCCCAGTTTCAGGTAACAGAGAGCTGAATCCTGAGGGCTTGCTCCAAAATAATCATACCATGGGTCCCAGGTTTGATCCCCTCTATTTCCAAGAAGGGCTGGACAGACACTATCTGAAACTTTGGATAGCCATTGTTATTCACTGTAGACAATGGTGAGCTAGAAGAACCAGTGGTCTAACTCAGCTTCATGTTTTCCTATTCTTCTACTGCAGGCGGCTCTGCATCGCGATTTCGGGGGCGACTGAGCCAGCGAGACACTGAGGTGGTTGGCCGGCTCTTCCCTCCTGCATGCCTGGGACTGGGCAACCTGGAGGGGGGGGCGCTGGGTGGATCTTTGCACCCCAGCGCCACATATGCTTAAGACAGCCCTGTGTAGATTCATATTAAAATGGGAACCAAATCAAATTTCTTTCCCCCACCCCACTGGATCTAATGGTAGAGCCGGCTTCAGGCCCAGGACAAGCATCCTATCTCTGCAGTGGACTTGGCCCAAGTGTTTATGTGCATGGTGAAATTGATTGAGCTGTCACTTGTGGTGTTTGGGCTAGCTATGCAGATTCTATAGATATGCCCATGGGATCTGTGCCTTGCAGTAGTTTCAGCATTCACCTCTTTCCCTGTTATTCAAACTGAAGACACAGCATCCCCATGTGGAGCATTTGCAGTTAGTAATAAAAGCATATGAATGAACAAGCAGGGAAAAATCTAGGGAACATTGCTTAGAAACTGCTGGTGGCAGCCATGAAGCTGTTCTGCATGGGAAGTGGCTTTTTACAAGGTGGTGTCCAAGGAGGCAATTTTAGGTGAACATCCATTGGAAACAATCAGACAAGTGTATAGATTACTTTTGCCAATGAATTTAAGGCAAGGCTTTCTAGGTCCATTAATTTTACATACTGCAAATTAAAACATCAAACCCCTTTGGCACACTACGTTCTCCAGCTTTGGATATACTCACTTTGGCACTTATCTAGGAAGAAAAGAAGTGCATAAAACATTTTACATACTTTTAATTACTTTGCAGGGGTTGTGTGCATACGTGCACAGAAGTTTATTATTTTATTTTACTTATTTCATGAGATTTGTATACCACATGCTTGTAATCATGATTACAAGATTGTAATCATAATTACCAGTTTTCAAAGCCACAAGGAACCAATCACCGTCTTTGGGAGGTGCACTAATTTGTTGGATATTTAGCATAATATGTGGCATAATTATTCTGGAAGCTCTATGCAGCTGAAAACTCCTAATAGAGAGATTCAACATGGGAAGCTGTCTTCTACCAAATAGTTGGTCTCTCTAGAACAGTATTGCCAAAGCTATGTTTTTGACTACATCTCCCATCAGCTCCAGGGAGGCCAACATCTGGAGGGCATCAGGAGGACTGCTCCGCTCTGGTCAATGAGAGCTTTCCTCAGGAACAGGCCTTTCCTAACTGTGCTGGCTGAGATGCTTTTGACAGGGGATGGTGGCACCTGAATGTGAGGGCTCCTGCATGTAAAGTGGACACCCCCAGCCTGATGCCTTCTAGAAACTCTGAACTTCAATTCTCATCAGCTGTAGCCAGTATGGTGCATGGTCAAGGATAATGGGAGTTCACAATATCTGGTGGTGGGGAAGACTGTTTCTCAATGCATTCAGTCATTGAGCTTTAGCTCCTTTGCATGCAAATGGTTCCAGGTTCAACTCCTGATATTTCCAGGTAGGGTTGGGGAAGACCCCCACCTGAAACCTCAGAGAGCCACTGCCAGTCAGTGTAGACAGCACTGAGTTAGATAAGACCAGTGATCTGACTCAATATGAAGCAGCATCCTATGTTCTGTAAGTTGCAGAAACATGGTCAACCTAGAACAAAATAAGAGGGAATTTTTTCGTTATGTTTTGTGCTCTTGGTCCTGAGTTAGTTGCTGGAGAATGAACAACGAATATGGTTTAAAAAGAAAAAAAGAAAAAGAAAGGAAGAGGGGAGAGTGCTTCATTGTAGTTGTCTATATTCTGTAAGATAAGAAATGGAAGATTGATAAGCTGTACCAAAAACTATTGAAAATGTGGTAGATGAAAAGCATTAAAGTGTAATGTGTCATTTGTCATGCAGCGGTGTGTTACAATGAGGGTACAGAAACTTCACTGTGTATATTAGGAATTAACAGTGTTAAAACGATGACTCCTCTAGAAAGAAATGTTGATTGGCATCCCTAATATATCGAGGGGATAGAGTGGAACATAGCAGGATTGTCAAATAGAAGGTTGCTTAATAAGAGCTTTGGAGGCCTATGAAAAGTCCACAAGCAGGACATGAGAACAACAGCATTCTGCCATCCTGCGGTTCCTCATAACTGGATTCAGATGTATACTGCCACCAATGGTGGAGGTAGAAAACAGCCATTGTGGCTATTAGCCGTTGATAGATTTCTTCTCCAAGAATATGTCCAAGCATTCCAAGTTGGTGAGCATCACTACCTCTTGTGGGAGTGAATGCCATACTCCAGCAATGGTCTAACAACATGAAGAAATACTTCCCTTTGTCCTGAATTTTCCGAGGTTGCATGGAAAGAGGGTGAAGCAATGGAAGCAACCACCCTGAGTTCTGCTCATGTGTAAAGCCTACACACAAGCAGAGGTAAAGGTTACAGCATTCATGAAGTAAAGGTTACAGCATTTGGACTCTTATAAGAAAAAGTTTATAAGAAAAAGTGAGCATGGGGTGATATACAAAATTATCCATGTTCTGGAGAAAGGAGATAGAGAGAAGCTTATTCCCTCCCTCATAATAGTAGAACAAGGACTATTCAATGACACTGAAGATTCAGGAAAGAGTGTTATACAATAAAAATAAAAAAATTCCTTCCAGTAGCACCTTAAAGACCAACTAAGTTAGTTCTTGGTATGAGCTTTTGTGTGCATGCACACTTCTTCAGATACACTGAAACAGAAGTTGCCAGATCCTTCTATATAGTGAGAAGGTGGGGAGGGGTGTTACTCAGAAGGGTGGTGGGAATGGGAGGTAGGCAGATAGCTGAGAGAGCCTGTTGACGACTCTTAACGACTGTAATAGGTCTTAAAGGAAAAGGCAAGGGGTGAGAAGGTGAGAAATGGTTTAGTCATGTATAGTGAGATAAGAATCCAATGTCTTTGTTCAGCCCAGGTCTTTCCATGGTTTTAAGTTTGGTAATGAGTTGTAATTCAGCAGCTTCTCTTTCCAGTCTATTTCTGAAATTCCTTTGTAGTAAACCAACCTTACAATGAATCAATCTATGCAAGAAATACATTTTTTGGACACTACTATAAAAATACAGGATGGGCGCATAGACACCACCTTATACCGCAAACCAACTGACCGACAAACATATCTACATGCCTCTAGCTACCATCCCAAACATACCAAACAGTCCATTGTATATAGCCAGGCACTACGTTACAGCCGCATCTGTTCCAATTCTACAGACAGAGACTCTCACCTAAGAGATCTACAGCAAACCTTCTCAGAACTAAAATACCCAGCAGATGAAGTTAGACAACAGATCAACAGAGCCAGACTGATACCCAGAGAGAACTTGCTGCAAGACAGACCCAAAAAAGAAAATAACAGAACTCCTCTAGTCATCACATACAGCTCCCAAGTTAAAACAGTACAACGCATCATCAGAGATCTACAACCTCTCCTGGACAATGACAGTTCTCTTTCTCAAGCTCTGGGAGGAAGACCTTTCATTGCCTACAGACAGCCACCCAATCTTAAACAACTCCTAACCCACAATAATACTACAACCAGACTTAACACAGACACTGGCACCAGAGCCTGCAATAAACCCAGATGCCAACTTTGCTGCCACATACACCCGGACAACACCATTACTGGCCCCAACAACATCACACATACCATCTCATCGTCTAACATTGTGTATGCCATCAAATGCCAACAGTGTCCTTCAGCTCTCTATATTGGACAAACAGGCCAAACCTTACGCCAAAGAATAAACGGACATAAATCTGACATCAAGAATCACAAAACAGAGAAACCAGTAGGAGAACACTTCAATCTCCCAGGACATTCTATACAAGATCTCAAAGTAGCTGTTTTACTACAAAGGAATTTCAGAAATAGACTGGAAAGAGAAGCTGCTGAATTACAACTCATTACCAAACTTAAAACCATGGAAAGACCTGGGCTGAACAAAGACATTGGATTCTTATCTCACTATACATGACTAAACCATTTCTCACCTTCTCACCCCTTGCCTTTTCCTGTAAGACCTATTACAGTCGTTAAGAGTCGTCAACAGGCTCTCTCAGCTATCTGCCTACCTCCCATTCCCACCACCCTTCTGAGTAACACCCCTCCCCACCTTCTCACTATATAGAAGGATCTGGCAACTTCTGTTTCAGTGTATCTGAAGAAGTGTGCATGCACACGAAAGCTCATACCAAGAACTAACTTAGTTGGTCTTTAAGGTGCTACTGGAAGGAATTTTTTTATTTTGACTATGGCAGACCAACACGGCTACCTATCTACTAGTGTTATACAATGTAATGCTAAGTTAAAGGCACTTTAACTTAGTTAAGTTAAAGGCACTTTAACTTAAAGTTCCACTGACTTTTTTTTCTTTTTGGCAGCAGCAGAACATAGTAGTTCCAGGGACTGCATAAGCAGTTTGCTAGTAACTTTGCAATGAGTTTCTGCTCGTGCAAATGTTGTGTCAAATTCCTCTGCTCTGCAGCATTAAAACTCTCACATCTGTTAGTGTGAGCACCCCTGGCCTAGCAGACGGAGAATATTGGATGCAGCCCAGAGAAAAGAAAATTCTTCTTCACACCCTGCACAATTAAACTATGGAATTTGCTCCCGCAAGATGTAATGATGGCCGTCAGCTTGGATGGCTTTAAAAGAAGATTTGTGGAAGATAAGGCTATCAATGGTTATTCGATTTGAGAGTTGTGTACTGTCTTCTGAAAGCCAGTTGCTGAGAATCACAAGTTGGGAGAGTGCTGTTGCATTACAATTCTGCTTGTGGGCTTTTCATAGGCATCTGGTTGGCCAATGTGACAACAGGATGCTGGTTTAGATGGATCTGGCAGGGCTCTTCTCATGTTGTTATGGTAAATAAGTGTCAGGATGCTGTCAGCGGCTCCCAGCTGGTTCCTCAGGAAAGTATAAAGACAAGGAAAGGTTTCTTACCACCCTTTTTTATTTCAATATTTACAGAGAGAGGCTATAGAACCCAGCCTCTTGGATAATGGTGTTGTCCCAAGTGAATCTCCACCACCAGTCTCTCCCACTTCCTCATTCGTCACTTCTACAGGTGCCGCTACATGCCCTCTGCCTTTGAGCTCTTTGCTCTCCTACTTTTAAGGCTCACCGGGTTCTGGGATGCTTTCTGATGACACCGTGTCAGTCAGCTGCCGCTCCGCTTCTGCCTCCTTCTCCTCCTCTTCTCCCATTATTTCCCAACTTTCCCCTCATCTGCCTCTGAGCTGTGACCTCCCACAAACCACTGTTGTAAATCTATACTGTCTTCCTCTTCCACCACCCTAGAAGGGGTCAGGATGGGGAGGCAGTCTCCACCATTCCTCCTCTTCCCAGTCCCCGACAATAAGAGACAATAAGAGCATATGGTATTCTAAATGAGCATGGCATCACAGCTCACCGTCTCCTTCTCTTACCACAACTTGTTGCAACTCAATCACACCCTTAAGAACAATCCTCCCATACCATCCAGGGACAGTGATCCTGTGATTTCTGTAATGGCAGAATATTTCAACCCCCAAAGTGCATCATAGCCAAAGCGCAATGGAAGGGGTATGTTAATAGCTGTGACTGTTGCTAGAGGAGAGAGCCCAGTCACGCTTCCTGCCCTCGTGTGCCTCACCTCCAGACAAAGCCACGAGAATCGACAAGCAGCTGAATCCGTTATTATTTCCAAAGATGGCCTTTCCAAGCTGACAAAGATAAGATAAAACTCAGAGCCAGCCTTCTTCCTCTAAGGAGTTGTTTGTTGCAAATTACTGACAATCAGTCTGGAAAAAGTTTTCCAGCACAATTGATTACATTGTGCAGGGTGGGAGTTGAAACCCTTTGGCTGATTTGGAGTGGGGATGGAAATTGCTTATGATCCCTCTATGTGGATGCCTCATTTACACTAAATACGTACAGAAAAATACACCCAGCCAATTCCCTTAAGGCGCCGGGAGTCATAAGCTGGAGAGGCTGCCTTGAATTCAGAATTTTCATTCAGCTAGCCTTTAACTCTATGGAAACTGCGGCCGGATATATACGATGTAAATAGCAGGTTTTATGGTCCTTGTCCAAAGCACAGAAAAGTCAATGGGTGTCTCTGTGGATTCACTGAGACTCAGATCAGGCCATGTAACATTAAATAGAGATATAGAAGGGGGGAAAGTGAGCAACGGCATCACTAGGGTTACTGTATGAATACCAAGCTGTGTTTGCTTGGCTCAAGACCCTGCCTATTTATATTCCCTTTACATGAACAACCAAGCAAACATATTTACTGGCAAGAAATGGTGGTGAAAAGAAGGCATTTGACGCAAGTGCCGAAGTCCATTAATGGGAAATGAATGACTAATTTGCAAACTCATGGGTTCACTCAGGAAAATGAATTCTAAGAGCTGCACTCATCTATTCAAGGAACAAAAAAATTAATCGGTATGACATGCATAATTCAATGCAGGCCAGATAATCAGGTGTTGAGTGCCATTGTTGCATTGTACATATACATTCAGAGCAGGATGACCTGGGTTTAAATTCTGCTTCAGAAATCAAAATTTCTGGATGATTTACAAAGCCATTTTGTACTGAATCAAACCATTTGTTTATGCTGCATAGTATTGCCTCCTCCAACGAGCAGTGGCTTTCCAAGACCTCAGGCTTCTTTTCAGCCTTGTGTCAGGGTTAGGCTATGGATAACAGAGTCAGAAACTGGGTGCTGTGGGACAAATTAGAAGTCAGGACCAAAGAGCAAATCAGGACTCACCAGGAAGCAGGACCAAGAAGCAAGTTGGAGGTCAGGGGTGAAGCACAACCAGGAGGGATGAACAAAGGAATAAGATTGAAGTCACGTTTGAAAAACAACCAGATATACAGGGATACACTGGAATTTAGGAATACCTTATTGCTCAAGCAAAACCCAACCAGAACAGGAAGCCCTCTTACACCGCTTCCTGTCTAGGAAGCTCTAATAGCTAGCTGGGGAAGGCAAGACACGGCACAAGGCTTCAGAAGCTGCTACTTGTACTTTAGTGGTTCATCATACAGACCACTGCACACATATCCACTGTTCTTTCCCCTCCACATCATATATACAGGGCCAAGGGTCAAGTCAGCATGGCAAGCCAGTGACTGCAGCACCATGGATAGCTCCCTGTGAGCAGCTTGCTGAAGGAGAACTGTGGCCTTATGAGTCACTTTATTTCAGTCCACCCGTACCTATCTCCACCCCCTTGGTCCAAGGACTGCAGGTATTAAGATGTGAGCTTGTTGTCCTTCTGCCATTAAGTCATTGGACAACTTTTTATTTTTTAAAATTGCAAACTGATATGGGACTATGAACTGAACTTACAAAGTGGGAGGTGGGATTTGAGGGAATGAGAAAACAAAAGAAAGCAAAACTGGCAGATCCATCCACTCTGAAGGAATCTTATTAAGCTGCTGTATTGTTTGAAGCAATGGCTTTGGATGGCAGGCACCAACAGAAGTAATTTAATGGGAGCGATTTGTCCAGCTTTCACAAAGTATTAAGTAAGGAATCTTTTTTTACAGCCTATCAACCTATCTACCTATTCTGACTAACCCAAATCCTGATTTCAAGTGGGCCACTTCAGAGATACCTGTGGCCATTCCAACGCAAAGTGGGTGTCTTCCTTCAAAATAGGTCCAAAACCAAATCACCCAATTCCTGAATTGGGTCTCAATCCAAATCTCATATTCAGTGCACACCCATAAAATATATTCCATAAGATGATTACTGCAGGGAATGTTCCTACCATGTAATATTCCACCTCCTTTGCATGCCATGCAGTTATTAATGCATAACAGGTCAGCTCTGCTCTCCAAAAAGGTCTTTGTTGCTTGAGAATGTAAAGCAAATACATTAATTCTAGGAAGAATGCCAAGGGAGCCATAAACAAGGAAAACCAGTGTTAACTAAACAGAACATGGTGTTGCTGTGCCAGATTTTATAGAATGTTACTGCTTTTCTTCAAGGGCAGTAAAGCATGTTCTTATGTCTATCCTCTGCAAAGAATAGGACCTGGAAATCACCTGGCTGCTACAGAAGTTACCATGTAATGGAATGCATTACATATAATAGCATGTAATGGATGCATATGTGTCCTCTCTACCCATTCCACTGAAATCAGGTTTAGGAGAATCATTCTTTTGTAGCCAACAGAGCAGGTTGTGATGTGTATTTGACTGAAGTTTATCTGTGCCAAGTAGCTAGTGGGCTAAAGGACAGAAGTGAAAGCTGTTTCCTGGTCCTGCTGGATCTCTCAGTGGCCTTTGACATCATTGACCATGACATCCTTCTGGACCGTCTAGAGGAGTTGCGAGCTGGGGACACTGTTATGCAGTGGTTCCACTCCTTTCTCCTGGGCCGTGTCCAGAAAGTGTTGTGGGGGATGAGTGAATGAGTGATCAAACCCCTGCGCTCTCACTTGTGGGGTACTTCAGGGCTCCATCCTCTCCCCAATGCTTTTCAACATCTATATGAAGTCACTGGGAGAGATCATCAGGGGGTTTGGGCTGGGTGTTCACCAGTATGCAGATGATACCCAGCTCTAACTCCCCTTCAAATCAGAACTAGTGAAAGCAGTGTAGGTCCTTTGTGAGTGTCTGCACATGGTTGGAGGATGGATGGTGGCTAACGGATTGAGGTTAAATCCTGACAAGACAGAAGTACTGTTTTGGGGGGACAGGGGCGGGTGTGTGTGTGGCATTCCCTGGCCTTGAATGGGGTACTTCTGCCCCTGAAGGGCCAGGTGCACAGCCTAGGAGTAATTTTTGACTCACAGTTGTCCAAGGAGGCACAAGTCAATTTTGTTTCCTGGGCAGCTGTCTATCGGCGCCACCTGGTATGTCAGCTGAGACCCTACCTGCCCACAGACTGTCTAGCCAGAGTGGTGCATGCTCTGGTTATCTCCCACTTGGACTATTGCCATGTGTTCTACATGGGGCTACCTTAGAAGGTGACTCGGAAGCTACAACTAATCCAGAATACATCAGCTAGACTGGTGACTGGGAGTAGCCACCAGGACCGTATAACACCAGTCCTAAAGGATCTTCATTGGCTCCCAGTGTGATTCTGATTACAATTCAAAGTGTTGGTGCTGACCTTTAAAGCCCTTAACGGCCTCAGTCCAGTATACCTGAAGGAGCGTCTCCACCCCCATCACTCAGCCCTGACACAGGTCCTCCTCTGAGGGTCTTCTGCTGGTTCCCTTACTGCAAAGAAGTGAAGTTATGGGGAACCAGACAGAGGGCTTTCTCGGTAGTGGCGCCCTCCCCTTGGAACATGCTCCATATGTCAAAGAGATAAAGAACTATACAACTTTTAGAAGACATCTGAAGACAGCCCTGTTTAGGGAAGTTTTTAATATTTGATGTTTTATCATATTTTAAATATTCTGCTGGGAGCCGCCCAGAGTGGCTGGGGAGGCCCAGCCAGGCAGGCAGGGTGAAAATAATAAAATTATGATTGATATAATTAGCTATGAGGAAGATTTTAAGGTTTGATGCTTTAAGCTGCCCAGAGTTGTTGTTGTTGTTGTTGTTGTTGTTGTTAAGTTCAAGGTGCTGATTCTGACATGCAAAGCCCAATGCTGCTTTGGACCAGGACACCTAAAATATAATCTTGCCTCTTATATTCCCAACTGAGCTCTGCAGAAGAAGGCATCTAGTAGATACTATCAGGAGGTCCATTTTGTATATTATAGGAATTGTGTCTTTAGTGTGGTGGCACATGCCGCTTGAAATTTGAGGAAGGTAGCATATGAACACCAACATTGATATCATCATCTGTAGTGCTCATGTCAGCTCCTCTGGTTGGCAATTGTTCCCAGGGGCCCCAAAACATTGGCAATTCCTATTATCATACTGGACTTGTTATAGGACGGTAGATGGGTGGCATCATTTGTGTTATGCAGATATGGTCACATTGCTACCTACTTGGATTGTATAAATTGGTATATCCCTGCTTGGGAAGTATGAATTATATAGGTTTGTGTTAAAATGGGAACCAAATTGAATTTTTCCCCATTCACAATGCACACACCCTTAGGAGATGTGGGCCAGCTTCCTAATATCATTTATTCTGTTCTGAAGTTCTGAGGTAAGTGTGGATTCTTACGCAGCCAGAAAGGCGCCACCTACACACAAATAAGAGGTATCTGCCAAGAACCGACTTCTTTGCAATGTGCATAGTTAACTTAAGGGATGTTACTGTGGCCAATAGCTTAAAGGTAAAGGTAAAGGTACCCCTGCCCGTACGGGCCAGTCTTGACAGACTCTAGGGTTGTGCGCTCATCTCACTCTATAGGCTGGGAGCCAGCGCTGTCCGCAGACACTTCCGGGTCACGTGGCCAGTGTGACGAAGCTGCTCTGGTGAGCCAGCGCAGCACACGGAAACGCTGTTTACCTTCCCGCTAGTAAGCGGTCCCTATTTATCTACTTGCACCTGGGGGTGCTTTCGAACTGCTAGGTTGGCAGGCGCTGGGACCGAGCAATGGGAGCGCACCCCGCCACGGGGATTCGAACCGCCGTCCATGCGATCAGCAAGTCCTAGACGCTGAGGTTTTACCCACAGCGCCACCCGCGTCCCTTCGGCCAATAGCTTAGACAGCTTTAAAAGGAATGAAACAGAGGCATGGAAAAGTCTATCAGCAGTTGCATGGCCTATTAGTGCTATATGCAGAGTCCAAGTTCAGAGCAATCTTTCACCGACTACCAGTCTTTGTGGAGGCGCAGTGGGAGAAGGCTATTGGCTTCATGTCCTGCCTGCAGGCTCCCCAGAGACTTCTGATTGGCTGCTGTGCAAAACAGGATGCTGGTCTGATGGAGGAGGGCTCTTCCTATGGTTCTTACATGCTTCTCATTCTTAGGGCTTATTTTCATATTCATTTTGCAGCTGATAAAATCACTCCAGAGGATGACTGTTGGATAAAAGGCCTTTAAAAGTTATTGCATGTTTGGAGGTTTCCTGTAGAGATAGGTTCAGTCAAATGGCTCTCTGTGAGAAAATGAGGCAGTAAACTCGCCATGTGAGAACTTTTAGCGTGGCAGATGGAAGGTTGCAAACGGGCCCCTCATCTCCAGAGATGGCCCCTCGTGTCCTGGCACAATATGAAATTCTGTGGCCTTTGGCAATATCCATTTAACATTGCCCGAGCCACTGAAATCTCCAGATACTATTCTTTGCTGGTTTTCATGAAGGTTACAAGAGGCCACACTGAATAGGAGGTAGCCTCCTCCGTTGCTATAATTGCAGTCAGATCAAAACAATATGTTTCCATGGAAACCACAGTTCATTTCCCACAGCCCACTCAGTCCTTGGCTAAGACTGGATTAACTTAATTGGGAAGGGCTATGCAGAACCGTATTTGGGGGCCCAGCATGTTTATGCTGTAAATCCCTTCTTATCCTTTTCAAGGGGTGTATGTGTGCCATGATAAATATTCTGCATATATGCAGCCTGGGGTGCACAAGCTTCTTCCCTCTTGAAACACCTTCATATCCTGCACCCTCAAATCGCCATATTCTGAACTTTTCTGTAGCTGGGGCACTGAGCCCTGTCTTGTGGAGAAACTGTTATGCTACGAGTTGCAGAGGATTTTATAGGAGCCCAGGGTATAGGGCAGCGACAGTAAGCATCAGGCCTGAATGCAGACCTCCAAGTCACTCTATCTGGCCCCCAGGACTCTCCCAGGTCACACACCCCTCCCTTCTGAACTTTGATGATGTCTCTTGCTTTCTAGGATGGTAAACAAGTTTGTGTAGAACATAGCCTACTGTACAAATTTCCATTCATCCAGGGATGGATTAAGACCTTCAGAGGCCCTAAATACTGAAAACATTACGGAGCCACCCATAGATCGTTTAAAAAATAGTAATACAAGTGAATAGAAAAATAGGGGGGAAGTGTGTACTGGAGTGTAAGGAAATGTTACAAAGTTCTGATTTTTCCCATGATGACTTAAAAAAAATCAAATTATTTGAAAAAACAATTCTACATTTTTGGGGGCTGCACCCAAATGTAGACCAATATTTTCAGCTTGTGTTCTGTTTCCAGCATCCTCTTCCTCCTCATGCTTTCCTTGTGGACTTCAAGATGATAGGTCATCTTTAATTATTCTCTGAGATAACAAAGGAGCAATCATGGCTGTTTTGTTCTTCCCCTGACAAGTTAAGACTAGAACAAGAAACACCCTACAAAAAATAACTTTATTATTTCCTTTCCTACAAGCATCTCTCTCTGTCAGCATGATGGCAGCAGGTGAAGTCCACTCCCTAACCAAGATTCTCCAAAGTAAAGCAAGACCTTGAAAGTTTCAATACACTTCAATACCATGCAGAAGCCATATTAATTTACAAACTTATATGCTTCTGCATGCCTTGGGAGTCCCTATAGGCATATTGAGGCATTAGTGGTTCTGCTTCATTTCCAAACTGATTGGCACTCAGCCACCCAAGTTTGCTTTCAGTAGGGACGATAATGATAATGATACACAGTACGCAGTACGCAGTGCACAGACAAACCAGTGGTATGTGCTGCTGATTAACATTTATTTATTTAGAGCATTTGTA
This sequence comes from Podarcis bocagei, assembly GCF_964188305.1. NCBI lineage: Eukaryota > Metazoa > Chordata > Lepidosauria > Squamata > Lacertidae > Podarcis > Podarcis bocagei. The sequence continues at coordinate 24,067,367 of NC_138132.1, read as the reverse complement.
CTCTGCTCTTCAGCCAAAAAGGCTGTTAGAGTGGCTTATATACCACCAATTAAAACAAGACAGTCCTTCCCAGCAGGCTTAAAATCTAAAACAAAAACAGGGCATAAAAGGGGGAAAGGACAGGGAGGGAAGAGCGGGGGAAAACAAGCTCAGGCACTAATTCTTAGACCATTGTTCTTCTAATGACCAGGTGGCACAGTTCTGAGGCAGGAGGTGCCTGATGGAGCTGGTCTTTCAGCAAAAGCTGATGGAAGGAGTCCTTCTTCCCATCTCCTCCCACTGAGGCAGCTTGATGGAATGGCTTGCTTCTAGATGATGGCTGAGGAAGAGAGAGGAGGACTTCTGGAGTTGGTCAAAGTGAGCCCTCCTTCCCATGCCTGTGCCTTGTGCCTGAAAATTTATGGGTTGCGTATATGCCATTATTTGCCAAGTTGGCTCATCGGGAAAGGTGAAGGGTGGAAATGTAGGCATAAATGGATGCATCTATTTTCTTAAAGGGATGCGGGTGGCACTGTGGGTTAAACCACAGAGCCTAGGAATTGCTGGTCAGAACGCTGGCGGTTTGAATCCCTGCAACGGGGTGAGCTCCCGTTGCTCGGTCCCTGCTTCCAACCTAGCAGTTCGAAAGCATGTCAAAGTGCAAGTAGATAAATAGGTACCACTCCAGCGGGAAGGTAAACGGTGTTTCCGTGCGCTGCTCTGGTTCGCCAGAAGCGGCTTAGTCATGTTGGCCATATGACCCGGAAGCTGTACACTGGCTCCCACGGCCAGTAAAGCAAGATGAGTGCCACAACCCCAGAGTCGGTCACGACTGGACCTAATGGTCAGGCGTCCCTTTACCTTTACCTATTTTCTTAGCCCCATGTCTTTCTATGGTTCCATTTTTATTTTATTTTTGCTGCATTTACAACTCAGTGTTCTTTTTTTATTGCCCCCATTCAAAAAAAGCCAGCGCTTTGTGCTAAGGTTGATCTTAGTGCTTCACAAAGTAAGCTCATTTCCAAAACTTAGTGAAAGACTCTGTGTGCGTACATCAATATGTCACTTTCCTTGTCTCCCCCATGACTGCCCTTTAGAAAGTAAATATGGCATATTTCAGTGCCAATCTGCTGGTTCTGTAAACCCCCGAAGACTGTGGCTTGGAGGAGGAGATGAGAGCATATTTTGTCCATGGGTAGATTTCAGTGAAAGCGACAGATGTCTTTCATTAAACCTCCCCAGAAGGAGCTGTTCAGGAAGCAATATGTACTCAGGCAATATAAATATTTCATAAAGCCATAATAGATGTTATCATAGATCCTCCGTCCAATATTTATTGCGCCCATAATCTCTGATACACTGTGCTGGGCCATGCACTTCCTTTAGCACAGACACCCAGGTATGTAGGAGATCATATGGAGTACACTGTGAGATCTGCCTTAAATTGTTCTTAAAAAGACTTGGAAGCTATTTGTTATTTCTAATGCTTTGGCTGCCCTGCTGCTGGTGATGGTGGGGTTTCTGAGGATAATGAAACAAATCTGTTTGTTGAAGGCACCTTTTTATGGTGGGGTTTCAAAGCATAAATCTCCATCCTTAGGCCATCAGAAAACATTTAAACTGCAGTTTCATGACCTAAGAAACTTGCATAACAAATTCCAGTGGATGCAAGTAAGAGAATCTAGGAATCTACATGGCTGCAGATTTCTCTATGACCGGAAAACAAAGGACACATCCCAAACTCTCCTCTGAATTTTCTCCTGGAGTTGGGAGCCCTAAATATTCAGCTCAGCATTCCCATTAGTGCGCAGCTCTGGTCTGATGGATGGTTGCAATGTTTGGGACTTTTTTGTTTAGAGAGGCACCATGTCAGAAGTTCATACAATTTTGCATGACATGGAGAAAGTGGACAGGGACATTTTTTTCTCTGTCTCCCATAACATTGGCAACCAATGAATCTGAATGTTGCAAGATTCAGGAGAGATAAAAGAAAGTACTTCTTCAAGCAGTGTGTAGTTAAACTATGGAACTCACAGCTGTAAGAGGCAGTGATGACCACCAAGGCCCAGAGAACATTGCCATCCTCTCCTCTTCATCTGGTTCTTATTTGTGTAACACCCAAATAGAGTTTAAGTTCATGAGGAATTAAAAAGTAATAGGAGCACATTGTCAGACCACTGGCCTATTGAAGTAAGCAGGAGGAAGCTGACAGCCAGTGCCACCCCCTGGGATAGTTGAAAGAAGAAGAAGAAGAAGAAGAAGAAGAAGAAGAAGAAGAAGAAGAAGAAGAGGTGGAGAAGGAGTTTGGACTTCATATCCTGCCTTTCACTTCCCTTAAGGAGTCTCAAAGTGGCTAACAATCTCCTTTCCCTTCCTCCCCCACAACAAACACTCTGTGAGGTGAGTGAGGCTGAGAGACTTCAGAGAAGTGTGACTAGCCCAAGGTCACCCAGCAGCTGCATGTGGAGGAGTGGGGAAGCGAAGCCGGTTCATCAGATTATGAGTTCACCGCTCTTAACCACTACACCATGCTGGCAGATGGGAGCTAACTAAGGGCAGACTGAGGTTGTTGGGGCAGCCATTGGTCTATCAAGCTCAGTATTATCTACACTGACTGGCAATAGTTCTATTGAGTTCCAGCAGTGGGCAACCCTAGACTTCCCTGGCAATGCCAGGAATGAAACTTGAGACCTTCTCCATGCAACAGAGATTCCCTAACACTAAGCCCTTCCCCTAAAATAAGTACTGGGGAAAAGAGGACCATAAATTGGACAGTGTTCTCTGCAACAATTTATTCTGATGCTTGCTCTCTGGTGACACCACTGATATTGCAAGCCCCCTTTTAGGATGTGGGGTGCATTCCAACATAAGGAATATTGCATTAGTTCTCCTGGTTATAATGCCAGTGCTTCTGTCCCATTTTTTAACATTCCTTTCACACTGCAGTGCCTGTTGTATTATGAAACTGCGGCTTTTTGACAGATATACCAGCACACTATGCTAAATTTCATTCACACTAGTGAGCGTGGCATGGCACAATAATAAACATCGTTGGACGATGAGCTATAAATTCTGCAAAACCTGTTATTAGTACGGCCAGTGTCACTACGGCCTAACCACAAAACCAGTAAGAACCAGTTTAGGAGGACGCTAACGCTGACTGCTGGAGTGAAAAATATTCCCAGAGAAGATGCAACAGAAGGTTGCAAAATACTTGGGTTGAGTAAATGTTTTCAAGGACTGTGGATGGATGAAAAGATGATAAGGTGCTGAGGTGGCAGAAGGTGATTGGGTGGAGGATGAAACAGCCAATAGGACATTTTCTTCCTAAATATAGTGTGTGTTAAAGGCTATGCTCTCACAGAAGAAAAGTGCTAAGAGGAAGGCATGCTTGGCAAATCCACACTGTGATCAACTCCTGCCCGGAAACCAATGTCCCCACTGTGGAAGGACGTGTGGTTCCAGAATTGGCCTCCACAGTCATTTATGGACTCATTGTTAAAACCGTGTTTATGGAAGACAATCTTACTCGGCTATGAGTGATCGCCAAAGAAGAAGAAGCTCTCACAGATTCTCTGGACACTGTCTGGTAATGCATTGCTGTGGGAGGGGGAGGTCTGACTAAATTGGGTATATGGTTGGAGACTCCTTACTGAACCCTCAAAGGAATTTTTCTCCCTCAGCAATGTCACTATTCTCCCACCCTTTCCATATATGCATACTTCTGTTCCCACTTGATTCACCCATGAAAACAGCAGGAAAGAACTGTATGCTGGCGTCCTGGCCCCAATTCCATCGCCTGCCTTCCACAATTTTTTAGCTTGGTGGGATTGCAAACAGATCATTTTGGGAACCAACTAACATGGGAATGAGCACTAAACTTGCACTAAATTTCCAGAAGTGGCTTTTCCATTGTATGAAAGTTCAAATATAATGCGGAAACTAACATTGAGGAATATGCCAACAAAACAGAACCAAGTGCCTTGTGAATGGAGCTTAACTGTCAATCACCATTCTCATATTGTTTGTATGTGCAAGTGTGATGAATTTGACAAGCAAGGGAAGTGCTGGACTTCATCTACAAGTACATTTCCATTAACCAGGAGTGCTGTTGACACACAGGTGTAATTGGTGATGCCCTGAGCCAATCGTTTCCTCCCTGCTCTATTCGCAGGCAGCAGGAGTGTGTATGTTTGTCATTTTCCTGGTTTTTTGTTGCTTTAGTCTGACACTACCTGATAAAGATCTGAAACCCTTGAAAACGAGAGCCTGACAAGCCGCGGTCTAATTTGACACATTTACAACAAGGGCGGCATTCATTGCATTAGACAAGTTGATGCAGCTCTCAAGTCAGGAAAGGAATGGCATGCTGGAGTGGCACAGAGGCCCCCTCCTTTCTATTGTGTTATCTCTCACTAATCATTCCCAGGCACTCCCCAGTAATATTAATCAAAGGCTCAAGCATCACTCCTTCATGTGCTAATGATTCATTTCTCTGAACGGAGGAACTTTGAAGAGCTTACAATTGAGTGGTAAGCAGGATAGGGAGACTTCACTTGAAATACAGTTTTCATAATATGAATGTCTTTGTTCCTACAGACATTTCCCAGCGATCCTTTCAATAGCCTGGGAGATTGAAATCTTTATTTGCAATCCCATGTATGGTTGTAACTGCAAACATCATGTCAGCAATTGACTATACTGAAGGCCATCTTGGTCTCTGACAGGTCTGGTTCCCATTACTGCTTCAGACAAGCATTCTGAGTAGTTCTGGATTGCTGGAGTTTTAATCTCCTACAGTGCTTCACAGAGATGCTACACCAGGGTCAGTTTGGAGAGAAGTAAAACGTTAGCTCCTATTAGGTCTACATTACTGTACCCAAGGACAGCTACTTCGTGCCGACTGCGGTGCTAATGGGGAGCCAGTGTGGTGTAGTGGTTAAGAGCGGTAGTCTCACAGTCTGGGGAACTGGGTTCACGTCTCCGCTCCTCCACGTGCAGCTGCTGGGTGACCTTGGGCCAGTCACACTTCTTTGAAGTCTCTCAGCCCCACTCATCTCACAGAGTGTTTGTTGTGGGGGAGGAAGGGAAAGGAGAATGTTAGCCGCTTTGAGACTCCTTAAAGGGCGTGAAAGGCGGGATATCAAATCCAAACTCCTCCTCCTCTTCTTCTTCTTCTTCTTCTTCTTCTTCTTCTTCTTCTTCTTCTTCTTCTTCTTCTTCTTCTTTTGCTGATGTCCGCTTATTCATCCCATGTCCTGAACACAAATCAATCCAGAGAATGCAATCAGTATTGGCTATTGTTGTTTCTTCTAGTTGCCAAAGGATACATAAATGATTGTGTCTCTCCCATTCACATTATGTTTCCTTTGCACTGAAATGAATGTAGTGGAATAGCATTAATGCTTGGCAGGGGGTTGGACTTGATGGCCCTTGTGGTCTCTTCCAACTCTATGATTCTAAAAGTTATGTAGTCTATCCAATTATTTACATAATTTGCATAATTTTGCCACAGTGAGACAAATACCATATGAACCCATATGAACTGACCCAGACCCTGCAATCATCATCTGAGGCCCTTCTTTGTGTGCCCCCTCCACGAGAGATCTGGAGAGTGGCAACATGAGAACGGGCCTTTTCTGTGGTGGCTCCCTGTTTGTGGAATGCTCCTGGTGCCTTTGTTACATATCTTTAGGTGCCAGGTAAAAACATTCCTCTCATCCCAGCCAGGCTTTGGGCTGATTAAGCAATCTATGGCCTTTTAAACCGTGGGGGGTGCGCTATTGTTTTTGTTTGTTACTATGTTTTGTTTTTCTATGCTTTTATATTGTAAACAGCCCTGTGATCATCAGATAAAGGGCTGGGTAGCAATTTTAACAACAACAACATAGATTTTAGCAGAAGACAAACTGCAGCAGAATGGAAACAGTGCTGCGCGTGATGAATTTAGGGCAGAATAGAAAATGAGGGCTTCTTACATCCCTTCCTGTATCACCATTTCTGCATGCATGGGAAGCTTATCCACCAGCTAAAAGGCTTCTAGGATCATTTTCTACATGAGGGGGGGGGACCCACCCTGCCCATACCCTAACAAGTCTGAATTGATTCATAGGAAATATAGGATGAAACTGATGCTTTCCTTTAATTAAACCTTCTACTTTGAAGGAGTGCTCCCTCTTTGTCCCATCATTTCATTTCATTTCCCTCTGCTTCTAGATAGGGAAGCACCAAGGCAATTGGCTATTTAAGAAGTTGGATCCTGGCACTTAGATGCATAGCATCCCTTAATGCAGTGTTTCCCAACCGGTGTTCCGCGGCACACTTCTGTGCCGTGAGACATCGGCTGGTGTGCCGTGGGAGGGAGGCGGGCGAGTCGGGCGGCGAGAGGCGGCGGCGGCGAGGATCCGCATCGAGCCGGGGGCGGCTCCGCGGTGGTGGTGCCGAGCGGCGGGGCAGCGCGCGCAAAAGGGAGGAGCGCGAGACAGCGGAGGAGGAGGAGGCCGGCATGTCCGGGCAGCAGCAGCAGCAGCAACTCCCGGCGACGGCTCCTCAAGCCCCGCCGCTGCCCCCTCCTCCGCCCGCTATCGCCGCCACCACCACAGCAGCCGCCGCCGCCGCCTCAGCTGCCGCCGTCCCTCAGTCCCTCGCTCTGCTGCCTCCTCCCACCCCGGCAAGGGGGAGGGAAAAAACTTCCACTCTTGTGCGTCCCTCCCGGCGTGACGCTGCGCGCTGACGTCACGGGGCGGGGCTTTAATGGTGGTGTGCCGCGAGATTTTTTTCGGGTAAACAGGTGTGCCGTTGCCCAAAAACGTTTGGGAAACACTGCCTTAATGTTAAATATAGACTAATGACCTCCAGAGGGAGACCATGCCTGTGTGCTAGAACCTCATTACTCCATCCCTGCCTCAGGCAGGCAAGCAGGTCCTAGGAATTCACCTCCAAACAGAAAAATAAATAAATAAATAAATTTCAAGCTGTACTTTTCTCAAAGGCATCCAAGCTGGAGAAGAGGTGGCCTGGGCTGTCAATATTTGATAGAAGCTTATAATTAGCTCCTTCATTTCAGTATGGGGTCATTTGACTCCTAATCAATCCCTTGTGGTTTTGAATTACATGATCCCACATTCATCTTTTCTAGATGCTTGACAATTCTTATAGAATTAATTCTTACTCCAGAAGTCACAGGGCTGCTCATGATTTGTAGTATTATCCTGTTGGAATTGAGATTTGGAATGGTTTTGGTTAACCCCCTCCCCATTTTCTAATATAATTATAGTTTTGCTTGTTTCATGTTTAGACATTCCTGAAATCGTCCCAGTTGTGAAAACTGCTGTCAGGGCCTTGAAATGCTTTTGAGGTGCTGAGTGTTTGGGGGACATGTGGATGTCTTCCTCAACAACTAATTATGTTGGTAGCATTTCTTATGGGGAACGTTCTTTGCAGTTGTCATCTAAAGAAGATTTCCCCAAGCAAGGCCTTTATCTGTTACAGTCGTGTGCCCTTCAACATTATTTTGTGGTTGTATAGGACAAGGACATTTCTGCGCACACATCCAATAAAGTGTTTCTGAGGACAAGCGGGAGCAACCGAATCCTCTGGGGATTATGCGAATGAATGCAAATAACGCAGCAGTGGCTGTTGATTCTGCATATCAGAGTGCTGCACGCTCAGAAAGGAAACTAGATTGCTGGAAAGAAAGTTTGCAATCCGTTCCCAAACAAGGAAACAAAACTAGCCACAAATCTTCTCTTCCCATTTGTCTTTTACAGAATGTCTGCTCCTTTTCTTGGTGTGGAGGCAGTGGAAGGCTCACATTGGTGCATAAGTATATTGGCATATGCAAATCAGTGGATTAGGCATCCAGGTTTTACCTCAGACAGGCTTTCTCCTTTTGAAAGCATTGCTTTCCCTCTGTTACATTATCAAAGTATGACAGTCAAATACACACAAAAAACGACTGAAGGTGTTCACATACAGAGAGGAAAGTCTGTGGAAATAAACAGTAAGCCTTGCCGGGCAGTGCTCTGCAGAAAATGCTGTTAATCAGAGAACAACAAAGAAATTGCTCAGTCCCTGAATTTTTGAACACAGCAAAAATGAATATAAGACGAACCCTGCTAGCTCAGGCTGTCTAGTCCAGTATCCTGATTTTACAATGGCCAAACAGATGCCTATAGGAAGTCTAGGAAGCAGGACCCCGAAATAAAATAGCACTTTCCCAATTTGTGCTAAATAAAGGAGCAACACGCTTTATTATTATTATTGGGGGGGGGAGGATAACGCATGTTTAGAAATGGAAATGAGATAAAATGCTTATTTAGATATTTATTCTGGAGTAAAGTACACATTTAAGTATGAATTCCATAAATTAAAAACCCCCATAGATCAGTGAAGAAAATGGATGGAATGAACACATGCAAAATTGACACTGCCTGAAAATTGACTGATCGCCTATTCCTTGCAATTTGGGATTAGGAGTCATGCTTTGGCATCTCTCTCTCTCTCTCTCTCTCTCTCTCTCTCTCTCTCTCTCTCTCTCTCTCTCTCAATATATATATGAAAAACACCCCCAAATTTATACACTATCTCACAAGAAGTCCACTTCAACATGACATGTGCGTGTGCTTGCATGTGAGTGTGTGTGTGAATTATGGTTGTTAAGTCAAGTCTCATTCCATTAGACATAAAACCACACAAGTCAGGCTATTTATTCACAGTGTCATTAAAAATTTCCCACCTTTTTTGTGCTTATATTTATGGGTATGTAAGGAAGGACAATGCATCTCGCTTAGTGGAACAACTTCAGAATGATTCATGGATTATGCTTTCCGTCCAGCCTCTCGTGGTACTTTGTTAGCACACATTGATTGCCTTTTGAAGAGTTTATTGCTGCATTAGTAAATCAGGGGAAGATTTACTATGCTAGTTTTGAATAGTCACCGTGATTTAGGACCTTCAACCTCTTTGTGATGGGGATAACCCCAGCAAAACGCATAGAATGGGGCAAAGATCAACACGAGGAGGTGAGCACGGGAGGAACATGGGAGTGATTTTCCGCTTCAGAAAGATGCTTTCCACTAACTTTATTTATCTGAGCTTCATTAGCAATGCAGTCATCCATCTAATATCCAGTGGGAATCCATGTTAATTCCCTTTCCCACTCTGTGGGGCTTAGCAATGATAATAACAGGATTGCTGTGAGATGTTTGGGGAGACATAGCATGGTTATGAAACTCAAAGCATCAGTGAGAAGGATTGCTTAAAGGAAAGGATAGTCTTGGGAGTTCTCTGCTCCTCTTCAAAGTCCTAGATTTTCTAGTTTATTGTAAGATTTGTACTGCACAGCAGATGAGTCCAAGGTACCAAGCTTGGGATCAGGGGCCTAGTGGTGGTAGGGCTAGATGATGCATCATTAGCCCCAGAGCAGTGGTTCATCCCTCTTAATATTTTGTTTTTGTTGGGGGGATTCATTTAAATTCATTCCACAATAGTTCCCATTTAGTGAACCAGCATTTGTTTTTAGAACAGGACATTTCCTGCTTAAAAACTTTACACACAAGCAGAAGAAAATAAGAAGAATCTGCTGGATCAGTCCAAAGGCCCATCTAGTCTAGCATCCAACCAGATGCTCTTGAAAAGCTCACAAGCAGCATATGAATTCAATAGCACTCTCTCATAGAATTGTAGAGTTGGAAGGGACCCCAAGGGTCATCTAGTCCAACCCCCTGCAATGCAGGAATCTCAGCAAAAGCATCCATGACAGACGGCCACCCAGCCTCCTCCTGCTCTTTCCAGCAACTGGCATTCAGAGGCATAGTGTCTCTGACAGCGGAGGTAGAATGTAGCCATCAGGATCAGTAGCTACTGAGAGCCTTAAGCTTAAGCATAGAATCTTAGCATCATAGAATTGGAAGGGACCCAAGGGTCATCTAGTCCAACCCCCTGCTTCTTGTGGGAGGAAATTCTATAGTTTATCTAGTTTGTACTGTGCGATGAAGAACTTTCTTCTGTCTCTTCTGTCCTGGCTAATGCTTCCGCAAAGTGGTAGTGCCCTTGCCCATACAGTATGCTTCTCAGCTGAGGCCAGCTCCCCCCCAAAAAAAATTCCTTCCCCATGTTTCTCATTTAGGGTGGGGGGAAAATTCCTCCTTTCACTCCTATGGTTCTATGAGGTTGTTGGCAGCCCTCTGCCTCAGGAGTGCCATTGGTGATGAAGTCAACCTGTTGGAAGGTTACAGCGCCTGCGGTGGCTGTAGAGACTGGTTAGGAAGAGGCATGGTGCCTGGTGCGTGAAGGAAGTTCCCCAGAGAGCACTTCCTTGGGGATCCGGCTATCTTCCATTCTGCAGACATGACCAAGCCATCATAGACACCACTGAGATCCTGTGATTTTAAGCAGATTTCTTAAAGGGGGTTAGGATAAGATGAGAAAGATCATAACTCATTGGTGGAGCCCATGTCACATTGCTTTATGGGCAACCACCTGGGGGCCACATTCCAGTGGTGGGCAGGGACTCAAGTTGACTTTGTAGAATAGGCAACTTTTTGCACACACCCATCTTTGTCCACCCAGGCAAACAAGTGGATCCATACCTGGACACTTGGTTAGAGCAGACATAGGCAAACTCAGCCCTCCAGATGTTTTGGGACTACAACTTCCATCATCCCTGACCACTGGTCCTGTTAGCTAGGGGTGATGGGAGCTGTAGTCCCAAAACAGCTGGAGGGCCAAGTTTGGTCATCACTAGACATTATCTTCAGGGTCCCTCCCAACTCTATGATTCCGTGCAAGTTCAAGCACACATTCCAGCAAGGCAAGAACACTCAAGGAGGGTTCAATGCAAGGCCAGAGCTGGGTTGGGTCCTGGGGAGATCCTCAAGGGCTGGAAAGAGAGGCTTTGAGGGCCACATTTGGCACCTGGGTCTGCACTTCCACACTCCTGCTCCTTGAGAGTCAGCCCATGGACTTAGTGAGACATCTGAATAAGCATGCGTAGGACGAGGCATTAGCAAATCATGCTCAGCCACTTCCAGATTCACAAAGCCAAGAGACACTTGAAGCTCCCAACTAAAGCTTTTCAAATGGAGAGGAGATTAGATGTGATCCTATGCCAGAACCATTAATACTAGCCTTGGGAGTTAATGATTCTTAAAAGAAACTGCTGTTTCGCTGTCCATTTGTCAGGGGCAAGCGGTGTCTAGACCTTGGCAGTTGAACATGAGCATATTTAACAGTAGTCTTTCTTGCTGCTTTCTTTTTGTCCTTAAAAAATAAAATAAAAAATCTCACACAGTTAATATTTTATGTGCATCTGTGGGGCAAAGAATTAGTTTCCTTCTCCAGGACAGATTTTAATAACTTCCCCACCACTTTTATCATTCTCTAATTGCTTTACTGGGAAGCACAGGGAATTCTTCTTAAGGTTCCTTTGCTGTCAAACGTCGGGCTTAAGATGAGTCCAGGGGTCACCAGTGTGGTGTCTAAAGACACATATGCAATTACAGAGAGGCCTTCCCTGGCACCCCCAGGGCCTCTGGTGCCCACAGGCTAGAGGCAGAGCTTAGCCATCTTGGCTAGTAGCTACCTCATCCTCCACAAATTTGTCCCATGTTCTTTTAGAGCCACCCAAGTTGATTGCCGTTCCTGCCTCCTGTGGGAGCAGATGCCACAGTTTAACTACTTGTTGCCTGAAGAGGTACTTCCCTTTGTCTATCCTGAATCTTCCAACATCCAACTTCATTGGATGTCCATGAGATCTTAAGTGAGAGGAGAAAATCTTTTCTCCATCTACTCTCTCCATGCCAAGCAGAGTTTTAAAAAGTCCCAAACAGTGCAACCTTTCCTCATAGCGGAGCCGCTCCATGCCCTTGATCATTTTGCTTGCCCTTTTATGAACCCTTTCCAACTCGACGATATCCTTTCAGATGTGAGGTGACCTGAACTTTCCACAGTGCGCTGTGGTCTAAACCACTGAGCCTCTTGGGCTTGCCAATCAGAAGGTTGGCAGTTCGAATCTCCACAACGGGGTGAGTTCCCATTGCTCAGTCCCAGCTCCTGCCAACCTAGCAATTCGAAAGCACACCAGTGCAATATAAATAGGTACCACTGTGGCGGGAAGGTAAACGGCATTTCTGTGTGCTCTGGTTTTCATCACAGTGTTCCATTGCATCAGAAGAAGTTTAGTCATGCTGGCCACATGACCCGGAAAGCTGTCTGTGGAGAAATGCCGGCTCCCTGAAAGTGAGATGAACACCACAACCCCATAGTCACCTTTTAATGGACTTAACCATCCAGGGGTCCTTTACCTTTACCTTTTTATGCGCAGTTGCACCACAAACTTGTATAACAGCATTATGATACCTGCTGTTATATTTTTAGTCCATTTCGTAATGATCCCAAGCCATAGGATTTGCCTTTTTCACAGCTGCTGCACACTGGGTTGCATAGGAGACAACGCCTAGGTCCCTTTGTCCCCACCCAATAAAATATTTCAGGGGCTGGGCCTCCTAAAGTTGATGGGCATTGCCATTCAAATGGTTTGTGTGTGCTATGGCTTGTGATTAATAATGCAGGGTGGGGCTTACCTGCCCACTCTATATTTTATTCAAGTTGGTACACCTGTTGGCTTGACTATGTCTCCCTCAGTCTACCCATTCCCCAAATAGAAGAGATTGTTTTCCCTCTCTTTCACTGCCACCAACTCCAAAGTTTGGTTTAAATTTTCAACCTTTTCAAATACTGGCCCAGCACTAGGTGAGTCATTCAGTTGCAGATCTCAAGCATGTCATCATATTTGACCATGAATTGCTTAGAGAATGAATATTTTATTGTGGAGTGGAACTCACAATACCCCTTATCATTCACATATCCGCCGAAGTACAAACTTCATTTCCAATTCTGCGGTTCCCATTCTGCGCATTCTAGCCGTCTGCACCTCCCATGGTTCCTCAGGACATACACAGGCATGAAATCTTAATTAAGAAGCAGGAACAAATAGTTTCATGCAAGACTGATATTTTGACTTCCTTGTCCTTTGTGGACGGTTCCTAGGCAAACCCCCACTGTGACTATCGAGCTGCTAATTTAACAAAAGCTACAGAGCTCTTTGCATTTATGGGTTGGCATCGGCAAATTTCAGCACAGAGAGAGATTGAAGCGGCGGTTGCTGATCACTTTTCTTAACAACGTTCCCCAACACCTGCTGTTTAAAAAATCACCCAAGGGAATGATGTCAGGAGTGGGCACCTGTGGTGCAGGCAGAGTTGTCCAGCAAAGCGTGAATTTGGAAAAGTGGCATGATTATCCTTATTGCTACAAGTGCTGTGCCAAAAAGAAAGAAAAAATCTCTTGCATTCCTTTCCACCAAATATTTTTGCACCACTTATTTTTTTTTTACTATACTTCATTATTTACATTTGTTCAATACTTGGTACAGATATGACATCCAATATCATATACTCTCACAAGTGAGACAGAGTGTGTGATGCAAGATAAAATAAAGCAGGCATAGGATATATTCTTACTAAACCATTGTCCAGAAATGCTTAGGAATTATGTCTGACCACAAGGGTCTTTGCAAAATTGGAGGAAGTAATTTACCATCTTGTTTATTAACGTAAA